>NC_092504.1:53637099-54271207 GCF_047511675.1 Marmota flaviventris | reverse complement strand
TACAGAGATGAGCGAAATTGAAAGGTGAGTTAAGTTCCTAGGTATTTTATTTTTTTTTTAATTTTTTTAGTTGTATATGGGCATGATGACTTTATTTTATTTATTTATTTTCATGTGGTGCTGAAGATCGAACCCATTGCTTCACACATGACAGGGAAGTGCTCCAAACTGAGCCACAACTCCTGCCCCAGTTCCTATGTATTGTCTGCTTCCAAGAACATAAAAAAAAAAATAACAATAGATTAGATTAGAATGTTTTACACTACTGTTAAAAAATATTAACAATTATTCTTAAAAATTATAAGGTAAACTTGATTCAAGTATCTGCATCACTGAAATCATATTTTCAGTAGGGGAGTGCTGTGATTTGAACATTGCTTGTCACCACCCATGTTTGTGTTGAGGTTTGGTTTTACAATATTGAGAGGAGTAATTATTTTAGTCAACTTTTTCATCACTGTGACCAAAATACCTAAGAACAACTTAGAGGAGAAAAAGTTTATTTGGGGCTTAAGTTTTCAGAGGTCTCAGTCCATTGATGGCTAACTCCATTGCTCTGGACCTAAGGTGAAGTAGCACATCCTGAGGGAAGTCCCAGCAAAGAAAAGCCACTCAGCTCATGTCAGTATCTGGAGGAGAGAGGGAGAGAGAGAAAGAAACAGAGAGAGGCACCACAGGACAAATGAACCCTTCTAGGGCATACAAACTTTTATAACCTTGAGGTACTCTACCTTGTGTTTGTTCTCCTAAGTTCCACATGATCAGCCTGTACAATTGGACTTTGAAGTGAAGGAGTTATACTTTAACTTTGGATTGATTTATCTTGAGATATATAAGTCTGAGAAATTGAAGAAAAGAAGAGCTGCTAATGTAAAAGAAGCATTGCATTGCGCCAATATGTCTGTGAACAGGAACTCAGTCCTTCTGCTGATACAACTGATGTGTTACTTTAGCTCTGGAAGCTGTGGAAAAGTGCTGGTTTGGCCCACAGAATACAGCCATTGGATCAACATAAAGACAATCCTGGATGAACTTCTCCAGAGAGGTCATGAAGTGACTGTTCTGACATCCACAGCTTCCATTCTTATTAATCCCAACACAACATCGGCTATTCATTTTGAGGTTTACCCTGCACCTTCAAGTGAACAACATTTGGAAGAACTTTTCTCCAAATGGATCCATGAATGGATTTATGATATTCCAAAAGATGACTTTTGGTAATTTTATTCATTACTACAAAAAATTTTAAAGGAATATTCTGATACAATTGAACAACTCTGCAGAAATGTAGTTTTAAACAAGAAACTTATGATGAAACTACATGAATCAAAGTTTGATGTTGTTCTTGCAGATGCAGGTGGTCCCTGTGGTGAGCTGCTGGCTGAGCTACTTAAAGTACCATTTGTATACACCCTCCACTTTACTATTGGCTATACATTTGAAAAATACAGTGGTGGACTTACATTCCCTCCTTCCTACATGCCCATTATTATGTCTGAATTAAGTGCTCAAATGACATTCATGGATCATATTAAAAACACAATGTATATGCTTTATTTTGATTTTTGGATCCAATCACTTGATGTGAAGAAATGGAATCAGTTTTACAGTGAAGTTCTAGGTAAGATGTTTCTTTAATTAGTACTGTGAAACCCTAAATTTCCTGTGACTTTGAAGCTGAGCTTGCATGAATATAAAATCAGAAGAATTTTCTTTTCTATAAGTGAAAGGGTGGAATGAAAATATAAGATGAACAAGTAGTCTCACCAATCAAAAAGGACCCTTATATTATAGGGCCAGTTAGAAAACAGTGCCAATTACTTATTCAAAATGCTTCAGGAAATAATAACCTGTAAATTGAATCATGGAAGATTGCTCTGAGCAATTACATATGCATTTTACTATTCTTTTCATCTTTAAGGACAATCATTATTAATCTCACTAAATGTTTTAATGATGATAGGCATGTATATTAATAACATACACATGTATTTATTAATAAATAGCACAACCATATATATGTATCATGGAGGAAATTGTTTACTTTTGAATAGCTTTGTTTCCTCAGTTAGAAATTTAAAAAAAATATTTATTTGCATTGCTGTGAAGATTACTTCACACTTAACAGTGTCTCTATCTCAGACACAGAAAGTTATAAATTGTGATACCTTATATTTCATATTCCTTTGATAAAAACAAACTAATCATGTGTTAAGGCCTAAAACCTTGGTGTAGAGTAAAACCACACCTTATTAGTCTATATTTTTAAACTGCATATACCATTTAAGACAATATGAACTAAATTAAGCATGAGAACCAATGTCTATTTTAATATTTTTGTAAACCTTCTGGCTTTTACTTTCAAAAACAAATATTTTTACAAATTTAATACTATTAATCTCTTAATATGAGGCAAATGCAGTAGAGATCACTAGGAATTCAGGCATAATAACTAAATCATTACAATTCACTTGAAGAATCAAGGATCAAGGGAATGGTTTGCTCAATTGTAAAAATTAGACTGACTACTCCTAGAAAATATATGTCTACAGTTATGGGAGCACTGATTGTTAATGGATCTCACAAAAATTCTAAAAATTTAGGTTACTTTTGTAGTTTTAGAGAGAAAATAAAATAAAATGCATGTTTACTTCTATGGAGGCTTAGGTTAATAATTTAATTGTGATTGTAAATATATTAATGGAACACTAGAAAGTACCCACACAACTAGTTTATGTACATATTAACATACGTTAAATGTATCAAATATAGTATGCAAACATGTGCTTTAAAAAGCATACCAATTATAGTTTGCAAACACACGAACACACACATACACAAGTGCATTTGAACACCTTACCTACACACATCCCACTCATTTCAAGGCAATATATCAAGCATTCAAGGTACATGTCTCTCATTTTCTTTTCTTCTCTTTTCTCCATTCAGGGAGACCCATACAATATATGAGACAATGGGGAAAGCTGATTTTTGGCTCATTCGAACCTATTGGGATTTAGAATTTCCTCGTCCATACTTACCAAATTTTGACTTTGTTGGAGGACTCCACTGTAAACCTGCGAAACCTCTCCCTAAGGTGAATCTTCTTCTGTTTGTTTTGTTCTGTTTGATTAGCATTTTGGGTAGAAATGACTCTGCATTCTTAATTCAGAGTGTTTAACTCAGGGATATGAAAAGCAAGATGAAGAGTTCTGCCAATTATAGACCCAGGCATTTCTATGCCATCACATGTAATGGCATTTCATATTGTCACAGAAGAAAGTAGGATATCGGGCATCCTTGAGAATAATCAGGAAAATTAAGGCCTTCATTATGTAATATATAAAAATAATATATACATAAAATAATAAGACTTAAGAATTAATCATTTATTCTAATAAATACAAACAATATTTATTAAGTGACTGTCATATACCAGAGATAAGTGCTGGATATAAAGAGTTATAAAGTTGACACAGTTTCTGCATCAACCAGACCTTATATTCCATCTGGGTACAGAGACTGTAACAAGTAATAAATTTTTGTGTGTTATCATAAGGAAATTATACAATACTAATGAAACCTCTAGAGAAGATCATAAAAAAAATCCTAAAAACCTTGATAACTGAGGTGAATTCTAAAGAATCCATAGAATAGGAAAAGGGGTTGGGGGAGAGAGGAAGACACAAAAAGAAAAGCACATACAATAAGTAGTAAGGAAAACTCCCAAGAATTTCAATAGTAGTTCAGCAGGAGAAGGCTCAGCAAAGAGGAGATGATGCTAGAGAGGTAAGTGAAAGCCACATAGTTAGTAGTTATTAAAAATATCTGTGAAGTATATTGGGTAGCCAATGAAAAGAGTTAAGCATAAGAGAAATGTGAATAAAGTTTCTGTTTTGAAAAATCTAAAAATGCAGTCACCAAGTTGGATTTTAGAAGGAAAGACAATGCAGAGGAACCACTCAGGAAGTTGTTGCAAGACTGCAGATAACAAATGATGTAAACATGGATGAGGTTGTTCTTATATGTGACTATGCTTATTTATCTATTAATAATCAAACTTCATTTTGTGTTGCCTGGAAAAATTAGATAATACTGATACACAATGTCCTTGGTACAAACATAGGATCCATAGCAATATTTGCTATTGTAATTATTCCTTTTATGTTTCTATAAAACTATGTTTCCTTCTGAAAAACTGAACTTTGTTATCTACTTTTTAAGACCCTAAGTATACCAAAAAGGCACGATTAATACTTAGAAATAGTAATATTTGGGCATTTTTACATTTAATTCATTTTAGCATACCATAAACACTGCTGTGTACATGAATTTGGATTATATTCAATTTGAGACATAGAAAGTCACAATATGGCTGAAACAAACTACCATAGATTTTCTCTTGTAAATGTAGACCACTCAGGTATAATATGATAGCTCTGTTACCAATAATATTAATTAGGTAATATGTGCCAGGCACAGTGGATACAATTTCATATATAACAGAAACTAGATTTCTGAAAAATCAACACTGTATTTTCAACCAAAGACCTAGAGAACAAATATTCCATCAATTTGCTTAAAGGTAAATGCATGAGTTTTGGCAATCAAATAAGAAAGTAGAATTGCTGAAATTATATTTTAAGTGTTCAAGCTCTTTACAACCTTATAGCTTAAAAGGAATTGCTTTTCTCAGTGATATAAATGTGTGGCCTTTACTTGTCTTCACTCCAGCCTTTGAACAACTCACCTGAGAACTCAGACTACTACATCCTAGACCATGCTAGGGATGTTTAGCTTGAGAGAGCTTTCTGCCATATGCCAATCTTAGAGGACACCTCAGGAAAACTCCCTTGGAAAACTCAGGTCTCAACATCACAGCTTCCTGACAGAATGAACAAAGAAAATGTATTTTGCAAACATAATGATGACCTAAGTTTTCTTGTCATTTATTTCTGAGCACAGCCCTTTAGTTTATAATTACAAATTCATTCTGTCAGCAAATAGGATAATATTTCATAGGAGGAAACAAGAGAGTCTAAAACATTTTTAATAAATACCATGCTTAGAAGCAAACATTACTTGCCATATTGCTATGTGATCTCTAAAGAGTGGCTTTTTCCCTACCCGTTAAAGGCACCAACACATTGAGATCTTACTCAAACCTCATTTTCAATAGAATTATTTTGTTGTTTGTGATAAGTTCCGTACAATACAAACAGAAAACCAAATTTAGTGAAAATTCTGACTAAAAACTGAGATAGAGTTATTGAATGTTTTAAACCATTAACCTCTGACCTTGAGAGATTACCCCATTCACAGTAGGAGAAAGAGACCTCGTCAATAAAAGGGGAAAGACGCAGAGAAAGGAGGAGGACGATGAGAAGGTAGATAGCAGTGTGATCATGATAAGGAATAATAGTAGCAGGTGTTATTTAATAGAATAAACAAGATTAGAATACAGGCCAATATTAGAAACACTGTCTTCTTGATCTTCATTATATAAAGTAATGCTCCCTCAAATTACTTGCTTTTCCATTAATAATTAGATTCTCAGACAATTTTTGTATTGTTTAAATACAGAAATTTGTCAAAATGACAAAGATCCAAATATATCAGTACTCTTAACAATGCAAATAGCCTTGGGTTTCACAGTATACCAATTGTAATTATACAAACAAAAAATCAAATGAATGTAATCTGTGTTCATGGCAGTTACTTATAGAATACATATTGGAAAAAATGTCTTATATTAATTAATTAACACATTAAGCGATGTCATACATTAAGTAATGATCTTAAAACTTATTCTGGTACGTACCACATGATCACAATCACTTTATTTACTTATATATTTATTTTTATCTATCTTTTGGTACTATGGATTGAACTCATGTGCACTCAACTACTGAGGCATATCCCCACCCCTATTTTACATTTTATTGAGAGACAGGATCTCACTGAGTTGATTAGTGCTTTGCTGTTGCTGAGGCTGGCTTTGAACTTGAGATCCTCCTGTCTTAATCTCCTGACCTGCTGGGATTACAGGCGTGTACCAACTTGCCCTGTACAATTACTTTAAAAATAAATGCTTAACACATTAAGTCACAATACAAGGTTAGTTGGAGACTAAAAGGCAAAATACTGATTATAATAATATTAATATTTTAGTGAGAAGAAAAGATTTATAAAAGAATTTTAATCTTCCATTTACATTATATATGTGCATGTATCTATTCATGTACTTACATGAACAGCAAAAAAAGACCACAATGAAAAAATTCAAATTTTGAACCAAAAATATCTCTAAATGAACCAAAGATCATTTTGGCAAATCTTCTTAAACATTACATACTTTTTTCATGCTCTTCCAAATTTTCGAATGATTTATTTTTCCTTTAAAAATAATGTTGCAGAAAGATGGTGACCTGTGTATGTCAGGGATTAATTGGTTTTAAAAAAGGGTACGTTTATTAAACAGTAGTAGTGAGAAAATCTTTGTACAACACGAGATGAAGAACATTTTGAGCAGGGAGAAAATATATTGAATATACTGCTGTACATGTTGCTCTAATTTCTGGAATCACAAAATAACTGGATGTGTCACAAGTTCCTAGGAGTAGTACAATGTCCACTATATGTGAATGAGCTACTCAACAAGTTGACCTGTTCTATAAAAGGTCGAGAGGAAGTCCCACTGTGGTACAAGAGCTCCCATGGTTCATAATGATGTAAAAATAAGGGTTCTTTATAGCCCCTGATACACATTTCATTCAATAGAACTTCATTATCATTAGAAAATTTCAGGGCAAAAGATGAGACATATAAATAACCCAAAGATATGATTACTCAAGTACTTGTATCATTCCAATGAAGTGAAAATGCTGACTATGTATCAGTATAGTTCTGGACATGTAGAGGATTGTTAGGATCCTTAGAATTATGTAAAAGAAAGTCCAAACCATAATATTAATCTTCTGAATGCTAGTGTTTTTTAATCTCCAGTTTTTATGAGCTATTATAGAGGAAAACTTGGGAAACTCTCACAAATTATAAAGTAAGGAATGAAATGCTATAGAGATAGGAAACATAAAAATGTACAAAAATCCTATGCACAGGTAACTTTACTTCTGGGCTCACAACAACCGAAACAAGTACTAATAATTCCAAACTAAAAAATCATCCTGATAACCTGCCTGGAATACAATCAAGTGAAGTACTATAACAATAAGAATTCATAACCAAGTACTAGCTATAGTGTTTAACAAAAAATTAACATTACTAATGAATAAAATTATGAATTAAGAGTCTACATATAATAATTTCTAACATCATCTCTGGAATTACTATTTAATGGCTCTATGTCATTTCTTACACACACACACACACACACACACACACACACTTATTTCCACAAGTAAGCCTAATGAAGCCGTCTATGTCATAACACATATCTCTTTCCAAAGAAAGTGAGTGACTGGGTCAATTTAAAAGTATCCATAACTCCCAAATTATAATAATACATTCTTTTCTCTGCTTAGTTTATATACCAATAATTTCTCAGCTTTTCCTACATTTTTATTGGTTCATTTGGTTGTTCATAATGATGAGATTTGATGTTACATATTCATACATGCACACAGTATAACAGAATAATTTGGCCAATAAAACTTCCCAGGAATTTCCCTTCCCTTCCCACCCCCCTCCCATTGGTCTCTTTCTCCACTGATCTCCCTTTGATTTACATGAGATCCACCCTCATTTTTTTCCATTTTTCCTCTCTACCTTTCAAATAGGAGAGAAAATATACAACCCATGACTTTCTGAGTTTGACTTATTTCATGTAAGAGACTCTAATTCCATTCATTTTTTGAAAAATGACATAATTTTATTTGTTATTTTGGCTGAATAAAACTCCATTGTGTATATATACCACATTTTCTGTATTCATTCATTCATTGACAGACACCTAGGATGGTTCCATAGTTTGTGTATTATGAATTGTTTTGCTATAAAATGGGTATGCATGTATCATTGTTATAAGATGACTTTAAATCTTTAGGGTAAATACTGAGAAATGGTATACTGGATGATATGATATTTACATGCTTACTCTTTTGAAAACTATCCATACTGATTCCATCGTGGTTATACTCATTTACAATTCCTCCAATAGTGTAAAAAAATTTTCTGCATATCCTCTCCAGCATTTATTATTCTTTTTATTCTCAATGACTACTATTCTGACTGGTGAGGATAAAATCTCAGTGTAGTTTTCATTTCCCTTGTTTCTAATGATGTTGATCATTTTTTGTTTCTATATTTTGTTGCCTATTTATATTTATTCTTCTGAGAAGCATCTTTTTAATTCATTTTCTCTTTGATTATTTGGGTTGTTTGATTTTTTTTGGTTTAAAGTTTTTGTAATTCTTTATATATACTAAATATTAATTATTTGCCAGAAGGTGTTTTGCAAAGATTTTCTTCCATTTCATAAGTTATCTCTTCACAATTCTAATTGTTTCCTTTGTTGTTCAGAAGCTTTTTAATTTGATGCCTTCCAATTTATCTACTCTTGGAATTATTTCCTGACCTTTAGGGGTTCTACTTGAGAAAGTCATTGCCTGTGCATACATGCTGGAGTGTTGACTATACATTTTCTCCTAGGAGTTGTATAGTATTGGTTCTAATTTCTAGGTTTTTGATCCATTTTGAGTTGATTTTTGTGCAGGGTAAGAGATAAGAGTATAGTTTCATTTTCATGCAATATTCCCAGCATCATTTATTTAAAAGGCAATCTTTTCTCCAACATATGTTTTTGGCATGTGTGTGGTTTTTCTCTGTGGTTTCTATTCTATATTACTGGTCAATATGTCTGTTTTCATGTCAGTACCACATAGTTTTTGTTACTACAGCTCTGTAGTATAATTTGACATTAGATATTGTGATGCTTCCAGCATTGCTTTTTGGGTTTAGAATTGCTTTGACTATTAAGGGATTTTTATTCTTGCAGATGAATATTAGTATTATCTTTTCTAGTTCTATGAAGAATGTCATTGATATTTTCATGAGGATTACATATATATTATGTATATTGCTTTGGATAGTTGGTGATTTTAATAATATTAATTCTACCTATGCATGAACACGGGGGGGTCTTTTCAACTTATTTTATGTCTTCTATAATTTCAATCTTCAATTTTAGAGGTCTTTTCACTCTGTTGTTTGTTTTATTCCTAGGTATTTGTTGTTGTTGTTGTTGTTGTTGTTTTGTTTTGAGGCTATTGTGAATGAAATAATTCTCTTGATTTTTTTTTCTCTGTAGATTCATTGTTGGTATATAAGAAAGCTTTTGATTTTTGTACATTAATTTTGTACTCAGCTACTTTATCAAATTTGTTTATTAGCAATATCAGTCTTTTGTTGGAGTCATTTGGCACTTCTAGATATAGGATCATATCATCTACAAACTAATAATTTGAATTCTTTCCTTCCTGTTTTCTTTCTCTTATTTATTTATCTTGTTGCTATTTTACTGGTTTTGGAATTGGTTTGCTCTTCTTTTTCAAGGGCCTAGAAATGAAAAAAAATTAGGTTTTATGTGGGATTTTCATGGTTTTATTATACAGGAACTCACAGCTATAAACTTTTATCTTCGAAATTCCTTCATTCTGCCCCAGAGGTTGTATTACTATTCTCATTTGAGTCTAAGAATTTTTAAAATTCTCCCTTAATTTCTTCTATAATCCATTTTTTATACAATAGAGATTGTCCAATCTCCATATGTTCATATAGATTTGTATGGTTCTGTCATGTTGATTTCTAATTTCATCCAATTATGATCTGGTAGAATATAAAAAGTAATACCACTTGTTTTGTATTTGATGAGAGTTGCTTTGTTGCTTTAAATATTCTCTGTTTTGGAGAATGTTTTCTTGAGATGCTGAGAACAAAAGGATATTCAGATGCTGTTGAATGAAATGTTCTATAGATATCCATAAGTTCATTTGACTTATAATATTTTTCAGGTCCAAAGATTTCTTATTGAGTCTGTCTGGATGACCTATCATAAGATGAGAGAATTGTGTTGAAATTACCAAGAATTATTTCATTCAGGTCTATCTGAGGCTTCCATTGGACTAGTGTCTCTTATGTAATTAGTTGGATCCATGTTTATGACTTAAATATTTATAATTGTTATATCTTCTTGTTGGATTATTTATTTTACCAGTATGAAGTGACCAGTTTTGTCTCTTCTGATTAATTTTGGCTTGAAGTCTGTTTGTCAGAAGAGTAGATAATCCTCCTTATTTTCTGATTCCAATTGCATTATGTAATAATTTTTATCTTGTTGCTTTCAGCCTATGGCTGTCTTTACCTGTAAGATGTGTCTCTTATGAACAACATATCATTACATCTTGTTTTATAATCCATTCTTCCAGACTATATATTTTAATTAAAGAATTGAGATGATTTATATTCAATGTCATTACAAAGATATGTTTATTAATTCCTGTCATTGTGATTCATTTATGTTTAATGTGGTCCTATTTCTCATTTGCTTAGCTACTCTTCCCATCCGATTTGTTCATTTGTGAACTTCAGGGTTTGTTTTTTAATTCTTCTATATGGACTCTTTCATTAAATAATTATTATCATCATGGTGGCTTATTTTCTTTAGTATTGTCTGAATATTCAAAGCTGGTCACTTTTTCTTTTATATCTGATGTTCTGTTTTCAGTATTGTCTACTGAAGTTTAAAGATTTTCAACTGACCTTTTATTTGGTTTATTTTATCTTTGACTTTCAAGATTTATGTTTGGTTTTTTTCAATATTTCTATCTTGTTGAATTTTTCATTTATATTCTGTAATGATTTTTTTTTTAAATTCATTCAATTGTTTTTCTGTGTTCTCTTGGAATTCATTGATCATTTTAAAATATGATAATTTCATTGATTTTAGTTTATAATAATTTACTTTTTGAATTGTATACCTGATGTTTTAAAAATTTCAATATCTTTGGCATCAGTTGTTGCTAAATTAGGAACTTTTAAGTGATTTTGTGTTACCTTATTTTTACATAATTCTTATAGTCTTGTGTTGGATTTTATGCATATGTTAGGAGGGATTTGTCTTCCATACTTTAAAAAAAAATAGTTACAGATGGACACAATACTTTTATTTTATTTAGCTAGTTATTTATGTGGTACTGGGGATCAAACCCAGTGCCTCATGTGTGCTAGGCAAGCACTCTACAACTGAGTCACAACCCTAGGCCTCTTCCAATTTTAAGGAATAATCTTTACCTGATTTAAAAAAAAAATTCCAAAGTGTCCTGGAGTGATCTGGATTAAGACTCTTTTATAAGTATGGTGTTCACAACCTTTGAATTAATTCTATTTTATTCTGTGCAGTGGATTCCATAGGTGAAAACCATGAACCCACCCACAGCTGTTTCTATTTGAGGCCTTATCATTAGTTTGAGTTTTTATCTCTATTATTCTCTGTATTAATGTATAGTTAGTTATTGAATGCCATTAATTTTCATGTGGAGCAAGATGAACTGTATTTTGGTTGAATTTATTTCAGCAATGCACTTCTCTACCCTTTGAACCTATAGTGTCACTGTGGATTTCTAGCTACTCACAGAATAAGGGGAAATAAACAATAATAACATTGGATACAAATAATATACAGCATTAAAATAAATACCTGGATTCTATTATGACTTCTAAAATGTAAATTGCTACAAAAAACAGAAAAAGTGGGTCAGCAATTGCCAACAATGAAGCAGTGCATAAATATAAACTAAATCTGACATTAAAACAAGAAACAGGTGTCAACTATGTCATCCAAAGAAGTAATAATTGCAACAACATTATTGGTGGGATCAAGAGTTATATAAACCAATTAGTTTAAAGATGGCAAAAATACAGTCAGTAAGAGGAAATAATGTGGGATAAGAAGATAGGGGAAAAAAGTTTGAAATTTTAAAGTGAAGAGAGAGAATGCAGAAGAGAGAGCAGGTGATAGTTATAAGGATGGAGGAGAAAATAGGAGAAACAAATAAATGGAGAGAGAAATAGAGAATAGGTTTTCGCTATAACCAGTAGAATAATAGAGAGATACAGAAACAAACAATTAAAACAATACAAAACAAAACAAATTTATATACACCAAAAATCCTGACTCTCAAAAGACAATGCAAGAAAAATAGCCACATTTAAAAAATGCTGAAAAAAAGAAAGAAATGTATATGAATATATGTCCATAAACCCATCAGTAATGGAAGAATACACAAACAAACAGAAAGAATAAGAAAAAGTAAAAATATTCTTAATGATAAATGAAGGAATCATTTCCACTGAGGTGGCCAAAATTGTCAGAATGGATGGTTACTGACTATATTCAACTGTTTTTCATTTCATTTCTTCTTTAGCTATGTCCTGAGAATAAAAGCAAAGATTGGATTTTGTTATCCCCTTCCTCGTTTTGTGTTTCTCTCTGAGCTACCACTAGGAATGGCCTAAGACTGAAGGTGTTTGAAATAATTCTCAGCTGCCCTTCTTACCAGTATGACATAGGTTGAAATGGGAAGAAGTGTCAGTTGGAGCTTTGTGTGCACAGACCAGATCTATGCACTCCTGAGGTGGGGTTGCTGCAGTGTTCTATGAGATGGGTTCTGATGGAGGAAACTTAGGTCTAATCAGACCTCAGGGGTTTTATTTGGTATATACTCTGAAGAAATTGGATGGACACACACCTAGGGCCTGGCAGTTGCTTATCTCTGTAGGGAGTCTGAATCTCATAAGCCTCCTAAGAATTCTACTCATTTTACAGAGGAACTGATTTCCATACATTCTGCTGTTCACCTGCACATTTTTCCTAGGCTCAGTCCCTTAGTATTTCGCTAAGTTCCTGTTCAGATTCTCACCCACTTTAGCTGGTCACAACAGCCACCAGCTCAAAAGAAAAGCAAGTTGTAGGCTGGGGATGTGGCTCAAGCAGTAGCACGCTCCCATGCGGCCTGGGTTTGATCCTCAGCACCACATACAAACAAAGATGTGTGTCTGCTGAAAACTAAGAAAAAAAATGTTAAAATTCTCTCTCTCTCTTAAAAAAAAAGAAAAAGAAAAGAAAAGAAAAGCAAGTTGTGCTGCCCCTTTGCTTTTCTGACTTGAATCCCCTGGGGTAAAATCTTATCTATGCCTGTTTCACTCCCATTTAGCTAGGTACACTCTAGGCCACACAGTAGGAATTCTAGCAGTGTTTGCTCAGATCTCCTCTTTCTGGTAACAGACACTGGAGCAAGGCCACCTCAAGATGAATCCACCTCATCTCTCCCCAAGCAGTAAATAAATAGCACTTTTCAATCACAAGTGCTCAGTGGAGCCTCTGGATCAGCTAAGTTCATGTTGCTTCTCTGATCTCAGGTTTTTTCATACCAAATATGTCCACTGTGTTTCTCCATTCATTTTTCATTTCTCTGTGGTAGACAGCACCATTACTACTGCTGTAGATGCTTCCACAAAAAGTTTGGTATCAATGTAGTCTTCTTTGTTTAATGAACCCAAACTTCTTAGTCTCTGAGACACACTCACTGTCCAGTATTGAATTTTAGTGAAATCCTTCTTTCACCCACCTCACTAAGAAGCAGTATTCTCACTGCTTATATTTTGATCCTTGGAGCAACTAGAAAGGCAGCCTTCCTCTAATCTGACATCTTGTATCCCCTCCCTCTTCATCTTTTTTGATGGAGCAAATGTTTTATTCACAGGAAATGGAAGAATTTGTACAGAGTTCTGGAGAAAATGGTATTGTGGTGTTTTCTCTGGGGTCGATGGTTTCTAACATGCCAGAAGAGAAAGCCAATATAATTGCATTTGCCCTTGCACAGATTCCACAAAAGGTAAGAAAAAGTGCCCTCTTAGTGGCCAAATATGTAAAAAGTCTGTTAAACTTTATAAAGGGTTTGCTTAGTGAAGCATCCTTTGTGAAACATAACCTATTGTGATATCTCTAATTCATCTCAAAAATCATGTTTTAAACAGAAATATGTGTGGTTATTCTAAACAGTAGAGAGTGTTTAATTCATGTTAATATTAACATTGTGATCATAAAAAATATATTTTACAGGTCCATTGTGATATTTTAATTGTAAGGGTATCACAGGCATTTACACAGGTACCACATTCTTCCCTGTTACTTCTTCCTTTTCCTTGCAGGATCCCTGAGGGCACTGTATACACAGCAAATGTTATCAGAAAGCTATAAAAAGTTAACTCATAAATGGACATCCACAATAATGCTAAGCAGGTATTGAAGAAGGCTGAATTTTATCATGATTTTAGTTATCCCAGGCAATCCCTTATTCTTTGCCTACCCTCATTTAAGAATAGTATTCTTGCAATGATATTCTACTTCATCTTTGGCCAAGAACAATGGAATCAGCTAAATATGGACTGAATTTCTGAAACTGTAAGCCCAAAATATGTACCCTCCCCATTTAAAAAAAGTATAAATTTATTTAATAAACTGTTCTTGGAGTTTTGAGGAGAAAGGCTACCCAAACCATTGGGCCAAATTCCCACTCAGTCACATGTATTTGTAGAAAAAGAAAAAAACAGCTTGCACTAGTGGACAGGATCCTGACAATGTCTGACAATTAGAGAAAGTGGAGAGAGTAATTCTGCCTTTGAAGTTGACCCTGTTCATTATAAAATGTACCCCAAAAGACTTTGCTTCTAAAACATCAGATTAATACCTTTTAAGAAGAAAGAAGAGAGTATAAGGAAGAGTCAAGCAAAAGAAAGCCTGGCATGGGATGAAATTCAAATTCCCACCTCCATAAAATGCTTTAATACCAAATTTCTAACATAACCACTCTTGTGATCTTTGAGTGTTTTCTATCTGCTTTGCAGTTTCCTATCTGATATAGGCTTCTCCTAATCGCCCAATTATTTTTCCTTCTGTAGACCTAAATTTACTTTGCTGCTCCCATTACATATAGAAGATAAGCACTTAGAAATTATACTCCAGTTCATGAAGATTGCTTTTAATTTCCAGAGTAAGCTCCTTACTTTGTTCCTAAACATAAAAATATCTTGGAGATATACAAGACTACTAACAAGAATTGTACTGCATCATTGAATGATAACACACAGTTTTAAAACATTTAGCAACCTCACAATTTTGAACTTTATTTCAATATCCATGTAATTATTTGTAAGTTGCGAATGGATTCTTCCTTTTAAAACTTAAAGAATTTCCAATTCACCAATATTGATAGAAGTGTGGGTTAAGGTCCATAAGTACCAATAAAAGCTTTCTTATAGGTAGTGTTTAATAAATTGAAGCCTAAAACAAGTTACATGTAATTTTTAGTATTCATTTATTTCTAATAGTAGCTGACTGCATTGGTTTGCTTTTGTGTATAAAAAACAATGCAAACTGAAATAAGCATCTTAAACAATATATGTCCTGTCTAATCTATGTCACTCACAAGAAATAAACATAATGATATTAATTTGGAAAATGAAATCTAGGATAAAATGCATAAAACAAAATAATTATGGAGTTTTAGTTTGTATTTTAGTATTTCTCGTTACTTAAAATTGTACTTATTTCCTTATGTGTTAAATGTTGAACTAGATGATCTCTTAAATTTTTAGAATGCAAACATGCTATAACATTAAACTTTAAATCATAGAATAAGGTACATTCTTTACCAAACAGGTCATCTGGAGATATCAAGGCAAGAAGCCAGATAAATTAGGACCCAACACCCGAATATACAACTGGATCCCCCAAAATGACCTTCTTGATAAGACTCTGAGATAAGTCCTAAAAGCATGAGTACCATCAATCTAGATGCTTACAATTCAACAGGAAACATTTTATTCAATACTTGTTACTTAAAAAAATCAAACACAATGTTCAACTTCATTTTAATTATTTTCCAGGCCTAGGGATGGTTTGAAAAAAAAAAAAAAAACAAAGCAAAAAGCTGCAATTTTAATATACACAGTCATTATATACAGAATCCAAGTTATTTTTATTTCTGGTGCAATTATTGTATGTCTTTCACTTATTCTTTCTTCTCCTCCAGGTGTATTTCAAATACCTTTCAAAATGGCAACCAGGATTTTTTTTTTTTTTTTTATGAACAGTGACTCTTTATTTTCTCTAGAAATTGATGCACAATGTTTATTATGAAGTGCAAACACATTTTGTAATGAAGTGTAGTCTCTCTTTTCTCTGAATTTAGTACCATCACCATCCTATTCCCTGCTGCTTTTGACATGCTACATAGCAAACTTTGCGACTTCAGTTTTTCTTAATGAGATAATACGCTAACATGTCCTTCATGACCTATTTTCCATAAGTGCATGTTGATTCTTTTACTAAAAAAAAATTCTATTTTTTCTACCTATTAATGTTGTATTCAATATTCAAGTCTCAAGTTATGTACCCTCTCTTTCCTGTAGTTTTCAGTTAGCACTCTAGTGGACTTAGGTGCTTGTTCCTCTGTGATATGAAAAAAAATAATTAATGCAGGGTCATGTTTACAATAATTTGTCATCTAAAATACACACTGATCCCTTTAATTTCTTATAATACACATTTCTCATTTTCTTTCTAAGATTTAAATTAATAATTTTTCTGACATTAAATCAATCCTAGGTCATCCAAAACCCAAAGCTTTTATAACTCATGGTGGAACCGATGGCGTCTATGAGGGGATTTACCATGGGATCCCTATGGTGGGCATTCCTTTGTTTGAGGATCAACCTGATAACATTGCTATGTGAAGGCCAAGGGAGCAGCTATTCAATTGGAATACAGAACACTGTAAAATGCAGATCTTCTTAAGGCCTTGAGGATGGTCATTAATGACCCTATGTGAGTACAACAACTTTGACACTGGGTAGTATTCATAGAAGAATTATCTTCTCATCAATGAGTATAAATTTTAGCCCATTTTGAGGAGGGTAATTTTTTAACTAATTAATTTATTTATATATGACAGTGGAATTCATTACAATTCTTATTACACATATAGAGCACAACTTTTTATATCTCTAGTTGTATACATAGTGTATTCACACCAATTCATGTCTTCATACCTGTACTTTGGATAATAATGATCATCACATTCCACCATCGTGAATAATGCCACGCCCCCTCCCTTCCCTTCCAAATATTGCCCTATCTAGAGTTCATCTCTTCTGCCCATGCTCCTGCTCCCTATCCCACAATGAATCAGCCTCCTTATATCAAAGAAAACAAACAGCAATTGGTTTTTTGATTGTCAAACTTCCCTTAGCATTATGTTCTGTAACTCCATCCATTTAACTGCAAATGCCATGATTTTATTCTCTTTTATTGCTGAGTAATATTCCATTGTGTATATATGCCACACTTTTTATCCTTTCATCTATAGAAGGGCATCTAGGTTGGTTCCACAGTATAGATATTGCGAATTGTGCTGCTATAAACATTGATGTGGCTGTGGAGGAGGGTAATTTAAAGAATCTAAAGATTCAATCCATATTAAATCTATTTTCAATCAGTTTGACCATTACTGTTTCAGAGTTGTATACAACTTCAAATATCATAAGAATTTCAAAATTGCATTGATCTTGTAGATTACATAAGAAAATGATTACTGCACCATTTCTATACATACATAAAATATTTGCCATATGTAGCCATTTGCAATGAGGATTTAATTTATAAATATGACAGAATCTACAGAAGAAAAGAATGATAAACTTATAGAGATATGACAGTATCTTGAATAAATACCTAAAATTTCTGCAACCATAAATTATTTTACTCAAAAATTATTTCATCAGTATTAATATTTTCACAGATTTTAATGATGTATAACACACAATATACCATTTATCTCTTTAAAGTGTGAATTAAAATTCAAATTAATTTGATGTTTCCATAGTTATAAAACTCTTAAATAGTATAATTTTTGGAAATTTTATCACATCAAAAGAAATGTGACAATGCATTAAAGTCATTTCTTATTGCCTCCTAGACTAGGCAAACTCCATTTATTTTTTGTCTCTATAGATCATCCTATTCTAAATATTTCACATAAAAAGATAATAAAAATTATTGTCTTTTTCAATGGTTTCTTTCACTAGTGCTGTTAGTTTCATCATGCTTTGCCAAGGGTCAGCCTTTATTGTTTTTTTATTGTTGAATAACATTGTGTGGTTGGAAATATTCAAAGTAATTTATCAATTCATCAGTTTATAAAGGTTTCTGTTTCCAATTTTGATTATTATGAACAATGTGTATAATTTATATGAACATAAGTATTCATGTCTTCTGGTAATTTCTAGTTATAGAACTGTTAGGTCATATGATAATGTTATATGTATTCAGATCTGCCAAAGTATTTTCCAAAGTAGTTGCAAAAATTTTTGCAGCATACAAGCAATATAAGAGAGTTCCAATTTCTCCATATCATTGTTAGCATTTATTATCACCTTTTCTTTTATTGTAGTCATCCTAATGAAAAGGATTGTAGCTCACTGTGGTCTTGACTTGCATTCCATGATAGCTAAAGAGCATTATTTTATGTGCTTTTTGGTCATTCACTTACCTTCATGAGAGAAATGTCAGTTCCAACCCTTTGCTAATTTTTCATCACGTTATTTATGTTTTAATTATTGATTTTAATATTTCTCCATCTATTATGGACATAAGTCTCATCAGATATATGATTTGCAATTATCTTTCTAACATTCCATATGGTTGATTTTTTTTAACTTTGTGATAATCTTAGAAGAACAATAAAACTTTCTTCATGATATTTGATAAAACAAAACTTCAATATTTAAACTTTTCCATACTGCAAAAGGAAATTGTATGGAGTATATAGTTTCTAGGTAGAATTTCTGTCTTCAATTCAACTCTCATTTTCCCAAATGCTAGTATTATTGCTTAAGGAAGGTATCACTTAAAGGACAAGTTCAAAACTACATTTCCAAGAAAAAAATAGTAGCAGAATAAATAATAAAAATACTCTGAGAGAAGTAAAGAAAGAATGGAAAAAGAAACATAAAATAATGTATAAGTGAAAAAAATACAGATTAAAATATCAGACGTAAATATGAATATATCAGTTTTACATTATGTCCTAAAAGACTTTTCATTATCCTAACAATCTCTCCTCCTTCTCCCCTGATCCATTTCTTCTTGTATAATAGTCTTCCTGTTACTTTTATATCACCTACACTGCCAGATTCCACATGTGAGGAGAATCATGCAATATTTTGTATTTCTGATTTTTTACTTATTTCACTTACTACTGAAATGTTTAATTCCTTTTTTTGTTCATTATTGTACATGGTCAGAGTTAGGGATCAAGCTGCAATCTTCTACATATGGCTATCCAGTTTTACCAGAACTATATTTAGAAAAGGCTCTCTTTTCTCCAATGTATTTTTTTGGCAACGTTCTCAAGAAACAGATGGCTACAGCTCTATAGGTTTATTTTCTTGGGCCTTTATTATATTTCATTGGTGTGTGTCTCTTATTATCCCACACTATGTTATTTGTGTTACTATGGCCCTGTAGTCTATTTTAAAATTGGAATTGTGTTAATTCCAGCATTTCTCCTTTTGTTCAGAGTTGCTTTGGATATTTGAGATCTTTTGGGCTTCCATATGAATTTTACAATTTTTATTTTATTTCTGAGAAGAATTTCATTGGTATTTTGATATAGACTTTATTAAATCTATAGATTGGTTTCAGCCAGATGGCTATTTCAACATTATTTTTTCTGCTGGTTCATGACTTTCCATCTTGCAGTATCTTCTTTCTTCAATATTCTATAAATTTCATTGTAGAAAACTTACACTTCCTTTATTACATTTATTCCTAGTGATTTTTCTTTGAAGGTATTATTTTTCTGATTTCTTTCTCACTGAGTTTGCTATTTATATATTTAAAAAGCTATTTTGTTTTGTGTGGCTATTTGTATATTGTTACTTTTCTGAGTTTATATGTCATTATCAGATTTAAGTCTTCTAAAGGATTCTTAAGGATCTTCTAAGTGGCAGAACATATGACCTACAAGTCCTGTATCATTATCCAATTAGTGGGCACATTGGTGTCCTTGCTTCAGCATCCCTGCAAGTTAATTATGATATTTCCTGGTGATCACTTAGGATATGGTGTGTTTTTCTTGTAATATTGGGGCTTATTATAGAAAATGCAATGTATTTTATATTATTAGTAAATACATTTAAAACAACATAAAATAATAGAAGAAATCCCTAGGGCTACTATGCTAAGAAGACCAAGCAAAGTACCTCTGAGGAGTGACTTGATGGCCAAGACCTTAGCCATGAGATATAAGCAAGACTTATGGTGTTGCATGAAAGGATACTCAATGAAAAACCAGATGAGATTAAAAGTATGAAGGTGCCAAGGGGAGAACACATTTGGTGACACTGGAGAACAGGGAGACCACACATGTGCCTAAACCACTAAAAACTAGGAATGAATCTACAATATAATTCACGTATCCCACTTCTCAGTATATATTCAAAACATCTGAAATCAGTATACTATAGGAATTCAAATACATTGATGTTTATAGTAGCACAGTACACTGTAGCCAAGCTATGAAAACAATGTAGGTGCCCTTCAACAGATGAATGGATAAAGAAATTGTAGTGTACACACATAATGCAATATTGGTCCTAAAAGATGAAATTATGTCACTTTTCAGTAGATACATAGAAATGGAGACTATCATGCCAAGTGAAATAAGACAGGCTCAAAAATTCAAAGGTCAAAAGTTTTCTCTTATATGTGCAAGTTAATCCAAAATAACGGGGTGTAAGAAAGGATAAAAAAAGGACAATTTTATAAAAATAGAGGAAAGACCAATAGAGTGATCAAAGAAGATTGAGGAGGAATAAGCAGGAACAGGAAAAGGGAAGAAGAGTGGAAAAAAATCTGGTTAAATTTCATATGTACATTTGTGAATATATCACAGTGAATCCAATATTAATTATATGCAAAAACACTAATTAAAAAAAGTTTACATAAATTTCAAAAAGATCAGTAGAGTAGAGAGAGTGAAGCAAGGGGAGAGAGGGTATGGGAAGAGAGGAGTGCTAGGGGCTAAGTTAGAGCAAATTATATTCCTTGCTTTTGTGATTATGTTAAAATGTGTCCTAACATTACATATAACACAAAAAAAAAATCAATAAAAATAAAATTAAAAAAACACATATGCCTAGACAGAATTAGTGAGGAAATATAATATCAGAAATCATGGCCATTGTCTAACCCATTAGAATCCACTAGTACAAGATAGACTTGGATTTCATTCTACTTATGATGAGAAGTCACATGAAAATTTTGAGCAGAAGAGCTTCATAATTAGATGTGTATATTTTAATAATACCAGTCTGGCTACTGAGTGTAAAATACAGTAGAGGGTAGAAAAGAAGAGGAAAAACAGGAAGCACTGAACACCTGATATGATTCCTCTTTAAAAGCTTCAAGGTGATGTTTTACAAATATATGCCTACTCTCTCTCTTATTGGACTCATAATGGTTCATAACTATTTCTTCTGATGGAAAGAATTTGACTCACCTTCTTGAAATTCCCTGGACACTTTTGAAATATTTATACATCAGAACATAAGTTAAAATCAGACAATATATGGTGACAAAAGAAAAAACAAATCATATGCAGGGCAGGTCTCTGACAATTATTTTAAAACATCTATATGGCACTTGTGAAAAACTTTCATTGACTTCATGTGTTTAGACAGATTAACTTACTTTCAATGTTGATCCTTTTATGTTTCACCTTTAGATATAAAGAGAATGCTATGAAGTTATCAAGAATTCAGCATGATCAGCCAGTGAAGCCTCTGGACCGAGCTGTCTTCTGGATTGAGTTTGTCATGCGCCACAAAGGAGCTAAACACCTCCAGGTGGCTGCCCATGACCTCTCCTGGTTCCAATACTACTCTTTGGATGTGATTGGGTTCCTGCTGGCCTGTGTGGCAACTGTGATGTTCATTATCACTAAATGCTGTCTGTTTTGTTGCCAGATGTTTTCTAAAACTGGAAAGAAGGAAAAAAGTAATTTTATCTAGGCATGGCTCCTCCCATTGCTCCCATTAGAGGAGGTTATATGGCCAGGTTCCTACCTATCCTAACAACTTTTCACAAATCACTTTGTCAAGTCAAATTTTATCTTCATGAAATTCACTCCCTGTGTAAGAGACAGAAATATTTCAGTTCAAGGAAAACGTTATTTGAGAAAATAAAATTAAACCATATGCGTTTATATTGCCATTTGATTTTGTTTTGTAGCTTTCACCTCTTTGAAGACAGAGTTCACCAATTAGAGTGTTGTGATTTGCCTTTCCATTGGTTTCCAGGAAACTGGAAGTGATGCTTACCTTTCATTGTACATTCAGCCCCAGCATCCGTCTTTTTTGAAAGAATAAGGAAACAAAGTCATTTGTCAGTGGCTTTAGAAATGTAGTGATGCCTACCTGCTTTCTCTTATCAAATAGAAGTATGTGGGAAATATTTGGTTTCATGAACTCATTCCCTTTTGCTCTTTGCCCTTTAAAAATGTTCACCTAGATGTCTTCATTTTCATTCCTTCTTTGGGTGGATATATAAAATACAAATTTTTTGATTTTTGATTGAACAGACCAGAAGGGTCTGACTCTAACAAAGAAATAGCCTGAGTTTGCTTTAGTTATACTAGTGCAGACAAAAGGGTTCAGTAGGTGTAAGATTTCTGTGTAGCAGGAGATCCTCTGGTAAACAGGTTGTTTTTCATTTAGTAGGTCATGGCCATCTCTGCCCAATTCTGGGGAGCTGTTGTTTGATTAAGACTCTGAGCTAAGGCAGAGAACCAGCATGATTAGGGGTTTGGGAATTTCACACAGGAGTTCCCAGAAAAGCAGATTCCCAGCCTTATGTTGGCTCAAACAAACCTGTAATTCATATACGGCTTCCAAAAATATTACAAAATTATGAAGTCATAGTGTTAACAGAGCTGGGAACTTCTGAGACACTGAGGCAATGCGAAGATTCCCTTCAAACCCCGAGTCTTGTGATCAGTTCAGAATTATTTCAGACATGTCACTCAACGTAACAGGAATGAGTTTACTGAAGAGATATAGCAAAAGGGAAAGGGGACACTCTCAAAGGATGGAATTGTTCCTCTCAGAGAGGAGAAGGGAAATGAGCCTCTTCTGCACTCGGGTTTCATTGGGGATACCAGAGAAGTTTCCAGTAAGTTCCGCCCAGGTCCACCTTTGGATATTGACTGAGAGAAGGGTGACATCACACTTTGAAGTACTGACTGTCATGCCAACTCTAGGTCACCTTGGCCCATGCTGACTAGTTCCAATTGGATTTTGCTGTTGTTTTAGAACCTGGGACTGAACTCAGTGCTCTTGACCACTGAGCCCATATCCCTAGGCCTATTTTGTATTTTATTTACAGACAGAATCTCACTGAGTTACTTAGGGCCTTGCTAAGCTGCAGAGCCTGGGTTTGAACTCATGATCCTCCTGCCTCTGCCTCCTGAGTCCCTGGGATTATAGGTGTGCACCATTGTGCTCAGCTTCTAATTGGATTCTTACCCACACATTCTTACAGATTTTACATTTAGGAAGAACTATTGTTATCTTCCAGAGTTTCAGGATCTTAAGACAAGTGTCTCTTGGGTTCCTCCCATTAACATTATCTTGAGTCTGCATTTTTCCTAAGGTTAACAGGTAATTTGCTGAGGAATGTGACATATCCTGTCCTCTTAGCCCAGGCAGGGCTGCAGGTCAATTGCTTCTTGGAAAATAAAACACATTGGGGGTCATGTGAGCCCATTTTAGAGAATTATTCTCTCAACTTTGTGTTCCCACCATTCTCATATGTCTGTTCCCTAATGAGAAGAATTATTTTTAAAACTATCACTTAATAAACTCAAAGTACTGAAGAAAAATGTACATTGAAGTGTCAGAAAGCTTTAGCCATCCCTTGTATAAGACACACCAGGAACACATATACCCAACACATGGAAATCTGAGGACTTCCTTAGGCAACTTCATAGAGTATACTATTGCAATGTCCATTTTCTTTATTTTGGAAAACTAATTTTAAACTTCAGGAAATGTCTTGATGAATATAAGCACACAGATTGAGAGCTTATGCACATATTTCTAGTACAACTCTCTGTGTAGCACTGAGAAAATTGATTCCCTTTAGTTCAATTAGATTCTTAATTTAGAAAAAAAAATTGTCATTTTACCTAATGAACTTCTTCTCATTTCGGTGACAATGGTTTTATCCCAGATTAGTTGGCCTATAATTGTGGTTTCTAGCACTTCCATATTTCTTCACTAAGGGTTTGCAATTCATTCTGTTTAAGGCATATAACGATGAAGCATAGAAATGCAAATTATTAGTCTTCTGTTTAAATTGTCAAATAAAAAAATGAGTGAAAGGATTTCTATTATATATTCTTAACTACTTACATCTCTTTTAAATTTATTTTATATAATAAATATTTGCAAGCTTCTAACATGAACCCAAAGCAGTAGTAGATATAAAGAGCAAAAATCATATTCAAACTACTTTCAGTTCACTTGCATAAACAAGGATCAGAGTTCTTCCTCTGAATTGTACAAAAGAGATAGAAGAATGATGGAAAGTTCTTTCCATTAGTCTCATACATTGAATGAATTTATAACTCAAAATATTTGGTTACATTTGTGTCTATTATCATTACATATTTAGAACATAAGCAAATACATGTTTACCTCTATACCAGCTGGCTTACTATGATGATATTTAAGATTTGGAATAAAGAAATGATTACACATAGTCTGTTCCCCACATTTTCTCACATTGTGTCATATATATTTTTATATGACACAATTTACAGATATGTAAATATAAGCAACATATATGTAATAAACAGACTTATATACATATTTTTCATGCACACATAGTAAAGAAACACATAGGTTTATTAAACTACATGCACTTTTGAACATATTTGCCTTCATTATTGAAAGTCCTTTTAGACACCAGGCATATGTGTATTTACATGACAATTTCCCAATAGCTGTAGGACTACAGCTTTAATCTTCTTTTCCTGTTCAGTATGACCCACTACATTATCAGAGACTGTGGCCAAAGCAGATATCTGGTTCATTCACACCTACTGGGATTCAGAGTTTTCTTTCCCAACCCTACCAAATGTTCATTTTGTTGGAGGACTCCACTGCAGACCAGCCAAACCTCTGCCCAAAGTAAACCTGTTCCCATTTGGTTTTTTCTATCTTTATTACATCTTCATCAGGTATGATTCTCTCTTTCTTGCTCAAAATGACTCACTCACAGTGACAGAATTACCTGAAATGGAGCAAAGATTCTATAAGTTGGAATTCTTGCATGTCTATACCACCACAAGTATGTGAATTTCATTTTTGTTACAGAAGAATAGGGACTTTTGATGGGACTTTTGAGGATAGGGTCCAATAAATGAAGATCTTCTTACCACAAAAGAAAATACCAGTCATTCCCTGAAAGAATATTGAGAGGGTATTTACATGTACCACAGGAAAATGCTGAATATGCAGAAAAACAATGTAGCACAGTCTCTGTCCCAAACACCCTTTCATCGTGCATTGAAAGATAGACTATGAGCAAGAAAGAGAAATTGTGTGAAAATTGTTATAACAAAGAAAGACCAGAAGTGTTTCCTGTCTACCCCAATGGTATAGGTGTTCTCAGGAAAACTCTCTGAGAAGACAGACTCTATATACCACAGCTGCCTGAAAGAAAAAACAACAACAACAAAAAAAATGTATGTTGCACACGTATCAAGGAATACAAATTGCACATTTTTAATGAGTACCTATTAATTTGTACCACTTGTATTAGTAGGCTGTCCTGAGTTTATAATTATAAACAGATCTATAAGCATATTCTTTAAAAGAATCAAAGAATTGATGTATATTTATATTTAATGAATATCACATCTTCATGACATAATTTGAAAGCAAGCATTTTCTACTACATCATTACTTCATCTTTCAAAGGATACTTTTGTCCAAGTAAACCTTTTTAGTAGACAGGAAAATCTGATTTTATTCAAAGATTAGAACCAAATATGATCATTCTCCATTCCACAAGCAGAGAAATGAATATTCTGCAAAGTCCAACCCTTGGCTAAATGATTTCTCCATTCACAATAAGGGATAATGACAGTGTCAATAGAAAAGTTAAGAGAATAGGTAAAAGAAGAAAAGAAAAAGGATGATTAGCAGACTAATCATGACTAATAAGAAAGGCTATTATGGTAGTAAAGTTTTGGAAACAAGATTCACATCCACTTTGGTGATTGTCATATCTATGTGAATTCTAATTGCTCCAAAGAGCTTCCTTGTCATTCACCATTAGATTCCCAGAAATTTCTGTAATTTACAGGGATCAGATATTTGGAAAATATAGCAAATATCTGAAAAATACACATTATCTTATTTATGGTATATTTTAAAATAGGTAGATGTAAGGTTTTGGAAAGTTCCCAACATGAAGAATTCATAAATGCCTGAGGTGATACAGGCATTATCATTACACATTATAGTCATGTATTGTACTATCACACAAATCTCTTCAAATTATATAACTGTTATGAGAAAATCAAAATTTTACAAGTTGTACTAAAGGAGAAAAAATAAAAGTGCATTTTTGCCATTTACTTTACAATAAAATTGATAAATTAGGTAGAGACAAATAATTAAGGTGTATATAATATTTATAGTAGCTATTGATAAGTGTAGTTATAGCAGTTATTGATAAGACAAACACTGAAAGATATTTACATACATAATATGGAAGAGTAATGTTAAAGCTTATACTTCTTTCATGTTATTACAATTATTTTATCAAAGAATACTGAACTCCACTCTCAGTCATTATGCAAATATATTTGGAAATGAGGGCAAATGGTAAGTAATATTCTTATTTTCTAGGAGGTTGAAAAAGTATATATAATAGGATTAGAGTTCTCTAAATATGTGCCTTATATATGCACTGAGTTGTATGAATAGAAAACAAAACAGAACAAAAATACTCATATTTATATGTGTTTGTAATCTAGGATGGAATCAGTTCTTCCTGCATATTAAGCAAATGTTGACACACTGAGCTATATTTCCAGCCCCTAAAAAATAACTAAATCAATTTAAATTTTGAACAATAAGTAGATTATTAGTAACTAATTTCCTTTTTCATAATATTTCAATATTTATAATAAACTTTTTAACTTTACAACAGACTTACAGAATGAGGATGTCTTGTCATTATCAGTGGTTTATCAATAATAGAAAGATGTTACTTAATCATGTAAGTAATACAAAAATTAAATAAATGAATTAATTAATAATAAGAAAATATTTTTCACAACCTTAATGTAGGAGGACTTAGCAGAGCATCAGTGAGATTAAATAGTGAATAAAATTGCCTAAAGTTCTTCTGAATCACATAGAATATCTGATGTACTGTATGCATCACAGGAATACTGCACTCATCAAGAACAGATGCCATAAAGCTAAAATTATAATTTTGGACAATGCTCTATGGATAATATAGGGCCTATAAGCCAAACATTAAATTATTTCAAACTTTTCCTTTAAACTTTTTTTTTTTTTAAACAAAGTTTAACTAATGGTTACTAAGCAAAATATACTACTTGGTTTGGGAGTATATAGACATTATTTCACAGATGAAAACAGAAAACAATAAATTGACAATAAAAACAATAAGAAACATAAGAAAATAATTTTGACAAATTTCCAACAATTTTTGGATCCCCATTTCATTATTCTTGTATAGAATATAAATATAGCAAGAATCAGAAATCACCTGTTAGGATAATTCTAAGACGATTCCAGGAAGCATGTTCTTTTTCTTTAGGACTTTTCTAAAGATTAAAGTGAGTTAATGAACTGTGTGCCTAGATCTCTACTGGAGAAAAGCCTGGTGGGGCTCCGACCAGTGTGCAAGTTTTTCCTGGCAGACACGGTAAGGTGATAACAAGAATCTGTCATGGCCAGTTCTACGCAGCACAATCTACTGAAATCTCAGTTTTACAATGTGAATTCAAGGCAAACATGCCATAACTAAACAAGTAAAGAAATATGTTCATCAAACATGTAGCCACAAATTTGTATGGAGAATTAATAGACCTATAACTATTTCATAGAAATTCTAAATCATAATGCCAGAATCCTAAACTCCAGTGATTCTTAAACTCCCAAGTATAGCAAGGATTTAAGATGGAATTTATTATATTATTATTAAATTTAAATGATAGGGAATTTTAGAGAACAGAGAAAGGTAAGTAAAAATTCATCTGAATTGTACCTAGTTATACTTTTAGAGAAAGAAAGGAACAGGAAATGCACCATATTGCATCACATAATCCACACCATCATATTATTGTGTAGTATTCTATACAACAGAATCTTGCACCAAAAAACAGGTTAGTAATAAATATTTTTTTTTAGTAAAACCAGCAAAATTTTTAAAAAGGCTTCACATAATGGCCGTTCTTTTTGAAAAAAAAAATATGTATACTTGGAGTATAATTTTCCATTCTTGTGGTTGAACATGGAACACATAGGAAAGATATGTCTGATTCATTCTACTATTCTCCCATTTCCTTTCCCACTCCTTTTCCCCAAGGTCACCGTGTCCAATCCAATAAACCCCACCTCTCCACTCACCATCTGCAACCCCATAAATTGTGAGTTGCAACTGCATATCAGAGAGAATGTTGTACCATTGCTTTTGAGGGATTTGCTTAGTTCACTTAGCATAATAGTCTCCAGTTGCATCCATTTACCAGAAAGTGACATAATTCCATTCTTCTTTATGACTGTGTTATATTCAATTGTGTATATGTACCACATTTTCTTTATGCATTCATCTGTTGAAGGGCACATAGGTTGGTTTCATAATTAGCTATTATGAATCGAGGTATTATAAACATTAATGTGGCTTCATAAATATAGCATGCTGATTTTAGGTCCTTTGGGTATATGCTGAGAAGTGGGATAACTAGGTCAAATGGTGGTTCCATTCCAAGTTTTCTGAGAAATCTCCATAATGCTTACCATATTGATTGTACCAATTTGCAGTTCCACCAGCAATGTATGAGTGTACTTTTTTCCCCACATCCTTGCCAACATTTCTTATTACTTGCAATCTTGTTAATTGCCATTCTTACTAGTGTGAGATGAAATCATGAAATCTCACTCTAGTTTTAATTTGCAATTCTCTAATTGCTAGTGATAATAAATAATTTTTCACGTATTTATTGACTGATCATATTTTTGTATGAACTTTCTGTTTGTTTCCTTTGCCAATTTATTGATTGGGTTAGTTGTGTTTTTGGTGTTCCATATTTTGAGTTCTTTATATGTCCTGAAGATTAATGCTCTATCTCAGGTACAACTGGCGAAGATTTTTCCTCATTCCATAGGCTCTCTGTTCATGTTTTTGTTTTCTTTGCAGTGAAGAAACTTTTTAGTTTTATATTATCCCACTTACTGATTCTCGATTTTATTTCTTATGTTTTAAGAGTCTCATAACAAGTTTCCACTGAACACAGAACACTGCTCAGACAACACATGGAGAATGGTAGAAGGTAAAGAAAATGATTTCATATCCATGGTTACCAGAGAGAAAAGATTAATAGTTCTTGTTAGACTGACTTGCAGGATTCTAGCTAAAAGTGGACTTTGCAAAAAATGGCTGAGATTTAAACAGTCAGGATCTAGAAGATAAAAGAGATCAAAAGATTCTGACCAGACTTTTTCAAGGACAGAATCTATATCAATCCCCACTTATAGTCAATGAGGGAAAAATCACTTCTTTCTCTGAACAATCTAAATTGATTTACTCATCTCATCACTCTCTGTTGATTTCTCAACCAGCTCTGTCCTAGGTTGAGACTGGTAGCAGAGAATATTTGCTAAATGATGCTAGCAGTGAGATATTTAATAAAAAATTTTCCACTAAAACAAAATAAAAAGTTTAATCATTGGTTGTTTTGGTGTCTAATTTGTGAGGGAATTCAATTGAGATCTCTAGTTCAGTCCAAATCACCATTAATAGATGGAGTAAGGATGGAAATTATGCCGATCTGACAAATTTTCTGGTGTACAATTTGAATTTTTGGTGATGATTTAGATATCACTGTCACAGTCACAGTTATTTCTAAGAGCAAAACATGAAAGCATTCAACTTAAGTAGATGGGATATCTTTAGAGAGCCCAATAATTATCTGCAAAGTTAGGATATAGTTCTCTATGGACAAAGTCAGGAGGCCTGGAGCAAATACAGGCAGTTTCATTTGGTAGTTATACTCACATATGGAAAGGAACTAGAATTGAAAATTCATTGAGGTGGACACATGAAACTGTTAAATTTGCATGTTAAAGCAGCACAAAGTGATGTGCTATAACATTCCATTTTAATAAAACGTACCTACAATCCTTAAGCTCATTTACGATCAGTGATAATCTAAATAATGTTATTCTTGAAAAAAAGTGTCTCACTTCTTTGGATTTATAGGATTGTTATTTACATCAGTACATAAAGAATGGAAATTGACTACATAGAGCTTTGTAAGTTTGCCTTGTTGAATCTTTTTGCTAGGAGTATCTAATCTCCTCTTAAGATGGGGAAATCAAGTCAGTTGTCAGAGTTCACCTTTAATAGTTTTAGATTTGGGTAAATTCCTCTTTTGTTGCAGTCCCCAAGATATTTTTAGGTTCATGGACCTGGTGAGAAATACCTTGAATTTAATGCAGATAGGAAAGAATCCTCATGGCTCTCTTGTCATAAAATAATTTCTTGGTTTATTAACAAAACCAAATATATTAAGTTAAATCCATGTCAAAATTGCATAATTTTTCTTGTGATAACATAAAAACTGTACTCTAACAGGACATAGTCAATTTTCATTCTCTCTCACTGACAAGTAAATATATATATTCATTTCTTTCAGAAGCACAGTGCCATGTAGCTACCTTACAGATATTCTGTGATGTTAAATGTGTTTGGAAAGGAGTGTTTTAAAAATGCCAGTTATTCTATATGGCCATACTTTAGTGAGTATTCCTCCTCTTCTTATTCCTTCTTTTTTCTCAGGAGACTCTTGCTGCATCTTTCCATAAACCCAATACAAAAACATTAAGTAATTTGCAAGACTTAAAGTAATATAATGGCCATTTCATTTTGAACCTGGACATATGCTGTCCTACCATAATCAGTAACAATGCAAAGAAAGAAAGAAAGAAAGAAAGAAAGAAAGAAAGAAAGAAAGAAAGAAAGAAAGAAAGAAAGAAAGAAAAAACTCTAAAACATTTTATGAAAACTTGCCAAATAAAATCAAAGAGACTCTCAAGGCCTTCCTGAATACTTCACACCACTTTAAAATCAAAATGATCCAGGTTTAGTAAAACCTATTAATCTTTATGGGTAAGAAGACCAGTATCTAAGACACAAAAAAATTCTCCAGCCTCAGGCATGATTTGTTTGTAAAATAATACATCAATGTTAGGGAAAGTATAGGAACAGTTGGTGGTTTCAGGCATTCAGTAAATCTTAGTTTTCTGAAGGCTAACAGAATACTGAACCATTAAAAGTATCTGTCAAAGAGTGTTCTGCTACCAGCTCTGCCAACACAAGATCTATGAGCATGAAAAATCTACACACATGAGAGAAAATTCAAAGACTAACCACTGTAGTAGGAGAAAGATTTCATTAAAAGAGTCCATCTTAAAACAAAAACCAATTATAATCCACAGAAGGAGATCTAATATCCAGAATTTCTATATTGTATTACCCAAAATTTTGGAGGTGGAAATTTAGTCTAATAGTACAGCACTTGCCCAGCATGTGAGAGGCCTTTGTTTTGATCTGCAGCATTACAAAAAAAGAAACAGAAATTGAAAAGACATGCCAATAATCAGGAAAGTGTGATCTTTACATCTGAAACAAACAGGTAGTAGAATCTTCTAATAGAGGGATGAGATGTATTTAACAGGCAAAACCTTCAAGATAGCCTGCTGTGGTGCCATCTCTCAGCCATGGCTGTTAATTCAAAGGGGTAAAACAAACAAACAAACAAAAACAGGAGGAGGGCAAAGGGGAATTGAGAAAAGACAGACTCACAAGGAGAAAAAGGTGAGGCCAAATGGAATATCACCCTCTGAAAGAGGATGAATGGCCCAAAATTAGTACAGCAAATTTATTATATAGTTTTCTTCAAAAGAATATTTTTGGTAAAGTTTCAGCAAAGCAGGTAATATGAAGAATGCAGGACTGGTGAGATATTAGGTTCATCTTGTTATGTTCAGAATTCTCAATCCCTGTGAGTTGGTGCCTGAACTCAAGGTCCCAATTAATACAGCTCAGTGCCTTTGTATATAGCATCCTTGCACTAGTGTCAGCATAACAATTGGGCCATCTTGACCTGTACATTTCTACAGGTAGTTCCAGGTGAAAATACAGCCATAAGCAAACAGAAACCATGGTTCAAGTCACTGCTCTTCACAATAGCCACTATAAATATGTTCAGAGACCTAAAGAAAACAATGTTGAAGAATAAAAGAAGTTGTAATAAGAATCTAATATCTAATATTGAAGACACAAATAGTGATAGTAATTATATTCTTTAAAAAAGAATCAAAAGAAAATATTGGAATTAAAAATTACTGTATTGAAATTAAAAAGTTCATCATAGGGGACACAAATGTAGATCTGAAACAGCAGGTGATAAGTCAGTCAACATGGCAGGTTGGTAAACAGTGATTATATGACCCAAAGAACAGAGAGATTTAAAAAATGAAGAAAAATGTGTGAGCCCTACAGAATTATGGAACACATTTAAGCACACCAACGTATGTGAAGTGGGGGTACAAGAAGAAAAGAGAATGAGCAGCAAAAATAAAACCTTTAAAAATACCTGAAAACTTTTAATATATGATGAAAGACATTGATTTATAAAATCCAGAAGTGCAATGAATTCCAAGTAAGATACACACAGAGGTCCAATCACAGACACATCAAAGTAAAAGGTAATGACTAAAGAGAGAAAATTTTGAAGTAGCAAGAGAAAAACAATTCATGACACTCGAGGAACTCCACAAATAGTACCTATTGACTTCTTATCATAAACTGTGAGACCCACATGGGGCTAATATGTCATATTCAAAACAATGATAAAATTCTGTTGAAGATAAATCCAATGTGCCATTATGATGTGGTTAGTTAGTCACTTGGCTACATCAGTCGCGGTGGGTAGAGACATGGAATCAACACACAGACTCTGGGAGCTGGTGAGAGAACTGGCTGAAGACCCACCTCAAGTCATTGTCCAGTCACTCAGTTTATTTTTGGAATGCATACAATTGTTATAGGTTTCCAGTGGGGCGGGCCATCAAGATAGTATCCATAAGCCAATCATCTTAAGCCTAATGTAACCACACTACGAGGATGCTCTAAATATTGCTATCATCAGGAAGGGTCTTTGTCCCTAGGGGTGGGGGTTTCTAAGTTAGGAGTTCCATGCCTGAAGCTCCTGTCTATCAGTTTCCTGGCCTGGCAGCTTGGCAACACAAACCACAAATGCTAAGGATGTGGCTTAACTAATGGCTCTCTAGAGCATCCCATCCTGCAGGCATTCCTATCAGGTCTGAATGAGTGTAGATTCTTCAAGCATTCTGAGCTGCTCATAGCTGCTAGCTGCTAGCTGTAAACTGAAAGTTATTTCAACACCATTAAACTATTTTTTTGACAAAATAAGAAAGAAATAAAAACATTTGCATACAAACAAAACCAGATAATTTGTTTCTAGGAAATCTGCCTTACAAAAAATACTAAATAAATTCTTCAGCTTCAATGTGAGTAAACCCAGGCTTCAATTCTTTTTTATTTTACTTTTTTTCCCCCTTTTCTCTTTGGTTCTAGGGATTGGTCTCTGAGATGCTTTATTACTAAGCTACATAATCACCTCTTCATATTTTTTGTTTTCAGACCATTATGTTGCTGAAAGTCTCACTAAGATGCGCAGGCTGGTGCCAAACTTGCAATCCTCTTGCTTATGCCTCCTGAGTTAATAGAATTACAGGCATTGACCACTGTACCTGACCCAAACTCGAATTCTAATCCACACTATAAAGAACAATAAGTATAATTTGCAATTATAAGATAGAGTAAAAAATGTATATTTCTTCTAATTCTCTTAACAAACCAAAATGAAGTAATATGAAGCATATATTTTATACATATGATGAGATATAGGGACCAAGTTTCAGTCTTCTATGTATGGATATATGACTTTCCCAGTAAAATTTATTAAAGAAGCCATCTTTCCTCCCATGTATATTTTTGGCAATTTTGACAGAAATTAGATAACATAGCCTCATGGGTTTATTTCTTGGTTTATGTTCTACTCCTTTGGTCCAGGTGTCTAGTTCTGAACTATTACTCCAACTCTGGGAGTGGTATAAAAGAGCTTGTGTGGCAAGGTCATTTATAAGGAAGTACTGAATGAACTTGTCCTGACAGGCCATAAGGTGCTTTTCTTAGACTTTCATCTTCTATTTTCTTTGCTCTCAACAAACTATCTACTATTTAAATTTTTTTTATATCTCATGCTAGGGGAAAACTGAAGATATTTTTTTCAGAAAATGCATAAAAATGTAAATAAATTGTCCAAATATATATACATATTTTTTTTGAAAAGTGTCTTAATAAGCTTGTGTTCTAGAATAGAAGAAATAAAGTTAAGGAAGATACTAGAAAATACAAAAAACTCAAATGTTCATGTTCACAGAACTAGAAAAAATATCTAAAATATCACTTTTGCTTGTGAAATACTAAATGAATTATAATTTCAGTTGGTAGCATGAAGTCATAACTTTCCTCATTTGAAGGTGAATGTGAAATCAGAGAAATTTGTACAGGTGATATTATAAAAGGGAAATATAAAATCAGTGATAAATCTCACTAAGATTTAAGGCTTATTTGCAGGGTTATTTAGAGCTCTGTGGCCATCACTCATTAGGCATTCCAGAATATCCTAATCCTACCAATTGAAGACCGTAGAATTTCTCTAGAAATTATACATTTATTTAATGCTATTTTTAATTTCATTTCCAAAATAACAATTATAAACCTCACTGAATGTCTTTACATAGTTATTTAGGTGTGGAATTATGAACAATTCTAGCACCACTTTTTGTATAGAAATGAGAAATAGTTTTCTCTCACATTGCTGTTTCCTCCTCAGAAATTAAAATATTTGGCATATTACCTAAGGAATTTCCTCATGTTTTCCTTGGAAATTTTAACTTGCTACCTTATTACAAACTAGACTAATTGTGGCAAAGTATTCATGGGTATAGCAAGATCAATAAATTTTGGAGCTACAATGGTTGCTCACATTTATACCTCTTGCTTTTAGACTTTTAAACAGAAAACAAAAGGAGTTCATTCTACAGTATTTCATTTTAATGATTTTTTTAAAAAAAGTTGAACATATTGAAGTCGCATAAAATATTTTTTCTCAAGTTAACTTTGCTTTGTTCATACACTATGTATATAATATACATATAAATTAAAATATGGATGCATATATATGAATGTGTAAGTATTCAAATATGTAAGTATCAAAATGCTTATATTTCAGTTCTCAAATATATAAATATATTGGTTTTATAAAACCACAGTTTATACATCTATGATTATATGATTCCAACATTTTTTTCCAAACATTATCTAATATATTCACATGAAACTTTCGAATTCCCTGTAGCTTTTTTTTCTTGTTTTCCTTAAAGGAAGATTCACAGCATTATTTGAGAAATGAGGAAATCCAAAATGTATTTCATTCAAATCTATAACAGTTTGGTATTTTCCTCAAACCCCCTCCCCCACCACCATTTTTTGATTTAGTTTTAAGACTCCAATGGAAACCAGTTAAACCCTTGTCTAAGGTCAGCACATTCCTGTGTTTTGTTCTATTTGATCTGAAATTTCAGTAGGTGTGAATTTTCACCATTCATCCAGAGTTTTGACTCATAGACAGAGTAATATGCAAAGTAAGATAAAGGGATCTTTCTATTAGAAAGCCATGTGTTTCTACACTATCACAAATGACTGCTTTTTCATTATTATTGTAGAATAAGGAGAAATACATGAGATACTTTGAGAATAATGTCAGTTAAATTAAGTTCTTCCTTATTCAACACATAAGTATCAATTATTCAAAGAATATTTATAAAGTGAAGAGTATGCAGCACAGGTCAGTTATGTATATGCAGAGGAACAAATCAGACATTTTCTTCCCCCATATACCTTACATAATACTTGGAAAGATAGCATGTAAATAAGTAATAAAGAGTGTCAAAAAGGTTATAATAAAGGAGGAAAACAATGCTCATATAATATGTCTGGTACTTAGCAGTCCAGAAGGAACACTATGCATTGTCATTATTGCTACTTTTGTTATTATTAATACTACTAAGTGCCTAATTTCCACAAGCCACATTAGATATAACTCCTCACTTAATAGGAAATGGTTTTCCAATAGATCAACCCTGTATTCTCTAACAAAGTGCTAGAGAACAGATACTTTATAGATTGGATTAAAAAGAAATGTGTTCACAGTCAAATGTACAAATAGAAATGTTAAAATACTGTAGTAAATATTAAGGGTTTTCACCAATATCCTAGCTTTTATAGAAGATGTTTTTCAGTTATTTAACTAAATATCTGTTCCCCCACGATATTGTAGCCAAACTCATCATTCATTTTCTTGTCATTCATGCATTTTAACTATTTTTCACTTCAGATTCCAGGCTTTTATGTCTCTGAGCATAAAAGTATTATTCATCTTATCAAAATGAATTTGTTTAGTGCCTTCCACCAAGTCTCTAGCCCATTTCTGTAAAGCTTCCTTCAGGAACATGAATCTCACAAACAAAATGAATTCTCAGAAAATGTACATTGCATATAAAATAAAATTCTAATAATTCCTACCACCTGTACCTGAAAATTTTCTCTTAGATTATAATTAAGAAGTAATTCTGTCAATATAAAGCAAGATATTCTTTTAAAAAGAACATAGATCCTAATGTATTTTAATTCAATATCACACTTTAAGACATATGTAGAAAGCAAGTGTTCTATGTGTATTATTATTTATTCTTCAGAAGATTATCTTTGTCTCCATTCTTGATAAAAAGCAACATAAATAATGAGATATTCTTTAAAGAATAAACCCAATATTATCTGTAATGGAACTAATTTAAACTATTGTCACCTTTCACTAGATACAAGACATGAACTAAGACTTGTGGAAGTTTTGTATAATCTAATTCTATTCTTTTTTTTTTTTTTTTTTTTTTTGGTGGTGGGGCAGGGGTACTAGGGATTGAAATCAGGAGCACTAAAACACTTAGCCACATCCCCAGGCCTATTTTTTTGTATTTTATTTAGAGACAAGTTCTCACTAAGTTGCTTAGGCTCACCAGTACCAAGGCTGGCTTTGAACTTGATACCATTCAGGCATGGGCAAATGTGCCCGGCTTCTAATTCTATTTTTGAAGGATTTTGTTGTTCACTTTAAGAGAAAGTGGCAGTGGCAGTTTGTGTATGTGTGTGGGGGGGGTTGTGGGTAGAGAGTAGCAAGAAAATGAAGATAAGGAATGAGATCAAGAATAATGCAACATCAATAATTTGTATTACCAGCTATTGTTATTAATTCATAGAAACATTTGAATTGGCATCAATAGTTGTGAATATTTCTTCTAAATTTTGTAGAAAGAAATTATTCCCCCACATATCTTGTTTTTCTGTTAGATTCATAGATAACTTCAGAATATATTAAAGAAGAGACATCTGTCAAAATTCATCAAGAACCTTAAAAATTAATATAGTCATTGGTTTAATAAGATATTCATAATAATATAGTGAAAAATTATCAAGGTGTACAAAATACTATCTTTAGCAGTTATCTATAAAATGAACACTGGATATAATGTGATTATCTTACCTTGCTGAATTACTTAAAACCTTTATCTGCATAATACATCATTACAAAATATTTTACTCAAGAAGGTATAGTTTGCCTAAGTCAGTCTCATTATGAGTTTAGCTGGAAACTGAGGACAATGAAGAAATATAACAGATTAGTTGAAAAAAAAGAAAGTCAATCTTATTTCATTTTTTATACTTTTCCACAATTTTCTCAAATTGAGCTTGTACTATTTTCATAAGGATATCACAGAATGAGAACAAATCCATGTTTGTAATTAGTTCACCTACTGAGGTTGTATTACTCTACCTTTTTTGTGTAATATCATCTACTGAATGAATAGCTTTGGACAACAAAACTGTGAGACAAAGATTGAACATAAGTTAATGCTGCTATAGTTTACTGGAATCACACAGAGTACCTTGATGCCCCATGCACGTCACAGAAAGAACACAATGGTCTCCCTACAAGAAAATAATTATACTTTTGAATAATTCTCTGGACAATGTACAGTCTGCATGGTCAATATTTAGAAAAGTTTTAGCTTGTTTATCTCTTCTCTAAATTTTTTTTTAAAATATAAGCTCTCTATATTAGAAAATATAAGTTTTATGTTCAAAAGTTGGTCATTATTACACAGTGAAAAAAGAACAAATCATGCATATAAAATGCAATGAAGAAAAGAAAAGAAAGAGTATGGTTTTGGTTTTGAAAACACAAGTAGTTAAATTTTTGTCTCCTCCATGTTTTTCTTCCTTTTGTGGGGGAAAGGGTTTATACTTTTAATCTTGAATGTGTCCCAAAGGATTGGTCCCTGGCTCATGGCACCACTGGGAAGTGGTAGAATTTGTAGATTGTCAGGCCCAGTGGAAGAAAGTTAGGTCATTTGGCATAAGCCCTTGAAAGGAATATTGGGATCTAAGCACCTCCTCTTCCTCTCTATATGTCTCTTTTTTAATTCCTAGCCACTTTCTCTGCCACACTCTCCTACTGTGATGTACCCCTCAAAATCAGCCTGAAGCAATGGTGCCAACAAACTGTGAAATGTCCCAAACTGTGAGCCAAATAATATTTATTTCCTTATCAGTTCATTATCTCAGGAATTTTATTAGAGTAACAATGCAAATTTGACTAACTCACAACAGAATTTAAATTGAATGATATGGGATTGCTGTTATTTTAGATAATAATTTAGCAGTTGGTATGTATTGATGATCTGAAATAAGAATAATTTTCAAACAATCCCAAGCAAACATGCCTTTATCAGGAGCTTTCTAAAAGGTGAGGTGATTTCATCAAAAGTTTGCGCAGATCTACACTGGAGAAATGCTGGCTGAACCTCTTTGATTGTGGTATATGTGTTCCCTGTGGGACACAGAAAAGTGAAAAGAAAGACTACTCATACCCAGTTACTTAATAACATATTCTACCAAAGTATTAACTGGATATCTGGGCAAAAGTTGCCGTATAGAAACAATAACCTAAGAAATATGATAATTTAAACATGTACATGTATACTCCTAGATTCTAAACAGGACTCTTGGAACGGTTTCATTGAAATTCTAATCCATACCACCATAATCGTAAAAATCTTAATATTATTGAAGGAGTGATTTAAGGGGTGGTGATTGGAAAAGTTCACCAAACTCTAAGATAAGCTATACAGGAATACATATCTGAGAGAAAGTGAAAGCAAATAATTTCATGTGTAACTTTCTTTTAGTATTCTTAAATTGAAAAACATAATAACTAAACTGTTTCTTCAGATAACTAGAATGCAACACAATTCTTAGTAAAACAATAATTATAAATATCTAAAGGTAAGTTAAGTTACTAAGTATTTTATTTTTATTTTTTTAATTTTTTAGTTGTATATGCACATGATGACTTTATTTTATTTATTTATTTTTATGTGGTGCTGAAGATTGAACACAGTGCCTCACACATGTCAGGGAAGTGTTCTACAACTGAGCCACAACTCCAGTCTCCCAGTTCCTATGTATTGTCTGCATCTAAGAACATATTAAAAAAAAAAAAAAAAAAAAAAAAAAACAGTAACATTAGATTAGATTAGAATGTTTTACACTACTGTTAAAAAGCATTAACAATAACTCTTAACAATAGAAATGTAGATATCATTCAAGTATCTGCATCACTGAAAACATATTTTCAGTAGGGGAGTCTTGTAATTTGAACATAGCTTGTCACCACCCATGTTTCTGTTGAAGTTTAGTTGTACAATATTGAGAAGTGTGATTACTTTGTCAACTTTTTCATCACTGTGACCAAAATACCTAAGAACAACTTAGAGAAGAAAAAGTTTATTTGGGGCTTAAGGTTTCAGAGGTCTCAGTCCATTGATGGTTAACTCCATTGCTCTGGGCCTAAGGTGAAGTAGCACATCATGAGTGAAGTCCCAGCAAAGAAAAGCCACTCAGCTCATGTCAGCATCTGGAAGGAGAGAGGAGGAGAGAGAAAGAAAGAGAGAGAGGCACCACAGGACAGATGAACCCTCTAGGGCATACAAACTTTTATAACCTTGAGGTACTCTACTTGTGTTTGTCCTTCTATCATCCACATCATCAGCCTGTACAATTGTACTTTGAAGTGCAGGAGTTATACTTTAACATTGAATTGATTTATCCTGAGACATATAAGCCTGAGAAATTGAATAAAAGAAGAGCTGCTAATGTAAAAGAAGCATTACCTTGTACCAAGATGTCTGTGAAAAGGAACTCAGTCCTTCTGCTGATACAACTGATGTGTTACTTTAGTTCTGGAAGCTGTGGAAAACTGCTGGTTTGGCCCACAGAATACAGCCATTGGATCAACATAAAGACAATCCTGGATGAACTTCTCCAGAGAGGTCATGAGGTGACTGTTCTGACATCAACAGCTTCAATTCTTATTAATCCCAACACAGCATCTGCTATTAATTTTGAGGTTTACCCTAAACCTTCAAATAAACAAAATTTGGAAGAACATTTCTCCAAATGGATCCATGAATGGATTTATGATACTCCAAAAAATGACTTCTGGGAATTTTTTTCATTAGTAAAAAACTTTTCAAGGAATATTCTGATACAATTGAACACCTCTGCAGAAATGTAGTTTTAAACAAGAAACTTATGATGAAACTACATGAATCAAAATTTGATGTGGTTCTTGCAGATGCTATTGGTCCCTGTGGTGAGCTGATGGCTGAGCTACTTAAAGTACCATTTGTATACACTCTCCGCTTTACTCCTAGCTATACATATGAAAAGTACAGTGGTGGACTTACATTCCCTCCTTCCTATGTGCCCATTGTTATGTCTGAATTAAGTGATCAAATGACATTCATGGATCGGATAAAAACATAATGTATATGATTTATTTTGATTTTTGGTTCCAGTCATTTGATGTGAAGAAATGGAATCAGTTTTACAGTGAAGTTCTAGGTAAGCTGGTTCTTTAATTAGTACTGTGAAACCTAAATTTCCTGTGACTTTGAAGCTGAGCTTGCATGAATATAAAATCAGAAGAATTTCTTTCTGTAAGTAAAAGGATGGAATGAAAATATAAGATGAACAAGTAGTCTCACCAATAAAAAAGGGCTGTTATATTATAGGGCCAGTTAGAAACCAGTGGCAATTACTTATTCAAAATGCTTCAGGATATAATAACCTGCAAATTGAATCACTGAATATTTCTCTGAGCAATTACATATCCATTTTAGTATTCTTTTTATCTTTAAGGACACTCATTATTAACCTCACTAAAAGTTTTAATGATAATAGTCATGTACATTAATAACATACACATGTATTACTCACACAACCATATATATGTACCATGGAGGAAATTGTTTACTTTTGAATAGAATTGTTTACTCAGTTCAAAATTAAAATAATATTTATTTGCATTGCTGTGAAGATTCCTTCACAGTTAAAAGTGTCTCTATCTCAGGCACAGAAAGTTATAAATTATGATTACTTATATTTCATATTCCTTTGATAAAAACAAGCAAATCATGTATTAAGGCCTAAAACCTTGGTGTATAGGGGAAAAAAACCTTATAAGTCTATATTTCTTAAACTGCATTTACCATTTAAGACAATATGAACTAAATTAAGCATCAGAACCAATCTCTATTTTAATATTTGAGTAAACTTTCTGGCTGTTACTTTCAAAAATATATATTTTACCAAGTTAATACTATTAATCTCTTAATATGAGGCAAGACCAGTAGTGGTCATAAGGAATTCAGGCATACTCGGTAAATCATTACAGTTCACTTGAAGAATCAAGGATCAAGGGAATAGTTAGCTCAATTGTAAGAATTAGACTGACTACTCCTAGAAAAGATATCTCTTCAGTTATGGGAGCATTGATTGTTAATGGATCTCAGAAAGATTCTAAAAATTTAGGTTACTTTTGCAGTTTTAGAGAGAAAATAAAATGCGTGTTTACTTCTATGGAGGTGTAAGTTAGTAATTTAATTATTTGTGATTGTGAATATACTAATGGAACACTAGAAAGTACCCACACAACTAGTTTATGTACATATTAACATATGTAAAACATATCAAATGTAGTATGCAAAAGTGTGCTCTAAAAAACATATCAAGTGTAGTATGCAAACACACAAACACATACATACACAGGTGCATTTAAACACCTTGCATACACAAATCGAACTCATTTCAAGGCAAATATATGAAACATTCAAGGTATATGTTTCTCATTTTCTTTTCTTCTCTTTCTACATTCAGGAAGACACACTACAATATATGAGACAATGGGGAAAGCTGATTTTTGGCTCATTCGAACCTATTGGGATTTAGAATTTCCTTGTCCACTCTTACCAAATTTTGACTTTGTTGGAGGGCTCCACTGTAAACCTGCCAAACCCCTCCCTAAGGTAAATCTTCTCCTGTTTATTTTGTTCTATTTGATTAACATTTTTGGTAGAAATGACTCTGCATTCTTAATTGAGAGTGTTTAACTCAGAGATATGAAAAGCAAGATAAAGAGTTCTTCCAATTATAGACCCAGGCATTTCTATGCCATCACATGTAATGGCATTTCATTATTGTCACAGAAGAAAGTAGGATATCGGGCATCCTTGAGAATAATCAGGAAAATTGAGGCCTTCATTATGTAATACATAATAAAGAATAAATCATTTATTCTAATAAATACAAAGAATATTTATTAAGTAAATGTCATATACCAGAGATAAGTGCTGGATATAGAGAATTATAAAGTTGACACAGTTTCTGCATCAACCAGAACTTATATTCCATCTGGGTACAGAGACAGTAACAAGTAATACATTTGTGTGTGTTATCATAAGGAAATCATACAATACTAATGAAACCTCCAGCAAAGATCATTAAAAAAAATCCTAAAAGCCTTAAAAACTAAGGTGAATTTTAAAGAATCCACAGAATAGGAAAAGGGGTTGAGGGAGAGAGGAAGACACAAAAGGAAAAGCACATACAATAGTAAGGAAAATTCCAAGAACTTCAAGAGTAGTTCAGCAGGAGAAGGCTCAGCAAAGAGGAGATGATGCTAGAGAGGTAAGTGAAAGCCAGATACATAGTAGTTGTTTAAAATATCTGTGAAGTACATTGGGTACCAATGAAAAGAGTTAAGCATAAGAGAAATGTGAATAAAGTTTCCATTTTGAAAAATTTCAAAATGCAATCACCAAGTTGGATTTTAGAGGGAAAGACAATGCAGAGGAACCACTCAGGAAGTGTTGCAAGACTGCAGATAACAAATGATGTAAACATGGATGAGGTTGTTCTTACATGTGACTATGCTTATTTATCTATTAATAGTCAAACTTCATATTGTGTTACCTAGAAAAAGTAGACAATACTGATACTCAATGTCCTTGGTACAATCATAGGATCCATAGCAATATCCGCTGTTGTAATTGTAATTATTCCTTTTTTGTTTCTATAAAACTATTTTTCCTTCTGAAAAGCTGAACTTTGTTATCTACTTTTAAAGACCCCAACTATACCAAAAAGGTAGGATTAACACTTAGAAATACTAGTATTTGGATATTTTTACATTTAGTTCATTTTAGCATACCCTAAACACTGCAGTGTACATTAATTTGGATTATATTCAAATTGAGAGATAGATACTCACAATATGGCTGAAACAAACTGCCATAGATGTTCTCTAGTAAATGTAGACCACCCAGGTACAGTATGATAGCTCTATTACCAATAATATTAATTAGGTAATATGTGCCAGGCACAGTGGATACAATTTCATATATAACAGAAACTAGATTTCTGAAAAATCAACACTGTATTTTCAGCCAAAGACCTAGAGAACAGATATTCCATCAATTTGCTTAAAGGTAAATGTGTGAGTTTTGGCAATCAAATGAGTAAGTGGAATTGCTGAAATTATATTGTAAGTGTTCAAGCTCTTCACAACCTTTTAGCTGTAAAGTAATTGCTTTTCTCAGTGATATGAATGTGTGGCCTTTACTTGTCTTCAATCCAGATTTGAACAAACTCACCTGAGAAGTGAGACCACTACATCTTAGATCATGATAGGGATGTTGCCTTGAGAGAGCTTTCTGCCATATGCCAATCTTAGAGGACACCTCAGGAAAACTCCCTTGGAAAACTTAGGCCTCAACATCACAATTTCCCGACAGAATGATCATAGAAAATTGCAAACATAATGATGATCTAAGATTCCTTGTCATTTATTTTTGAGCCCAGCCCTTTAGTTTACAATTACAAAATCATTCTGTCAGCAAATAGGATAATATTTCATAGGAGAAAACAGAAAAGTCTAAAACATTTTAAATAAATACCATGCTTAGAAGAAAACATTACTTGCCATACTGTTATGTGATCTCTTAAGAGTTTCTTTTTTTTCTACCTCTTTAAGGCCCCAACATATTGAGATATTATTCAAGCCTCATATTCAATAGAATTATTTTGTTGTTTGTGATAAGTTTCATACAATACAAACAGAAAACCAAAGTTAGTGAAAGTTCTGACTAAAAACTGAGACAGGGTTATTGTAAGTTTTTAACCATTAACCTCTGATCTTGAGAGATTTCCCCATTCACAGTAGGAGAAATTGAAAAGGTCAATAAAAAGGAAAGACAGCAGAGAGAGGAGGAGGAGGATGAGAAGGTAGATAGCAGTGTGATCATGATAAGGAATAATAGTAGCAGGTGTTATTTAATAGAATAAACAAGATTAGAATACAAGCCAATATTAGAAACACTGTCTTCTTGATCTTTATTATATAAAGTAATGCTCCTCCAAAATACTTGCTCCATTAATAATTAGATTCTCCGACAGTTTCTGTATTGTTTAAATACAGAAATTTGTCAAAATGACAAAGATCCAAATGTATCAATACTCTTAACAATGCAAATAGCTTGGGTTTCACAGTATACCAATTGTAATTATACAAACAAAAAAATCAAATGAATGTAATCTGTGTTCATGGAAGTTACTTATAGAATACATATTGGAAAAATGTCTTACATTAATTAATTAACACATTAAGTGATATCATACTTTAAGTAATGATCTTAAAAGTTATTCTGGTACATGCCACATCATCACAATCACTTTATTTACTTATATATTTATTTTTATCTCTCTTTTGGTACTATGGATTCATGTGCACTCAACTACTGAGACATATGGACAGCCCTATTTTAGATTTTTTTGAGAGACAGGGTCTCACTGAGTTGTTTAGTGCTTCAGTGTTGCTGAGGCTGGCTTTGAACTTGAGATCCTCCTCTCTTAATCTCCTGAGCTGCTGGGATTACAGGCATGTACCACCTTGCCCAGTACAATTACTTTACAAATAAATGCTTAACTACATTAAGTCATAACACATGTTTAGTTGGAGATTAAAAGGCAAAATACTGATTATAACAATATCATTATTTTTGTGAGAAGAAAAGATATACAAAATAATTTTAATCTTCCATTTACATTATATATGTGCATGTATCTATTCATGTACTTACATGAACAGAAAAAAAGACCACAATGAAAAAATTCAAATTTTGAACAAACAGTATCTCTAAATGAACCAAAGATCATTTTGGCAAATCTTCTTAAACATTACATACTTTTTTCATGCTCTTCCAAATTTTCATATGATTGAATAATTTTTCCTAAAAATAATGTTGCAGAAAGACTGGGACCTGTCTATGTCAGGGATTAGTTGGTTTAAAAAAAAGGGTATATTTATAAAACAGTAGTAGTGAGAAAATCTTTGTACAACATGAGATTAAGAACATTTTGAGCAGGGAGAAAATATATTGAATACATTGCTGTACACGTTGCTCTAGCTTACTGGAATCACAAAATAACTGGATGTGTCACATGTTCCTAGGAGTAGTGCAATGTCACTATATGTGAATGCGCTACTCAACAAGTTGACCTGTTCTATAAAAGGGCCAGAGGAATTCCCACTGTGGTTCAAGAGCTCCCATGGTTCATATTGAGGTGAAAATAAGGATTCTTTCACAGCCACTGATATACAGTTCATTCTCAAAGAACTTCATTATCATTAAAAAATTTCAGGGCAAAAGATGAGACATATCGTCCTACCTCCCACTGTTGGTTTTCATTGTTATTTTCCATTTCCTCTTCCTGTAATGTTTTGCCGAGGATGTTTTGAAGAGATGGTTTTCTAGCTGCAAATTCTTTTAACTTTTGTTTATCGTGGAAGGTTTTAATTTCATCTTCCATCCTGAAACTTCATTTCACTGGATACACAATTCTTGGTTGGAACCCATTTTCTTTCAGTGTTTGAAATATGTTATTCCAGGATCTTCTAGCTTTCAGAGTCTCTGTTGAAAGATCAGCTGTTATCCTGATTGGCTTACCCCTAAATGTAATCTGCTTCCTTTCTCTTGTAGCTTTTAAAATTCTCTCCTTATTCTGTATGTTGGGCATCTTCATTATAATGTGTCTAGGTGTGGATCTCTTATGATTTTGCACATTCGGCGTCCTGTAGGCTTCTAGGATTTGGGATTCTGTCTCATTCTTCAAGTCTGGGAAGTTTTCTCATATTATTTCATTGAATAGATTGCTCATTCCTTTGGTTTGGAGTTCTGTCCCTTCCTGTATCCCAATGACTCTTAAATTTGGTCTCTTAATGTTATCCCATATTTCTTGGATGTTCTGCTCATGTTTTTTTAACAGTCTTGCTGAGCTGTCTATGTTCTTTTCAAGTTGAAATGCTTTGTCTTCATTGTCTGATGTTCTATCTTCTAAGTGTGCTACTCTTCTGGTAGTATTCTCCATTGAGTTTTTAAGTTGCTTTATTGCTTCCTGCATTTCTAGGATTTCTGTTTGTTTGTTTTTTATAACCTCTATCTCCCTGTATAGTTGATCCTTTGCTTCCTGGATTTGTTTGTGTAATTCATTGTTGAAGTGATCTTTCATTGTCTGATTTTGCTGTCTAATGTCTTCCTTGAGACTCCAGATCATCTGAAGCATGTATATCCTGAATTCTTTATCTGACATTCCATCTGCTGCAGCTGTTACCTCTTCTAAAGTTGAGTTGACCTGCATTGCTTGTGGTCCTTTCTTTCCTTGTCTTTTCATACTGCTTGTGTTTCTTTCTGCTTGGTGAAACTGTTGTGTTTTTGAAATGTTTTTTTTTCCCCTATATATTTATATTGCTCTTTTATAGTTGAAAAGTCTCCCTTGCAGGGTCGGGGGGTGGTCTGCCTACCTTGCAGGTGTGGGCGGCGGCTCTGCTCTGCCCTTACTCCAATTGGGGTGTCGTGATTACCACGATGGCAGGTCACTGGGCCTGTTCTGGGCATGGGCGGCGGCTCTGTTCTGCCCCTACTCCAATTGGGGTGACGAGTGTACCCCGCCGGCAGGCCACCAGGCCTGATCCGCTGGTCGGTTGCAGGTCTGCCTACCCTGCAGGCACGGGTGGCGGCTCTGCTCTTTTCCCCCTCCAATTGGTGTGACTTGTCTACCACACCTGCGGACCGCTGGGCCGGTTCCGGGCGCGGGTGAAGGCTCTGTTCTGTTCCTACTCCAATTGGGGTGACGTGCCTACCACCCCGGCCGGCCGCTGGGCCTGTTCCACTGGTTGGTCGCAGGTCTGCCTACCTTGCGGGCGTGGGTGGCTGCTCTGCTCTGCCCCTACTCCAATTGGGGTGACGTGTCTGTTGCACAGGCAGGACACTGGGCCTGTCCCGCTGGTCGGTCGCAGGTCTGCCCACCTTTCGGGCACGGGTGGTGACTCTGCTCTGCCCCTACTCCAATTGGGGTGACATGTGTACCACGCCGGCAGGCTCCTGGGCCTGATCCGCCAGTCTGTCGCAGGTCTGCCTACCTTGCAGGCACCGGCGGCGGCTCTGTCCTGCCCCTCCTACCACACCTGCGGACAGCTGGGCCTGATCTGCAGGTTGGTCGCAGGTCTGCTCACCCTGCGGGCACGGGTGTCGGTTCCGCTCCGCCCCCACTCCAATTGGGGTAACGTGACCACCACACCGGTGGGGCCTGATCCAGGCGCGGGCGAAGGCTCTGCTCTGCCCCTACTCCAGTTGGGGTGACCTGTGTACCACGCTGGCAGGTCGCTGGGCCTGACCCTCCAGTCTGTCGCAGGTCTGCTTACCTTGCAGGCGCGGGCGGTGGCTCTGCCCCGCCCCTCCTACCACGCCCGTGTACCACTGGGTCGCGGGTCTGCCCACCTTGCGGGTGCGGTGGCGGCTCCGCTCCGCCCCCTCTCCAATTGGGGTCACGCGACCACCACGCCTGCAAGCTGCTGGGCCTGCTCCAGGCGCGGGTGGAGGCCCGGCTCCTCCCCTCTGGCTCAACGACAAATCGAGAGAGACTCGTGTGTCTGTGCCTCACCCTCCCTACCAGGAGACCAACTGTTTCTGTTGCCGCTGGTATTGATGAAGTTCTCTCCTCTGCTGCTTTCTGATGACATCAGATCTCTGCCATGTTGCTATCCTATGCAAATGGCAGCATTTCGTTCCCTTTGCCGGGTAACCAAAGCAACGGGTGAGTCCTGACCGGCCCTCAGCAGGACCCGGAACGAGAAGCAGTTTCCGCGGGCTCCTTAGCCCTGGGCCAGAGCAGTTCCGGGAGCCGGAACTTGGCCGCTCCATGCTCGGTGTATGCTCTGATAAGAGCAGGCTCCAAGAAGCAGTTTCCACGGGGTCCTTAGCCCTGGGCCAGAGCAGTTCCGGGAGCCGGAACTGCAATGCCAATCAAAATCCCAATGGCATTTCTTGTAGAAATAGAGAAAGCAATCATGAAATTCTTATGGAAAAATAAAAGACCCAGAATAGCAAAAACAATGCTAAGCAGGAAGTGTGAATCAGGCGGTATAGCGATACCAGACTTCAAACTATACTACAGAGCAATAGTAACAAAAACAGCATGGTACTGGTACCAAAACAGGCTGGTGGACCAATGGTACAGAATAGAGGACACAGAAACCAATCCACAAAACTACAACTATCTTATATTTGATAAAGGGGCTAAAAGCATGCAATGGAGGAAGGATAGCATCTTCAACAAATGGTGCTGGGAAAACTGGAAATCCATATACAACAAAATGAAACTGAATCCCTTTCTCTCGCCATGCACAAAAGTGAATTCAAAATGGATCAAGGAGCTTGATATCAAATCAGAGACACGCCATCTGATAGAAGAAAAAGTTGGCTATGATCTACATACGGTGGGGTCGGGCTCCAAATTCCTCAATAGGACACCCATAGCACAAAAGTTAATAACTAGAATCAACAAATGGGACTTACTCAAACTAAAAAGTTTTTTTCTCAGCAAAAGAAACAATAAGAAAGGTAAACAGGGAGCCTACACCCTGGGAACAAATCTTTACTCCTCACACTTCAGATAGAGCCCTAATATCCAGAGCATACAAAGAACTCAAAAAATTAGACAATAAGAGAACAAACAACCCAATCAACAAATTGGCCAAGGACCTGAACAGACACTTCTCAGAGGAGGACATACAGTCAATCAACAAGTACATGAAAAAATGCTCACCATCTCTAGCTGTCAGAGAAATGCAAATCAAAACCACCCTAAGATACCATCTCACTCCAGTAAGATTGGCAGCCATTATGAAGTCAAACAACAACAAGTGCTGGCAAGGATGTGGGGAAAAGGGTACACTTGTACATTGCTGGTGGGACTGCAAATTGGTGCAGCCAATTTGGAAAGCAGTATGGAGATTTCTTGGAAAGCTGGGAATGGAGCCACCATTTGACCCAGCTATTCCCCTTCTCGGTCTACTCCCTAAAAACCTAAAAAGAGCATGCTACAGGGACACCGCTACATCGATGTTCATAGCAGCACAATTCACAATAGCAAGACTGTGGAACAAACCTAGATGCCCTTCAATAGACGAATGGATAAAAAAAATGTGGCATTTATACACAATGGAGTATTACTCTGCATTAAAAAATGACAAAATCATAGAATTTGCAGGGAAATGGATAGCATTAGAGCAGATTATGCTAAGTGAAGCTAGCCAATCCCTAAAAAACAAATGCCAAATGTCTTCTTTGATATAAGGAGAGTAACTAAGAACAGAGTAGGGACGAAGAGCAGGAGAAGAAGATTAACATTAAACAGGGATGAGAGGTGGGAGGGAAAGGGAGAGAGAAGGGAAATTGCATGGAAATGGAAGGAGACCCTCAGGGTTATACAAAAGTACATACAAGAGGAAGTGAGGGGAAAGGTAAAAATAATACAAGGGGGAGAAATGAATGGCAGTAGAGGGGGTAGAGAGAGAAGAGGGGAGGGGAGGGGAGGGGAGGGCAGGGGAGGGGAGGGGGGATAGTAGAGGATAGGAAAGGCAGCAGAACACAACAGACACTAGTATGGCAATATGTAAATCAATGGATGTGTAACTGATGTAATTCTGCAATCTGTATATGGGGTAAAAATGGGAGTTCATAACCCACTTGAATCAAAGTGTGAAATATGATATATTAAGAAATTTGTAATGTTTTGAACAACCAACAATAAAAAATTTTTAAAAAAGATGAGACATATAAATAACCCAAAGATATTATTACTCAAGTACATGTATCATTCCAATGCAGTGAAAATGCTGATTCTGTATCAGTATTGTTCTGGACATGTACAGGATTGTTAGGATCCTTAGAGTTATGTAAAAGAAATTCCAAACAGTAATATTAATCTTCTGAATGCTAGTGTTTATTCATCTCCAGTTTTTATGAGCTATTATAGAGGAAAACTTGGGAAACTCTCACAAATTATAAAGTAAGGAATGAAATACTATAGAGATAGGAAACATAAAAATGTACAAAAATCCTGTGCACAGGTAACTTTACTTCTGGGCTCACAAGGACAGAAATAAGTACTAATAATTCCAAACTAAAAAATCATCCAGATTAAAATTCTGGAACAAAATCAAGTGAAGTACTATAACAATAAGAATTATAACCAGTACTAGCTATAGTGTTGAACAAAAAAATTACCATTAGTAATAAATAAAATGATGAATAAAGAGTCTACATATAATAATTTCTCACATCATCTCTTGAATTACTATTTAATAGCTCTATGTCATTTCTTACACACACACACACACACACACACACACACACACACACACACACACTTATTTCTACAAGTAAGCCTAATGGAGCCTTCTATGTCATTACACACATCTCTTTCCAAAGATAGTGAGTGACTGGGTCAATTTAAAAATATCCATAACTCCCAAATTCTAATAATACATGCTTTTCTCTTCTTAGTTTATATACCAATAATTTCTCTGCTTTTCCTACATTTTTATTGGTTCATTTGATTGTACGTAATGATGAGATCTGATGTTACATAATCATACATGTACACAATATAACAGAATAATTTGGCCAATAAAACTTCCCAGGAATTTCCCTTCCCTTCCCACCTCCCTCCCTTTGGTCTCTTTCTCCACTGATCTCCCTTTGATTTCCATGAGGTCAACCCTCATTTTTTCCATTTTTCCTCTCTAGCTTTCAAATATGAGAGAAAATATACAACCCATGACTTCCTGAGTTTGACTTATTTCATGTAAGAGACTCTAATTCCATTCATATTTTTTTTTGTAAAATGACATAATTTTATTTGTTATTTTGGCTGAATAAAACTCCATTGTGTATATATACCATTTTTTCTTTATTCAGTCATCCATTGACAGACACCTAGGCTTGTTCCATAGTTTGTGTATTATGAGTTGTACTGCTATAAAATGGGTATGCATATATCACTGATATAAGATGATTTTAATTCTTTATGGTAAATACTGAGAAATGGTGTATGTGGGTGATATGATATTTATATGCTTACTCTTTGAAAACTATCCATACTGATTTCCAGAGTGGTTGTACTCATTTACAATTCCTCCAATGGTGTAAATTTTTTTCTGCATATCCCCTCCAGCATTTATTTTTCTTTTTATTCTCAATGACTTCTATTCTGACTGGTGAAAGATAAAATCTCAGTGTAGTTTTCATTTCCCTTGTTTTTAATGATTTTGATCATTTTTTGTTTCTATATTTTTGTTGCCTATTTATATTTATTCTTCTGAGAAGCATCTTTATTTCATTTTCTCTTTGATTATTTGGGTTGTTTAATTTTTTTGGTGTAAAGTTTTGGGAATTCTTTATATATTCTAAATATTAATCATTTGTCAGAAGGTGTTTTGCAAAGATTTTTTTCCATTTTATAAGTTATCTCTTCACAATTCTAATTGTTTCCTTTGCTGTTCAGAAGCTTTTTAATTTGATGCCTTCCAATTTATCTACTCTTGGAATTATTTCGAGACCTTTAGGTGTTCTATTTGAGAAAGCCATTGCCTGTGCCTATATGCTGGAGTGTTGACCCTACAGTTTCTCCTATATGTTGTATAGTATTGGTTCTAATTTCTAGTTTTTTGATCCATTTTGAGTTGATATTTGTGCAGGGAAAGAGATAAGAGTATAGTTTGATTTTTCAGCAGTATTCCCAGCATCATTTATTTAAAAGGCAATCTTTTCTGCAACGTATGTTTTTGGCATGTGTGTGGTTTTCTCTGTGTTTTCTATTATATATTACTGGTCAATATTTCTTATTCATGTCAGTACCACATAGTTTTTGTTACTATAGCTCTGTAGTATAATTTGACATCAGATATTGTGATGTCTGCAGCATTGCTTTTAGGGTTATAATTGCTTTGACTATTATGGGTCTTTTATTCTCCCAGATGAATATTACGATTATATTTTCTAGTTCTGTGAAGAATGTCATTGATATTTTCATGAGGATTGCATATATATTATGTATATTGCTTTGGATAGTTGGTGATTTTAATAATATTAATTCTACCTATCCATGAACATGGGGGTTCTTTTCATCTTATTTTATATCTTCTATAATTTCAATCTTCAATTTTAGAGGTCTTTTAACTCTTTTGTTAGTTTTATTCCTAGGTATTTGTTGTTGTTGTTGTTATTTTGTTTTGAGGCTATTGTGAATGAAATAATTCTCTTGATTTTTTTCTCTGCAGATTCATTGTTGGTATATAAGAAAAGTATTGATTTTTGTATGTTGATTTTGTACTCAGCTATTTTGTCAAATTTGTTTATTAGCAATATCAGTCTTTTGTTGGAGTCATTTGGCTCTTCTAGATATAGGATCATATCATCTACAAACTAATAATTTGACTTCTTTCTTTCCTGTTTTCTCTCTCTTATTTATTTATCAATCCTTGTTGCTATTTTACTGGTTTTGGAATTGGTTTGTTCTTCTTTTTCAAGGGCCTTGAAATGAAAAAATAGGTTTTATGTGGGATCTTCATGATTTTATTATACAGGAACTCACAGCTATAAAGTTTTCTTTTGGAAATTCCTTCATTCTGTGCCAGAGGTTGTATTACTATTGTCAGTTGAGTCTAAGAATTTTTAAATTTATCCCTTAATTTCTTCTATAATCCATTTTTATACAATAGAGATTGTCCAATCTCCATATGTTCATATAGTTTTTGTATGATTCTGTCATGTTGATTTCTAATTTCATCCAATTATGATCTGGTAGAATATAATAAGTAATACCACTTGTTTTGTATTTGATGAGAGTTGCTTTGTTGCCTTAAATATTTTGGAGAAGGTTTTGTTGAGCTGCTGAGAATAAAGTATATTCAGATGCTGTTGAATGAAATGTTCTATAGATATCCATAAGTTCATTTGACTTATAATATTTTTCAGTTCCAAAGATTTCTTATTGATTCTATGTCTGGATGACCTATCAAAAGATGAGAGAATTGTGTTGAAATTATCAAGAATTATTTTATTCAGGTCTAACTGAGGATTCAATTTGACTACTGTCTCTTATGTAATTAGTTGGATCCATGTTTATGACTTAAATATTTATAATTGTTATATATTATTGTTGGATTATTTATTTTACCAGTATGAAGTGACCAGTTTTGTCTCTTCTGATTAATTTTGGCTTGAAGTCTGTTTGTCAGATAAGAGTAGATAATCCTTCTTATTTTCTGATTCCATTTGTATTATGTATCAATTTTTATCTTGTTTCTTTCAGCCTATGGCTGTCTTTACCTGTAAGTTGTGTCGTTTATGAACAACATATCATTGGGTCTTGTTTTATAATACATTCTTCCAGACTATATATTTTAATTAAAGAATTGAGATGATTTATATTCAAGGTCATTACAAAGAGATGTTTATTAATTCTTGTCATTTTGATTCATTTATATTTAATGTGGTCCTATTTCTCATTTGCTTAGCTACTCTTCCCATCCGATTTGTTCATTTGTGAACTTCAGGGTTTGTTTTTTAATTCTTCTATATGGACTCTTTCATTAAATAATTATTATCATCATGGTGGCTTATTTTCTTTAGTATTGTCTGAATATTCAAAGCTGGTCACTTTTTCTTTTATATCTGATGTTCTGTTTTCAGTATTGTCTACTGAAGTTTAAAGATTTTCAACTGACCTTTTATTTGGTTTATTTTATCTTTGACTTTCAAGATTTATGTTTGGTTTTTTTCAATATTTCTATCTTGTTGAATTTTTCATTTATATTCTGTAATGATTTTTTTTTTAATTCATTCAATTGTTTTCCTGTGTTCTCTTGGAATTCATTGATCATTTTTATAATTCATTGATCATTTTAAAATATGATAATTTCATTGATTTTAGTTTATAATAATTTACTTTTTGAATTGTATACCTGATGTTTTAAAAATTTCAATATCTTTGGCATCAGTTGTTGCTAAATTAGGAACTTTTAAGTGATTTTGTGTTACCTTATTTTTACATAATTCTTATAGTCTTGTGTTGGATTTCATGCATATGTTAGGAGGGATTTGTCTTCCATACTTTAAAAAAATAGTTACAGATGGACACAATACTTTTATTTTATTTAGCTAGAATTAAATATTTATATTTAATGTCTTTAATGTCTTTAATGTCCCTTTAATGTCCTATAATACACATTTCTCATGTTCTTTCTAAGATTTAAATTAATAATGTTTCTGACATTAAATCAATCCTAGGTCATCCAAAAACAAAAGCTTTTATAACTCATGGTGGAACCAATGGCATCTATGAGGGGATTTACCATGGGATCCCTACAGTGGGCATTCCTTTGTTACGGATCAAGCTGACAACATTGTTCATGTGAAGGCCAAGGGAGCAGCTATTAGATTGGAATACAGAACACTGACAAGTGCAGATCTTCTCAAGGCCTTGAGGATGGTCATTAATGACCCTTTGTGAGTACAACAACTTTGACATTGGGTAGTATTCATAGGAGGATTGTCTTTTCATCAATGAGTATAAATTTTAGCCCATTTTGAGGAGGGTAATTTTTTAATTAATTTATTTATATATGACAGCAGAATTCATTACAATTCTTATTACACATATAGAGCAGAACTTTTTATATCTCTGGTTGTATACATAGTGTATTCACACCAATTCATGTCTTCATACCTGTACTTTGGATAATAATGATCATCACATTCCACCATCATGAATAACCCCATGCCCCCTCCCTTCCCCTCAAACCTCTGCCCTATCTAGAGTTCATCTATTCCTCCCATGCTTCCTCTCCCTATCACAGTATGAATCAGCTCTCTTACATCAAAGAAAACATTCAGCATTTGGTTTTTTGGAATTGGCAAACTTCCCTTAGCATTATCTTCTCTAACTCCATCAATTTACCTGCAAATATCATGATTTTATTCTCTTTTATTGCAGAGTAATATTCCATTGTGTATATATGACACATTGTTTTTATACTTTCATCTACAGAAGGGCATCTAGGCTGGTTCCACAGTTTAGCTATTGGGAATTGTGCTGTTAAAAACATTGATGTGGCTGTGGAGGAGGGTAATTTTGAAAGAATCTAAAGATTCAACCCATATTAAATCTATTTTCAACCAGTTTAACCATTACTATTTCTTAGTTATATAAAACTTCAAATATCATAAGTATTTCAAAGTTGGGTTGATCTCTTAAATTACATAGATAAATGATTACTGCACCATTTCTACACATGTGTGTGTGTGTGTTTGTGTGTGTGTGATATCACATTTTCTTTATCCATTCATCTGTTGATGGAAACCTGGGCTGGTTCTATAATTTGGCCACTGTAGATTGTAGCATAAATAGTGAAATATGCAGGTATCTCTATAGTACGATAACTTTAATTCCTTTTGGTATATACCCAGCAGTGGTATATCTTCATTATTTGGTAGTTCTATGTTTAATTTTTTGAGGGAATTTCACCCTAATTTCTATGTTAGCTGCACTACTTCCCATTTACACCAACAGTATATAAGTATTCCCTTTTCCCTGCATTTTTTCCAACAATTATTTTATTTTGATTCCTGATAATAGTCATTCTGACTGGGCTGAGATGGAATCTCAGCATAGTTTTAATTTGCATTTTCTTGTTGGCTAAAATGTTGAAATGTTGAACATTTTTAAATATATTGGTTTATAGTCAGATTTTTCCCCCTGTGGCCAAAATACCTGACAGGAATAATTTAAATTACAGAAAGAAAATTTTATTTTAGATCATAATTTTAGAGGTTCAGTTCACAATCAGCCAATTCGATTGCTCTGGGCCTAAGATGAGGTAGAAAATCATAGCAGAACATCACCACAGAGGAAAGCTACTCAGCTCATGGGAACCAGGAATCAGAGAGAGAGAGAGAGTGATAAGGATCCAGGGACAAATATAATGCCCAAGTTTACACCCCCAGTAATCTCCTTCTTCCAGCCACACCCTAGGAATAGTTACCACCAGGAATGTATTCACTTCCATTCAAATGAATTAATCTGCTGATGAGGCTGTAAATCTTATCATCTAATTATTTCACCTCTGAACATTTCTGCACTATCATATGAGCTATGCGGGGGATATCTTATATTCAAACTATAACATGTCTGTTCAGTTCATTGGCCAATTTATTGACTGGTTTATTTGGAGAATATTTTGGTATTAAGCCTTTAGAATTCCTTATGTAATTTGAATATTAATCCTGTCAGAAGAGGAGAGGGCAAAGGTTTTATCCTATTCTATAGGCTGCCTCTTCACTGTGGTGGTTGTTTTCTTTACTATGCAGAAGAATTTTAATTTGGTGAGTCACATTTTTTGATACTTCCTATAAGTTTCAGAAATATAGGAGTCCTATTCAGGAAGTCATTGCCTGTGCCTATATCTTGAAGTGTTTCTTCTTGTTGGTTCAAAGTTTCAGGTCTTATACTCAGGTCATTGATCCATTTTGTATTCATTCTTGTACAGGGTCAGAGTTAAGGATTAAGCTGCAATCTTCTACATATGGCTATCCAGTTTTACCAGCACCATTTTCAGAAAAGGCTTTCTTTTTGCCAATGTGTATTTGGGGCACTTTTCTCAAGAATAAGATGGCTATAGCTGTATGGGTTTATTTCTTGGGCTTTTATTATATTTCATTGTTCTGTGTTTCTTTTTCTCCCACACTATGTTATTTTTGTTACCATGGCTCTGTAGTCTATTTTAAAATTGGAATTGTGATAATTCCAGAATTTCTCCTTTTATTCAGAATTGCTTTGGATATTTGGAGTCTTTGGGCTTCCATATAAATTTTATGATTTTTATTTTAGTTCTGTGAAGAATTCCATTGGTATTTTGACAGGGATTTTATTAAATCTGTAGATTGGTTTCAGCAGATAGCTATTTCAACAGTATTCTTTCTGCTGATTCATGACTTTCCATCTCCTAGTATCTTCTTTCTTCAATATTCTATAAATTGTATTGTACAAAACTTACACCTCCCTGATTACATTTATTCCTACTGATTTTTCTTTGAAGGAATTGTTGAAAAATGATTTTCTGATTTCATTCACACTGACTTTTTTATTTGTATATTAAAAAAGCTCTTTTGTTTTGTGTGGTGATTTGTGTACTATTACTTTTCTGAGTTTGTATTTCATTATCAGATTTAAGTCTTCTAGTTGATTCTTAAGGATCTTCTAAGTGGCATTACATATGACCTGCAAATCCTATAATATGATCCAATAGTGGGTACATAGGTGTCCTTACTTCACCATCCCTGCAAGTTAATTGTGATATTTCCAGGTGATCACTTTTGATATGGTGTGTTTTTATTGTACTATTGGGAGCTTATTTTAGAAAATGTAATGTATTTTAAGTTATTAAGAAATACATTTAAAACAACATAAAATAATAGAAGAAATGCCTATGAATACTATGCTAATATGGCCAATAAAAGTACCTCTGAGGAGTGACATGATGGCCAAGACCTTAGCCATGAGAAAGAAGCAAGACTGGGAGTATTGTATGAAAGGATGTTCAAGGAAAAGCAAGATGAGATTATAAAGTATGAAGATGTCAAGGGAGAACACATTGGTGACACTGGGGAACAGGAAAAACACACATGTGCCTAAAAACACTAAAAACTAGGAAAGGACCCACAATATGATTCACTTATCCCACTTCTCAGTATATATTCAAAAGGTCTAAAATCAGTATACTATAGGAATTCAACTACATTGATATTTATAGTAGCACAGTTCACTGTAGCCAAGTTATGAAACCAATGTAGGTGCCCTTCAACAGATGAATGGATAAAGAAATTATAGTGTATACACATAATGGAGTATTCATCATAAAAGATGAAATTATAGCACTTGCCAGTAGATACATAGAACTGGAGACTATCATGCCAAGTGAAACAAGCCTGTCTCAAAAAGCCAAAGGTCAAAATTTTCTCTCATATCAGCAAGTTAATCCAAAATAATGGGGTGCATGTGGGGAGAAAGGGAAAAAAGAAGAGAAAATTTTATCAAAAGAGAGGAAAGATCAATAGAGTGAACAAAGTATATTGAGGAGGAATAAGCAGGGATAGGAAAAGGGAAGAAGAGTGGAAAAAATCTAGCTAAAGTTAATGTGTACATTTGTGGATATATCACAGTGAATCCCAATATCAAGTATACACAAAAAACACTAATTAAATAAAGTATAAATAAATTTCAGAAAGATCAGTAGAGTAGAGAGAGTGAAGCAAGGGGAGGGAGGAATGGGAAGAGAGGATTGCTAGGGGATGAGTTAGAGCAAGTTATATTTCTTGTTTTTCCTGCTAAGCATAAAACAACCTGTTTACCAGATGATCCCTGCTACACTGAAATCTTACAGCTACTGAACCCCTTTGGTCTGTACTTCTATAACTATTGCAGGCTATTTATAATGTTACATATAACTTAAAAAAGTCAATAAAAATAAAACTAAAAGGACACATATGCCTAGATAGAATGAGTGAGGAAAAATGATATCAGAAATCATGGCCAGTGTCTAACCCATCAGAATCCACTAGTACAAGAATAGACATCAATTTTATTCTACTTATGATGAGAGGTCACATGAAAAATTTGAGCAGAAGAACTTCATAATTAGATGTGTATATTTTAATAATCCCAAACTGGCTACTGAGTGGAAAATACAGTAGAGGGTAAAAAAGAAGAGGAAAAACAGAGAGAATACTTAAGAAGCACTGCACACCATGATATGATTCCTCTTTAAAAGCTTCAAGGTGATCTTTTACAAATTATGTGCTTTCTCTTTCACTTATTGGACTCAGAATGGTTCATAACTATTTCCTCTGATGGAATGAATTTGACTCACATTCTTGAAATTGCATGGGCACTTTTGAAATATTTATACAACAGAACATAAGTTAAAATCAGACATTATATGGTGACAAAAGAAAAAAAAAACAAATCATATGCAGGGCAAGTCTCTGATAATTATTTTAAATCATCCATATGGCACTTGTGAAAAACTTTCATTGACTTCATGTACTTAGACAAATTAACTTATTTTCAATGTTGATCCTTTTATATTTCACCTTTAGATATAAAGAGAATGCTATGAAGTTATCAAGAATTCAACATGATCAGCCAGTGAAGCCTCTGGACCGAGCTGTCTTCTGGATTGAGTTTGTCATGTGCCACAAAGGAGCTAAACACCTCCAGGTGGCTGCCCATGACCTCTCCTGGTTCCAGTACTACTCTTTGGATGTGGTTGGGTTCCTGCTGGTCTGTGTGGCAACTGTGATGTTCATCATCACTAAATGCTGTCTGTTTTGTTTCCAGATGTTTTTTCAAACTGGAAAGAAGAAAAAAAGGGAGTGATTTTATGTAGGCCTGGCTCCTCCCATTGCTCCCATTAGAGGTGGTTATATGGCCAGGTTCCCACCTATACTAACAACTTTTCACAAATCACTTTGTCAAGTCAAATTTTATCTTTATGAAATTCACTCCCTGTGTAAGAGACAGAAATATTTCAGTTCAAGGAAAAGTTATTTGAGAAAATAAAATTAAATCATATGCATTTATATTGCCATTTGTTTCTGTTTTGTAGCTTTCACCTCTTTGAAGATACAGTTTACTAATTAGAGTGTTGGGATTAGCCTTTCCATTGATTTTCCAGGAAACTGGAAGTGATGCTTACCTTTCATTGTACATTAAGCCCCAGCATCCCTCTTTCCTGAAAGATGAAGGAAACAAAGTCATTTGTCAGTGGCTTTAGAAATGTAGTGATGCCTACCTGCTTTCTCTTATCAAATAGAAGTATGTGGGAAATATTTGGTTTCATGAGCTCATTCATTTTTGCTCTTAGCCCTTTAAAAATGTTCACCTAGATGTCCTCATTTTCATTCCCTCTTTCGGGGAATATATAAAATATAATTTTTTTTTTATTTTTGATTGAACAGAGCAGAAGGATCTGACTCTAACAAAGAAATAGCCTGCGTTTGCTTTAGTTATAGCAGTACAGACAAAAGGGGTTGCGTAGGTGTAAGATTTCAGTGTAGCAGGGGATCCTCTGGTAAACAGGTTGTTTTACGCTTAGCAGGTCACAGCAATCTCTGCCCAACCCTAGAGAGCTGTTGTTTGATTAAGACTCTGAGCTAAGGCAGTGAACCAGCATGATCAGGGGTTTAGAATTTCACACAGGATTTCCCAGGAAAGCAGCTTCCCAGCCTTATGTTGGCTCAAACAAACCCATAATTCATATACGGCTTCCAAAATTCTTACAAAATTATGAAGTAATAGTGTTAACAGAACTGGGAACTTCTGAGATACTGAGGCAATGCGAAGACCCCCTTCAAACCCCGAGTCTTGTGATCAGTTCAGAAAAATTTCAGACATGTCACTCAGAGTAACAGGAATGAGTTTACTGAAGGGATATAGCAAAAGGGAAAGGGGACACTCTCAAAGGAGATAAATGTTCCTCTAAGAGAGGAGAAGGAAGACATGCCTCTCCTGCACTTGGGTTTCATTGGGAATCTCAGAGAAGTTTCCAGTAAGTTCTGCCCAGGTCCACCTTTGGATTTTGACTGAGAGCAGGGTGACATCACACTTTGAAGTACTGACTGTCATGGCAACTCTAGGTCACTTTGGCCCATGCTGAGTAGTTCCAATTGGATTTTGTTGTTGTTTTAGAACCTGGGACTGAACTCAGTGCACTTGACCAATGAGCCCATATCCCTAGCCCTATTTTGTATTTTATTTACAGGCAGGGTCTCACTGACTTACTTAGGCCCTTGCTAAACTGCGAAGCCTGGTTTTGAACTCATGAGCCTTCTGTCTCTGACTTCTGAATCCCTGGGATTATATGTGTACAGCATTGTGCCCAGCCCCTAATTTTATTCTTAACCACACATTCTTACATATTTTACATTGAGGAAGAACTATTGTTATCTTCCAGAGTTTCAGGATCTTAAGACATTTTCTCACATTGTGTCATATATATTTTTATGTGACACAATTTACAGATATGTAAATATAAGCAACATATATGTAATAAACAGACTTATATACATATTTTCCATGCACACATAGTAGGCTTATTAAACTACATGAACTTTTAAACATTTTCACCTTCATTATTGAAAGTCCTTTTAGACACCAGGCATATGTGTATTTACATGACAACTTGCCAATAGTTGTAGGACTACAGCTTTAATCTTCCTTTTCCTGTCCACTACATTATCAGAGACAGTGGCCAAAGCAGATATCTGGCTCATTCACACCTACTGGATTCAGAGTTTTCTTTCCCAACCCTACCAAATGTTCATTTTGTTGGAGGACTCCACTGCAGACCAGCCAAACCTCTGCCCAAAGTAAACCTGTTCCCATTTAGTTGTTTCTATCTTTCTTACATCTTCATCAGGTATGATTCTCTCTTTCTTGCTCAAAATGACTCACTCACAGTGTCAGAATTACCTGAAATGGATCAAAGATACCTATAAGTTTGAATTCTTGCATGTCTATACCACAACAAGTAAGTGAATTTCATTTTTGTTACAAAAGAATAGGGACTTTTGATGGGACTTTTGAGGATAGGGTCAATTAAATGAAGATTTTCTTTACTTAACACATAAGAAAATAGCAGTCATTCTCTGAAAGAATATTGAAAAGGGAGTAACATGTATCACAGGAAAGTGCTGAATATGCAGAAAAACAATGTAGCACAGACTCTGCCCCAAACACCCTTTCATTCTGCATTGAAAGTTAGACAGTGAGCAGGAAAGAGAAATTGTGTGAAAATTGTTATATTAAGGAAAGCCCGGAAGTGTTTCCTGTCTACCCCAATGGTACTGGTGTTCTCAGGAATACTTCCCGAGAGGACACGAGTCTCCATACCACAGCTGCTGACAGAACAGTAGAAAAATGTATGTTGCACACGTCAAGGAGTACAAATTGTGTGTTTTTAATGAGTACCTATTAATTTGTACCTCTTGTATTAGTAGGCTGTCGTGATTTATAATTATAAACAGATCTATAAGCATATTTTTTAAAAGAATCAAAGAATTAATGTATACTTAATGAATATCATATCTTCATGACATAATTTGAAAGCAAGCATTTTCTACTACATCATTACTTGATCTTTCAAAGGATGCTTTTGGTTACTTTCTTCTTAGTAGACAGAAAATCTGATTTTATTCAAAGTTTAGATCCAAAAATGGTAATTCTCAATTCCACAAGCAGAGAAATGAATATTCTGCAAAGTCCAACCCTTGGCTAAATGATTTCTCCATTCACAATAAGGGATAATGACAGTGTCAACATAAAAGTTAAAAGAATAGGTAAAAGAAGAAAAGAAAAAGGATGATTAGCAGACTAATCATGACCAATAAGAAAGGCTATTATGGTAGTGAAGTTTTGGAAACAAGATTCACATCCACATTGGTGATTGTCAGATCTATGTGAATTCTAATTGTTCCAAAGAGCTTCCTTACCATTTGCTATTACATTCCTAGAAATTTCTGTAATTTACAGGGATCAGATATTTGGAAAATGTATCAAAAATCTGAAAAATACACATTATCTTATTTATTGTATATTTTAATATAGCTAGATGTAAGGTTTTGGAAAGTTCCCAAAATGAAGAATTCATAAACACCTGAGGTGATACAGGCATTGTCATTACATATTATATATATATGTATTGTACTATCACACCAATATATATATATATATATATATATATATATATATATATATATATATATATATATATATATATAGTACTATCACACCAATCTCCTCAAATTACATGACTGTTATGAGAAAATCAAAATTTTACAAATTGTAGTAAAGGAGAAAAAATAAAAGTGCATTTTGCCATTTACTTTACAATAAAATTGATAAATTATGTAGAGACAAATAATTAAGGTGTACATAATATTTATAGTAGTTATTGATAAGACAAACACTGAAAGTTAATTACATACATAATATGGAAGAGTGATGTTAAAGCTTATACTTCTTTCATGTTATTACTATCATTTTATCAAAGAATACTCAACTCCACTGTCAGTCATTATGCAAATATATTTGGAAAATGAGGGCAAATGGTAAGTAATATTATTATTTTCTAGGAGGATGAAAAACTTTATATAATATTATTAGAGTTCTCTAAATATGTGCCTTATATATACACTTAGTTGTATGAATAGAAAACAGAACAAAACACTCATATTTATATGTGTTTGTTATCTAGGACAGAACCAGGTCCTCCTGAATATTAAGGAAATGTTGAGACACTGAGCTATATCTACAGCCTTTAAAAAAATAATTAAATCAATTTAAATTTTGAACAATAAGGAGATTATTAGTAACTAATTTCCTTTTTCATAATATTTCAATATTTATAATAAAGTTTTTAATTTTACAACAGTGTTACAGAATGAGGATGTCTTGTCATTATCACTGGTTAGTCAATAATAGAAAGATTTGTTACTCAATTATGTACGTAATACACAAATTAAATAAATAAATTATTTAAATAATAAGAAAATATTTTCCACAACCTGGATGTAGGAAGATCTAGCAGAGCATCAGTGAGATTAAATAGTGAATAAAATTGCCTACAGTACTAAAGTTCTTCTGAATCACATAGAATATCTGATGTACTGTATGAGTCACAGGAACACTGTATTCATCATGAGCAGATGCCGTCAAGCTAAAATTATAATTTTGGACAATACTCTATAGATAATATAGGGCCTATAAGCTAAATATTATTTTATTTCAATTTTCCTTTAAACCTTTTTTTCAAACAAAATTTAATCACTGGTTTTTAAGCAAAATATACTAATTGGTTTGGCAGTATGTAGACATCCTTTCACAGATGAAAACAGAAAACAATAAATTGAAAATAAAAACAATAAGAAACATAAGAAAATGATTTTGACAAATTTCCAATAATTTTTGGATCCCCATTTCATATTTTGGGAGATACTTTATTGAACAAGCAGAATTATTATTGTATAGAATATAAATATAGCAAGAATCAGAAACCACCTGTTAGGATAATTCCAGGAAGACAATTCCAGGAAGCATGTTCTTTTTCTTCAGGACTTCTTTAAAGATTAAAGTGAGATAATGAATTGTGTACCTAGATCTCTACTGGTGAAAAGCCTGGTGGAGCTCTCCCACCAGTGTGCATGTTTATCTGGCAGACACAGTAAGGTGATAAAAAGCATCTGTCAGGGTCAGTCTACACAGCAAAATCTACTTAAATCTCAGTTTTACAATGTGAATTCAAGGCAAACATGCCATAACTAAACAAGTAAAGAAATATGTTCATCAAACATGTAGACACAAATTTGTATGGAGAATCAATAGACCTGTAACTATTTCATAGAAATTCTAAATCATAATGCCAGGATCCTAAACTCCAGCGATTCTTAAACTCCCAAGGATAGCAAGGATTTAAGATGGAATTTATTATATTATTATTAAATTTAAATTATAGGGAATTTTAGAGAACAGAGAAGGGTAAGTAAAAATTCATCTGAAATGTACCTAATTTTACTTTTAGAGAAAGAAAGGACCAAGAAATGCACCATATTGCATCAAATAATCCTCACCATCATATTATTTTGTAGTATTCTGTATAACAGAATCTTGCACCAAAAACAGGTTAGTAATAAATGTTTTTTTTTTTTTTTTTTTTTTTTAGTAAAACCAGCACAATTTTTAAAAAGTCTTCACATAATGGCCCTTAAAAAAATCAAAAAAAAAAAAAAAAAAAAAAAAAAAAAAAAAAAAAAAAAAAAAACCCATAAGATCTGCAAAGAGTATTCAGTGAAATTTGGCTTTTTAAAAATTTCCAGATAATTTCCTTGAAATAAACACAAGTGATCTAGCAGAACTACAAACAAGTACAAATAAAGATGAAATAAGATCCTATAGCATACGGTAATACAAGAATATATTTTAATAAATTATGAAAGTAGAAACTATCATATTATTTCATGGCAATATCACCTACAAACAAGGTGTCCTAAATATCCACCTCACTACACTTATGTAAAAAGTTTTCATGACAATCTTAGCAAGTTTAAAAGCAGTAAGGAAGAAAAATTTTAGGACCATTTCAGCAGTTCTAAGGATCATTGTGATGGGGTTATGCAAGAGAGGAGAGACACTGTGCTTGTCAATGAATACAACAATCACAAAAAGGATTTATAATGAATATGCATGGTGGAGACCATGGAAAAAATATTAGTAAGAACAAACATTGGAGATCAAGGAGATTCTCATGAAAACAAAGTAACACTGTTCTGCTTTTTAGAAATTTTATTTATTCTTTTTAGTTATATATGACACTAGAATCTGTTTTGACATATTAGGCATACCTCCAGTATGATTTTCCATTCTTGTGGTTGAACATGGAGCACATAGGAAAGATATGTCTGATTCATTCCACTATTTTTCCATTTCCCTCCCCACTTTTTCCCCCAACTTCACCCTGTGCAATCCAATAAACCTCACCTCTCCATCCCCCATCTGCAACCCCACCAATTGTGAGTTGCAAATGAATATCTGAGAGAATATCTTACCTTTGCTTTTGAGGGATTGGCTTGTTTCACTTAGCAGAATAGTCTCCAGTTTCATCCATTTACCAGGAAATGACATAATTCCATTCTTCTTTATGACTGTGTAATATTCCATTGTGTATATGTACCACATTTTCTTTATTCATTCATCTGTTGAAGGGCACATAGGTTGGTTTCATAATTAGCTATTGTGAATTGAGGTATTATAAACATTTATGTGGCTTCATAAATATAGTGTGCTGATTTTGGGTCCTTTGGGTATATGCTGAGAAGTGGGATAACTAGGTCAAATGGTGGTTCCATTCCAAGTTTTCTGAGAAATCTCCATAATGCTTTCCATAGTGATTGTACCAATTTGCAGTTTCACCAGCATTGTATGAGTGTACTTTTCTCCCCACATCCTCCCCAACATTTCTTATTACTTGCATTCTTGATAATTGCCATTCTGGCTGGAATGAGATGAAATCTCACTGTAATTTTAATTTGCAATTCTCTAATTACTAGTGATGTTGAATAGTTTTCATATATTTGTTGACTGATCATATTTTTTTTTTTTTGTATGAACTTTCTGTTTGGTTCCTTTGCCAATTTATTGATCGGGTTAGTAGTGTTTTTGGTGTTCCATTTTTTGAGTTCTTTATATGTCCTGGAGATTAATGCTCTATCTCAGGTACAAGTGGCAAAGATTTTTCCTCATTCCATAGGCTCTCTGTTCATGTTTTTGTTTCCTTTGCAGTGAAGAAACTTTTTAGTTTTATATTATCCCATTTACTGATTCTTGATTTTATTTCTTATGTTTTAAGAGTCTCATAACAAGGTTCTCACTGAACACAGAACACTGCTCAGACAACACGTGTAGAATGGTAGAAGGTAAGGAAAATGATACAATATCCATGGTTACCAGAGAGAAAAGGTTAAGAATTCTTGTTAGACTGATTTGCAGGATTCGAGCTAAAACTGAACTTTGCAAAAAAATAGCCGAGATTCAAACAGTCAGAATCTAGAAGAGAAAAGAGATCTAAAGATTCTTACCAGACTTTTTCAAGGACAGAATCTACATCAATACTCCCTTGTAGTCAATGAGGGAAAAAATCACTTCTTTCTCTGAACAATCTAAATTGATTTACTTATCTCATCCCTCGCTGTTGTTTTCTCAACCAGCTCTGTCCTAGATTGAGACTGGTAACAGAGAATATTTGCTGAATGATGTTAGCAGTGAGATATTTAATGAAAAAAAATTCAAATAAAACAAAACAAAAAGTTTAATCATTGGTTGTTTGGTGTCTCATTTGTGAGGGAAGTCAATTGAGATCTCTAGTCTTCAGTCCAAATCACCATTGATGGAGTGAGGATGAGAATGGCCATCTGATAAATTTTCTGGTGTACGATTTGAATTTTTGGTGATGGTTTAGGTATCAATGTCACAGTCACAGTTATTTCTAAGAGCAAAACATGAAAGCATTCAACTTCAGTAGATGGGATATCTTTAGAGAGCCCAATAAGTATCTGCGAAGTCAGGATATAGTTCTCTATGGACAAAGTCAGGAGGCCTGGAGCAAATATGGACAGTTTTATTTGGTAGTTATATTCACATATGGAAAGGAATTAGAATTGAAAATTCATTGAGTGTGGACACATGAAACTGTTAAATTTACATGTTAAAGCAGCACGAGATGATGTGCTATAACATTCCATTTTAATAAAATGTACCTACAATCCTTAAGCTCATTTATGATCAGTGATAATCTAAATAATGTTATTCTTGACAAAATGTGTCTCACTGCTTTGGATTTACAGGATTGTTATTTACATCAGTACATAAAGAATTGAAATTGACTACCTAGGGCTTTGTAAGTTTGCCTTGTTGAATCTTTTTGCTAGGAGTATAAGATGAAAATTCTAATCTCCTCTTAAGGCTGGGAAATCAAGTCAGTTGTCAGAGTTCACCTTTAATAGTTTTAGATTTGGGTAAATTCCTCTTTTGTTGCAGTCCCCAAGATATTTTTAGGTTCATAGACCAGGTGAGAAATACCTTGTGTATAAAAGCAGATAGGAGAGAATCCTCATGGCTCTCTTGTCATAAAAAAATTTCTTGGTTTATTAAAAAAAAACAAATACCATTAAGTTAAACTCATGTCAAAATTGCATAAATGCATAGTTACATTCTTTAATTAGTGTTTCAGTGGTTAATTTTTGTTTAAATGGGATAGATATGCAATTATCATATAGAAGGGAACAGTATATATCATGTTATCAAGCTGATATGAAGATTTTCAAAAACTGTTTGGGGGAAGATATACTATGACATCAGCAAAACTAGATATCATCTCAAGGTTTATCTTGTTAACCCTATGTAGCCAGTTAATACATACAGAACAAAAATTCAACCTTGTAACATACTTAATACTGATTGTTAAGAAACACAACTTTGTTTATTAAACCAATATCAAACTAATCTTTTTTACTAAATATTTTATTCAAATCATGTGAATATGAAGTATGTTTAGATTTCTTTTTTCTCCTATATTTCTAGATGTTTGGTTAGATCTAATACCTACATATGCTGATTTACTCTAAGTCACTGTGAATAGAAATCTCATGAATTTCATAAATTTCATAAAAAGGGCATTTTAGTTTAGGAAATATCACATATACATAATACATATTTACATAAATAAATAACTGCATAAACATGAACAGACACCTTCACAGATCATAAGGCCTTCATTCTAAAATTTCAGCCAGGGATTAGAAAACAGTATAGTACAAAACTTAATGCTTTACACCTGTAATGGTTAATTTGAATTGTCAACTTGATTGGATTAAGAGACACCAAGGATTAAGAGGCTAATGTGTGTGTCAGGGTGTGTCTAGGAATGATTGGCATGTGGGATAGCCAACTAAAATGGAGACCCTTCCTAAGAATGGGCAGCATCATCTAATAGGATGATGGATTTGATAGAATAAAAGTTAGGAGAATAAGGAAGCAGCAGCAGATGCAAGCTTGATTCTTCTTGAATGGGTTCTTGATTGCTCCTGCAATTATCTGAGGATATCAGACTCTCACGTCTTCACTCTTCCAAAGCAGTATCTGCCAGTGGTTCTCTGGAGGCCTTCAGTCTTGGACTAGGGTAGCACCATTGATTCCTTGTGTTCTGGAGCTTCACATTTTTGGATTGCATAGCTACTTGCTCTTCCAGCTTTCCAGCCTGCAAACTGTAAATCTGTATTATCCAGCTTCTGGTCATGTAAGCTAACCTAATATGTTCGCTTTATATAATTATACTTCCTGTGATTCTGTTTCTCTAAAGAACCCTCACTAAAACAATCATCATATAATATTTCATCCAAACTGTGTTTTTGATTAAAAAAAATAACAAGTTGAAATGACTTACTTAATATGCAGTAAGATTTTGAACTCATATTTTTGAAGAAGGCTTTTAATATTTATTTTCTCTTGGCATAAAGGGCCTATCTTATGGTGGCTGAGTATTAGGCTGAAGAGAGAGACATCTTTTGCCCTCTAGTGTATAACATATTTAATTTATTTCAAGTTAGTTTTTTTTTTCTCCATTCAATTCAAATAGTTGCCTCTAGGGCATGCTGAGTCTCTTAAATGCTCTCAGTTGAGCCAAAAGAATAGTGACTGGAAGAATCTGAAAGCTGAAGAGGGAATTATAAAGGGTGGCCAGGGGCCCAGAGTGAGAGAACTAGTATGACCTCAAAAAGCAACATATCAAAGGTTGTGAGGAGCTGAGGGGAACTATGAAGGTAGAAAAAAGAGCAAAAGGAGGAAGTGGTGATGCAAAGGAAGAGGTTTTAGGGAAGCCAGTGTGGGTGATCATAGGTTTTGAAGAGAAACTTGCACACATCTGACCACAGTCTCAGTAGTGAAGTTTTAGATAATAACTAAGTATCCAATATGAATTTGTAGATAGGCTGTTTGTCATATACGTATATCTTCTATAACTTATGTTCCTGGGACTTTGCTTACCTATGAATCTTAGGAAATAGTGACACTGTGCCTAAACCCAAATGAAATTTAAATATATTACACTGTTCAAAGATCATTAAAAAGACAAAACATTCCATGTATATTCAGTATCTAGAGAAACAGGAAATAGAAATATGATAGTCAAGACAGAGCCTGGAGAAAAGAGAATTGTGCCCAATTTATATAATTTCTTGGTTTTGCAGAGTAGTAGTGTTCTGGAATTGTTGGCATTAGGATATAAATATATGTAACATTACTGACCTATGTACCTCAAAAAGGTTAAAATTATATATTTATGTTATGTGTATTTGAGTTTAATTTTCAAATGAGCCACTATTCTAGTATGTCCTGAAAATATTTATTTTTTCTTTCCTTATGTGTTTAAACCAGTCATTAGTCTTTGCTCTGCTCTTGGATTTGTGATGGTGCAAATTCTCTCCTTCATAGGAAATAGAAGACTCTGTCTAGAGCTAGGAGAGATTGAGTTGTGGTGTTTTCACTGGGTCCAATGGTTGGAAACATGACCAAAGAAAAAGCTGTTTGATTGTATGAGATGATTGCATGAGACTTTGCCTAGATTCCACAAAGGTTAGATAAGATGACCTAATGGTACAGAAGTATGGAGAGAGTCTATTGAACTGTCTATAGGGTCTGATAACAGAAATTTCCTTGCAAAAGGGGAATTCTTGTGATATCTTTAATTTGTCTCAGCATTCACTTTCACTACTAGATAAACATGAAAGCTGCTAAAATAATGGAAAATTTATATGTGATTTAAAAAATTTGGCATTAACACTGTGCTAAGAAAGAAATACATTTAACAGTTCAGTGTGAAAACTGATATTATGTTGATATGCCAGATACACAGGAAATTCCTAAATTATTTATTTTAAGAAAGGATGTCCTCTTGTACCATGCAGGACACCTGAGGACTGTGTACATATGAATGAAGTTACATTTTAATAAGCACTAGCACAATGATGACAAGTAAGTATTAAACAGAGAAATCACATCCCACATATTGTTATGGCTGTTTACCAGTGAGGAGTCCTTGCTTTCCAGAATGCTGAAGTATAACACCAGAGAAGCAGGCCAAGGCTAGTTTAGAGTGGAAAGTAGAAGATTTATTAAAGGACAGTAGAAAAGACTTCTCCCCAAAGGAAGAAGAGGACCCAAGATGTAGAATGGATGGAAGGTGAGGTCTTCCCTCTTTTATAGCTAAGGTCTTCTTTCAGTTTTCCCCACATTCCTGTCACATTCCTGTCCTTTGTTCTCTGTTTTCTTGCAGTGATGGAATGTAGGTGGGAAGGCCCAAAGGTTGGGGGACAGGTGGGTTGATGGAGTAATCTGGGCAGGAAGGGCTTTTGGATTAGCATCTCCATGGCTCCAGACCTTTGGGATATTTTCAATTCCCCCAAGTGCTACCCTGGTTTCCTGGATTCCATTCTCAATAATGGCCTCCATTTTATTCATATATTTACCTAACTACACTAACTACCTATTCCATTCATCTCCTAAATGATGAATGAGAGCTATTCCTGGTGTTGTCTATTTGCCATTCAAAGAAGGAAAGGCTGGGTAACTACCAAACCAACTAGACTTGGAGAAAAAGAAGAATTAACCTGCCCTGGTAACAGGCCATGCTAGTTTCTCAAGATTGAAGATGACTGAGTTAGGTTAGAGATAGAAAGCTGCCCTTACCATGGACCCTATATCTTAGAAAAATGTGATTCCACAAGGGAAAAACAATGTAATAATTTATTTTAAGAAAGGCTGTCTGAGTAAACTTTCTCAAATATCACTCAAAAGGAAAAAAAAGTGAAATATTCAGTTAAAAATTTTACTACTGTAAAATACAGATTTGTAAAGAATAAAAAATGTGGGAGGTCATTAGAAATGTTTATGTAGCTTATTGTCCTAAAATTAAAATAACTATCAATATTTAAATATATATATGGACATGGGTTGGAAGATGGCGTCTCCCACAGACTGGACAGATTTGGAAGCATCTTTGCTAAGTTTTGAAAAACTTGACCGTGCCTCACCAGATCTTTGGCCAGAACAATTACCAGGTGTTGCTGAATTTGCAGCTTCCTTCAAAAGTCCTATTACTAGCTCTCCACCCAAATGGATGGCTGAAATAGAACGGGATGACATTGACATGTTGAAAGAACTGGGAAGTCTCACCACAGCTAATTTGATGGAGAAGGTACGAGGCCTACAGAACCTGGCCTATCAACTGGGGCTGGATGAGTCCAGAGAGATGACACGGGGGAAATTCCTCAACATTCTAGAGAAGTCCAAGAAGTAGCAACAGCTTGTGGACAGGTGTCCTGGGGACTCTTCCCAGTGCAGTTCTGATGATGCACACCTCGCTTTTCCTCGGGAGAGGCCAGAGGCTGTACCTCAGGACTGCCCCTCTGCCTTGCTCCTGGCACTCTGCATCTCTGAGGAGATTTGGTAGCAAGAGAAGAATCTGCTCTACTCAAGGATCATTGCAGTTACTCCATCAGCTTCTTAGCCTGGGATATTGGTAACACCAGAGATCCTATCAATCTTAAAGGTCAAAGTCATGCTTTTTCATTTCTGGACATGGTTCAGGAGCCCCAGGATCTTCTACTTGATTCGATTCCGTGATGGTAAAGTCACTTGTGACACATTGATTGGATGGGTTCTTTTGAGTTGAACTGGATCTTTTAGGAAGTATTTATGATATGAGATCAGAGACCAAGTAGGTTCTCGATCAGACCATGCAGCCTGACCAAAAACTCTCCAGTATATAATAGGTTCCAAGATTATCCAGCTGGAAAAACCAGAATCTTCTTGAAATTTTACCTCTGTTTTTTAAATTCTACACCTTTTGTTATAGTCCTATCCTCCAATGCTGCCCATTCCCCACCTCCCAGGTATGACTCTTGGCAAGGGAATCCCTGAGTAGTGAGTCCCTCCTGGAATTAGCTTATGGAGTGAAAGGTCCATCTAGGTCACATTAGGATATAGACCTCAAGGCCAATATGAAGATGACATCAGGACTTTGGAGTTCTAGTTAATCTGTTACAGATTTAAGTGAAGGAGTCAGTATGGCCTGATAGATAGGAAAGGGGCATGATTTATGGGGGTTGCCATTTGATTGAAAACTAGAATCCTAATTAACCTAGTTGGTGCTATGGGATAGTGGCAATGTTTTGTCCACCTTATCTGCCTTATGGCATATATGAGATATTTCACAGAAACACACACACACCTGAAAGAGGAGAATTTCCTCACTTAAATACAGCTTTCTGATGAGAGGTGCATGGAGTTTCCTAAATTTCATGGAAAGAATATTCCTGTGGTAATGATCTGAGGGAGTTTGGACACAGGAGAAGTTGCGGTCAAAGTTTGTGGTCTTGAATGTCTGCTAACACACAACACTCTTCAATTTAATGGCTGGTCTTTTAGCCATTTTATGACATTTGTGCTTATTTCCCATGCTAGAATTAACATTAGGTTTTACTCTCATTTGTGTCACTTGACCATCCATGCCATCTACTTTTTTTGCAGGGGTAGGGAGGACAGTTGAGCACGAGACACAAATGGCAAGCGGGGAAAGGAGAGCATTCTGTTGCGTTGCTCCTCAGGAGGGTCAGTTGTAGAGACTTTGATTTTAAGTTTATGACTGATATTTCTTGATCTCCCTAAATTCGGTTGAAGAGCTTGTGCGCATGTGTGTACCATTAATGTCAAATTTTTTCTTTGCTCTGTTTTTGAGAGTTGATAATATCAGGCACTTTTACATGTTTGGGGAAATTAAGAAGTGTATGGAGAATACTGGGATACCTCCCCTAAACCAACTCAAGTCTGTAACCGGAAGCCAGGTAGTTGGTTTTCTGATCTGCTTTGGCCTCCTTCTTTTACTGTCATCTTATTCACCAGCACTTATGTAAGTAGATGTTTTAGAATTTCGATATTTATTGGTTTTGTAATTGTCATCCTTAGAAATGTTAATGATGTATTTTTATATTGATAATATAAATTTATGTACAGTGTATATGTGTATATTTCAAGATGTTAGAGGATTGTACTTTGTATATGATGTTTTCTGTGTCTTCCTAATAAATATGTCCCTTTTAATATATATATATATATATATATATATATATATATATATATATATATATATATTCACATTGATAAAACAATTAAACATAGCATACCTACCAAACATTGCTAAATATAAATATTCTTACATAAAACACTTTCCTCTATTTAATTACTATTCTAGTTGTTCACATTATTATTCTTTCTTATTTCTTGTTTTCATATATCATTTCATTATCTGTCATATGAGAAGCATTCAGCTATAGAATTTCTTAATCTCTTCCAAACATTAATATGATATATTTGAGATTGTCTCAAGGAATGAGAGGGCTGCTTTACCCTAACAGGTTTTATGGAGATTTAATGGCAAGAATCCAGATACATTAGGACCCAATACTCAACTGTATAAGTGTATTCCTTAAGGTGACCTTCTTGGTAAGAATGAGAGAATGAATTGTTCTGCTGGAATGCAGGACCCCCAAAAGACCACCAGAGACCAAGATCCATGTAAGCAGCAAAGAGGTGTTTATTATGAGCTAGCTCAGTTTTCCCCAGGCACCCAGCAACTGGTGATGCTGAGAGGCCATGAGCCCAGGGTTTGCAGCAGTTTTATACATTCTTTGGGGAAGGCAGGGACCCCACATACATCATAGCATCTCTTATCAAATCATCACATACTGAGGGAAAATCAAACAACAACTCTAAAACATGATTAGCATATCAAGTGGCAGAAAAAAATCTGGAAAGGAATATTGATTTGTTCAAGGGGTTGACACACTTAAAATGATTGGTTTAAACCATGAGCGTGTCCCAAGGGGGGTACATGCCAAGCTGTAGGGCTTCTAGCTTAGATATTGGTCACCACACCTAGGTGGGGGCCTTCTGGAATTTCAGAGATTTTGATATCTTGGCCTATCTTAGGTGATCACCATCTACAGCTTTGCTGAGAACTGTTTCCACAGAGCTTTTCTGTGGTATTTTCCTGACTTTAGTACTGCAGTTGGTCAGGAATTAAGTTTCAGAGCAAAATGAGGTCCCAAGTAGAATGAGGTTGCTTAGGTCTTTCAGAATCATAAAAATATGAAGAAAAGTCAACCTGAAACATAATAGTTGCGTGTATTTATATGTACTGAAAATATTAATGAAAAATTTATTAATTACCTAAGTTTTATGTATTTACTCTCTTGTCAGGGAAAAACAGATACTGAACAACTATTTGCATTTATTATATGTGGCATAATAAATTATCTCTATTTCAGTTGTAATTCCCTTTCATAGTTTTTTAGTAAATTCCTGCATTGTCTCTGTCTCCAATTTGTTCAATTTTAGACCTATCCTTTGAACTACCACAGGACTATTTGAAATGCCATAAAAATAAGATCCTGTTCCTTTACTAAAATGTTCTCTGCATTTTCCATAACAAAAAAGAAAACACATTTTTAATCATGAACTGTACTTCATTTCATGATGAAGTGTAGTCAGTCCTACCTCTGATTCCAGCACCACAACCACCCTGTTCCCTGCTGCCTTGGACAATGCATTGCACACTCAAAGTTGTCAATATTCCTTTAATAGCACACATTCACATCCCTCAGTGTCAATGACTACACTTGGTATTATTACTATCAGAATGTCCTCTTTCTTTTTCTCTACGTGGCAGCCTTTCTTCATCTTTCATGTCTCAAATCACACACTTCCACGTAGACTTCACTTATCTCATCAATGAACTTAGGTGCTTCTTGTGCTGAGATTTAAATCAATTTTAGTGCAATTCTCATGGTTATAATACTCTGCTATCTAAAAAAATAATTAATTTTCCATGGTTTATGTTCTCATCTTATTTCTGACTTACAACTGATAGTTCCCCTTAATGTATTCTAATTCTAGGTCATCCAAAAACCAAAGCTTTTATAACTCATGGTGGAACTAATGGCATCTCTGAGGCAATATATTATGAGATCCCTATGGTTGGTATTCCATTATTTGGGGATAAAACTGACAATATTTCTCATATTAAGATCAAAGCAGCAGCTGTTACATTGCATTTTCACACAATGACAAGTACTGATTTATTTGAAGCATTAAATACAGTCATCAAAGACCTATCATGATTTTATCAATTTTTTTCATTTAGTTGTATGTATAGATAGACTCCCTTGATAGTGAAAATAATTTTTTCTTATTTTTAGTCCAATTTTCAATAATTAAAATAATTTAGACAATGTGATATGTGCTTTTGCTAAATCAGTTCTTTTAAAACTAAAAATCAAACTGATAGCATTGATGCATGACTAGTTATCATATAATCCATGTGATGCTAAAAAAATATTTCCTGTGTAGCTAAAGTAAACAATTTTATTTTAATAATACAACAAATACACAGAAAAGCTAAATGAATTTAAGGGAATTTTAGATAATATTTCAAAACCTCAATTTTTGAAATTAGTAATCTTTTTATATTTTGTATACATTATTATGAAGTGTGGAGTGATTTGATAATATATGTAATAGCGAATCCAGTTAATTTTTATTTCTATTCTTTAAATACTCATAATGTCTATTTCAATGAAACTTTAAACTCCTCTTTTCTACTTCTTTGTAAGATATATATGAAGAGTTGTACCCTATAGTCATCTGACTGAGCACTTCCAGAACTTATTCCTTCTATCTAACTGTGATTCGGTACCTGTTGCCAATCATCACTAAGTGCTGTCTGTTTTGTTGCCAGAAGTTTGCTAAAACAGGAAAGAAGAAAAAAGTGGAGTAGTTTATTAGGTTTGAACCTGTGAGTTCTGATATATGGGCTTCCAGTTTACTCCAGCAATAAGTGGATACAATACAAGATTCCATGTTGTCTGTGAGAAAGGAAATTTTCAAAACATAATTGAATATTAAAGTTTATTTTCCACAGGTTTAATTCCTGGAAAAGGGGTATAAACATTTTAGGTTAAAGAAAAATCAAACATTTTTGAAGATTAAACAATATGAATCTATGTAGAATTTTAACATATTGATTTATTAATCATACCAAAAAAAACTTGATTAGCTTAATTTCTATTATGCATTGAGACAAAAAAAGTAAGTAATCAGTCAGGGGATTGATATGGTTTCTCAAATTCTCAGCCTGCTTTAACTTCATTTTGGTGCAGATTTTGTACATTTAATTTTCTTGAAGAAAGCACTCATTAATTACAATTTTGTAAAAAGTCTACTCTTCCATTTGGGCTTAAAAGACCACTATTGCTGGTGTCTTTTATTATAATCCAGTCTCACCATCAATTCTCTCCTGAAGCATGAAGAAAGTCATTTTCGTTCTTCCACTTAAATCACTTCCCCCAAAACTAAAAACATAATGATTCCTATCTGCTTACTACAGTACAATTGAGCTATTGAAGAAAATATTTGGTTTCATTAGCTCATTATTATTTAATCTTAATCCTTCAAATAAAATGTCCTGGTTGCCCACTCTCATAATCATACTTTGGAAACAAATACTAATTTTCCATTTTAGGTTTGGTAATATGGAACAGAAACAGAAAGAGACTTGCTGAATTTGGCTCTCTCCTTAAATAAGACACAATGTTACCTATATTTGTTTCAATTATCTAGTGAAGTGTAATGAATTTTTGTAGACAGTTTGCAATGTGTTTACTGTTCTATAGTTTGAAATTATGAAAAGCTTGTATAATTTTTCTCATTCCTCAGTAGCTTATTGTCTCATTCCACCCATACACTAGTAAAAAAAGATCTAAATTGTTTGGAATGACTGAAAGTAAAATCATATTTTTCCTTCAAAACACAGCATGTTATCTATTATAATCAACAGTAACAGTGAAAGCAATACAAATTATATAAATTGTGTGGAAATAGGTAAATCAAATTATAATCACTACAAAGCCTGTCCTTAAAGAAAACATCATGGAAATTTTTTATGCTGACCGTGGCCATGGCCCAAATTGAGAAATAATTGGTGTTTTAGTCTGCTTTTTGGCTGCTGCGATTAAAGACCCACCAGAACAATTGTAGAAGGTGAAAAGTTTATTTGAGGGTTTAGAGTTTCAGAAACTTTAGTCAATAGAAAGCCTGCTCGTTTCCTTGGGTGTCCAGGTGAGATAGAACATCATGGTGGGAGAGTGTGGTGGAGAGAAGCAGCTCATATGATGATCAGGTAGCAGAGAGAGAGAATCCACTTGCCAGATACAAAATATATCCCCCAAAGCCATGCCCCCAATGACCTGCCTTCTCTATTCACACCCCACCTCCCTCCAATTACTACTCAATTTATCCTATCAGGTCATTAATTCACTGATTGGTTTTGGGCTCCCATAATCCTATCATATCCCCTCTGCACCATGTGGTGAGCCGCTTCTGCCGTTTCTGCAGACTATGGTCGCCATTACGAGATGGCGCTGGCTCCGCTGTGGTATGTGACAAACAACTACTTATCTGAGAGAGTTGGCACATGATTTTTCACCACCCTGTGAGAAAGTTCCACGCGGCAGCTTTGCATTGGGGCTTGGGATGCTTTATTAAGGCTGGGAGGGCATCCGGGAAAGAGAAGAAGAAGAAAGAATAAGAAATATCAAGGGACCTGAATAAACTGCTGAGAGAAGATTCCTGAGTTGCGTCTTCCTTGCGGGCAAGGGGTCGCGACAGCACCACCTCACATTGTTCCACATGTGAGCTTTTCAAGGACACCTCACATCCAAACTCTAACAGTTAATTAACAGTTGTTATTATCCAAGCCTGACAAGAGATCCAACTCAAGATATCAATTCAAAATAAATATTAAAATTCTTTTTCATCTCTTTTCCACTTCTTATTGGTGTATTCTAGTCTTACAAACTGATTGGATTTGGTGTGATATATTTGTACATGTGCATAAACACACAATGTAACAATATAATTTGGCCACTATCACTCACCAGCACTTTCACTCTCCCTCCCAACCTCCCATCTTTTGGTCCCTTTCCTCTGCTAGTCTTCTATTGGTTTTTATGATATTCACACTCATCTTTCCTTTTCCTCATATGAGAGACAACATAAAACCCTTGGTCTTCTGAGATTGAAATATTTTGTTTAACATAATTATCTCCAGTTCCATCCAGTTTCATGCAAATGACAAAATTTTATTTTTCTTATGGCTGAATAAAGCATTGTATGTAATGTTTTATTTTTTACATATAATTTTGTTGGCCATTTGTATCTCTTCTTTTGAGAAGAATCTGTTTAATTTGTTTGCTTACTTAATAATTTGGCTGGTTGTTTGGTATAAGGTTTTTAAATTCTTTATATATTCTAAATATTAATCCTTTTTGAGAACATAGCTAGCAAAGATTATATATATATATATATATATATATATATATATATATATATATATATATATATATAATCATATATCTTCTGTTCCATATCATATATATATATATATATATATATATATATATATATATATCTCATATATTCTTTATCCATTCATCCTTCATCCATTGCAGACATCTAAGCTGCTTCCATAGTTTTGGCTATTTTGAATTTTGCTATTATAAACATGGGAATGCAAGTATCATTATAATAAGATGACTTTAATTTTTCATGGTAAATACTGAGAAGTGGTATAGCTGGATCATTTTATGTTTTCATGCCTAGAGTTTTCAGGAATATCCATACTCATATCCATCATAGCTGTACTAGTTGACAATACCACCAACAGTGTAAAATATTTCATTTTTCTCCACATTATCTTCTGCATTTATTATTCTTTTTATTCTTGGTTACTACCATTCTGACTAGTATGAGATAAAATCTCACTGTAATTTTGATTTGCATTTCCATGAAGTTTAAAGATGTGGATTTTTGTTCCATATTTTTGTTGGCCATTTGTGTGTCTTTTTTGAGAAGTATCTGTTTAAGCCATTTGATGATTTAATAATTTCGTTGGTTGGTTGGTAATTTTTTTTTTTAATTCTTTATATATCCTAGATATTAATCCTCTTTCAGAAGATAGCCAGCAAAGATTTTCTCCTATTCCACAGGTTCTTTCTTTACAATTTTCATTGTTTACTTTGTGTGAAAAAGCTATTTAATTTGATGCCTTTCAATTTTTGTTTTACTTTTGGCATTATTTCCTGACCTTTAGGGGTTCTGTTGAGAAAGTCGTTGCCTGTGCCAGTATGCAGGATTGTTGACCCTTTCTTTTCTTCTAGGAGTTGAATGCTTCTTGTGTAATTCCTATGTGTTTGATCTACTTTGGGTGGATTTTTTTTTGGTAGGGTGAGAGATAGAGGTCTAGTTTTATTCTTCTACACATGGATAACCAGTTTTCCCAGAACCATTTCCTACAATCAATCTTTCTTCAATGTATATTTTTGGCACCTTTGTTAAGGATCAGGTAACTGTAGATATGTGGGATTTTCTCTGAATCTTCTATTCTGTACCAATGGTGTATATGTCTATTTTATACCAGTACCATGCAGTTTTTGTTGCTATAGTTCTATAGTATAATTTGAAGTACAATTAGGAGGAACATACCTCAACACAATTAAAGCCATGTAAGTGAGACTCACAGGTAACATGATATTGAATAGGGAAAGTTTGTAATATTTTCTTTAAGTTTGGGATCCAAAGAAGGATGTTTACTTTTACCATTCTTACTGAATATAATATTGGTGGATCAGCCCAGAACAATTAACCAAAGAAAGAAAGAAAGTTCATCAGATTTGAAAAGGAAGAAGTCAAACTGTGTTTTGATTCCACATCATTTTATATACAGAAAGCCCTACTTACTTCACCAGAGAGCTTTTGAATGAAAAATACAGATGCAGCATTCTTGATAATGTTATTGGATACAAGATCAATTAACAAAAATGACTAGTCCCTCTAAATAGCAATAAGAAAGTACCTGAAAAAGCAAGATTCAATCCAACATACAATAGTTATAAAACATAGTAAGCTAGGAATAAATTAAACATGAAAGGTAAAATAATTATAAATTATAAATTTTGAAACACTGATGAAATAATTTGAATGACACACACACAAACAAATGAAAAGAGAGTAAGAACCATGAAAGACACAAAGAGAGAGTTCTTCTGAAGAAAACAACACAGTGAGAGATATTATAATACTCGTCTCCAAGTATATTACAAAGTTATAAAACTGAGACAGCAAAGGATTAGCATAAAAATCTGATACATGGACTAATATAACAAAATAAACCAAAAAAATCAATCCTCCAATTTAAACTCAACTGACTTTCAATTAGGGACTGTAGGGGTTATGTGTTTGGGATTGGGTTCTTGATAGCTTCATGATTATGGCATGCTTGGTGACTAGGAAGTTTCTGTGCAAGGACACAGAATGCCTGGATGCTGGGAAAATTTTTAACAGCCTTGACCTTGATTTCAGGCACACAGCTCCTGGGAATAAAGGAACTATCTTGTTAGAAAACCACAATGTTTCACTGAGACTAACCCTGTCCACATAACAGTAACTATACAATGAGCTTTCTTGAGAGCCATACAAAGCTCCTAACATTGAACATTGCAACTAAGCATGGAACTGTGGAATAAACTGCATTATGTTGCAAAGTGTGTAACCTGCATAGTAATACAATGAACAATATGTACTTATGATGCCTATGCTCTAAAGTAACCTATTGATATAAATGAAGGTAGCAGCTCTGCTAAGAGTCAGCCAAGTATATGATGCATGGCATTTTTGGTTGAAAGGTGACGCCAGCTAGCCATGGAGATGATATGATTATGTTAAGATTTGCATTCATGTGGATATTGGACTCCTGCTGTTCACCTGGGCCTGCTACAGGACTCCTGGAGAGTTCCTAATGGTTGGGGAAGTACAGTAGGAGGGACTTTCGCGGGAGGAACTTCCTCTGGGGGTTCCGGGAGAACACCGCGTGGGTGGATCTGCGATCTTCCCGGGGGCGTACAGAACATTGGTGGCAGTTTCAAAAAATAAAGTTTGTTCCTGCTTGAGTGGCTCGTGATTTTGTGCCTAGCCAGACTGCGGCATTTGATGGACCGTACGGGGAACGCCTGAAGCTTGGAGGTGAGTAAAATTGCTCGCCCCTGAGGGAAGGCAACAAAATGGGTGACCATTTCAAAAAACAATGTGTTCTTGTTTTGATTTATTTTGTTTTTGTTTCAAGCTGCCTATCCCTAGAATTTTCTCAGGCAAACTGGGAAAAATGGTTGGCTCAATGTTTGAAGTTGTTCGGCCCTGAGAAAGAGAAAATTGATGCAACTATTCTTTGTTCCGTTTTTGTTTCATTCTGTTTAGGTTTTGTTTTATGCTATCTTATTGGGTTGCATTACTTTTATAGTAGATTAGAAACTGGTAAAAAAACAAACCAAAAGACTGTTAAGTAAATTGTTAGAGGTCCAGGCTATGTTAGAAAACATGTTAGGTCAAGCAAAAGAGAAGGTCTCTCAAGCTAGTCAGACAGAGGAAAATTTGAAGAAAGAAAGCTTAGAGGAAAAACAACCATCAGGCAGGGAATTACAACAGGAGGCTGCTACTAACTCTGTTCTATCACCAGAGGGCGTAATTCAACCAACAGCTCCATCTACAGCTGAGCGGCCCTCAACTCCCGTAGTTGATGGATGGAATCCTGAGGCAGGACCCCAAAGATTAGCATGCCCTGTACTTGAGCAGGCAGGAGGGCAACGAATTCACCATGCTTTAGATTTCAAAACAGTGAAGCAATTAAAGGAGGCTGTAACAACCTATGGGCCGCAAGCACCCTTCACCGTGAGCATGGTAGAATCCATTACCAACTTAGACATGACGCCAGCAGATTGGGCTAACATTTGTCGATCTGTGCTAAATGGAGGACAATATTTGTTATGGAAGGTTGCCAATGAGGAATTTTGCAGGGAGACAGCTAGACAAAATGCAGCAGTTAAAAACAGATAATGGTCCTGGTTATGCCTCTACCTCTTTTAAACAATTTTGCTCATCATTTGGCATTACTCACATAACAGGAATTCCATACAATCCACAAGGACAAGGCATAGTTGAAAGAGCTCATCAAACTATTAAAATGTACTTATTAAACAAAAGGAGGGAATTGGAAAGGGGTATATATCCCCCAAATATAAACTTAAAATAACCCTTTTTACTCTAAACTTTTTAAATTTGGATTCATCAGGGCTTAGTGCTGTGGAAAGACATTTGATCCAAAAAATGTACATAAGCCTAAGGTACTTTGGAAGGATATTCTAACAGGACAATGAAAAGGTCCTGACCCAGTGATAATCTGGAGTCAGGGCTCTGTTTGTGTTTTTCCACAGGGAGAACAGCAGCCAATTTGGATTCCAGAGAGATTAACCAAAACAATTTCTACAGACCAAAAGGAAGATGATTTGACTAAAATCCATAAGAGCTGATATCCAGAACTCCAGCTTGGCTATTCTTACATCTGTGACAGTGATTAACCAGGATGCTTTTTTCAATATCTATTTTATTATTGATTTTTCCCACATCATAAAGTTCTATTTTATTTTTGAGCTCATACAGACCTAGGTTAATGTTTTTCTGATCAGTTTTATTTTTTGACTGTGGAGTTTTTAAACATTGCAATGGAGATTTCACCTAGGTAAAGCTACAAGGCCTTTACTATTGTCTTATGTGTCGTATGTTATGTGTGCACACTTCTGTTTTGTGTTGTAATGTCTGTATGTGTGTATGTCCATATATCATATATGAGGAGCGCTCATGAATATGGATCCGAATTTTTTTTATTATTCACGTGATTTTAATAGTTTAATTTATTTGGGTAAACAGCTGTTGAGCATTGTTTTAATATATGAATGAATAGGAGGTTAACAGATCTGTTTGTTTACTTTCACCTTTCCTTTTCATTATATTTAATAATTCTGTTCAGGATAATGTAAATTGTTCTAAAAATTGTTTTCTTAGTACCTGTTGAAATGTTACATATTTTTTTAGCATCATTGTCAGAATTCCTATTTTCATCCCAGTGCCAGTGAAGACAAAGATGAAACCAAACTACAACTTCTTCGAGAGTTATCACAACAAACTGTATAAACTGATACATCAATGATTAATAACTCAACAAGTAATGCTCAATCAATGAGTCGATTTATTTTGGGAGGATATGGACATATTGATAGATTCCTCCGCTTTGAACTGCTTACAGAACTTGCCTGGACTATGTATCACTTGTATGCATTGTGATCTATCTGTTGATGCAGCGAATTATGGTAGTGCTAGCGTATCTTTGCTGATGTGTCACCAGTGATGCAATTTTTCCTAGGAGCCGTCAATTGACTTGGTGTCATGGCATTTCTGTATCCTCCTCCCTTCTACTAGTGATGGTCTAGTTTTGGGGGCCAACAGAGGTGAGGCAAAGAACCCCACCCCCCCACTGGTGCATAGGCCTATCCACAAGCATGGCTATATGCTGGACCAGTATTCAGTGACGGGTATGATCCAATTGCAGTGGTATCAACCAAAGACAGGAGGCTGATGCCTAGAGGTCAGTTTTCCGATGACGGGTAAGAACCATATGTTGAATTGGACAAACCTAACAGGCACGGTCCCTAGCCACATTGCTTGTTGCTTAATTAAACAGAAGGGGGGACATGCTAAGAGTCAGCCAAGTATATGATGCATGGCATTTTTGGTTGAAAGGTGTCGCCAGCTAGCCATGGAGATGATATGATTATGTTAAGATTTGCATTCATATGGATATTGGACTCCTGCTGTTCACCTGGGCCTGCTACAGGACTCCTGGAGAGTTCCCATTGGTTGGGGAAGTACAGTAGGAGGGAGTTCCGGGAGAAGACCACGTGGGTGGATCTGCGATTTTCCAGGGGGCTTACAGAACATTGGCGGCAGTTTCAAAAAATAAAGTTTGTTCCTGCTTGAGTGGCTCGTGATTTTGTGCCTAGCCAGACTGCGGCACAGCTCAGGTGAGCAGCTTTTGCCTTTGCCTCTGCACTTTGTTTCTGTCTCCTTTTATTTTATATTTTTACAGATGACCAAGAAGATATGTTAAAGAACGAAGAGTTTCTTCCATAAAGAGTGATAGGAAGTTTGAATTTCCCCATGTTGAAGAGTAAAACTCTACGTCTTCCATTCACCAAATAGTTAATCAATTCAAAAATAGAATAAAAATGTAAATGTGAGCACCCCAAGAATAAAACTACTGAAAGAAAAGTTTCAAAAATTTGGTTTGGGCAAATGGTTATGGACTCTAACCCAAAACTAAAAGAGAAAATTGAAAATTGAATCAGCAAAGGAAAGAATCTGGAGAGTTAAGAGAAAAACATATGGAATGAGAGAAAATATTTGCAACCATTTATCCAAAAAAAAAAAAAAAAATATATATATATATATATATATATATATATATATATATATATAATATATATTCACATATATTTATACCACATATATAAATATATATTATATATCATATTATATATATATATATATATATATATATATATATATATATATATATATATATATTATAAACACATTATATATATTAACCTTAGTTATTCATATGTGAATGGGAATGTATGCTGATTCCATAGCTTTGCTATTGTGCATATTACTATAATACCAACAGTCCTTTGGAAATCTCTTGTATACTGACTTCAAATCCTTTGGATGCATGCCTTGAAGTGGAATACCTGGAGAATATGATATTTCTATTTTTAGTTTTTGGGTGAATCTCCATCAAGTTTTCCATAGAGGCTATTGAACATTTCATTCCACCAAGAGCACATGAGCATTTTTTCTTCTTCACACCCTTTTTGGCTTTTGTTATTTTGTTGTTCTTGTTGTCTTGATAGCTGCCATTCTGACAGGGAGATGGAGAATCTCAATGTACTATTGATTTGCATGTCCTTATGGCAAAATATGTTCAGGTAATTTGTTGTTGATTTGAACTTCTTTTTAGAAGTATCTGTTCAGATCTTTTGCACATTTGTTGTTTCTATGACCTGTTCTTTTGTTGAACACTTCTTTGACTTGTTTATATATTCTGTATATTAATTTTTCATCAGATGAATAGCTTAAAAAATTTTGTACTATTTTAAGGTGGCTCCTTTGCTCTCAATTGTTTCAATTGTTGTGCAGAAGCTTTCAGATTTCATGTAATCCAATTTGCCATTTCTTACATATACTTCCCAAGCTCTGTAGTTCTATTCAGAAAATTGTTGCCTGTATTCCTATGTTATGAAATGTTTCCACAATGTTTTCCACTAAGCTCCAAATTTTCAAGTCAAACATTAAATCACTTGATCAACTTTTTGGTAATTTTCTACAGAGTGAGAGAAGGAAATCTACAATTAATTGTCTACAAGTAGATATTCAGTTTTCCCAGTTTCCCAATTTTTGAATCTGTCTTTGCTCCAGTGTATATTTTTGGAACCTTGACCAGGAATCTGTTGATTTTAGATGTTCAAGTTTATTTCTGCATTTTCAATTATATTCCATTGACTACAGTCTGTTTTATACCAATATTATGCTATTTTGTTAACATGGCTCTCTAGTACATTTTTGATAAATTCAGCTTTGGCTCTTTGTCTCAGGATTTCCTTGGCCATACAGTCTTTCATATGCCTTACCTACTTCTGTGAAGAATATCATTGGCATGTTGATGGAGATTTCATTGAATCTTTGGATGTCTTTTGGTTATATGATCATTTTACCAATATTAGTTCTCCCAGTTAAGGAATATGGGCAGTCTTTCCAATCTCTGAGAACTTCTTCAATTTCTTTGTTTTACAACTTTTAATTCAGAGGCCTTTCGCAGATTTTGTTGGGTTAATTCCCAGATTTATTTTATTTTGAAGTTCTTGTGAATATGACTGCTCTGACTTCTATCTAAATTAGTTCAACACAGGTTTATTTAAAAAGCTACTAGTTTTTTATGTTCATTTTATATCCACATACACTTCTAAGTTTATTATTTCTAAGAGTCTTATTGAAATGAGAAGTGTCTTCTAAGTATAGAATCAAATCATGTTAAGGAGAAATAATTGCTCTTGTACCTTTCCTATTTGTATACCCTCTCCTATTCCCAATAGCCTGAGTGACATGCCTCAATATTAAAGTACTATTCTGAATAAGAATGGTGACATTTGACAGCCATGATGTGTTCCTAATTTATAGAAAATACTTTCAGTTTTTCCTGATTTAGTATCTTGCTGGCTGTGGATTTAACACACCTAGCTTGTATTATGTTGAGATACAAGCATTCTATACCAACTTCCTACATGATTGTTTTAGGAAGAGATATCAAACTATGAAGTTTTTTTTTTTTTTTGTATGAAGATGAATATTTGATTTTTGTCCTTAGTTGTACTCATGCGCTGTGTTACTTTTTTTGACTTGCATTTATTGAAGCATTCTTTCATTCCTTGATATGAAATGAAGCCAACTTGATCATGGTACATGATATTTTATTATGTTATTAGAGAATTGGATCAGTGAGCATTTCATTGAGGATCTTACATCTATATTCAGGGAAGATTTTGGTTTATAATTTTCTCTGTATCATTATCAATTTTGATAGCAGCAAAATACAGATCTTTCAGAATGAGTTTGGAAGGATTTCTTCCCTATTTATTATGTGGAATGACCTCTTCAAATCTGGAAAAATTAGTAACAAATCTGCTCATTTTTCGGGATTTTTTTGTTGGCAAACGTTGTGGCTACTTTAGTCTCACTGCTCACTGTTGACTGCACAGAATTTGTAAGGCTTTGTCTCAAGAATGCTTGGTCATATGTGTGTCAGTATGTCCATTTATTTTACAATTTCCAATTGATTGGGATATAGTTTTTCAAATTATTCCCTAATGATCATCTGATTTTCAGTGGTTTGGGGTATAATATCCACCCTTTTGCATCTGATTTTACTCATGTGGCTCTTTCTCTTTCTTTGATCTCTTTGTCAAATAATTCATCTCTCATCTTTTTGTTTAATTTTTTCCACTTTATACTGTTTGAATGTTTTTATAGTTCTAAGATGTTAAAAATGCATCTAATTAGATTTTGATCAGAACTGATTTTTTTAGCCTAGGCTCTCAAAGCTCAGATAGAATAGTTTTTGCTTTTTTTCACATTTTTTGTTACATTGTGTTTCTCTTTGCATTTAAATTGATATATACTTTTTAAAATACACCCTTGATTCCTTAATGATCCACAGTTGTACAATACTGTGTTGTTCAATCTCCATGCATTCATTCTCTCTCTCTCTCTCTCTCTCTCTCTCTCTCTCTCTCTCTCTCTCTCTTTCATTTTCTCTTGCTCTTGATTTTTACTTTGATTCCATTAAGGTCTGATAAATTAGAAAAAAAAGTTTCAAATTATTGAACAATTCATTCAATAATTTGCATTCTTTATGACCTAAATTCAACCAGTTTAGGGAAACATTTGACTGACTATATGTTACAAAGAATGTGTATTCTACAGCTAATGGATATAATACTCTATAGCTGTCTGTGAAGTTCAATTGGTCAATAGTGTGAATTAATTCTGAAGATTTTTATTTGCTTATTTGTGGGGTTATTGATCTATTGAAGAAAGAGAGGCTATGAAGGTGCCCACTACCCTTGTATTGGAGCCTATTTCTCCCTTTATGTCCTTCTAAGTTGCTTTAGTGCTGAATGTCCAGGGTGTAATGTTGAGCCCTCCTTAATCTCCAGTACTTGAGGCTGGGTCATGAACTAGAGGCCTTTTCATCTCCCCTGTTCCATAAGTGGAATTACCTGTCAGTGTTACAGCAGGACTAGAATACGACAGGAATAAATTTTTCTTGATATGGCTGTGCGCAATTTCACAGCAAGGTCTAAATCCAATGCCCTCATTTTGCTGGGAATGAACCCAAGCTCCAGCCAGAAAGAAGAAAACAAACCAGAGTAACAATCACAAAACAAAAAACAAACAAACAATAACAACAAAAAAAACAGATTTATAAATACATTATTAATGCAGTGAGAATGAAAACATGTCACAATGCAAATAAGGGAAAGGGCAGAAATATTGTAGAAAAAGCTAAATTTTAAAAATTTAAAAAAACAAAAATTTAAAAAAAGATTGGGAAATGAAAGAGTAAAATATATGTCTGCTGTGGAGTTCAGTTCATTTCCAGAATTAATACCCAGAACTACCATTAGTCCTGGTGAATTTCAGCATGATGTGTGCTGGGCAGATACTCAAGCAATGCAACTGGGGCTATTGCAAATTACCAAACTGTGGCATAGACCTGCATTGTGGGCAAAGCTAGGAGACCATTGAGTTCTTCACTCAAGGATAAAACATCACTGGGAACTAGTGATATGCCAATACTGGTCAGGATCCATTACGACCTGGTCCTTTAATATGAGTTTTTCATTGCTTAACAGTGAGAGTGGGGACACCAACCATAGTGATTTACACAGACCATGTTCCCCATTCATTAAATTCTCAGAACATTTGTAAAAGATCCTCCCCTTTACCAAGACTGTCTCTTGTAACTGCCTCCCATCCTGTCATACAGCAAGTGTCCCCAGGGACCCAGTATTAGTAATGCTTCTTGTTTTCTGATCCAAGTGTAGTTACTTCATAACAATTGTGCCCTTTTAAAGATGGCTCCTGGTAACACCCTAAGAAATGATAAGATCTATATTAAAATCCTCTGTATAGCTAGTTTTTATGCAGAAAAAGGCATTTTCAAATCTAACTCTTGCATTGGATATAAAATTTATAAGAACTCTAAGTTTCCTCTGCAATTAGGATTACTAGTTTGTGGTTATTATCTGTTTGCCTGCTATCTCCCAGTTTAACTGGTGCTTGCATGTCAGTTTTCCCTGCCCCTTCTTAGGAGCTGGGATTGCACTTGCAGATTGTTTTATACCTTTTTGTAAAATGCCTGCAGCTCCTAAGTGGTTGCTGTTTTCCCATCACAACTTCTTAGATTCCTGCTTGTCTCCTCATTATAGTCTCTCCTTTTGTTTATGTGAGTTTTCTCACTGATTGTCTTTACAAGTGAATATCTTATGAGGGCATCTGTGACATTATAAAAACTAAGTATTGTGTTTATAGTCTGGAAAACTCTGGCAAGGTAACTCACATCCTTAAAGATTAACATTCCAAAATAGAAGTTACGACTTTCCTGGCCTCCTCAGGGGAAAAACTTCTTATCTTGTGTACCTCTTAATCTAAAATTACTGGTTTCTATCATCATCATGATATTCATAGATATGTTTCAGATGCTACTACATTCTTTTGTATAAATCTCATTCTGGTACTCATGTCTTCTTGTTTCTCTCATAGAAGCACCCAACTCCCAGATGATTTTACAACCTATTCTTTCTTTTCTTTTTCTACCCTCCTCTTCATCCTCCTCCTTCTCCTCCTCCTCTTCCTCCTCCTCCTCTACCTTCTCCTCCTCCTCCTCTTCTTCCTCCTCCTCCTCCTTATTATTTGTGTTCCACGGATTGAACTCAAGGGCACTCAACCACTGATCCACATCCCTAGCCCTATTTTGTATTTTATTAGAGACAGGGTCTCACTGAGTTGCTTAGCACTTCACTAAATTGCTGAGACTGGCTTTGAACTCAAAAACCTCCTGCCTCTGCCTCCCCGAATCACTGGGATTACAGATGTGCACCACCATGCCCAGCTAACAACCTGTTCTTTCTAAATTAGACTGTTACAGAAACCCAGCAACCTCCCTGAATCATTCCTAAAAGGGAAACCTGAACTTCTTGCCCCATGTTGCCTCTGAAAAGCCTGAAGCAGCCAGGGCAGTCATTGTCAATTTCCTGTTAAACCAGTAAGGGTTTCATTAATCAGACTGGGGGGAATGAAACAATGACAATGGGCAGATAGTGTAGATAATGTATGATTAGGTCAGGCAGATGAGGTTTAATTCAAAAGTAAACATAATGATGATATCTCCAGAACACTTCCCTCTCTTTGCAACCTGTTCCCAAGAATACCTGGTCTCATAAGAAATGTTCCTCCCAGCAAGGAATTGTTAATGAATATCCCTGCCTCTGGTCATTTCCACCTTTTGGTCAACATATGGGCAAATTAAGAGGAAAAAGGGGCATGGGAAGGCAGGAAACCTAAAATCAACAAATGGGCAGAACACCCATACTCCATCTGGCACCAGTTCTGTCTGACGCCCCCCCCCCCCCTCCAAGGATCGATCTCTCTCTCTCTCTCTCTCTCTCTCTCTCTCCCTCCCTCCCTCCCTCCCTCCCTCTCTTTTTTTGTCCCATTCTTTAAAGAAAAGTTCTCCTTTCCTGCCATTTCTCAGGTTTTTGATCTTTAACATGGGGGAACAAGAATGTGATCCTGATTTTTCAAGATTGGTTTCAAAAGCATGCAGTAAAAGGAAGCCATATTTTAAAGAAAAATTAAATCCCCCTTTAGCAGAAAACATAATCCTACATATAAAATGCTTTAGAAAATTTTGGAAAAAAACCTTGTTTAAAGAAGAAAAACAGCAAGTTTCCAGAATAAAGGATTACTACACAAAGACGAGTTATATTTTACCCTATTTGTAATGAAGAGTTTCACATGCATTTCAGGCAACCATCCCATTGAAAATACAACAGAAAGGAATAAAGTACTATCATGGTTTGTATGCAAGCTAGCCCCCAAAAGCTTACATGTGAGACAATATAAAAAGCTTCAGAGGAGAAATGATTGGGTTATAAGAGTCATTAACCAATCAATAAATTTGTCCCCTGGTAGGGATTAACTGAGTAGTAAGTGAAGTTGCATGGTTTGGCTGGAGGAGTGGGAGTAGGGAGATGGTTTTAGATATGTATTTGTTTCTGTAAAGTAGAGACTCTCTGCTTTCTCTTTATGATGTGAGCTTCTTCCCTTCACCAAGCTCTGCCACCAGGATGTTTAGCCTCACCTCAGGCCCCAAGGAATGGAGCCAGCCTTTTATGGACTAAGACTTCTGAAAGTGTGAGCACTTAAATAAAGTTTTCCTCCTCTACAAATATTCTGGTCAGATCTTTTGAACTATGAAACTACAGAAATTAAGGGAGGTACAGTATGGATGTACAATAAGTAAGTATGGATGTACAATAGATTATAGAACCTAGAAACCACACAGATTTGGATTAAATGATTTTTAATTTGTTCTAATTATTTATACATGACAGTAGAATGCATTTTGACACATCATACATATGGTATATAATTTATCATTCTTCTGGTTGTACAATTTGTAGAATCATACTGCTTTTGTAATCATATATGTACACATGGTAGTAATATTGAGTTCATTATGCTATCTTTCTTATCCCCATGCCCCCTCTCACTCCTTTATTCCCCTCTGCCTATTCCAAAGTACCTCTATTTTTTTCCAAGCCCCCCCTATTGTGAATTAGCATCCACATATGAAAGAAAACATTGCACATTTATTTGTTTGGTATTGGCTTATTGAAATTAGCACGATATTCTTCAGCTACATCCATTTATCTGTAAATGTCATAATTTCATTCTTCATTTAGGTTGAGTAATATTCCATTGTGCATCCATACCACATTTGCCTTAGCCATTCACTTGTTGAAGGACATCTAGCTGGGTTCCATATTTTGGCTATTGTGAATTGAGGTGCTAAAAATATTGATGCTGCGGCATATCTGTAGTATGCTGATTTTAGTTCCTTTGGGAATAGATCCAGAAGTGGGATAGCTGGGTCAAATGGTGATTCCATTCTAAGTTTTCTGAGTAAACGCCATACTGATTCCTATAATGGTTGCATCTATTTGCAGTCCCAATAGCAATATGTTAGGATATGCTTTCCCATATCCTTGCCAAAATTTATTGTTGCTTGGATTCTTTTTTTTCTGCCTATGCTCTTTTTATTTATTTATTTTTAAATTTGTTCAAATTAGTTATACATGACAATAGAATATTCTTTGATACATCATACATACATAAATGGAGTATAACTTCTCATTCTTCTGTTTGTGCATGCTGTGGAATCATACCAGTCATGTAGTCATATATGCACATAAGGTACTAATGTTTGATTCATTCTGCTCTCCTTTCTACTCCCACATCCCTTCCCTGCCCTTAACTCTTTCTGCCTAATATTAAAGGACACTATGAGATGAACAGAAAAATGAATAATATTTGCAAATCATACATTTGATAATGTATTTGCATCAAGAATACATAAAGTTAGCAACTAAAAATTAAGAATATCACTAAAGAAAAAAAAATGACCAAGTGATCTGAATAGACATAACTCCAAGAAAAATATTCAAATGGCCAATGGACACCTAAAAATAACATTGGAATTATTAGAAGGAAATTCAGAACAGAACCATAATGAAGTATCTCCCTACACCACCAATAAAATGGTTATAATAAAAATAATAATAAAATGTTGGCAGCGATGTGAGATATTAAAATAGTCATGCAATGCTGGTTAGAATAGAAATTGGTTCAGTCACTAGAGTACAGTCATACATACTCTCAAAGGTAAAACATAAAATTTTCATAAGACCTCAAAATTTTACTTTGACCTATATACCAAATAAAAATGAAAACATATCCAAATAAAACTATTACATACATATTAATAAATACAATTAATTATAGTAGCCAAAGGCTGTGAAAAAACTAGTTTGCAAAAATTTAGGAATGAACAAACAAATGTAATATATTTTACTCCATGAATTGTTATTTGGCTTTGATAGAAAAAACACACAAATGTTAACATGAAGTTAAAGTAATAATTCTATGGAATAAGGCACTGGGCTGACTCCCACATGCTTTCTTTAAAAAAATAAATAATTACAACACTGCCTGGTTTAAATCAATACAGTATGTTACATTCCTCAGCAAAGAAGTTCTTATCTGCCAGAGAAATGCAAGCCCCAAAATGCCAATAATTGTACCAATTACTCTATGGGGAGTGACATGTTCTTTTATTTACCCTAAGAAAGACCTGATTACAAAACATAGGGAGATAAGGATATTTACCTGTAACCTGAAAATCTGTTTAGGAACATGGTGTATTTAGAACAGGTCAACATGGTCCAAAGTGACCTAGAATTCCCTGGGAAGTTAAATTGCACAGTGAGAATTAAAAAGTCTGATATCATCCTGCTGTCTTTTAAAAGTCAAAGGTAGACCTGGGCAGACACTTCTGGAAAATTCCCTGGATGTCCTAAAAACTGGAGGGCAGGAAGGGCATGCTGTCTTTCTCTTGAAAGGACCACTCACTCCCTTGAGTGTGTCCTCTTCTCTCTTTTCCAGTCCATTCAATTAAATCCTGCCTGCTACCTTAGCAACATGTCTAAAACACCCTGGCATTACCACAGAAATAGGATGAGAAGGACTTCTATGGCTGCCTCAGCTCAGTGGCATAGCTCATGCCTTGTCGCAGAATAAAAAGGAATGAAATCTTAACACATGCCACAATGTGGACGAACCTTTAAGACATAATTACAAGTATTGATATCAATCACCAAAACACATAACAATTATTTAAATGTGTTGAAATAAATCACAAAATCCAATATGTTATATAACAACTAATTTAAATGTCCCCAGCATAATCCTATCTTTAGAGAGAGGAAATTGATTAGAGATTAACTAGGAATGAGGGATGTGGAATGGTTACAGGTATAGGGAGAATTTGAATTGCTAAAATGCTTCAGCATGGAATATTAACTGAAGATTACAATTCTGAGATTCTCCTCTGAGATCAAACAATTGAAAGGTATACTTAAAATGGTGAGTACTTTCCTATGTGAATTATATGAAAACAAAAATTTTACTGAAAAAAAAAATCTGTTAAACCATGATACCTAAGAAATGTAGATACAACAATAATTTTACTTTAGTTCCAGTCAAGGACTCTATAGGCACAAATCACCTCACTTGCCATTGTTCCACACACTCTAAAATATGAATACACATGCAGAACTATCAATTCCTAACTTCAGGAAAGCATTTATGATCATGAAAGAATCATTACACATATGCAAAAATGAAATCACTTAACCTTTGATTTTTCTACTTGTCATCCAGATATCTGAACTGTTGACTTATGTATTTAATTTAATGTGTATAAGTTACATTTTAACTAACTAATGATTTCTTCTTGGGCATCAGCAGAAGCAGAGATAATTCAATGTGAAAGGAAGAGTTGCATTTTACCAGGATGTCTACAAAAATGACTGTAGTTCTGCTGCTACAGCTGAGTACTCACTTTGGTTCTTGAAGTTGTGCAAAGGTGCTGGTGTGGGAAATGGAATACAGCCATTTAATCAACTTAAAGAGAATACTGGAGGAGTTCACACAGAGGAGGCATGTGATAACTGTTTTGAAATCTTCAAAGTTCATTTTTGTGGATGGTATAACTCATTTACCATTAAATCTGAGAGCTATCCATTATTGTCAAGAAAAGATGTAGAGAATCTTTACACTCAATTGCTTGATGTAGTGGTTTATAAATTGCCCAACACACAAAATTTGAAAATATTACAAGAATCTGCAAGTCAACTTTCTGATTTTGTAGAGAATATATACAGAGATGTAGTTTTAACAAGAAACTATGAGAAAACTACAAGAATCAAAGTTTGGTATTGTTCTTACAGATGACATTTGTCCCTGTGGTGAGCTGCTGGCCCCAATTCTTCAGAAACTATTTGTGTACACTCTCCACTTATCTCCTGGTTACACATTAAAAATTACAGTTGGAGACTTCTCTTTTTTCTTTCCTATGTGCCCGTCTTATTTTCAGAATTAAGTGATCAAATATCATTCATTGAGAGGGTAAAAAATATCTTTTATGTGTTTTGTTTTGATTTTTGGCTTGAATTGTTTAATACAAAAAATAGAATCAGTTTTACAGTGAGATCCTGGGTGAGTTATTTGTAGTATATAATCCTAACTTTCCTGAGCCTTTTTGAAGGTGATCTTACAAGAATATAAAGTCAGAGGAATGTCTTTTAATTATGTCATGTAATAAAAAAAAAATCATCAATCAAACTCAGAGTACTATAGAAAAATGTACATTGAATTGTCAGAAATCTATAGCCATCACTTGTATAAATGCACCAGGAATGCGTATACTCTACACATAGAGCTCTAAGGACTTCTTTAGACAACTGCATACAGATTTTACCATTGCACTATTCATTTTATTTATATTTGAAAAATAAATTTAAACTTCACTAAATGTCTTGATGAACATAGAGAGACTGAGGACTTACATGTATATTTCTAGTACAACTATACATGTAACACTAAGAAAATTGTTTCCCTTTAGTTCAATTAGATTTCTCATTTAGAAGTCATCTTGTCATTTGCCTAATGAATTCCTTCTCAGTTGTATGACAGTGATTCCTTTACATATCAGGAGGCTCTTAATTGTGTTTTCTAACACTTTCACAGTCCTTTCACTACAGGTTTGCAATTCATTCCCTGGAATGCAAATTATTAGTCTCTTGTTTTAAACTATTCATCAATTTAAAAAAAAATGATTGAAAAAGAATTTAATTTCATATTTCAAACTACTTCCAGTTTGAAATGATTTATTTTGTTTTTACTTTTTTATTGATTTTTAAAAAAAATAAGTGACAGTGGAATGCATTACAATTCTTATTACACTTATACAGCACAATTTTTCTTATCTCTGGTTGTATATAAAGTATGCTGACACTAATTTGTGTCTTCACACATGGACTTTGGATAATTATCTCTATCAAATTCTACCATCCTTGCTAATCCCCTGTCCCCTCCCTTTCTCTCTCACTTCTCTACCCTATCTTGAATTCATCTATTCCTTCCATGCTCCCCCTCCTTATCCCACTATGAGTCAGCCTCCTTATATCAGAGAAAACATTTGGCATTAGTCTTTTGGGGATTGACTAACTTCACTTAGGATTACTTTCTCCAATGCCATGCATTTACCTGCAAATGCCATGATTTTATTCTCTTTTATTGCTGAGTAAATTTCCATTGTGTATATATGCCACACTATTTTTATCCATTCATCCATTGAAGGGCATTTAGGTTGGCTCCACAGTTTAGCTATTGTGAATTGTGCTGCTATAAACATTGATGTGGCTGTGTCCCTGTAGTATGCTGTTTTTAAGTTCTTTGGGTACAGTCCGAGGTGAAGGATAGTTGGGTCAAATAGTGGTTCCCTTCCCAGATTTCCAAGGAATCTCCATACTGCTTTCCATACTGGCTGTACCAGTTTACAGTCCCACCAGCAATGTATGAGTGTACCTTTTTCCCCACATCCATGCCAACATTTATTGTTGGTTGTCCTAATAATAGCTGCCATTCTGACTGGAGTGAGATGATATCTTAGAGTAGTTCTGATTTGTATTTCACTGATTGCTAGAGATGATGAGCATTTTTTCATATATTTGTTGACTGATTGTAAATCCTCTTCTGAGAAGTGACTGTTCATGTTCTTGGCCCATTTGTTGATTGAGTTGTTCATTTTTTAGGTGATTAGCTTTTTGAATTCTTTATACATCCTAGAGATTAGTGCTTTATCTGATATGTGAGGAGTGAAGATTTGCTCCCAAAATGTCTATTCACCTCACAGATTATTTCTTTTGACGAGAAGAAATTCTTAGCTTGATTTCATCCCATTTATTGATTCTTGGTTTTAATTCTTGTGCTATAGGGGTCTCATTTAGGAAGATGGGGCCTAATTCCATATGATAAACATTAGGGCCTGCTTTTTCTTCTATTAGATGCAGGGTCTGTGTTTTAATTCCTATGTCCTTGATCCATTTTGAGTTGAGTTTTGTTAATGGTGAGAGATAGGAGTTTAATTTTAGTTTGTTTAATATGGATTTCTATTTGTTGAAGAGGTTATCTTTTCTCCAATGCATGTTTTTGGCACTTTTTTTGAATATAAGATAATTGTAATTTTATGGGTTGGTCTCTGTGTCCTCTATTCTGTAACATTGGTCTACCAGTCTGTTTGGTGGAAATCCCATGCTCTTTTTGTTACTATTGCTCTGTAGTACAGCCTTATATCTAGTATAGTGATGCCACCTGCTTTACTCTTCTTGCTAAGAACTGTTTTAGCTATTCTGAGTCTCTTATTTTTCCAGATAAATTTCATGATTGCTTTTTCTATTTCTATGAGGAATGCTATGGGTTTTTTGATCAGAATTGCATTAAATCTGTGTAATTATTTGGTAGTATGGTCATTTTTATAATATTAGTTATGTCTATCCAAGAGCAAGATAGATCTTTCTAACTTCTAAGGTCTTCTTCGATTTTTCTCTTGAGGATTCTGTAGTTTTCCTTGTATACAACTTTCACCTCTTTTGTTAAGTTGATTCCCCAGTATCTTTTTTTTTTTGAGGTTATTGTGAATGGCATAGTTTTCCTCATTTCCTTCTCAGAGGCTTTGTCATTGATATATAGAAATGCCTTTGACTTATGGGTATTGATTTTATATCATGTCACTTTTCTGAATTCATTTACTAGTGCTAGAAATTTTCTGGTTGAGCTTTATGGGTCTTCTATGTCTAGAATTATATCATCACCAAATAGTTCTAATTTAAGTTCTTCCTTTCCTATTCATATCCATTTAATTTCTTTTGTCTGTGTAATTGCTCTGGCCAGTGTTTCAAAAACCATGTTGAATAGAAGTGGTGAAAGAGAGTATTCCTTTCTTGTTCCAGTTTTAACAGAGAATGTCTTTAATTTTTCTCCATTTAGAATGATGTTGGCCTGAGGCTTAGCGTAGGTAGCCTTTACAATTTTGAGATATCTTCCTGTTATCCTTAGTTTTTCTAGTGTTCTGAACATGAAAAGGAGTTGCATATTGCCAAATACTTTTTCTGCATCTACTTAGATGATCATATGATTCTTATCTTTGAGTTTTTGATGTGATTAATTATATATATTGATTTCTGAATGTTGAACCAACCTTGCATGTCTGAGATGAATCCCACTTGATCATGGTGCATAATCTTCTGATATGTTTTTGTATTTGATTTGTGAGATTTTTATTGAGAATTTTTGCATCTATGTTTATTAGATATATTAGTCTGAAGGTTTCTTTCGTTGATGTGTCTTTGCATGGTTTGAGGATTAGGGTGATATTGGCAATAATAGAATGAGTTTGGAAGGATTACAGGACCCTAAATGTATAAAATTACAACAGACCCACAACAAGGTACATTACAATGAAAACGCCTAGCATACAGAATAAGGATTACATTTTAAAGGACACAACAAAAAAGTATCAGATTACATACAGGGGGAAACCAGTTCGGATCTTAGATGATTTCTCAACCCACATTCTCAAAGCTGGAAGGTGCTCAGTCAACATATATCAAGCTCTGAAAGAAAATGGATGCCAATCAAGAATTTTATAATCAGCAAAACTAAACTTTAGATTTGAAGATAAAGTAAAAACCTTATAAGATAAGCAATAATTAAAAGAATTCACAACTAGAAAGCCTGAACTACATTCTCAATAAAATGGGAAAGAAATTTAAAAAGTGAAAACCAGCAAAAGTAGGGACTACACCAAAAGGAAAGCCAATCAAAATTGAACAAAAGCTAAATTGAAACTAGAAATAATCCAAAATGAGTAAGAGTATACATCATATCTCAATGATAACACTGAATGTTAATGGATTAGTTGATTTTTATAAGTTTGACAAAACAAAGGGAAAGAATAGTCTTATTATGGAATAAATGTGGGTGCAAAAACTGATTATCCACTTGTAAATAAAACGCAAATGGTTGGGATGTGGTTATAGCTAAGTGGTGTAGCACTTGCCTCCCACATATGAGGTATGGGGTTCAATCCTCAGCACTATATAAAAATAAATACAAAAATATTGTTTCCAGGGCTGGGATTGAGGCTCAGTGGTAGCATACTCATCTGGCATGTAGGAGGCACTGGGTTTGAGCCTCAGCACCACATCAAGATAAATTTTTAAAAAAGGTATTGTGTCCATCTACAATTAAAAAAATGTTTTTTTTTAAAGCTATTGTTTCCATCTACAACTAAAAAATATTTTAAAATATATTTCCTTCTTCAACCTATGCCATGTATAAATATTAATAAGGTAGTTCAGAAATTTACATGAGAGAGGTTTTAGTATATAAGTGAATAACAAAAATGTATGAATATTTATGACCTTGAGGATGGTAACAGATTCTTATTTAGGGTACAAATGCATGGAAAAATTAGAATGGAATAATTGAACTTCATCAAACTTAAAACATATCCTACATGAAAGAACACTATCAGTAAAATCAAGAGGAAAAATTACAAATATTTGCAAATCACATATAAATGTTAATGGAATTATAGAAGGACTCTATAAAAAAGATAGGAACCAACTAATAAGAATAACACCAAATCAACAAAAGATCTTAATAGACATAATTGTAAGAAAAATATGCAAATGGCCAATGGACAACTGAAAAATTAATTTTACAAATATGGAAAGGAAATTCAGAACAAAACCATATTGAGGTATCTCACTATATCACCAATGATGTTGTTATAATAAAAATAATAATACAGTGCTAGCAATGATTGAGATATTAATATTCTCAAGCAATGCTTATTAGATTAGAAAATTGCTTCAGTAAATAGAGTTAAGATTTATCCAGGTCCTCAATGTTAAATAGAGTTTTTGTAAGACCTAGAAATTTTATTTTTACTTATATGCCAAATAGAAATAAAAATATCCAAATAAAACTAGTACATAAACATTAATGATTAAGATTATTCCTAGTAGCCAAAGTTGGGAAAAACTAGTGTGCAAAAAACTTAGGAATGAATTAAAAAATGTGACCAAATGTGACCACCCTATCTGCCTTTGATAGGGAACACACAAATATTAAGAATGGGCACAAGAGGTTAAGGTAATAATTTTATAAAGTAGAACCACTTGTTATGGGCCAGGCTATATGGGCAATGACCAAATAGACTGCATTTTACCCTGAGACTCCATATCAAGTAAGAAATACTTCTCCCATGAGAAAGTCCTACTTTTGTACCTATTAATAGTTGCCTAACATAATATACTTGGCAACACAAAATAGCAATATATAGTCAATACACAATGTAAAATTGTGCTCTTTGGTTTTCATTTTTCTTGGCAATGTACCTTGTCAGAGCTTGATTGCCTACACATTAGTAACAATTCTCTAACTTGTACTGAACTAGGGTCATTTTAATCCACTTTCCTTCTGCTTTCTTACTGCTATGCCAACTGAAAAATCTCATGGGAAATACTAATGTACCCATTGCACTGTCTCACTAACTGCCCAATTCAGCTTCTGTACATGCTTGCTTGCAGCTATGTCAACCCAGATATGGTTTTTGTGGTTTTTGCCTTTAAATATCCTATAATTCTCAGGCTTGGGGCTGTTCCTTGCAGAGACACTTATGAGTCCTGTGGGGAGCAGTCACTAGCCGGGCAGCTGAATAAAGACTCTTCAATTTGAACAAAACTGGGACTTGGTGTGTTTTTTGAGTGACCTGTGACCTGCCAAACAACACACTGAGCTGACTTACACAGGCTTTATTTTTATATAAAAATATTACTGCAGCCCTACCTGATTTAAGTCAAAAGATTTTGTTACACTTCTTAGCAAAGAAGCTGTTATCTGCCACAGAAATGCAGACCCAAAATGCCAATAAAAATACAAGGTACCCAGAGGAGAGGGAGAGGAGGAATTTTATGACCCTTACAAAGACCTCCTTACAAAACAGGGATATAAGGATAAATAACCTTTCACCTTAAAATCTGTTTACCAATTAGAACAGGTCAGCATGGTACAAAGTGACCTAGAAGTTCCCTGGAAGTTACCATGCACAGTGGGAATTTAAAGATTGGATGGTAGCCTGCTGTTTTTCAAAAGTCAAAGGAACACCTGAGAAGACCCTCTGGAAAACTCCCTGGGTCCTCCCCAAAAAAAACTGGAGAGAAGGAAGGGCATGTCTTTCTCCTGAGTGAAACACTCATTCTTTCAAAGTGTCCCCTTTTCCCTTATCCTGTCCCTTCAATAAACGTATGCCTGTTTCTCTTAGCAATGTGTCTGAAATACCTAATCAGAGGAGAAACCAAGTCATATTAAATACCAAAAATAAACAAAAAAAGGCTGGGAATCCAACTCATGTCTTAATAATAACCCTGAATGTTAATGGCCTAAAGTCACCAATAAAAAGACATGGACTAGCAGATTGGATCAAAAAAGAGACCCAACAATATGTTGCCTCCAAGAGACTCATCTCATAGGAAAAGACATCCACAGGCTGAAGGTGAAGGGTTGGGAAAAGTCATACCACTTACATCGACTTTGGAAACAAGCAGGGGTTTTCATCCTCATATCAAATAAATAAGACTCCAAGGTCAAGTTAATAAAAAGGTATAAAGAAGGACACTACATACACCAACAAGACTTAACAATTATAAATATATATGCCCCAAACAATGGAGCATCTACGTTCATCAAACAAACTCTTATAAAGTTCAAGAGTCAAATAGACCACAGCACAATAATTTTGGGTAACTTTAACACATCCCTTTCCCCACTGGATAGATCTTCAAAAAAAAAAAAAAAAAAAAAGCTGAACAAATAAACTATAGAACTCAATAATACAATCAATAACTTAGACTTAACTGACATATATAGAATATTTCATCCTTCTACAAGCGAGTACACTTTCTTTTCAGCAGCACAAGGGGCCTTCTCTAAAATTGACCATATATTGTGCCACAAAGCAACTCTTAAAAATATAAAAAATATAGAGATACCACCCTGCATTCTATAAGATCAAAAATCAGGATGAGAAAGGATTTCCATGGCTGCCTTAGATCACTGACATAACTAATGCCCTGTAATAGCATAAAGGAATGAAGGCCTGACACATACTACAACATTGATGAACCTTCAAGACATAATTGTATGTATTGATATCAATCACCAAAACCCATAACAATTATTTAAAAGTGTTGAAATCAATCACTAAATCCCATATATTATATAACAATTACTTGAAGTGTCTCCATAATAAACATATCTATAGAGAGATGAAATTGATTAGATATTACCTAGCAATGAGGCATATAGGATGATCAGAGGTACTAGGAGGGTTTGGATTTAAAACATTTCCACATTGAATATTAACGGAGGTTTCCAATTCTGAGATTCTTTTCTGAGATTGAACAACTAATATATACATTTAAAATGGTGGTTTGTATACTATATGAATTATATTCAAACAATTACTTTACTGCAAAAATATTTTAGATGATACCTAAAAAATGTTTTTTCAACTGTATATTTAGTTTAGTTGCAGTCAAGAAATCTATAAGCAAAAGTCACCTCATTTGCCATTGTTCCATCCATATTCTAAAAATCTGAACATAAGAGAGGTGATCACACATGCAGGATCATAAATTCTTAACTGTAGGAAAGCATTTATAATCATGAAAGAGTCATTAAAACACACAAGCATGAAGTCACCTAACCTTTGATTTTTCAACTTGGAATCTAGATATTCTAAATGTTCACTGTGTATTTACTTTGATGGATACAAGTTACCTTTTAACCAAATACTGATTTTTTTTCCTTAGATAGCAACAAGAATAGAGGTAATTCAATGTGAAAGGAAGCCTTGCATTTCCCCAGGATGTCTACGAAAATGACTGCAGTTCTGCTCCTGTTACTGCTGAGTATTCACTTTGGTTCTGCAAGTTGTGGAAAGGTGCTGGTGTGGGCAATGGAATACAACCATTGGATCAATATAAAGACAATATTGGAGGACTTCCCACAGAGGGGGGCATGAGGGGACTGTTTTGAAACCTTCAGGTTCCATTTTTGTGGATGGTTACAAATCATCTGCAATTAAATTTGAGAGCTATCCTTCATCATTGTAAAGAGGAGATATAGAGATTTTTCTTCTCAATCACTAAATGCATTGATTTATGAGATGCAATAAAAGATATTTTGGAAATATTATTTAAAATTTCATGAAATTTTGAGTCAATTTTCTGATTATGTAGAGAATGTATGTAGAGATGCAGTTTTGAACAAGAAACTCATGACAAAACTACAAGAGTCAAGGTTTGATGTCATTCTTTCAGATGCCATTTGTCCCTGTGGTGAGCTGCTGGCTGAAATTCTTCAAAAACCATTTGTGTACACTCTCTGTTTCTCTCCTGGTTACATAGTGGAAAAGTGTACTGGGGGACTTCTCTTTTTTCTTCCCATGTGCCTATAATGTTTTCAGGATTAAGTGATGAAATGACATTCAATGAAATGAAAGATACTCTGTAATTCATTATTTTGATTTTTGGTTTGAATCATTTAATTTGAAGAGATGGAATCAGTTTTACAGTGAAATATTAGGTAAGTGACTTGTACCATAAGGTCCTAACTTTTCTGGACCTTTATAATTGTGAAATTATAACAATAGAAAATCAGAAAATTATTTTAGTAGTTTCATGTAATAAAATAAAATCATCTATGAAGCTCAGAGTGCTTCAGAAAAATATACATTGAAGTGTCAGAAACTTCTGGCCATCATTTGTATAAAACACACTAGAAAATCATATACCCACCCCATAGAGCCCAGAGGACTTCTCTAGGCAACTACATACAGTTTACCATTGCACTACTCATTTCATTTATCTTTGAAAACTAATTTTAAACTTTACTGTCTTCTTGAACCTAGACACAGAGATTGAGGACTTACACTCATATTTCTATTACAACGATCCATGTAGCACTAAGAAAATTGTTTCCCTTTAGTTCAATTAGATTCTTCATTTAGAAACTCTTTTGTCAGTTTGCTTAATAAATTCCTTCTCCATTGTGTGACATTGTTTCCATCCCATACCAGGAGGCTCTTAATTTTTTTTTTTTTTTTAGCACTTTCAAATTCCTTCACTAAGTGTTTGCAAGTCATTCTCTTTAAGGCCTATAATGTTAAAGCACAAAAATGTAAATTATTAGTCTTGTGTTTTAAACTATCTGTCAAAGAAAAAAAAAGATGAAAATTAAAACTAAACAAAAATAATTCTGTTTTATATTGTTACAATTTCCAGCACTTTTTTCAAAATATTTTTTGTGTAATAAATATTTACAAGCTCCTAACGTGAACCCAAAGGAGGTAGTAGGCACAAAGAACAGAATCATATTTAAACTCTTTTCAGTTCACTAGCAGAACAAGGGTTAGAGTTTTCTCTAAATTATACAAACTAGATGAAAGAATACTGAAATGTTCTTTTATTAGCATGGTATGAATAATGGATTATGTAACTCTAATGTTTGCTTACATTTCTGTTATTTGCTTTTTCCACTTTAGGTAAAAATCTAAATATTTGTATCTATACTGGCCAGCTTATTTTTGTGCAATTAACCTTGTAAAGAATTAAGAGATTACAGATAAAGTCTACTCCAAAAGCTTATATATTATATATATATATATATATATATATATATATATATATATATATATATATATTTATAAGCATCATATATATATATGTATATATATAATAAATATAGACTATGTATGCATATTTTCCATGCACATGGTAGCTTTATTAAACTACACATACCTTTTGAAAAACAAATTTTTCTAATGTGTTATACATGACAGTAGAATGCATTTGAATGTATTGTACACAAATGGTGCTCAGTTTCTTCCTCTAGCCAAATATGATTCAGAGTCACACCAATACTATAATAATACATGTACACAGAGTAATAATGACTACCTCATTCCATCAACTTTCCCATCCGCATAGCCGTTGCACTCCCTCATACCTCTCTGCAAAGTATAAAGTTCCTTCATTCTTCCCTTCCCATCATTGAGGATTAGCATTTGCTTATCAGAGAAAACATTTGGCATTTGTTTTTTTTTTTTTTTTGAGTTTGACTTATTTCCCTTAGCATCCATCAATGTACTTGCAAATGCCATAATTTTATTCTTCTTTAAGACTGATTAATATTCCATGTATATATGTACATTATTTTCTTTATTCATTTATCTACTGAAGGGAATCTAGGTTGGTTCCATAGTTTAGCTATTGTGAGTTGAGTGGCTATGAACATTGATGTGACTGCATCATTGTAGTATGCTGATTATAAGACTTTTGGGTATAAACTAAGGAGTGGGATAACTGAGTCAAATGGTGGATCCATCCCAAAATTTCTGAGGAATCTTCATATTGCTTTTCATAAAGTTTGCACCAATTTGTAGTTTCACCAGCAATAAATGGATGTACATTTTTCCCCACATTCTCAACAACATTTATTGTTGCTTGTATTCTTGATAATCATCATTCTGATTGGGGTGAGATGAAATGTTACAGTAGTCTTGATTTGCATCTCTAGTTGCTAAAGATGATGAACATTTTTTCATATATCTGTTGATCAATTGTATTTCTTCTTCTGTGAAGTGTCTGTTCAGTTCCTTAGCACATTTATTGATTGGGTTATTTGGGGTTTTTTTTGGTTTTCAGGTTTTTGAGTTCTTTATATATCCTGGAGATTAGTGCTTCATCTGAGGCACAAAACTAAACACACTTTTAAACATATATTTCTTCATTATTGAAAGTTCTTTCCAACATGAGGCGTATTCCTATCTGCACAAAAACTTCCCAATGTTCTATAGATTTAGTCTTCTATTTCCTGTTCAGGATGACCCACTATATTGGCAGAGACAATGGCTAAAGCAGATATCTGGCTTATTTGCACCTACTGGGATTTGGAATTTTCTCACTCAACCCTACCAAATGTAGATATTGTTGGAGGACTCCACTGCAGACCTGCCAAATCTCTGCCTAAGGTAAACTTGTTTCCATTTAGTTGGTTCTGTCATCCTTTCATTTTCACCAGGAGTTATTCTCTCTTCCTCATTCAGAATGCTTAATCACATTTACAGAATTATAGAAAATGGAGCAAAGAGACCTATATTGAAATCTTTCACATCTATACTATCACAAATATGTAAATTTTATCTTTGTTTCAGAAGAAGACCTTTCAAGGATAGGGTGAGTTAAATGTAGAAATTCATTATTCAACACATAAAAAAAATACCAGTCATTCTCTGAAAGAATATTGAGAAGGGACTAGCATGTACCACAGGAAAGTGCTGAATATGCGGAGAAACAAAGTAGCACAGTCTCTGCTACAAACACCTTCCATTCCCCATTGAAATGTAGACTGTGCACAAGAAAGAGAAATTGTGTGGGAAATGTTATGATAAGGAAGACCAGAAGTGTTTCTTGTCTACCTCAAGTCTATAGGGTGCCTCAAGAATACTCCCTGAGAGATCATGGGTCTCCATAGCATAACTGCTGAACAACAATATTAGAAAAAATATATATTGCACAGGTAACATGGAGTGCAAATTGTGGATTTTTAATAATACTTGTTAATTTGTAAGACTTGAATTTGTAGGCTGCCCTGAGTTTATAATTATGAACAGATCTATAAGTTTATAGAATTATATATCTTAAAATGAAGCAAAAAATTAATGTATTTTAATGAATATCACACCTTAATAACACAGTTGGAAAGCAAGCATTTTTTACTGCTTCATTATGTGATCATTTAAGAGACTTTTTGGCTACATCTTCAGTAGCAGCATAAAATCTGATCTTATTAAAAGTTTAAAATCCAATATAGTCACCCCTCATTCCACAAGCAGTGAAACAAACAGTCTGAACTGCCAAACACTTGGGTAAAATATTTCTCCATTTAGATAAAGGGATAATGACAGTGTCAATAGAAAAATTAAGATAACAGATAAAAGAGGACAAGAAAGAGGATGATTAGCAGACTAATCATAATATTTAAGAAAGGTTGTTGTGGTAATGAAGTTTCATAAATAAAATTCAAATCCACATCAGTGATTGTCAGACCTATATGAATATTTATAGCTCCAATGTGCGTTCTCACCATACACCATTAGATTCTCAGAAATTTCTATATATTTGGAAGAATAATATATTTGGAAAATATAGCAAAAATCAGAAAAAATGCACATTTTCTAAATTTTTGTATGGTTTAAATAGCTAGAAGAAAGGGTTTGAAATGTTCCCAGCAGAAAAAAAAATGATAAATGCTTAAGATGGCACAGGTACTAATTACTTTGATTTGATAATTTAGCTTTATATACATATGTTGAATTATCACACAAATCTCCAAAACCTGTATAACTGTTATGGGAAAGCAAAAAATTTACAAAGTATTACACAAAAATAAAAATGCCTAGCTCTATTTGCTTCATGACTTTGGAAATTACACAGACAAAAATGTTATGCTGTAATCATATTTATAGCATTTATTTATAAAAAAATTGGAAATCATTTAGATATACAACATGGAGGAATGATGTAAAATATATACTTTTTTCATGTTATACAATTACAATCATTTTATCCAAGAATACTCAACTTCATTTTCAGCCATTATGCAAATATATTTGGAAAATGAGGGATATATATTAAATAAGATTGATATTTTCTTGGAGGATGAATAGGCATATATAATATGTGCCTAAATATCTATAAATATGTGCCATATGTATGCACTTAGTTGTAAGAATAGAAAACAAAACACAACAAAAACATGAAAATTTATATGTATTTGTTATCTAAGTATGGAACCCAGGTCCTCTTAATTACTAAGCAAATGCTGGAACACTGAATTCTATCTCTAGCCCTTAAAACACATAAAAGTTAAATAAATTTAAATTTGAAACAACAAGTAGTTTATTTTTAAGAAAATTTCTGTTTATTATATTATTCCAATTTTTATGATAAAATTTTAAAATTGAATTTTAAAGGTTGTTGTAGAATGAGAAGAACCAGTCTTCTCAGTGGTTAGTCTGTAATCTGAGGATATTTCAGTTAATCATATAAGTATGCACACAATTTAAAAAATGAATGAGTAAATAAATAAATAAAAGACAATAGGCAAATTTCTCATAATAGGGATGAAGAAGTATTTAAGCAGAGCATCAGTGAGAATAAATAGCAAATAAAATTGGCTACATTACTAAAAGTCATCTGAACACACGAACTATCTGGATGTATCATGTGAGTCACAGGAATAATGCATTCATCAAAAAGAAGACATAATCAAGTTAAAATTATAATTTTAAACAATGTTGAAGACAATATGGGACCTGCAACAAATGTGAAGTTATTTCATGTTGTTGCTTAAGATATTTTTTTTTTTCAAACAAAGCCTAACCAGTGGTTAGAAAATGAAATATACTATGTGGTTTTTGAGAATGTGAATATCATTTCACAGATGAAAACAGAAAAAAGTGACTTGAAAACAGAAACATTAAGAAAAGTGTGGAAATTGACAAGATTTCAAAAAAACTTTTGGATCTCTATTTCATTTTTGAATTAGGGACTTTATTGAACAAGGTACAATTATTCTTGTATAGAATATATAAGGCAAAGGATCAGAAACCACCTGTTAGGATAATTCCAGGACAATTTCAGGAAGCATTTTTTTCAGAAATTTCAAAACACTGAAGTGAGTTATTCAATAGTGTGACCAAATCTCTACTGGAGAAAGGCCTGGTGGAATTCTCCCACTTGTGTGAATTTCCTGCCAAACCCAGTAGGTGATATAAGAAATCTGTCACAGTCAGGTATACACAGGAAATTCTACAGGGACCTCAATTTTACAATATGATTTCATGTCATAATATGTACAGAAATATGTTCATCAAACATGTAGCTAAATATATAAACAATTAGGGAATAAACATGACTCTTAACAATAAAGAATGATTTAGAGGTACAATTTGCAATATTCTGATGAAATTAATCTAATAAGTGATTTTAGAGCAAAGAAAAAGATATGTAAGGATTTTCTTCAATTTATCCTAATTGTTCTTTATATGTGTAGAGAAATAAAGGAGCAATGAACACACCATACTTCACCACACAATCATCACCACTGCATTGTGGTACATCAAAAGTATTCGGTGAATCAGAATCTTGTACCAGTTTAGTAATAAATGATATTAAGTAACATCAGAACAGTTTAACTAAAAAGTTTTACATAAAGTTTACACATCACTTTTAACAAAAAATTGTCTCCCTTGGCCTGGGAAGGAATTTCTAACCCTCAGAGGTGTGGGCTGGCTGGACATAAAAAGCTAGAAAAGTAATATCAAGAAATAAATACAAAAGATGCAGGAAAATATTTTTCAAAGGTGGGGCATTGACAAGTGAAAGAGACTTGATGGGTCTGATCCTAACAAAGGGAAAAGCCCGTAAATGTTTTATTTTTAGTGAAACACACCAAAGCAATTTATTTCTTCAGAGGCTTCTTCAAGGAAAAACAAGAAGCAAGAAGCTGTTCAAGTTGGCTCAGACATGCCCACGGTTCATTTGCAGAATATTTGGCACATGATCTGCAATGATTATGCCGTGAAATTTGTCATTCAATTTTGAGTCCTTGGTAATGGCATAGACATCAACGTCACAACCACACAAATAGAAGCATTCAGCTTCAGAAGGGGGGGGGATACTTTAGAGCGTCAGATAAGTATCTGGGAATTGAGGATATTATTCTCTATGGACCAAGTCAGGAGGACGGGGGCTAATATGGTAATTTTGTTTGGTGAGTTGTAGCCACATAATGAAGGAAACCAGAATTAAAAATTCATCGAGGATGGACACATGAACCAATCCAGGTTAGAGTAATACAAAAAGATATGCTATAACATTCTATTATAACAAAATCTACCTACAATCTCTTAATCTTATTAAGAAAGTAAGTGAGTAAGGTTATTCTTGACAAAATGTGTCTCAACTGTTTTGGATTTATAGAATTGTTTACATCAGTACAAATGGAATGGGAATTGACTGCATAGTGCTTTGTGAATTTGCCTTCTGAATCTTTTTGCTAGGAGTATCAAATAAGAATTCTAATCTCCACTTAAGGCTGGGAAGTCAAATCAGGTATCAGAATTTACCTTTAATACTCTTAGATTTTGATAAATTCCTCTTTACCTGTAGTCCCTAGGATAATTTAAGGTTCCTGGACCTGATAAGAAATACCTTGTTTTTCAATGCAGATAGGAGGGAATCCTAGAATTCATGACTATTTTGTCACCAAAGTATATCTTGTGTTTATTAACAAAACCAAATACATATGTTAGAGCCCCATGTCAAAATTACAAAAATGCATGGTTCCATTCTTTAATTAGTGTTTAAGTGGTTAATTTTAGTTTGAAATGGGCTAGTATGTAATTAATATATACCACATAATAGTATATATCAAGTTATCAAGACAAATGTTTTCAAACACTCTTTTTGGGAAGATACAATGACACCAGCAAAATCAGGTATCATCTCAAGGTATTTCCTTGTTAACACTATGTGACTGTTTAATACATACAGAAAGAAAATATAAGCTAATAAAATACTTAATGCTGGTTGTTCAGAAACAGTTTTTTTTCATTAAACCAATGTCAATGCAATCTTTTTTTACCAAAGATTTATTCAAGTCATGTGCACATGAAGCCTGTTTGGATTTCTTTATTTCTCTGTATTCTAAATGTTTGGTTAGATCTAGTTTCTACATATGTTGATTTAACTCTAAGTCAATGTGAATAGAAATCTGTACAGGGATTTTATAAATTTAATAACGAATACCATCTTGTACTTAGGAAATATCATATAAACGTATCACATACTTACATAAATAAACAAACTGAATAACATATCTTTACAGACCCTATGAAATGCATTCTAAAATTTTGGCCATAAGTCAGGTAACACTCTAATACAAAACTCAATGATTCTACTGTTTTTGATAAAAATACAACAATTTGAAATTACCTGCACAATACAAAGTTTTTTTTTTAACTAATGCTTATGAAGAAGGATTTTAACATTTTCTTTTCTCCTCACATAGAGAGTCTCTCTTATGGAGGCTGAATAGGCTGAGGAGACAGATATCTTGTGGTGCTCAGAATGTCTTCTAAGCATAGCTGAGTGTACAATATAGTAATTTTAATTCTTTCTTCTATTTTTAAAGTTTTTCTCATTAGTTAAAGAAAAATAAAATTATTAAAAAGCATTTTGCACATCATACATAAAAGGAGTGTAGCTTCTTATTATCACCTGTCACGTAATCACACATGTACGCAGGGTAATAATATTTGATTCATTCTATTATTCTTCCTACCCACATACTGCCTCCTTTCCCTTCAATTCTCTATTTCTAATCCAAAGAAACTCTATTTTTCTCTACAATCCACCCTGTAATGTGAATTAGCTTCCGCATATCAGAGAAAACATCCACCTTTGGTTTTTTAGATGGGTTTATTTCACTTATCATGATATTCTCTAGCTCCATCCATATATGTAAATTCCATAATTTCATTTTTCTTTAGTGTTGAGTAACATTAGAGTGTGTGTGTGTATATATATATATATATATATATATATATATATAAATATTTTCTTTGTCTATTCATCTATTGAAGGGCATCTAGGTTAGTTCCATAGTTTGGCTACTGTGAATTGAGCTGCACTGATATGGCTTCATCACAGTAGTATGCTGATTTTAAGTTCTTTGGGTATATGCCAAGGAAAAGCATAGCTGGGTTAAATGGCAATTGCATTCTAATTATTGTGAGGAATCTCCATATTGCTTTCCATAATGGTTGCACCAACTTGCAGTTCCACCAGTAATGTACCTGTTACCCCACATCTCTGCCAACATTAAATGTTGCTTGTATTCTTGATAATTGCCATTTTTATTAAAGTGAGACTAAATTATTTTATTTCCAATAATATTTATTTTCTGTTAAATCTCCAGTAGTTGCCTCCGGGGATCCTGAGTTGCTTGAGAGCTCTCAGTTGGGTCAGAAGAACAAGTGACTAGAGGAACAGTGAGGCTGAAGCAGGAACTGAAAAGTGTGGCTTAGGACACAGAGTGAGAGAACTAGGTGGATCTTGAAAAGAAGCACATGAAAGGGAGTGAAGATACTAGGGGAACTATGAAGGTGTTAAAAACAATAAGAGGAGGGAGGGAGTGGTGATGAAAAGAAAGAGAAAGGTCTTATGGAAGCCAATTTGGGTGATTATAAGTTTTGAAGAGGAACTTGCACACACATAACCACAACAACACTATTGCCAAAAGTGAAGTCTTGGAAGCAAAGTAAGTGTCTAAGAGGATACACAGATAGGCTATTTGTAATATATGTATATCTTATATAACTTACATCCCTGGGACATTACTTACCCTATAATACATAGGAAATAGTGAAACTGTGCCACAACCCAGATGAAACTTACTTAAACTACACTGTAAAAACAAAAAAATCCAGTAAAGGGAGGCTCAGGCTATAGCTCAGCGCTAGAGTGAGGCCCTGGGTTCGATCATCAGCACCACACACAAATGAATAAGTAGAATACAGATTTTTTTAAAAAAAAATCCCAGTAAAGGGGCTAGAGTTGTGGCTCAGTGGTAGAGCTCTTTCCTTGCATATCACATGTGATTCACTGGGTTCAATCCTCAGCACCATATGTAAATAAATAAAGGTATTGTGTCCATCTACAACTAAAAACAACAACAATATATTTAAGAAATAACAACAACAAAAACCTTCCATATGTATTAAGTATCTATACTACACAAATTTAGAGAAACAGAAAGTAGAAGTATTGGTAGTAAAAGATCAGAGTGAGAAAACAATAATTGTGTCCAATTTATATAATTTCTTGGTTTAACAAAGTAATAGTGTTCTACAAATGTTGGCATTAGGATATGTGTATGTGTAGCATTATTGAACTATGTACCTCAAAAAAGGTTAAAATTATATATTTATGTTATGTATATATGAACTTAATTTTTTTAAAAAAGCCACTAATTTAGTATGTCCTGAAAATATTTTTTCTCTCCTTATTTGAATAAATCTTTGCTTTGTTGTTAGATTTGTGATAGAGCAAATTCTTTCCTTCACAGGAAATGGAAGACCTTGTCCAGAGCTCAGGAGAGAATGGTGTTGTGATTTTTTTCAGTGGGGTCAATGATTGGAAACTTGATGAAAGAAAGGGCCAAAATGATTGCATTAACTCTTGCCCAGATTCCTAAAAAGGTTAGATAATGGTATAGAACTGTGGAAAGAGTCTGTTTAACTCTGTAAAGGGTCTTATAAATGATTTTCCTTGCAAAAGATGCACACTTGTGGTATGTATAAATTTATCTCAGTATTCATTTTTAAAACCAAATATATATAGCAACTGTTAAAACAGTGCAGAGATAATTTCTGATTTTAAAAAGTCAGCATTAACATTATGCTAAAGCACAAATATATTCATAGGTTCAGTGTGAATATAATATTATATTAATATGACAGATATACCAAAATACCAAATTCTGCCCTGCCTTATCCTCTTTTTTTCCATGCAGGACCCCTGAGAACGCTGTAGATACCAAAGAAGTTAAGTTTGAATGAGCACCAACACAATGACAATAAGTAGGTCTTAAAAAGTCAAAATGCATCACAGATTGCCATCTTTCTACATAATCTTGGCCTCCATTCTTCTCCTAAATGATAAAAAGGGCCTATTCCTGGAGCTGTCCTTCATTCTATTCAGAGTAGGAAAACCAAGATAACTACCAAACCAACCAGACTTAGAAAAAAGAAAAATCAACCTGCCCTAGTGACTTGCTCTGCTCCTTTCTCAAGATTGAAAATGTCTTGGACAGGAGACAGGAAGGAAACAGGAAGCTGCCCTTACCATGGACTCTCTGCCTTAGAGAAACATGATCACACAAGAGCAAACACTACCAGAAAAATTTATTCTCAGGAAATATGTTTGAGTAAATTTTCTCACACACCACTCAAAAGGAAAAAAAGTGGAGCTACACACAACAGCCTCTGTGGGGACCAGGCCCACAGCAGCCTAGGTCCACTGCTTTTGATACAGGGCAGACACTCACCAAAGCCTAGCCTCTGACCAGCAGACTACCACAGGAACCCAGATGCAGCCCAGACCACACACATCAGCCCAGGGGGATCCAGGATCTCAGTAGGCACAGTTCACCCCTCCCACAGGGGGCAGACACTGCCAGAGCCTAGGCTTTGGGGGCAAGAACGTCCCTTCCAACCAGCAGATTAGTGGGAGGTCAAGCACAAAGGCTCAGATCCACCCACAGCTGCCTTTGCAGGGCCCAGGCTTATAGCAAGCCTGGTCCAGCCCCTTCCCAGCAGGGCAGACTTTGCCAGAGCCTAGGCTGTGGTTCAGGACTGCCCCTTCTGACCAGCAGACTACCATGAGAGGTCAACCTCAGTGGCCCAGATCTACACACTCCAACTTATACAGTTCCCAGATCCAGGATGCAGTAGCACCCATTGAGGGACACCAGCAGGGTCTGGAAGCTCAACATCAAAGTGAGATACAGACAATCTGCATGGGTACTACAAGAATTATTTCTCAATTAAATTCTGGCAAATTGAATACAAAAGTAATCAAGTAGGTTTCATCCCAGGGATGCAAGGTTAGTTCACCATATGGAAATCAAAAATGTAATTCATCACATCAATAGACTTAAAGATAAGAACCATATTATCATCTCAATAGATGCAGAAAAAGCATTTCACAAAATACAATACTCCTTTATGTTCAAAACACTAGAAAAATTAGGGATAACAGGAACATGTCTCAACATCATAAAGGCTTTCTATGCTAAGTCTCAGGCCAACATCATTCTAAATGGAGAAAAATTAAAGGCATTCCCTCTAAAAACTGGAACAAGACAGGAGTGCCCTCGTTCACCACTTCTATTTAATGTAGTTCTTGAAACATTGGTGAGAGAAATTAGACAAATGAAAGAAATTAAATGGATACATATAGGAAAAGAAGAACACAAATTGGCACTATTTGCTGATGATATGATTCTATACCTGGAAGACCCTAAAATTTCCACAAGAAAACTTCTAGAAATAGTAAATGAATTTGGAAAAGTGGCAGGATATAAAATCAACACCAATAAATCAAACCCATTTGTATATCAGTGACAAATCCTCAGAAAGGGAAATGAGAAAAACTATCCCATTCTCAATAACCTCAAAAAAAAAAAATGAAATACTTGGGAATCAACTTAGTAAAAGAGATGAAAGATCTATATAATGAAGATTACAGAACTCTAAAGAAAGAAATCAAAAAAGACCCTAGAATATGGAAAGATCTACCTTGCTATTGGATAGGCAGAATTAATATTATCAAAATGACCATACTTCCAAAAGCACTATACAGATTTAATGCAATTGCAATTAAAGTTCCAAAGATGTTCCTCATAGAAATAGAAACAGCAATCTGAAATTCATCTGGAAAAATAAGAGACCCAGAATAGCTAAAGCAGTCCTTAGCAGAAAGAGTGAAGCTAGTGGCATTGCTATAGCAGAGCTTAAACTATACTACAGAGCAATAGTAACAAAAACAGCATGGTATTGGCACCAAAACAGACTGGTAGACCAATGGTACAGAATAGAGGACACAGAGACTAACCCACAAAACTACAATTATCTTATATTAGACAAAGTTGCCAAGAACATGCATTGGAGAAAAGATAGCCTCTTCAACAAATGGTGCTGGGGAAACTGAAAATTCATATGCAACAAAATGAAATTAAACCCATATCTCTCACCATGCATAAAACTCAACTCAAAATGGATCAAGGACTTAGGAATACAACCAGAGACCCTGTGTCTAATAGAAGAAGAAGGAGGCCCCAATCTCCATCATGTGGGATTAGGCCCCATCTTCCTTAATAAGATTCCCTGGGCACAAGAATTAAAATCAAGAATCAATAAATGGGATGGACTCAAACTAAAAGGTTTCTTCTCAGCAAAATAAACAATCTGTGAGGTGAATAGAGAGCCTACATCTTGGTGGAAAATCTATACCCCTCACACATCAGATAGAGCACTAGTCATTAGGGTATATAAAGAACTCAAAAAGCTAGACACCAAAAAACAAAGCAAACAAACAAACAACAACAAAAAAAAAAACCCAAAATCCGAATAACCCAATCAATAAATGGACCAAGGACCTGAAGGCACACTTCTCAGAAGATGATGTACTATCAATAGAAATACATAGGAAAAAATGTTCAGCATCACTAGCAATTAGAGAAATGCAAATCAAAACCACTATAAGATTTCATCTCACTCCAGTCAGAATAGCAGCTATTATGAAGACAAACAACAATAAGTGTTGGCGAGGATGTGGGGAAAAAGGTACACTCATACACTGCTGGTGGGACTGCAAATTGGTGCAGTCAATATGAAAAGCAGTATGGAGATTTCTTGGAAAATTGGGAATGGAACCACCATTTGATTCAGCTATCCCTCTCCTCTGTCTATACCCAAAGGACTTAAAAACAGCATACTACAGGGACACAGCCACATCAATGTTTATAGCAACAGAATTCACAATAGCTAAATTTTGGAACCAAGCTAGATGCCCTTCAATAGATAAATGGTTAAAAAAATGTGGGATATATGCCCAATGGAGTATTACTCAGCAATAAAAGAGAATAAAATCATGGCATTTGCAGGTAAATGGATGGAGTTAGAGAAGATAAGGCTAAGTGAAGTTAGCCAATCCCTAAAATCCAAATGCCAAATGTTTTCTTTTAGATAAGAAATCTGATTCATAGTAGAATAGGGAGAGGGAACATGGGAGGAATAGATGAACTCTAGATAGGGCAGAGAGGTGGGAGGGAAGGGAAGGGGGCATGGAGTAACTAATGAATGTTCAATGTGCTGATCATTATTATCCAAAGTACATGTATGAAGAAACCAATTGGTGTCAGTATACTATGTATACAACAAGAGATGAAAAATTGAACTTTATATATGTAATAAGAATTGTAATGCATTCCACTGTTATATATAAATATAAATAAAAAAAATAAATGTTTTAAAAAATAATAATAAAAATAAGAAATAAAAAACAAAAGAAAAAAGTGTAACATTAAATTTAAATGTTGATAAGCACTATAAATATAGATTAATAAATGGGGGAGCCCATTAGAAATTTTTAATGATTTTTGTCCTACAATAGAATTATTATAACCATCAATATTTAAATACATGTATATCACATTGATAAAACCATTTAGCTTGTCAAATATTTATGAACCCTGGAGGTCATATAGCAGCAAACATTGTTAAATATAAAAATATGTACATAAAAATGTCCTCTATTTAAATCACCATTTAAGTTGTTCACATTATCATATCTTTTTCTATTTTTCATTTCATTATCTGTTGTATCAGAAGCATTAGGCTATGAAATTTCATAATCTCTTCCATATTTTAACCTGCTATATTTTGAAGTTGTCTCAATGAATAAGAGGTCTGCTCTACCTTAACAGATTTTATGGAGATTTGATGGTAAGAAACCAGATACATTAGGACTCAACATTCGACTGTATAAGTGGATTCCCGAAGGTGACCTCCTTGGTAAGATTTGGGAAATGAATCATGAAAATATATTTTAAAAAAACTTAATCATAGGGCTGGGGATGTGGCTCAAGCGGTAGCGCGCTCGCCTGGCATGCATGCGGCCCGGGTTCGATCCTCAGCACCACATACAAACAAAGATGTTGTGTCCGCCGATAACTAAAAAATAAATATTAAAAATTCTCTCTCTGTCTCTCTCCCTCTCTCACTCTCTCTTTAAAAAAAAAAAAAAAAACTTAATCATAAAGATAATAGTTGAGTCATTCATAATTGTATTAGAAATATTAATGAAAAAGTCATTAATTACCTAAGTTCTTTATATTTACTCTCTTTTCAGGGAAAATGGAGATTGATCAACTCTTCACATTTTATTATACATGGCATAATAAATTATCTATATTTCAGTTGTAATTACCTCTCTCAGTGAATTTTTTTATCAATTTCTGCATTGTCTCTTTTTCTTCTATTTCTGCAATTTTACACCTATACTTTGACATACAGCAGAGCTATTTGAAATGCCATAAAAAAAGATCCCTCTCCTTTCACACAATGTTCTCTGAATTTTCCATTATAAAAACAATCTTTGATTATAATTGTGAAGTGTACTTCAATTCATGATGAAGTGTAGTCAGTCCTACCTCTGATTCCAGCACCACAACTACCCTACTTTCTGCTGCCTTGGATAATGCATAACTGACTCAAAGCTGTCACAATTTCTTTAATTGTACACATTCTCATACTTCCACTTTTAAACTACACATGATATTGCTACTACGCAGAGTGTTCTCTTTCTTTTTATTTACATGGCAACCTTGCTTCCACTTTCAAGTCTCAATTCACATACTTCCATGTAGCCTTCATAATTTCAGTGCAGTTTCATGGTTATAATAATCTGATATCTAGAAAATAATTCATCTCCAATGGCTCATGTTGTGCATTTCTGATCTTATTTATGACTCAAAATTGGCAGAGTGCCTTAATTTCTTCTAATCATAGGTCATCCAAAAACCAGGGCTTTTATAACTCCTGGTGGAACCAATGGCATCTATGAGGCCATCTCTCATGGGATCCCTATGGTTGGCATTCCATTGTTTGTGGATCAACCTGATAACATTTCTCACATGAAGATCAAGAGAGCAGCTGTTAGATTGGATTTTAACACAAGGACAAGTACTGATTTGCTCAAAGCATTGAATATAGTCATCAAAGTCCCTTTGTGAATATAACATTTTTTTTCACTTAGATATATGTATAGACAGATTCCCTTGACAGTGAAAATAGATTTTCTCCTATTTTTAGTCTAATTTTCAAACATTAATTGATTTATACAATGTGATGTGTGCTTTTACTAAATCAGGACTTTTAAAAGTGAAAATCAAACTGATGCAGTGACTATATGACTTCTTATTATTCAATCAATGTGATGCTAAAAATATATATTTTGTGTAGCTAAATGTAAACAGAACACATGGAAAAGTAAACGAATTTGAAGAAATATTAGATAATATTTCAAAACTTCAAATTTCTGAAATTATTAATCTTTTTATATATTGTAACCATTATTATGCAGAGTAGAAAACTTAATACATGGATAATATATATAATGTCAAATACAGTTCATTTTCATTTACTTCATTTAAATACTTATTTATAACTTCTATAATAACCAACTTTTAACCTCCTCTTTTCTATATCTTTATTAGATATACATGAAAAGTTGTACCCTACTGTCACCTGGCTTGGCACAGAACAATTGGACTTCTTCCTGCTAACTAACTGTGGTTTAGTACCTATTGTCCAACATCTCTATTCCCACACCCTCCTATCCTACCTAGATTCTGCTTAGCATAATGCTAAACCTACTTCCATGAAATCAACTTTTGTTAATTTTACACATGAAGGAGACACACAGTACTCTCTCTTATGGTCTAGTTTATATTATTTTACATGATGTTCACCAGTTCCTTTCTAACTCCTACAAGCATAGGATTTCATTCCATTTTTATGGCTGAATAATAATTCACTGCATATATATTTCACTTTTGTTATCTAAAAAGTTGAATATGTTACTTGATTTCCTATCCTGGCTAATGTTGGGAGAGCTGCAATAACATGGGGGTACAGGAATCATTTTGATATACTACTGATGTCTTTTTCTTTAATTCTTTTTATTCCTTAGTGGAAAAGTTGAGCTCCAGGTGAGATGTATTTTTAGTTTCTCAAGAAACTTCTTTTCCAAGGTGGTTGTTCTAATTTACATTATAGTAGTGGTCTGTAAGATTGCCTCTTACTCTGCACCCTTGCCAACATTTTTCTTTTTTTTTTTTTTTTTTTGTCTTTTTGAGTATAGCCCTTGTTATGTATATTTGATTATTTCTTGTGGTTGTTTTTATTTGCATTTTCTTCAGGATTAGTGATGGACAGGATCTTTGCATATACTTGTTGCCCATTTCTCTTTTGTTAAAAAATGGAAATTCAGATTATTTATTCATTTTTAAGCATTTTTTTCCTCTTGAGATTATAGAATTCCTCATAATATCAATATGATTTCTCAAATTTTCAAACTTCTTTAACTTTAGTTTGGAGAATTGTGTACATTTAACTTTCTTGGGAAAAACACTCAATAATTACAATCCTGTAAAAAAGTCTAACAGTTCCCTTTGGTTCTGAGAGGCCATATTGCTGATGTCTTTTAGTATAAATCCAGCCTCAGCATCACTTCTCTACTGAGCATCTGGAAAGACATTTGCCTTCTTCCAGCTAAGTCACTTTGCAGTAGAATGTCTCTGGCATTAGAAACATAGTCATTCCTATCTGCTTTCTACAGTTAAGCTATGGAAGAAAATATTTAGTGTCATTAGCTTATTATTATTTCCTCTTAATCCTTCAAATGAATTCACCCGGTGGCCCACTCTCATAATCATACTTTAGAAATAGATACTAGGTCTCAATTTTATGTTTTGGTAATTTAGAACAGGAATATGAAAAAATGCTGAATTTTGCTCTCTCCTCAAACAGAAAACAATGTTACCTATATTTGTTAAAGTTATGTTGGTGAAATGTAATGAGTTTTTGTAGACAGTTTGTAATTAAATTACTGTTCTATAACCTGTAATTATGAAGAGTTTGTCTAGTTTTTCTCTTTCTTCAGTAGCTGATTGTCTCCTCATACCCATAACACTAGTATGGGATCTAAATCATTGGAATGACTGAAAAAAATATCATCATACTTTTCCTTCAGAACTCAGCATGTTGTCTATTATAATAATCTTTAACACTAAAAGCAATACAAAAATTACATAAGTTGTTGAAAAATGGGTAAATCAACCCTGAAGTAATCCAACATCACAGAAAATTTTCATGATTGAAATGGTTCAAATTGAGGAATAGTTAGTATTTAGTAAGCTTTTTCACCATAGTGAATAAAAGAACAACCAGAAGATTGTAGAACTTGAGACCCTCCAGGCATGTGCCAATGAGACCTGCTTCTAGTTCCATTGTTGAAGGATTTTGTTGGTCACTTAAAGAGAAAGTGGCAGTGGCAGTTTGTGTGTGTGTGTGTTTGGTGGGGGGGTTGCGTAGAGAGTAAGAAGAAAATGAAGATAAGGAATAAGATCAAGAATAATGCGGTATCAATAATTAGTATTACCAGCTATTGTTATTAATTCATAGAAACATTTAAATTAGCATCAATAGTTGTGAGATTTTCTTCTAAATTTCATAAAAAGAAATTATTCCCCCAAATATCTTGTTTCTCTGTTAGATTCATTGATAACTTCAGAATATATTAAAGAAGAGACATTTGTCAAAATTCATCAAGAATCTTAAAAATAAATATAGCCATGGGTTTAATAAGATTCATAATAATATAGTAAAAAATGATCAAGGTGTACAGAATACTGTCTTTGGCAGTTATCTGTAAAATGAATACTGGACATAATGTGATTATCTTTTCTTGCTGAATTATTTAAAACCTTATCTGCATAAAGCATTATTACAAAAGATTTTATTCAAGAAGGTATAGTTTGCCTAAGTCAGCCTCACTATGAGTTTAGCTGGAAACTGAGGAGAAAGATGAAATATAATAGATTACATGAAAAAGTAGAAAGTCAATCTTATTTCATTTTTTATACTTTTCCACAATTTTCTGAATTTTCTCAAATTGAGCTTGTACTATTTTCATAAGGATATAACAGAATGAGAAAAATACATGTTTGCAATTAGTTCACCAACTGAGGTTGTATGACTCTACCTTTTTTGTGTAATGTCATCTACTGAATGAATAGCTTTGGACCACAAACCTGTGAGACAAAGATTGAACATAAATTAATGCTGCTATATTTTACTGGAATCACACAGAGTACCTTGATGCCCCACGTGAGTCACAGAAATAACACAATGGTCTCCCTACAGAAAATAATTATGCTTTGAAGAATGCTCTGGACAATGTACAGTCTGCATGGTCAATAATTAGAAAAATTTTAGCTTGTTTATCTTTTCTCTAAAAATTGTTTTAAATATAACCTCTCTATATTAGAAAATACACATTTTATGTTCAAAAGTTGCTCATTATTATACAGTGAGAAAAGAACAAATCATGCATATAAAATGCAATGAAGAAAAGAAAAGCAATATACGATTTTAAAAACACAAGTAGTGAAACTTTGTCTCCTCCACATCTTCTTCCTTTTGTGGGGAGAAGAGTTTATAGTTTGAATATTGAATATGTCCCAAAGGATTTGTCCCTGGCTCAAGGCAACACTGGGAGGTGGTAGAATTTTTAGATTGTTAGGCCCAGTGGAAGAAAGTTAGGTCATTTGGCATATGCCCTTGAAAGGAATATTGGGATCTAAGCCCTTTCTCTTCCTCTATCTATGTCTCTTTTTGAATTCCTAGTCACTTTCTCTGTCATACACTCCTACCGTGATGTACCCCCTCAAAATCAGCCCAAAGCAATGGTGCCAACAGACTGTGAAATGTCCCAAACTGTGAGCCAAAATAATATTTACTTCCTTATCAGTTCATTATCTCAGGAATTTTATTAGAATAACAATGCAAAGTTGACTAACACACAACAGAGATTAAATTGAATGATATGGGATTGCTCTTATGTTAGATAATAATTTAGCAGTTGGTACGTATTGATGATTTCAAATAAGAATAATTTTCAAAGAATCCCAAGAAAACATGTCTTTACCAGGAGCTTTCTAAAAGGTGAGGTGATTTGATCAAAATGTTGACCAGATCTACACTGGAGAAATGCTGGCTGAACCCCTTTGATTGTGGTATAAGTGCTCCCTGTGAGACACAGAAAGGTGAGAAGAAACACCACTCACATCCAGTTACATATAGCACATTCTACCAAAGTATCAACTGAATATCAGGACAAAAGTTCCACATGGAAATAATATCCTAAGAAATATGATAATTTAAATGTGTAGCTATACATGTATACTCCTAGAATCTAAACAGGACTCTTAGAACCATTTCATTGAAATTCTAAAGCATATCTCCATAATCATAAAAATCTTAAACTTATTGAAGGAGTGGTTTAAGGGGTGGTGCTTGGAAAAGTTCAACAAATTATAAGATAAGCTATACAGGAATACAGAGATGAGAGAAATTGAATAAAGTTTCATCTGTAACTTCCTTTTAGTACTCCTAAATTGAAAAACATAATAACTAAAATAAAATGATTCTTCAGATAACTTGAATACAACACATTGCTTAGTAAAACAATAATGATAAATATCTAAAGGTGAGATAAATTCATAGGTATTTTATTTTTTAATTTTTTAGTTGTATATGAACATGATGCCTTTATTCTATTTATTTTTATGTGGTGCTGAAGATCGAACCCAGGGCTTCACAATTGTCAGGGAAGTGCACTATAACTAAGCCACAACTCCTGCCCCAGTTCCTATGTATTGTCTGCTTCCAAGAACATAAAAAAACACAATAACATTAGATTAGATTAGAATGTTTTACACTACCCTTAAAAAAATATTAACAATAACTCTTAAAAACAGTAAGGTAGACTTGATTCAAGTATCTGCATCACTGAAATCATATTTTCAGTAGGGGAGTCTTGTAATTTGAACATAGCTTGTCACCACCCATGTTTCTGTTGAGGTTTAGTTGTACAATATTGAGAAGTGTGATTACTTTGTCAACTTTTTCATCACTGTGACCAAAATACGTAAGAACAACTTAGAGGAGAAAAAGTTTATTTGGGGCTTAAGGTTTCAGAGGTCTCTGTCCATTGATGGCTAACTCCATTGCTCTGGGCCTAAGATGAAGTAGCACATCAGTGAGGGAAGTCCCAGCAAAGAAAAGCCCCTCAGCTCATGTCAGCATCTGGAAGGAGAGAGGAAGAGAGAGAAAGAAAGAGAGAGAGGCACCAGAGGACAGATGAACCCTCTAGGTCATACAAACATTTATAACCTTGAGGTACTCTACTTGTGTTTGTCCTTCTATCATCCACATGATCAGCCTGTACAATTGGACTTTGAAGTGCAGGAGTTATACTTTAACTTTGAATTGATTTATCCTGAGACATATCAGCCTGAGAAATTGAAAAAAAGAAGAGCTGCTAATGTAAAAGAAGCATTGCATTGCACCAATATGTCTGTGAAAAGGAACTCGGTTCTTCTGCTGATACAACTGATGTGTTACTTTAGCTCTGGAAGCTGTGGAAAAGTGCTGGTTTGGCCCACAGAATACAGCCATTGGATCAACATAAAGACAATCCTGGATGAACTTCTCCAGAGAGGTCATGAGGTGACTGTTCTGACATCGACAGCTTCCATTCTTATTAATCCCAACACAACATCTGCTATTAATTTTGAGGTTTACCCTGCACCATCAAGTGAACAACATTTGGAAGAACTTTTCTCCAAATGGATCCATAAATTAATTTATGATATTCCAAAAGATGACTTTTGGGAATTTTTTTCATTAGTGCAAAAAGTTTTCAAGGAATATTCTGATACAATTCAAGAGCTCTGCAGAAATGTAGTTTTAAACAAGAAACTTATGATGAAACTACATGAATCAAAATTTGATGTGGTTCTTGCAGATGCAATTGGTCCCTGTGGTGAGCTGCTGGCTGAGCTACTTAAAGTACCATTTGTATACACTCTCCGCTTTACTCCTGGCTACACATATGAAAAGTACAGTGGTGGACTTTCATTCCCTCCTTCCTATGTGCCCATTGTTATGTCTGAATTAAGTGCTCAAATGACATTCATGGATCGGATTAAAAACACAATGTATATGCTTTATTTTGATTTTTGTTTCCAGTCATTTGATGTGAAGAAATGGAATCAGTTTTACAGTGAAGTTCTAGGTAAGCTGGTTCTTTAATTAGTACTGTGAAACCTAAATTTCCTGTGACTTTGAAGCTGAGCTTGCATGAATATAAAATCAGAAGAATTTTCTTTTCTGTAAGTAAAAGAAAGGAATGAAAATATAAGATGAAAAAATAGTTTCACCAGCAAAAAAAGGGCCGTTATATTATAAGGCCAGTTAGAAGCCAGTGACAATTACTTATTCAAAATGTTTCAGGAAATAATAACCTGCAAATTGAATCATGGAAGATTTCTCTGAGCAATTACATATGCATTTTACTATTCTTTTCATCTTTAAGGATACTCATTATTAATCTCACTAAATGTTTTAATGATGATAGTCATGAACATTAATAACATACACATGTATTACTCACACAACCATATATATGTACCATGGAGGAAATTGTTTACTTTTGAATAGCTTTTTTTCCTCAGTTAGAAATTTTAAAAAATATTTATTTGCATTGCTGTGAAGATTACTTCACAGTTAACAGTGTCTCTATCTCAGGAACAGAAAGTTATTAATTGTGATACCTTATATTTCATATTCCTTTGATAAAAACAAACTAATCATGTGTTAAGGACTAAAACCTTGGTGTAGAGTAAAACCACACCTTATTAGTCTATGTTTTTTAAACTGCATATACCATTTAAGACAATATGAACTAAATTAAGCATCAGAACCAATCTCTATTTTAATATTTGTGTAAACCTTCTGGATTTAATTTCAAAAACAAATATTTTTACAAAGTTAATACTATTAATCTCTTAATATGAGGCAAATGCAGTAGAGGTCACTAGGAATTCAGGCATACTCACTAAATCATTACAGTTCACTTGAAGAATCAAGGATCAAGGGAATGGTTTGCTTAATTGTAAGAATTAGACTGACTACTCCTTGAAAAGATATGTCCACAGTTATGGGAGCACTGATTGTTAATGGATCTCACAAAAATTCTAAAAATTTAGGTTACTTTTGTAGTTTTAGAGAGAAAATAAAATAAAATGCATGTTTACTACTGTGGAGGCTTAGGTTAATAATTTAATTGTGATTGTAAATATACTAATGAAACACTAGAAAGTACCCACACAACTAGTTTATGTACAAATTAACATATGTAAAATGTATTAAATATAGTATGCAAATTGTGTTCTAAAAAACATATCAATTGTAGTATGCAAACACAGGAACACACACATACACAAGTTAATTTGAACACCTTGCCTACACAAATCCAACTCATTTCAAGGCAATATATCAAGTATTCAAGGTACATGTCTCTCATTTTCTTTTTTCACTTTTCTCCATTCAGGGAGACCCACTACAATGTATGAGACAATGGGGAAAGCTGATTTTTGGCTCATTCGAACCTATTGGGATTTAGAGTTTCCTCGTCCATTCTTACCAAATTTTGACTTTGTTGGAGGACTCCACTGTAAACCTGCCAAACCCCTGCCTAAGGTGAATGTTCTCCTGTTCTTTTGTTCGGTTTGATTAACATTTTTGGTAGAAATGACTCTGCATTCTTAATTCAGAGTGTTTAACTTAGAGATATGAAAAGCAAGATAAAGAGTTCTGCCAATTATAGACCCAGGCATTCCTAAGCCATCACATGTAATGTTGTTTCATTATTGTCACAGAAGAAAGTAGGATATTGGGTATCCTTTGAGAATAGTCAGGGAAATTAAGACCTTCGTTATGTAATATATAAAATATATACATAAAAATAATACTTAAGAATCAATCATTTATTCTAATAAATACAAAGAATATTTATTAAGTAACTGTCATATACCAGAGATAAGTGCTGGATATAGAGAGTTATAAAGTTGACACAGTTTCTGCATCAACAAGACCTTATATTCCGTCTGGGTACAGAGACTGTAACAAGTAATAAATTTGTGTGTGTTATCATAAGGAAATTATACAATACTAATGAAACATCCAGCGAAGATCATTAAAAAAAATTCTACAAGCCTTGATAACTAAGGTGAATTCAAAGAATCCACAGGATAGGAAAAGGGGTTGATGGAGAGAGGAAGACACAAAAGGAAAAGCACATACAATAGTAAGGGAAACTCCCAAGAACTTCAAGAGTAGTTCAGCAGGAGAAGGCTCAGCAAAGAGGAGATGATGCTAGAGAGGTAAGTGCAAGCCAGATAATTAGTAGGAGATTAAAATATCTGTGAAGTACATTGGGTAGTCAATGAAAAGAGTTAAGCATAAGAGAAATGTGAATAAAGTTTCCATTTTGAAAAATCTCAAAATGCAGTCACCAAGTTGGATTTTAGAGGGAAAGACAATGCAGAGGAACCACTCAGAAAGTTGTTGCAAGACTGCAGATAACAAATGATGTAAACATGGATGAGGTTGTTCTTACATGTGACTATGCTTATTTATCTATTAATAGTCAAACTTCATATTGTGTTACCTGGAAAAAGTAGATAATACTGATACACAATATCCTTGGTACAAACATAGGATCCAAAGCAATATTCGCTATTGTAATTATTCATTTTTTGTTTCTACAAAACTATTTTTCCTTGAAAAACTTAACTTTGTTATCTACTTTTAAAGACCCTAACTATACCAAAAAGGTAGGATTAATACTTAGAAATAGTGACATTTGGGTATTTTTACATTTAATTCATTTTAGCATACCCTAAACACTGCTCTGGACATGAATTTGGATTATATTCAAATTGAGAGATAGAAACTCACAATATGGCTTAAACAATCTACCATAGATTTTCTCTTGTAAATGTCGACAGCCCAGGTCTGGTATACAGGTTTATTACCAATAATATTAATTAGGTAATATGTGCCAGGCACAGTGGATATAATGTCACAGATAAAAGAAACTAGATTTCTGAAAAATCAACACTGTATTTTCAACCAAAGACCTAGAGAACAGATATTCCATCAATGTGCTTAAAGGTAAATGTGTGAGTTTTGGCAATCAAATGAGAAAGTGGAATTGCTAAAATTATATTTTAAGTATTCAAGCTCTTCACAACCTTTTAGCTTTAAAGTAATTGCTTTTCTCAGTGACATAAATGTGTGGCCTTTACTTGTATTCACTCCAGCATTTGAACAAACTCACCTGAGAACTCAGACTACTACATCCTATACCATGCTAGGGATGTTTAGTTTGAGAGAGCTTTCTGCCATATGCCAATCTTAGAGGACACCTCAGGAAAACTCCCTTGGAAAACTCAGGTCTCAACATCACAGCTTCCTGACAGAATGAACAAAGAAAATGTACTTTGCAAACATAATGATGACCTAAGTTTTCTTGTCATTTATTTCTGAGCACAGCCCTTTAGTTTACAATTACAAATTCATTCTGTCAGCAAATAGGATAATATTTCATAGGAGGAAACAGAAGAGTCTAAAACATTTTTAATAAATACCATGCTTAGAAGCAAACATTACTTGCCATATTGCTATGTGATCTCTAAAGAGTGGCTTTTTCCCTACCTGTTAAAGACACCAACACATTGAGATCTTACTCAAACCTCATTTTCAATAGAATTATTTTGTTGTTTGTGATAAGTTCCTACAATACAAACAGAAAACCAAAGTTAGTGAAAATTCTGACTAAAAACTGAGATAGAGTTATTGAATGTTTTAAACCATTAACCTCTGACCTTGAGAGATTTCCCCATTCACAGTAGGAGAAAGAGACCTTGTCAATAAAAGGGGAAAGATGCAGAGAAAGGAGGAGGACGATGAGAAGGTAGATAGCAGTGTGATCATGATAAGGAATAATAGTAGCAGGTGTTATTTAATAGAATAAACAAGATTAGAATACAGGCCAATATTAGAAACACTGTCTTCTTGATCTTTATTATATAAAGTAATGCTCCCCTAAATTACTTGCTTTTCCATTAATAATTAGATTCTCAGATAATTTCTGTATTGTTTAAATACAGAAATTTGTCAAAATGACAAAGATCCAAACGTATCAATACTCTTAACAATGCAAATAGCCTTGGGATTCACAGTATACCAATTGTAATAATACAAACAAAAAATCAAATGAATGTAATCTGTGTTCATGGCAGTTACTTATAGAATACATTTTGGAAAAAATGTCTTACATTAGCTAATCAACATATTAAGTGATGTCATACTTTAAGTAATGATTTTAAAACTTATTCTGGTACATACCACACCATCACAATCACTTTATTTACTTATTATATTTATTTTTATCTCTCTTTTGGTACTATGGATTGAACTCATGTGCACTCAATTACTGAGACATATCCCTAGCCCTATTTTACATTTTATTGAGAGACAGGATCTCACTGAGTTGATTAGTGCTTCGCTCTTGCTGAGGCTGGCTTTGAACTTGAGATCGTCCTGTCTTAATCTCCTGAGCTGCTGAGATTACAGGTGTGTACCACCTTGCCCAGTACAATTACTTTACAAATAAATGCTTAATTACATTAAGTCATAACACAAGTTTAGTTGGAGATTGAAATGGAAAATACTGATTATAATAATATCATTATTTTTGTGAGAAGAAAAGATATACAAAAGAATTTTAATCTTCCATTTACATTACATATGTGCATGTATCTATTCATGTACTTACATTAACAGAAAAAAAGACCACATTGAAAAAATTCAAATTTTGAACCAACAGAATCTCTAAATGAACCAAAGATAATTTTGGCAAATCTTCTTAAACATTACATATTTTTTTGTTGCTCTTCCAAATTTTCGTATGATTAATTTATTTTTCCTCTAAAAATAATGTTGCAGAAAGACTGGGACCTGTGTATGTCAGGGATTAATTGTTTTTTTTAAAAAAAGGGTATATTTATAAAAGAGTGGTACTGAGAAAATCTTTGTACAACACAAATGAAGAACATTTTGAGCAGGGAGAAAATATATTGAATACATTGCTGTACACGTTGCTCTAGCTTACTGGAATCACAAAATAACTGGATGTGTCACAAGTTCCTAGGAGTACTGCAATGTTCACTATATGTGAATGAGCTACTCAACAAGTTGACCTGTTCTGTAAAAAGGCCAAAGGAAGTCCCACTGTGGTCCAAGAGCTCCCATGGTTCATAATGAGGTGAAAATAAGGGTTCTTTACAGCCACTGATACACAGTTCATTCTCATAGAACTTCATTATCATTAAAAAATTTCAGGGAAAAAGATGAGACATATAAATAACCCAAAGATATGATTACTCAAGTACATGTATCATTCCAATGCAGTGAAAATGCTGATTATGGATAAGTATAGTTCTGGACATGTACAGGATTGTTAGGATCCTTAGAATTATGTAAAAGAAAGTCCAAACCATAATATTAATCTTCTCAATGCTAGTGTTTTTTAATCTCCAGTTTTTATGAGCTATTATAGAGGAAAACTTGGGAAACTCTCACAAATTATAAAGTAAGGAATGAAATACTATAGAGATGGGAAACATAAAAATGTACAAAAATCCTATGCACAGGTAACTTTACTTCTGGGCTCACAAAGACAGAAATAAGTACTAATAATTCCAAACTAAAAAATCATCCAGATAACCTGCCTGGAATAAAATCAAGTGAAGTACTATAACAGTAAGAATTATAACCAAGTACTAGCTATAGTTTTTAACAAAAAAAAAATTAACATTACTAATGAATAAAATGATGAATAAAGAGTCTACATATAATAATTTCTAACATCATCTTTTGAATTACTATTTAATGGCTCTATGTCATTTCTCACACACACACAAACACTTATTTCTACAAGTAAGCCTAATGGTACCTAATGGTACCTTCTGTGTCATAACACACATCTTTTTCCAAAGAAAGTGAGTGACTGGGTCAATTTAAAAATATCCATAACTCACAAATCTTATAATACATGCTTTTCTCTTCTTATTTTACATACCAATAATTTATTTGCTTTTCCTACATTTTTATTGGTTCATTTGATTTTACATAATGATGAGATCTGATGTTACATAATCATACATGCACAGAGTATAACAGAATAATTTGGCCAATAAAACTTCCCAGGAATTTCCCTTCCTTTCCCACCTCCCTCCCATTGGTCCCTTTCTCCATTGATTTTCCTTTGATGTCCATGAGATCAACCCTCATTTTTTTTCCATTTTTCCTCTCTAGCTTTCAAATAGGAGAGAAAATATACAACTCATGACTTTCTGAGTTTGACTTATTTCATGTAAGAGACTCTAATTCCATTCATTTATTTGTAAAATGACATAATTTTATTTGTTATTTTGGCTGAATAAAACTCCATTGTGTATATATACCACATTTTCTTTATTCAGTCATCCATTGGCAGACACCTAGGCTGGTTCCATGTGTATTATGAATTGTTTTGCTATAAAATGGGTATGCATGTATCACTGTTATAAGATGACTTTAATTCTTTAGGATAAATACTGAGAAATGGTATACTTGGGTGATATGATATTTACATGCTTAGTCTTTTGAAAAACTATCCATAATGATTTTCATAGTGGTTGTACTCATTTACAATTCCTCCAATGGTGTATTTTTTTCTCCATATCCTCTCCATCATTTATTATTCTTTTTATTCTCAATGATTACTATTCTGATTGGTGAAAGATAAAATCTTAGTGTAGTTTTCATTTCCCTTGTTTCTAATGATGTTGAACATTTTTTGTTTTTATATTTTTGTTGCCTATTTATATTTATTCTTCTGAGAAGCATCTTTTTAATTCATTTTCTCTTTGAATATTTGGGTTGATTTTTTTTGTTGTTGTTGTAAAGTTTTGGGAATTCTTTGTATATTCTAAATATTATTCATTTGGCAGAAGGTGTTTTGCAAAGATTTTCTTCCATTTCATAAGTTCTCTCTTCACAATTCTAATTGTTTCCTTTACTGTTCAGAAGCTTTTTAATTTGATGCCCTCCAATTTATCTACTCTTTGAATTATTTCCTGACCTTTAGGGGTTGTATTTGAGAAAGTCAATACCTGTGCCTATATGCTGGAATGTTGACCCTACATTTTCTCCTAGAAGTTGTATAGTATTGCATCCAATTTCTAGGTTTTTGATCCATTTTGAGTTGATTTTTGTGCAGAGAAAGATATAAGAGTATAGTTTTATTTTTCTGCAATTTTCCCAGCATCATTTATTTAAAAGGCAATCTTTTATCCAAAGTATGTTTTTGGCACATGTGTGGTTTTCTCTGTGTTTTCTATTCTATACTACTGGTTAATATGTCTGTTTTCATGTCAGTACCATTCAGTTTTTGTTACTATAGCTCTGTAGTATAATTTGACATCAGATATTGCGATGCTTCCAGCATTGCTTTTTGGGTTTAGAATTGCTTTGACTATTATGGATCTTTTATTCTTCCAGATAAATATTAGGATTATCTTTTTCTAGTTCTGTGAAGAATGTCATTGATATTTTCATGAGGATTACATTGAATCTGTATATAGCTTTGGATATTTGGTTATTTTAATAATATTAATTCTACCTATCCATGAACATGGGGGGTCTTTTCATCTTATTTTCTGTCTTCTATAATTTCAATCTTCAATTTTAGAGGTCTTTTAACTCTTTTGTTATATTTATTCCTAGGTGTTTGTTGCTATTGTTGTTGTTTGTTTGAGGGTATTGTGAATGAAATAATTCTCTTGATTATTTTCTCTGCAGATTCATTGTTGGTATATAAGAAAGCTACTGAATTTTGTATGTTGATTTTGTACTTAGCTACATTGTCAAATTTGTTTATTCGCACTACCAATCTTTTTTTAATATTTATAATTGTTATATCTTCTTGTTGAATTATTTATTTTATCAGTATGCAGTGACCAGCTTTGTCTCTTCTGATTAATTTTGACTTGAAGTCTGTTTGTCAGAAGAGTAGACAATCCTGCTTATTTTCTGATTCCATTTGTATTATGTATCAATTTTTATCTTGTTGCTTTCAGCCTATGGCTTCTTTACCTGTAAGGTGTGTCTTTTATGAACAACATAGCATTGGGTCTTGTTTTATAATCCATTCTTCCAGACAATATATCTTAATTAAAGAATTGAGATGATTTATATTCAATGTCATTACAAAGAGATGTTTATTGATTTCTGTCATTTTGATTCATTTATGTTTAATGTGGTTCTATTTCTCATTTTCTTAGCTACTCTTCCAATCAGACTTGTTCATTTGTGAACTTCAGGGTTAGTTTTTTATTTCTTCTATATGGACTCTTTTGTTAAATAATTATTATCATCATGGGTGCTTAATTTTTTTTTTTTTTTTTTTACTTTAGTACTGTCTGAATATTCAAAGCTGGTCACTTTTTCTTTTATATCTGATTTTCTGTTTTCAGTATTGTCTACTGTAGTATAAATATTTTCAACTGACCTTTTATTTGATTTATTTTATCTTTGACTTTCAAGATTTATGTTTGGTTCTTTTTCAATATTTCTAACTTGTTGAACTTTTCATTTATATTCTGTAATGATTTTTTTTAATTCATTCAATTGTTTTTCTGTGTTCTCTTGGAATTCATTGATCATTTTTATAATTCATTGATCATTTTAAAATATGATCATTTCATTGATTATATTTTATAATTTACTTTTTGAATTATTTACCTGATTTTTTGAAAAATTTCAATATCTTTGGCATCAGTTGTTGCTAAATTAGGAATTTTTCAGTGATTTCATGGTACCTTACATAATTCTCATACTCTTGTGTTGGATTTTATGCATATGTTAGGAGGGATTTCTCTTCCGTGCTTTTTTAAAAAAAAAAATAGTTACAGATGGAAACAATACCTTTATTTTATTTAGATTTTTTATTAGTACTGGGGATCAAACCCAGTGCCTCATGTGTGCTAGGCAAGCACTATACCACTGAGTCACAACCCCAGCCCTCTTCCACTTTTTGAAACCATATTATTTACTTTACAAAGTGTCCTGGAGTGACCTGATTTAAGACTCCTTTATAAGGATGGTGTTCACAACCTTTGAATTAATTCTATTTGTCCTGTGCAGTGGATTTCCAGAGGTGGAAACCATGAACCCACCCCCAGCTATTTCTATTTGAGGTCTTATCATTAGTTTGAGTTTTTATCTCTACTATTCTCTGTATTAAAGTATAGTTAGTGACTGAATGCCATTAGTTTTCATGTGGAGCAAAATGAACTATTTTGGTTGAATTTATTTCAGCAGTGGACTTCTCTACCCTGTAAACCTGTAGTGTCACTGTATATTTCCAGATACTCACAGAATAAGGGGAAATAAACAATAACAACATCGGATACAAATAATATACAGCATTTCAATAAATTCCTGGATTCTATTATGACTTCTAAAATGTAAATTGCTACAAAAAAAAAAAATACAAAAAGTGGGTCAGCAATTGCCAACAAGGAAGCAGTGCATAAATATAAACTAAATCTGACATTAAAACAAGAAACAGGTGTCAACTATGTCTTCCACAGAAGTAATAATTACAACAACATTATGGTGGGGTCAAGAGATATGTAAACCAATTAGTTTAAAGATGGCAAAAATACACTCAGTAAAAGGAAAAAATGTGGGATAAGAAGATAGGAGGAAAAAGTTTGAAATTTTAAAAAGTGAAGAGAGAAAATGCAGAAGAGAGAGCAGGTGATAGTTATAAGGATGGAGTAGAAAATAGGAGAAATAAATAAATGGAGAGAGAAATACAGAATAGATTTTCACTATAACCAGGAGAATAAAAGAGAGATACAGAAACAAACAACTAAAACAATACAAAACAAAACAAAATTATACAGACCAAAAACCTTGACGCTCAAAAGGCAATGCAAGGTAAAATAGCTACATTTAAATAATGCTAAGGCTAAAAAAAAAGAAAGAAATGTATTTTAATATATGTCCATAAACCAATCAGTAATGGAAGAATACACAAACACTCAGAAAGAATAAGAAAAAGTAAAAATATTCTTAATGATAAATGAAGGATTCATTTCCACTGAGGTGGCCAAAATTGTCAGAATGGATGGTTACTGACTATACTCAACTATCTATCATTCCATTTCTTTTTTAGCTATGTATTGAGAGTAAAAGCAAAGGTTGGATTTTGGTATCCCCTTCCTCTATTTGTGTTTCTCTCTGAGCTACCACTTGGAATGGCCTAAGAATGAAGATGTTTGAAATAATTCTCAGCTTCCCTTCTTACCAGTATGATGTAGGTTAGAATGGGAAGAAGTGTCAGTTGGAGCTTTGTGTGCACAGACCAGATCTATGCACTCCTGAGGTGGGGTTGCTGCAGTGTTCTATGAGATGAGTTCTGATGGAGGAAACTTAGGTCTAATCAGACCTCTGGGGTTTTGTTTGGTATATACTCAGAAGAAATTGGATGGTCACACACCTAGGGCCTGGCAGTTGCTTATCTCTGTAGGGAGCCTGAATCTCAGAAGCCTCCTAAGAATTCTACTCAGGGGAGCTGATCTTCCACATATTCTGCTGTCCACCTGCACATCCTTCATAGGCTCAGTCCCTGAGTATTTCCATAAGTTCCTTGTTCAGATTCTCACCCACTTCAGCTGGTCACAAGAGCCATCAGCTCAAAGGTAAAGCAAGTTGTGCTCCCCCTTTGCTTTTCTGGCTTGAATCCCCTGGGGTAAAATCTTATCTATGCCTGTTTCACTCCCATTTAGCCAGGTACGCTCTAGGCCACACAGTAGGCAGTACAGAAGTGTTTGCTCAGAACTCCTTTCTGGTAACAGAGACTGCGGCAAGGCCACCTCAAGATGAATCCACCTCATCTCTCCCCAAGCAGTAAATAAATAGCATTTTTCAATCACTAGTGCTCAGTGGAGACTCTGAATCAGCTAAGTTCATGTTGCTTCTCTGATCTCAGGTTTTTTTCATACCAAATGTGTCCACTGTGTTTCTCCCTGTGCTTTTCATTTCTCTGTGGTAGACAGCACCATTACTACTGCTGTAGCTTCTTCCACAGTTTGGTTTCAATGTAATCTTCTTTGTTTAATGAACCCAAACTTCTGAATCTCTGAGACACTCTGATTGTCCAGTATTGAATTTTAGTGAAATCCTTCTTTCACCCATCTCACTAAGAAGCAGTATTCTCACTGCTTATATTTTGATCCTTGGAGCAACTAGAAAGGCAGCCTTCCTCTAATCTGACATCTTATATCCCCTCCCTCTTCATCTTTTTTGATGGAGCAAATGTTTTATTCACAGGAAATGGAAGAATTTGTACAGAGTTCTGGAGAAAATGGTATTGTGGTGTTTTCTCTGGGGTCGATGGTTTCTAACATGCCAGAAGAGAAAGCCAATATAATTGCATTTGCCCTTGCACAGATTCCACAAAAGGTAAGCAAAAGTGCCCTCTTAGTGGCCAAATATGTAAAAAGTCTGTTAAACCTTATAAAGGGTTTGCTTATTGAAGCATCCTTTGTGAAACATAACCTATTGTGATATCTCTAGTTGATCTCAGAAATCATGTTTTAAACAAAAATATGTGTGGTAATTCTAAACAGTAGAGAGTGTTGAATTCATGTTAATATTAACATTGTGTTCATAAAAAATATATTTTACAGGTCCATTGTGAAATTTAATTGTAAGGATATCACAGACATTTATTTACACAGATACCACCTTTCTCCCTGCTACATCTTCCTTTTCCTTGCAGGATCCCTGAGGGCACTATACACTGCCAATGTTATCACAAAGCTATAAAAAATTGACTCATAACTGGACCACCACAATAATGCTAAGCAGGTATTGAAGAAGGCTGAATTTTATCATGATTTTAGATACCCCAGGGAATCCCTTATTCCTTGCTTACCCTCATTTAAGAATAGGATTCTTGCCATGATATCTCATCTTTGATCCAGAACAATGGAGTCTGCCAAATATGGACTGAACTTCAAAATGTAAGTCCAAAATACTTCCCCTCCCCATTTAAAAAAAGTATAAATATATTTAACAAACTGTTCCTGGAGTTTTGAAAAGAAAGGCTACCCAAACCATTGGGCCAAATTCCCACTCAGTCACATGTATTTGTAGAAAAAGAAAAAACACCTTGCACTAGTGGACAGGATCCTGACAATGTCTGACAATTAGAGAAAGTGCAGAGATTAGTTCTGCCTTTGAAGTGGACCCTGTGCATTATAAATGTACCTCAAAGGACTTTGCTTCTAAAACATCAGATTAATACCTTTTAAGAAGAAAGAAGAGAGTATAAGGAAGAGTCAAGCAAAAGAAAGCCTGGCATGGGATGAAATTCAAATTCCCACCTCCATAAAATGCTTTAATACCACAATTTCTAACATAACCACTCTTGTGGTCTTTGAGTGTTTTCCATCTGCTTTGCAGTTTCCTATCTGATATAGGCTTCTCCTAATCACCCAATTATTTTTCCTTCTGTAGACCTAAATTTACTTTGCTGCTCCCATTGCATATAGAAGATAAGCACTTAGAAATTATTCTCCAGTTCATGAAGATTGCTTTTAATTTCCAGAGTCAGCTCCTAGACATAAATATATCTTGGATATATATAAGACTAGTAGCAAGATTTGTACTGCATCATTAAATGATAACACACAGTTTTAAAACATTTAGCAACCTCACAATTTTGAACTGTATTTCAATATCCATGTAATTATTTGTAAGTCGCAAATGGGTTCTTCCTTTTAAAACTTAAAGAATTTCCAAATTCACCAATATTGGAAGAAGTGTGGGTTAAGGTCCATAAGTACAAGTAAAAGTTTCTTATAGGTAGTATTCAATAAATTGAAGTCAAATCCAAGTTACATGTAATTCCTAGTTAGTATTAATTTATTTCTAACAGTAGCTGACTGCATTGGTTTGCTTTTATGTATAAAAAACAATGCAAACTGAAATAAGCATCTTAAACAATACATGTCCTGTCTAATCTATGTCACTCACAAGAAATAAACATAATGATATTAATTTGGAAAATGAAATCTAGGATTAAAATGCATAAAACAAAATATTTATGGAGTTTTAGTTTGTATTTTCATAATTCTCATTACTTAAATTGTACTCGTTTCCTTATGTGTTAAATGTTGAACTAGATGATTTCTTAAATTTTTAGAATGCAAACATGCTATAACATTAAACTTTAAATCATAGAAAAAGGTACATTCTTTACCAAACAGGTCATCTGGAGATATCAAGGCAAGAAGCCAGATAAATTAGGACCCAACACTCGAATATACAACTGGATCCCCCAGAATGACCTTCTTGGTAAGACTCTGAGATAAGTCCTAAAAGCATGAGTACCATCAATCTGGATGCTTACAATTCAATAGGAAACATTTTATTCAATACTTGTTACTTAAAAAAATCAAACAGAATGTTCAACTTCTTTTTAATTATTTTCCAGCCCAGGGATGGTTTGAAAAAAAAAAAAAAAAAAAAACAAAGCAAAATGCTGCAATTTTAATATACACCGTCATTATATACAGAATCCAAGTTATCTTTATTTCTGGTGCAATTATCTCTGCAAGAATTTTTCACTCAGTTCCTGGATTGTCTCTCTGTGGTGTTGTATGTTTTTCACTTATTCTTTCCTCTCCTGCAGGTGTATGTCAAACACCTTTCAAAATGGCAGCCAGGATTTTTTTTTTTTTTTATGAACAGTGACTCTTTATTTTCTCTAGAAATTAATGCACATTCTTCATTATGAAGTGCAAACACATTTTATAATGAAGTGTAGTCTCTCTTTTCTCTGAATTCAGTACCATCACCTCCAATTCCGTGCTGCTTTGGACATGCTACATAGCAAACTTAGCAACTTCAGTCTTTTTTAATGTGATAATATGCTAATATGTCTTTCATGACCTTATTTTCCATAAGTGCATGTTGATGCTTTTACTAAAAATTATTCTATTTTTTCTCCCTATTAGTGTTGTATTCAATATTCAAGTCTCAATTTATGTACCTTCTCTTTCATGTAGTTTTTGATTAGCCCTCTAGTGGACTAAGGTGCTTATTCCTCTGAGATATTAAAAAAATAATTAATGCAGGTTCCTATTTATAATAATTTGTCACCTAAAATACACACTGATTCCTTTAATTTCTTATAATACATATTTCTCATTTTCTAAGATTTAAATTAATAATTTTTCTGACATTAAATCAATCCTAGGTCATCCAAAAACAAAAGCTTTTATAACTCATGGTGGAGCCAATGGTGTCTATGAGGGGATTTACCATGGTGTCCCTATGGTGGGCATTCCTTTGTTTGCGGATCAACCTGATAACATTGCTTATGTGAAGGCCAAGGGAGCAGCTATTAGATTGGAATACAGAACACTGTCAAGTGCAGATCTTCTCAAGGCCTTGAGGATGGTCATTAATGACCCTTTGTGAGTACAACAACTTTGACATTGGGTAGTATTTATAGAAGAATTGTCTTTTCATCAATGAGTATAAATTTTAGCCCATTTTGAGGAGGGTAATTTTTTAATTAATTAATTTATTTATTTATGACAGCAGAATTCATTACAATTCTTATTACACATATAGAGCAGAACTTTTTATATCTCTGGTTGTATACATAGTGTATTCACACCAATTCATGTCTTCATACCTGTACTTTGGATAATAATGATCATCACATTCCACCATCATGAATAACCCCACGCTCCCTCCCTTCCCCTCCAACCTCTGCCCTATCTAGAGTTTGTCTATTCCTCCCCTGCTTCCTCTCCCTATCACACTGTGAATCAGCCACCATTATATCAAAGACAACATTTGGCATTTCGTTTTTTGGGATTGGCAAACTTCCCTTAGCATTATCTTCTCTAACTCCATTGATTTCCCTGCAAGTGTCATGATTTTATTCTCTTTTATTGCAGAGTAATATTTCATTGTGTATATATGACACATTGTTTTTATCCTTTCATCTGTTGAAGGACATCTAGTTTGGTTCCACAGTTTAGCTATTGGGAATTGTGCTGTTATAAACATTGATGTGGCTGTGGAGGAGGGTAATTTTGAAAGAATCTAAAGATTCAACCCATATTAAATCTATTTTCAACCAGTTTAACCATTACTATTTCAAGGTTATATACAACTTCAAATATCATAAGTATTTCAAAGTTGGGTTAATCTTATAAATTACATAGAAAAATGATTACTGCACCATTTCTGTACATACACAAAATGTTTGCCATATAGAGCCATTTGCAATGAGGATTTAATTTTTAAATATGACAGGATCTACACAAGAAAAGAATGATAAACTTATAGAGATATGACAGTACCTTAAATCCATACCTAAAATTTCTGCAACCGTAAATTATTTTACTCAAAAATTATTTCATTGGTATTAATATTTTCACAGATTTTAATGATGTATAACACACAATATACCATTTATATATTTAAAATGTGAATTAAAATTCAAATACATTTGATGTTTTCATAGTTATAAAACTCTTAAATACTGTAATTTTTGGAAATTTTATCACATCAAAAGAAATGTGACAATGCATTGAAGTCATTTCTTATTGCCTCCTAGATTAGGCAAACTCCATTTATTTTTTTGTCTCTATAGATCATCCTATTCTAAATATTTTACTTAAAAATATAATAAAATTATTTTCTTTTTCAATGGTTTCTTTAACTAGTGTTGTTAGTTTCATCATGCTTTGCAAAGGTCAGCCTTTATTGTTTTTTATTGTTGAATAACATTGTGTGGTTGGAAATATTTAAAGTAATTTATCAATTCATCAGTTTATAAAGGTTTCTGTTTCCAATTTTGATTATTATGAACAACGTGTACAATTTGTATGAACATAAGTATTCATGTCTTCTGGTAATTTCTAGTTATAGAACTGTTAGGTCATATTATAATTATATATATATATATATATATATATATATATATATATATATATATATATATATATTAAGACCTGTCAAACTATTTTCCAAAGTATTTGCAAATTTTTTTGCAGCATACAACAATATAAGAGAGTTCCAATTATTCCATATCATTTTTAGCATTTATTATCACCTTTTCTTTTGTTGTAACCATCCTAGTGAAAAGGATTGTAGCTCACTGTGGTCTTGACTTGCATTCCATGATAGGTAAAGAGCATCATTTTATGTGCTTTTTGGTCATTCACTTACCTTCATGAGAGAAATGTCAGCTCAACCCTTTGCTCATTTTTAATCAGGTTATTTATGTTTCAGTTATTGATTTTAATATTTCTCCATCTTTATGGATATAAGTCTCATCAGATATATGATTTGCAAATGTCTTTCTAACATTCCATATGGTTGATTTTTTTAACATTGTGATAAACTTAGAAGCACAATAAAATTTTCTTCATGATATTTGATAAAACAAAACTTCAGTAATTAACATTTTCCATACTGCAAAATGAAATTATATGGAGTTTATACTTTCTAGGTAGAATGACTGTCTTCAATTTAACTCTCATTTCTCCTAATGATATTATTACTGCTTAAGGAAGGTATCACTTAAAGGACAAGTTCAAAACTACATTTCCAAGGAAAAAATAGTAGCAGAATAAATAATAAAATACTCTGAGAGAAGTAAAGAAAGAATGGAAAAAGAGACATAAAATAATGTATAAATCAAAAGAAAATACAGATTAAAACATCAGACTTAAATATGAATATATCAGTTTTACATTATGTCCTAAAAGACTTTTCATTACTCTAACAATCTCTCCTCCTTCTCCCCTGATCCTTTTCTTCTTGTTTAATAGTTTTCTTGTTACTTTTATATCACCTACCCTGCTAGATTCCACATATGAGGGAAAAAATGCAACATCTTGTATTTCTGATTATTTACTCATTTCACTTACTACTGAAATGTTTAATTCCATTTTGTGTTCATTCTTGTACAGGGTTAGAGTTAGGGATCAAGCTGCAATCTTCAATATATGGCTATCCAGTTTTACCAGCACCATATTTAGAAAAGGCTCTCTTTTCTCCAATGTGTATCTTTGGCAACTTTCTCAAGAATCAGATGGATACAGCTGTACAGATTTATTTCTTGGACCTTTATTATATTTCATTGGCCTCTGTCTCTTTATATCCCACACTATATTATTGTTGTTCCTATGGCCCTGTAGTCTATTTTAAAATCAGAGTTGTGTTAATTCCAGTATTTCTCCTTTTGTTCAGAATTGCTTTGGATATTTGAGGTCTTTTGGGCTTCCATATGAATTTTGTGATTTTTATTTTATTTCTGTGAAGAATTTCATTGGTATTTTGACAGGGATTTTATTAAATCTGTATATTGGTTTTAGCCAGATGGAACAGTATTCTTTCTGCTGATTCCTGACTTTCCATTTTCCAGTATCAATATTCAATATTCTATAAATTTCATTGTAGAAAACTTACACTTCCTTTATTACATTTATTCCTACTGATTTTTCTTTGAAGGTATTGTTACAAATGTTTTTCTGATTTCTTTCTCACTGAGTTTGCTATTTGTATATTTAAAAAGCTATTTTGTTTTTTGTTGCCTTTTCTATACTATTATTTTTCTGAGTTTGTATTTCATTATCGAATTCAAGTCTTCTAGTGGATTCTTAAGGATCTTCTAAGTGGCAGAACATACAACCTGCAAATCCTATATCATGATCCAATTAGTGGACACATTGGTGTCCTTATTTCATCATCCATGCAAGTTAATTGTGATATTTCCTAGTGATCACTTAGGATATGGTGTTTTTCTTGTTACTATTAGGGCTTATTATAGAAAATGTATTGTATTTTAAATTATTAGGAAATACATTTAAAACAACATAAAGTAATAGGAGAAATCCCTAGGGCTACTATGCTAATAAGACCAAGAAAAGCACCTCTGAGGAGTGACATGATGGCCAAAACCTTAGCCATGAGATATAAGCAAGACTTATGATGTTGCATGAAAGGATGCTCAAGGAAAAGCCAGATGAGATTAAAAGTATGAAGGTGCCAAAGGGAGAACACATTTGGTGACACTGGGGAATAGGGAGAACACACATGTGCTCAAAACCACTAAAAACTAGGAATGGATCTACAATATAATTCACGTATCCCACTTCTCAGTATATATTCAAAACATCTAAAATCAGTACACTACAGGAATTCAACTACATTGATGTTTATAGTAGTACAATTCACTGTAGGCAAGCTATGAAACCAATGTAGGTGCCCTTCAACAGATGAATGGATAAAGAAATTGTAGTGTATACACATAATGGAGTATTGGTCCTAAAATATGAAATTATAACACTTGCCTGTGTATACATAGAACTGGAGACTATCATGCCAAGTGAAATAGGACAGGCTCAAAAAGTCAAAAGTCAAAATTTTTCTCTTATATGTGCAAGTTAATCCAAAATAACGGGGTGCATCTGGGGAGAAAGGATTAAAAAAAAGAAGAGAAAATTTTATAAAAATAGAGGAAAGGTCAATAGAGTGAACAAAGAAGATTGAGGAGGAATAAGCAGGAACAGGAAAAGGGAAGAAGACAGGAAAAAATCTGGTTAAAGTTCATGTGTACATTTGTGGATATATCACAGTGAATCCCAATATCAATTATATGCAAAAAAACCCAATAATTAAAAAAAGTATACATAAATTTCAGAAAGATCAGTAGAGAGAGTGAAGCAAGGGGAGGGAGGGTATGGGAAGAGGGGAGTGCTAGGGGCTGAGTTAGAGCAAATTATAATCCTTGCTTTTGTGATTATGTTATAATGTGCCCTAATTTACATATAATTAAAAATTCAATAAAAATAAAATTAGAAAGATACATATGCGTAAAGAGAATGAATGAGGAAAAATTATATCAGAAATCATGGCCAGTGTCTAACCCATCAGAATCCACTAGTACAAGAATAGACTTGGATTTTATTCTACTTATGATGAGAAGTCACATGAAAATTTTGAGCAGGATAGCTTCATAATCAGATGTGTATGTTTTAATAATCCCATCCTGGCTGCTGAGTGAAAAATACAGTAGAGGGTAAAAAAGAAGAGGAAAAACATAGAGAATAGTTAGGAAGCACTGCACACCATGATATGATTCCTCTTTAAAAGCTTCAAGGTGATCTTTTACAAATTACATGCTTTCTCTCTCACTTATTGGACTCAGAATGGTTCATAACTATTTTCTCTGACGGAAAGAATTTGACTCACCTTCTTGAAATTCCATGGGCACTTTTGAAACATTTATACATCAGAACACAAGCTAAAACCAGACATTATATGGTGACAAAAGAAAAAACATACCATATGCATGGCAGGTCTCTGACAATTATTTTAAAACATCTATATGGCACTTGTGAAAAACTTTCATTGACTTCATGTGCTTAGACAGATTAACTTATTTTCAATGTTGATCCTTTTATGTTTCACCTTTAGATATAAAGATAATGCTATGAAGTTATCAAGAATTCAACATGATCAGCCAGTGAAGCCTCTGGACCGAGCTGTCTTCTGGATTGAGTTTGTCATGCGCCATAAAGGAGCTAAACACCTCCGGGTTGCTGCCCATGACCTCTCCTGGTTCCAGTACTACTCTTTGGATGTGATTGGGTTCCTGCTGGCCTGTGTGGCAACTGTGATGTTCATCATCACTAAATGCTGTCTGTTTTGTTGCCAGGTGTCTTTTAAAACTGGAAAGAAAAAAAAAAGGGAGTGATTTTATCTAGGCCTGGCTCCTCCCGTTGCTCCCATTAGAGGAGGTTATATGGCCAGATTCCTACCTATCCTAACAACTTTTCACAAATCACTTTGTCAAGTCAAATTTTATCATCATGAAATTCACTCCCTGTGTAAGAAACATAAATATTTCAGTTCAAGGAAAATTGATTTGAGAAAATAAAATAAAACCATATGCATTTATATTGCCATTTATGATTCTGTTTTGTAGCTTTAACCTCTTTGAAGATAGAGTTCAGTAATTAGAGTTGTGATTTGGCTTTCCATTGGTTTTCCAGCCCTGGCATCCCTTCTTTCCTGAAAGGTGCAGGAAACAATTTCGTTTGTCAGTGGCTTTAGAAATGTAGTGATGCCTACCTGCTTTCTCTTATCAAATAGAAGTATGTGGAAAATATTTGGTTTCATGAGCTTATTCACTTTTACTCTTAGCCCTTTAAAAATGTTCACCTAGATGTCCTCATTTTAATTCCTTCTTTGGGTGGATATATAAAACATCAATTGTTTTATTTTTGATTGAACAGACCAGAAGGGTCTGACTCTAACAAAGAAATAGCCTGAGCTTGCTTTAGATGTAGCAGTACAGACAAAAGGGGTTCAGTAGGTATAAGATTTTCAGTGTAGCAGGGGATCCTGTGGTAAACAGGTTGTTTTATGCTTAGCAGGTCACGACCATCTCTGCCCACTTCTGGGGAGCTGTTGTTTGATTAGGACTCTGAGCTAAGGCAGAGAACCAGCATGATCAGGGGTTTAGGTTTCATGCAGGAGTTCCCAGAAAAGCAGCTTCCCAGCATTAGGTTGGCTTAAAGGAACCCGTAATTCATACACAGCTTCCAACAACCTTACAAAATTAAGAAGTCATAGTGTTAACAGAGCTAGGATCTTCTGAGACAATGAGGCAATGCGAAGGTTTGAACCCCTTGAAACCCTGAATCTTGTTATCAGTTCAGAATAATTCCAGATATGACACTCAGAGTAACAGGAATGAGTTTACTGAAGGGATATAGCAAAAGGGAAAGGGGACACTCTCAAAGGAGAAAATTGTTCCTCTCAGAGAGAAGAAGGACAACATGTCTCTCCTGCACTCCAGTTTCATTGGGGATCCCAGAGAAGTTTCCAGCAAGTCCTGCCCAGGTCCACCTTGGGATTTTGACTGAGAGCCGGGTGACATCAGACTTTGAAGTACTGTCTGTCATGGTAACTCTAGGTCACCTTGGTCGATGCTGACTAGTTCTAATTGGATTTTGTTGTTGTTTTAGAACTTGGTACTGAACTCAGTGCACTTGACCACTGAGCCCATATCCCTAGCCCTATTTTGTATTTTATTTACAGGCAGGGTCTCACTGAGTTACTTAGGGCCTTGTTAAGCTGTGGAGCCTGGCTTTGAACTCATGATCCTCCTGCCTCTGCCTCCTGAGTCCCTGGGATTCTAGGTGTGCACCATCGTGCTCAGCTTCTAATTGGATTCTTAACCTCACATTCTTACAGATTTTACATTTAGGAAGAACTATTATTATCTTCCAGAGTTTCAGGATCTTAAGACAAGTGTCTCTTGGGTTCCTCCCATTAACATTATCTTGAGTCTGCATTTTTCCTAAAGTTAACAGGTAATTTGAAGAGGAATGTGAAATATCCTGTCCATGTAGTCCAGGCAGGGCTGCAGGCCAATTGCTTCTTGGAAAATAAAACATGTTGGGGGTTAGCACAGTGAGCCCATTGTAGAGAATTATTCCCTCAACTTTTGTTCCCATGATTCTCATATGTCTGTTCCCTAATGAGAAGAATTATTTTTAAAACTTTCACTTAATAAACTCAAAGTATCGAAGAAAAATGTACATTGAAGTGTCATAAAGCTTTAGCTATCACTTGTATAAGACATAACAGGAAGGCATATACCTAACACATGGAACTCTGAGTACTTCCTTAGGCAACTGCATATAGTTTACTATTGCAATGTTCATTTTCTTTATTTTTGAAAACTAATTTTAAACTTCAGAAAATATCTTGAAGAATATAAGCACAAAGATTGAGGACTTACACACATATTTCTAGTACACTTATCTACGTAGCACTGAGAAAATTGTTTCCCTTTAGTTCAATTAGATTCTTAATTTAGAAACAATTTCGTCATTTTGCCTAATGATTTCCTTTTCATTTGGGTGACAATGTTTTAATCTCAGACTAGGAGGCTTCTAACTGTGGTTGTTAGCACTTCCATATTTCTTCAATAAGGGTTTGCAATTCATTCTCTTTAAGGCATATAATGTTGAAGCATAGAAATGCAAATTATTAGTCTTGTGTTTAAATTGTCAAGTAAAAAGTGAGTGAAAGTATTTCTATTATATATTCATAACTACTTCCATCTCTTCTTTTAAATTATTTTTATATAATAAATATTTGCAAGCTCCTAACATGAACCCAAAGTAGTAGGAGATATAAAGAGGAAAATTCATATTCAAACTTCTTTCAGTTGACTTGCAGAAACAAGGATCAGCATTATTCCTCTGAATTGTACCAAAGAAATGGAAGAATGCTGGAAAGTCCTTTCCATTAGTGCCATACATTGAATGAATATATAACTCAAATATTTGTTTACATCTGTGTCTATCATCATTCCAGATTTAGAGGATAAACAAATACATGTTTACCTCTATACCAGCTGGATTACTATGATGATATTTAAGATTTGGAATAAAGAAATGATTACACATATTGTGTTCTGTATATTTTCTCACATTGTGTCATATATATTTTTATGTATGACATAATATACATATATGTAAATATAAGCAATGTTTATGTAATAAACAGACTTAAATTCATATTTCCCATGCACACATAGTAGGTTTATTAAACTACATGCACTTTTAAACATTTTCGCCTTCATTATTGAAAGTCCTTTCAGACACCAGGCATATGTGTATTTACATGACAATTTCCCAATAGCTGAAGGACTACAGCTTTAATCTTCCTTTTCCTGTTCAGTATGAGCCACTACATTTTCAGTGACAGAGGCCAAAGCAGATATCTGGCTCATTCACACCTACTGGATTCAGAGTTTTCTTTCCCAACCCTACCAAATGTTCATTTTATTAGAGGACTCCACTGCATACCAGCCAAACCTCTGCCCAAAGTAAACCTATTGCCATTTAGTTATTTCTATTTTTCTTACATTTTCATCAGGTATGATTCTCTCTTTCTGGCTCAAATGACTCACTCACAGTGACAGAATTACCTGAAATGGAGCAAAGGTACCTGTAAGTTGGAATTCTTGCATGTCTATACCATCACAAGTATGTGAATTTTATTTTTGTCTACAGAACAATAGGGACTTTTGAGGATAGGGTCAATTAAATGAAGATCTTTTTTATTCAACACGTAAGAAAATACCAGTCATTCTCTGAAAGAATATTGAGAAGGGACTAGCATGTACCACAACAAAGTGCTGAATATACAGAAAAACAATGTATCAAAACCTCTACCTCAAACACCCTTTCATTCTGCATTGAAAGTTAGATTGTGAGCAAGAAAGAGAAATTGTGTGGGAAATGTTATAACAAGGAAAGGCAGGAAGTGTTTCCTGTTTACACCACTAATATAGGTGTTCTCAGGAAAACTCCCTGAGAGGACATGAGTCCCCATACCACAGCTGCCTGACAGAAAGAATAGAACAAAAATGTATGTTGCACACGTATCAAGGAATACAAATTGCATGTTTTTAATGAGTACCTATTAATTTGTACCACTTGTATTTGTAGGCTGCCCTGAGTTTATAATTATAAACAGATCTATAAGCATATAGAATTATATTTCTTTAAATAATCAGAGAATTAATGTATTTTTAATGAATATCATATCTTCTTAACATAATTTGAAAGCAAGCATTTTCTACCACATCATTACTTCATCTTTCAAAGAATACTTTTTGGTTACTTTCTTCTTAGTAGCAACAGAACATCTGATTTTATTCAAAGTTTAAAACCAAATATGCTAATTCTCCATTCCACAAGCAGAGAAATGAATATTCTGCAAAGTCCAACCCTTGGCTAAATGATTTCTCCATTCACAGTAAGGGATAATGACAGTGTCAATACAAAAGTTAAGAGAACAGGTAAAAGAAGAAAAGAAAAAGATGATTAGCAGACTAACCATGACCAATAAGAAAGGCTATTATGGTAGTGCAGTTTTGTAAACAAGATTCAAATCCACATTGGTGATTGTCAGGTCTATTTGAATTCTAATTGCTCCAAAGTGCTTCCTTGCCAATCACTATTAGATTCCCATGAATTTCTGTAATTTACAAGGATTAGATATTTAGAAAATATAGCAAAAATCTGAAAAATACACATTATCTTATTTATTGTATATTTTAAAATAGCTAGATGTAAGGCTTTGGAAAGTTCTCATCATGAAGAATTGATAAATACCTGAGGTGATACAGGCATTATCATTACACATTATATATATATATAATATTATCATTACACATTATATATATATATATATATGTGATAGTACAATATATATATATATATATATATATATATATATATATATATATATATATATATATATTGTACTATCACATAAATCCCCTGAAATTATACAATATTATGGGAAAATCAAAATTTTAAAAATTGTAGTAAATGAGAAAAAATAAAAGTGCATTTTTGCCATTTATTTTACAATAAAATTGATAAATTATGTAGAGACAAATAATTAAGGTGTACATAATATTTATAGTAGTTATTGATAAGACAAACACTGGAAGTTAATTACATACATAATATGGAAGAGTGATGTTAAAGCTTATACTTCTTTCATGTTATTACAATCATTTTATCAAAGAATACTCAATTCCACTGTCAGCCATTACACAAATACAGGTGGAAAATGAGGATAAATAGTAAGTAAGGTTATTATTTTCTTGGAGCATGAAAAAATATATATAATAGGATTAGAGTTCTCTAAATATGTGCCTTATATATGCACTTAGTTGTATGAGTAGAAAACAATACAGAACAAAAACTCTCATATTTATATGTATTTGTTATCTAGGATGGAACCCAGGTCCTCATGCATATTAAGCAAATGTTGAGACACTAAGCTGTATCTCCAGCCCTTAAAAATTAATTAAGTCAATTTAAATTTTGAACAATAAGGAGATTACTAGTAACTAATTTCCTTTTTCATAATATTTCAATATTTATAATAAACTTTTAAATTTTACAACAGTGTTACAGAATGAGGATGTCTACTCATTAGAGTGGTTAATCTATAATAGAAAGATTTGTCACTCAATCATGTAAGTAATACACAAATTAAATTAATTAATTAATTAAATAATAAGAAAATATTTTCCACAGCCTGGATATAGGAGGACTTAGCAGAGCATCAGTGAGATTAAATAGTGAATAAAATTGCCTACAGTATTAAGGTCTTCTGAATTGCATAATATTTCATCCAAACTGTGTTGTTGATTAAAAAAAAATGTAACAAGTTGAAATGACTTACTCAATATGAACTAATATTTTTGAAGAAGACTTTTAATATTTATTTTCTCTTTGCATAAAGGGCCTTTCTAATGGAGGCTGAATATTAGGCTGAAGCGAGAGACATCTTTTGCCCTCTAGTGGATAACATATTTATTTTATTTCTAGTTAGGCTTTTTTTTTTTTTTTTTCTTTTTCCTCATTCAAACTCAAGTAGTTGCCTCTAGAGGATCCTGAGTCTCTTAAATGCTCTCAGTTGAGCCAAAAGAATAGTGACTGGAAGAACCTGGAAGATGAAGTGGGTGGCCAGGGGCACAGAGTGAAATAACTAGTATGACCTTGAAAGGCAACATATCAAAGGGTGTGAAGGAGCTGAGAACTATGAGAACTATGAAGATAGAAAAAAGAGCAAGAGGAAGAAGTAATGATGGAAACGATGAGATTTTAGGGAAGCCAGTGTGGGGAATCATAAGTTTTGAAGAGAAACTTGCACACATATGACCTCAGTCTCAGTAGTGAAGTGTTAGATAAAAACTAAGTATCCAATATGGATTTATAGATAGGCTTTTTGTCATATACGTATATCTTCTATAACTTATGTTCCTGGAACTTTGCTTACCTATGAATCTTAGGAAATAGTGGTAAGTTGTCTAAACCAGATGAAATTTAAATATATTATACTGTTAAAAAGTCCATTAAAAAGACAAAACATTCCAGGTATATTCAGTATCTATATGACTACAATTCAGAGAAACAGAAAGTAGAAATATGGTAGACAGACAGAGCCTGGAGAAAAGAGGATTGTGTCCAATTTATATAGTTTCTTGATTTTGCAAAGTAGTATGTTCTGGAATTGTTGGCATTAAGATATAAATATATGTAACATTACTGACCTATGTACCTCACAAAGGTTAAAATTATATATTTTTGTTTTGTTATTTGACCTTAATTTTCAAAAGAGCCACTATTCTAGTATGTCCTGAAAATATTTATTTTTCTTTCCTTATGTGTGTAAACCAGTCATTAAAGTAACCTTTGTCCTGCTCTTGGATTTGTGATGGAGCAAATTCTCTCCTTCATAGTAAATAGAAGACTCTGTCTAGAGCTAAGAGAGATTGAGTTGTGGTGTTTTCACTGGGGTCAATTGCTGGAAACATGACCAAAGAAAATCTAACGTGATTACATGAGACTTTGCCTACATTCCACAAAGGTTAGATAAGATGACCTAATGGTACAGAATTATGGAAAGAATCTATTGATCTCTCTAAAGGTTGTGATAACAGAAATTTCCTTGGATATCTTTAATTTGTCTCAGCATTCACTTTCAAAACCAAATATACATGGCAGATTCTAAAATAGTGCAGATTTTAAAATTTCAATATTAACACTTTGCTAAGGAAGAAATATGTTTAACATGTTCATTGTGAATTGGATATTATATGACAGATACATAGGAATTAACAAATTCTGCCCTGCCATGTCCTCTTTTTCCATGCAGGATCTGTGAGATCAATGTAGATATCAATGAAGTTTAATTTTAATTAGGACCAGCACAATGATAAGTAGGTATTAAAAAGCTAAATCATATCACATATTGTCATCTTCCTACATAATTTTTGCTTCCATTTTTCTCCTAAATGATAAAAGGGATCAATTCATGGTGCTGTACATGGCGTTATTCAGAGAAGAAAAGCCAGGGTAACCACCAAACCAACCATACTTAGAGAAAATAAAATTGACTGACCCTGTTAGTTTCTCAAGGTTGCAGATGTCTGAGTTAGGTTGGAGACAGGAAGCTGCCCTTACCATGGATTCTCTGCATTAAAAACTGTGATCCCCCAAGGGCAAACACTAATAGAATAATTTATTTTAAGAAAGGGTTGGTTTCTGAGTTAACTTCCTCAATATCAGTCAAAAGGAAAAAAGTGTAATATTAAATAGAAAACTTGAAGACAACTGTAAATTATGGATTCATAGAGCAAAATGAATGTAGGAGGTCATTAGAAATGTTAAGCAGATATTTGACCCAAAATGATAAGTATCAAAGTTTTAAATAATTATATTTCAAATTGATAACCTGTTTACTTTAGCTACTATATATGAACTATAAAGGTTGCATACCAAAAATAAGGTTGCATACCAAATATTGCTAAATATAAAAATACTTACAGAAGTATGACCTCTATTCATATATCCTATGTTCCTATTATCATTTCTTCTTCCCATTTTATTATTCTACAATAGACATTTTGCTATGTAATTTTTTTCACATTCTAACTTGCTAAAATTTGAAATAATTTCAAGTAAAAAGACATCTGCCTTACCGTAATAGGTTTTATGGAGATTTGATGGCAAGGAACCGAATGCCTTAGGACACAATAATACTGTATAAGTAGATGCCCCAAGGTGACCTCCTTGGTAAGACTTGGGGAATGAATCATGAAAATATGAAGAAAGTTAATCAGAAAGATAGTAGTTGAGTAGTTCACAAATGTATTGAAAATATTAATGAAAATTTCATTATTTACCTATGTTCTCTCTCTTATTAGAGAATAAAGAAAACCATTTACATTTTATTATACATGGCATAATAATAAATGATTTGCATTTCAGTTGTAATTACCCCACACAAGGAGGTTTTTTTGTTTGTTTGTTTGTTTTTCCTCTTCCTGCATTGTCTCTCTGTCTCCTGTTTTTTCAACTTTACACCTATCCTTTGATCTCCTGTCGGGCTATTTGAAATGCCATAAAAAATGTTTCTTATCCTTTATTATAATGTTCTCTACATTTTCCATGACAACAAAATCCAAGAATCTTAATTGAAGGGGTATTATTTTCATGATGAAGTTTAGTCTGTCCCACCTATAATTCTAGCAAAACAACTACCCTACTACCTGCTGCCTTGGACAATGCACAGCAGATTCAGGGGTGTTATTTTACTGTAAGAGTACACATTCATGTACTTCCCCTGCTATAATTAGATATCCTATTGCTACTATCCAGAATGTGCTCTTTCTTTTTGACTTTTCTTTATCTTTCAAGTCTCAAGGCACATATTTCCATATCACCTTCACTTATGTCTCCAAAAGATGTAATGCTTCTTGCTCTGAGATTTAAAAGCAATTTCTGCACAGTTTCATGGTTATAATAATTTGCTCTTAGGGGCTGTGGTTGTGGCTCAGTGATAGAGTGGTCACCTAGCATGTGTGAGGCACTGGGTTTGATCCTCAGCATCATATAAAGATAAATAAATAAAGGCATCCTGTCCATCTACAACTAAAAAATATTTTTTTAAAAATCTGCTTTCTAGAAAATAATTCATATTCAATGGCTTATATTGTGCAGTTCTTATTTTTTTCTGACTTATAATTTGCCCTGATTTATTCTTATCCTAGGTCATCTGAAAACCAAACTTTTATTATTAATGTTGGAACCAATGTCATCTACAAGGAAATCTATCATGAGAACCCTGTGATTGGCATTTTGCTTATTTGCAGATCAACCTGAAAATATTTCTCATATGAGGATCAACGGTGTAGCTGTTAGATTAAAATTTAAAATGATGTCAAGTACTGATTTGCTAAAAGCCTTGAATAATACAGTCATGGATTTATATATAAATGGAAAATAGATTGTTCATATTTTAGTCCAATTTTTAAAATTAAAATGATTTAGACAATGCGATATGTACTTTTACTAAATAGTCCTTTTTAAAATTGAAAAATTACTCTGATACATTAATAGCATGACTAGTTATTATTAAATCAATGTGATGCAAAAAAATATTTTCTGTGTAGATAAATGTAAATAACTTTGTAATATGAAAGCACACAGAGAAAACTTGAAAAAAGATCAGATAATTCTTCAAAACCTCAAATTTCTGAAATTATTAATCTTTTCATATATTGTACATATTATTATGCAGAGTGAAATATTTTCATACATGAATAACATATGTAATGGCCAATCCAGTTAATTTTTCTGTCTTTTAAATACTTATAATTTGTATTGTTAAGAATCTCTAAATTTTCTTTTCTGATTCTTTATAAGAAAAATAAGAAGAGTTGTACTGTATAGTCACCTGACTGAGCCCAGCACAGTTGTACTTATTCCTGCTATGTAACTGCAGTTTGGTACCTGTTGTCCAACATCTCTATTCTCACTCCCTCCTATACTGCCTAGCTTCTGCTTAGTACAATTCTGAAGCTATCTCCATGAAATCTCCTTTTGTAGATTCTATACCTGAAAGAGAACACACAGTACTTTTCTCCTAGGGTCTAGTTTATCTTATTTAACATGATATTCACCAGTTTCACCCTCATTCCTGAAAAGACAGGATTTTATTTTGTTTTAAATGGCTGAACAATACTTTATATGTTTCACTTTTTTTACCCATCATCTAAAAAAGAACACAACAGTCCATTTCATATCTTGGATAATTTTGTAACAAACATGAATGTGCAGGTGTCATTTTGATATACTTATGTTATTTTCTTTAATTTATAGCCCTTCATGGGAAAGTTGAGCTCCAGGAGAGTCGTATTTTCAGTTTTTCCAGAAATTTCCTTATTTTTTTTCTGCAGTGGCTGTGATAATTTTCATTCTAGTATCAGGCTGTAAAAGTGCCTCTTACTTTGCTCCCTCACCAAAATTTGTATTTTTTGGCTTTTCTACTACAGCCCTTCTTACTGGGGTTAGATTACCTCTTGTGTTTGTCTTCACTTGCATTTCCTTCAGGATTAGTGATGGGGACCAATCCAAAATATATGTTATTGCCAGGGACTTAATGCTATACTGGCAAGGCATTTGCACATTCCATCCATTTAGAAAAGGTACCAAATTCTATTGAAAAATGATCAGGGCAGTAAGGTATTGGTAGATGCTTCATGAGAAACACTGTCTTGTCATGGGAGAGTCTCACTTTTGAAACTGTGTGAACATATGATTTTCTGGTCCAGGGGCCAGTGTGATTGGGTGCCCTGGCTATCTTTCTCTAAGGCTATTTAAAGAGCCAGCATTTTTGTCATTGGACCAACATATAGGTAAATTCTCACTATATTAAGTGTAATTAAATCCAATTGAATGAACAGGTGTTTGTCTGAAAAACCTCACATCATTTGTATCATTATTAATACTGGGATGTATTTTCCTGTCTAAATAGTTACGTGTACTAAAGGTATATCTGGGAAATAGGTCCAATAAATTTCCCATTAACTCTACTTACCTAACAGCGCAAAAGAGCCAGAGAGACATAAACTTTGTGGTGGAGACGTAGTACCTCCATGTTGTTTGATTGTCTGCTCAGCCTGATATGTGAGGTCCTTCAGTTGTCCCTGTGATGGCAGGTTGGCCTTTTGGTTCCTCAGAGTCTTCTCTCCCTTCTTCCTACTTCTCAGCTTCTTCTTCCCACTGGGGGATGGGATTGACACATCTGGATGAGCTCTTTGTTTCCAGATCCTCCATGATGATGACAGATGGCATGTTCAGATACTCAGATGGGACAAGCTGCACATTTGGGAAAGATACAGTGCATGTCATTTATCCCACATTATCACTGAATCCGGTCTATTCCATTGTCCTCTTTGTAAGTCTCTCTGCCAAATGAGGCCTAATGGGCCTGTGAAGTGGTAAATGTGTTGCTCAGCAAAATCGCAACCTTCAGAATCACAATTTAAAAATCTTAAAAGAAAGAGAGCATGATTCAAACAGTTTTGTGGGGTTCTATCTCCTCCTTTTTGTTTTTGTAATTGTAGTTTAAGAGACAAGTGAGCTCTACCCACAATAGTCTGGCCTTTGTGAGATTATAAGGAATACCTGTTTGGTGATCAGTATATGTTGAAAAGAATAACTAATGTAAGCTGGAGCATTATCAGTTTTAATTTGTAGAGGGTAGCCCAGCACTGCAAAATCAGCTGAGTGATGAGAAATAACCTGATGAGTATGTTCTCCTGTGCAAGCCGTATTAAAAATGAAATGAGAACACGTATCAATAATAACAGGTACATAACACTGTTTGCCAAATTGAGGGATGTAAGTTACATCCATCTGCCACAGTTGGTTTGGTCAAAAAACTACAGGGATTAACCACAGTTGGTGAAGCTGAGCTGTGAAGTACACAATGAGGATATTGATGAACAAACTGGTGAGTTGTTCTTGAGTAATATGAGATTTTTTTGTGCATACTGGAAGCATTCTGATGATTTAAAGTATGAGAGACTTAGCAGAGCCATATGGAGACAACTGTTGACAGGCTGCAACAAGATGATCAATCATAGAATTACCTGATGTTAAAGAACATGGAAGTTTGGAATGAGCTCTAATATAACCAATAAAGCAAGAATAATGATGCACTTGAATTGTTTTCTGGATAGTATGGAATAAATAAAATAATTATTTTTCATATATCCAATTTTAGATGTTTTGATGTGTTTAGTGACTCCTACTGGATAGGCGCTGCCGCTCTAGATATTAAGTGGCTCATTAGAAAAAGGAAGTAAGGCACAAAAAGAGCTTTAAACAGTGCACATACGTTACTATGACCATGGCTATAGAAACAAGCTTTGCCTGAGCTGGAGCCGTCTGTAAACACTGTGATTGGCTCAGATATTGGCTGAGTATGTACAATATGTGGAAAAATAAATGATGTTAAGATAGCCAATTGAAGGGGTTCATCACAAGGATATTAATTTTCTATTTGCCCAGTAAAATTAGAAAAAAACTACTTGCCAAGAGTTTGAAGATTGCAATAGTCAATTTTGTTGTTGCACTGAGAATGGTACCATGATAAAAGAAGACTTAGTTTCCACCAACTGTATGGCTTGAGTACTGCCTTTAATAATGAACTGAGCAACAAAATCATGAAATGGAGTTAAAGATTTTGGAAGAGAGTGAGCAAGGTGAAGCCATTCAATAATTCTCAAGGATTACCATATTGTTCATTTGGGAGTATGAGTAGTGGAAAATATCAACACATATGTAGGCTCCTATAAATTAATTCTAATGAGATGTGCAGTCTTAAGAGCAGCTCTAACCTTTACTACTGCAGGCTTGGTTTTTGCTATGAGCTGTTGAGGAGAAGCTGGAAAAGGGTCTCACATAAATAAAATATCAAATAAGAAGTTAAAATATTCAGGGGATAATTTTAGACTATACCTAAGCAAATTGATGTCACCCCAACAACATTTGAAATTCCTTAAGAGTATGTAAAACATCAGATCAGATTTATGGATTCTATAGATGGATCATGAGTTCTCAATTAAGCTGCCTAGATACTAAAAGGGAGAAAGCTTTTGTACTTTTTCAGGTGTTATGAATAAACTCACTCTGGTAAGTGAGGTTTCCAAGGAAGTAAAAGTTTTAAAAGCATATCTATATTAGAATGTGCCCAAAGTATGACATCTATATAAAAATTAATATATGCATCAGGACATTGCTCTTGAACTGAAACAATGGCTTGAGCTATAAAACTCTGACATAAAGTATGAATATTGGCCATTCCCTGTGGCAAAACAGTATCTCTTAACAAGCTTCTCAAAATTAATAGTTGGAACACTAAATGCAAAGCACTTAGAATCAGTTGGATGTAAAGGTATTTTTTTAAAAAAATACCTTTAAATCCATATTTATTAAATGATAATCAAAAGGAATAGTCATAGGAGAGGGAATTCCAGGCTGTAAATCATGCGTTAAATTTATTGTCTGATTAACTGCTCTGATATATTGTAACAATCTCCATTTACCACATGCTTTTTATTACAAAAATAGGAGTGTTCCATGGGTAAAAGTAGGTTCAATATGACCAGTTTGAAGTTGTTCTTGGCTTAGGATATCAGCCACTTGAAATTTCTCCCCTGTAACAGGTCATGAATCAACCCACACAGAATTATATAACAGCCAATTAATGTTGTTCTTTGGGCCAGGAAAGAGATAGATGCCCCTACCAAAAACACTAATTAGTTAAATATCCTAATCAATATTGTCCTTGTTGAGATGATTGTGCCACAGGTAAACACCTTTCTTGTTTGTTTTTCCCCCTTCCCTAATAAAGTTAAGTTCTTGATCAAGCATTTGAGAAATAACCACTGAGCCAGGAGTCCTTAATTAAACTCCAATGCTGCTTAGCACATCACAAACCTACATATTTACTAGCAAACTCTCAAGGACATAAGGTTTGAAGAGCCTTTTGTTACCTTTAGCATCCTGCCATCGAAGATATTGAGCACTCTGCAATTTTAGAAATATGATTCATGCCTTCTAGCCAATGGGGGCCCTATGTAATGACCATCCTTTAGGTGAATGCCTTGTGGACATTACAGACATGTCTGCTCGGGTATCATTCAGGCACATAAAAGTCTTTCCATTAATTTTAAAGATCCTGATAGGGTTGCTCTTGCATAAATTTGAGTCCAGTATGACCTGTCTGATGACCCAAAGCCTTTATTGCCTCTGGGTTTATCCAACAACATTTTTCCAGTTGAATGATAAGGCAAAAGAAGAATCTGAGCTATGGTATTCTCTAGATGTACTTGATGCACAGAACTGTTTGAGCTATAACTTTTCTCTCTCCTGTAAAATCTGAATTGATCACCTGATAACACCTGAAACCCTTTCATCTTTAAGCTATTTCTCCCCAATATAAGAACCTCTGTGCCAAAAAGCAAAGGGCTATAAATTCCAGTAGACATGGCCAGAGGCCTCATTTCTGGAGGTAATAAACTTTCGGCAGTAGAATTATGTAGAATGAAGGTTCAATCCTTCTCTACCACCTCTGGCCATGTAAAGGTCTCAGATGGAGAACCAGAGTGTATGCCTTCTCCAGAATGAGCAACAGCATCCTCACTATTTGCAGGGGAGGTGTTGGAGAAGGCCCTGTCTCCTGTTTCCTGACTAGGGGAACAAAGATCACCCTTTCACATCTGACTGCATTTTGCACTCATTGGCAACATGCTTCTATGGAGAAAATGCAGACAGAGCCCTGGTTGATTCCTTTATCCTGGCTGCTGCTGCCAATATCTGGCCATGTGTCCAGGGTTGCCACAGTTAAAACACTCCCTTTTGGAATTTTTATTCTTCCAAGGAGATGACAAACTTCTTTCAAATCTGAGCCATTGCCACGCCTTGAGAATATGTAATTCCCATATCTACACAGAGGTGGACAAAATCTGACAAAGTCCTTTTCTTTTGATGAGGGCAGAGAGCCTCCTGGCAGGTTTTATTGGCATTTTCAAAAGCAAGTTGTTTAACTACTAATTCACCAGCATCAGGGTCACTTATTCCTGATTTACCACTGAGTATAATTCTGCAAACAAAATCTGTATAAAGGTAAAGTCTGTCAGGTCCTTGGTGGATCTGAGAGATGTCTGGAGTTTTCTATCCCTTAGTAGGTAATCCTCTTCATGCCCTCTTGGAGCACACACTTATTTGTAAATAGGTCTGTAAATCAAAATGTAGCTGATGCCCCAAATCAGTGAATTGTCCAATTTCAGTCAACATTTCCAGACATCAATCCCATGAGCTTGATTCCATTTGCCTATACTGCACTAAACTCCACCCAATTAGATTTCCACAATAAATAATCACCACCTGGGATACAAGCTTTAGCAAGAATAATCCAATCATTAGGCAGAAAAGCTTTATTAGTAAGATTTCCTAATAAACTCTGAAAAAAGGAAGCCATGAGTCCATACATAGAGCAGGCAGACTTAAACTCTTTAAGAGTATTAATAAGAATACGTTCCCATGATCTAAGTAGCAATTCAGAATTATGTGGATCAGCTTCTTCAATAATCAAATATAACCAAAAGCCTGCCATGTTTTTTCTAGCAGCTCTTTGAGCCTGGAGAGCCTGTTGAAGTGGTGATAACTTACAAATTTAGATACACTGAATTTTAATTAGCTTGAGGCATGGGATGGGATACAGAGGAAGAAACAGTCATATTTAAATTTGAAAGAATATGTCTGCCATGTGACCAGCAGGAGCTTCATGAAAGAAGGTTCAGTTCATAAGAAATTGCTAGTGAATTTTAAAATAAAGAGACACACTCTCAATACATTTAACACAGCTCTGAGATGGCTTCTCCTAGCTCCCACCTCCAGCCACCTAATGAGGTGGTGAGGTTTACAGAAGAGACTATCGAGAGAGCGAGAGCACAGCAGGAAGTGAGCTTTTATTGGGAAACAAAAATTCAAGGGAAAATCCCATCCAATGAAGGTTAAAGGGGGCAGCATCCCAAGGTGAGAGGCAGTGATTGGGTCTTCAGGTCACTGGCCAGGCACGCCTCTGCATGAACAAGCCCTTGGACCTGGGAAAGGGTTGGGAAGCTTTTTAACACAAGCTGGGTAAAGCGCCTCTCACCCAGCCAGGGAGGTAATTCAAATCACATGGAAGGATGGCCTCCCACATATTCCCCCTTTTTTTATTTTAAAAGGCAGGTGATGATTTACTCTCTCGAGTTTTTTACTCTTGCTCTGAAGACTTGCCATCCTATAATTACAACACAAAAAAGAAATAACAGCAAAGATAACAATCCAATAATGTACCAGGCTGAGTGTTTAAGAATATTTCCAGGGTTAAATCCATTTAATTCCTTCAATGTTTTATTAGCCAAAGAAGAAGGATCCAAAGAATCAGCTCTATTATTTTGAATATCTTGGATATGGTGATAAAGTTCCAAAAGATCCAAACTATTATTATTATTTTGCCAAATACCCAACAAATGGTTTTTAGCCTTTTCCCAATCCCAGAAAGAAGCATTGTACTTGGCAGCTGTAACACACACATATTTATAATTTGCATGGCATTTAAGGCTTTCCTTAAACTTTAAAGCTAAAAGTTCATTACCTATATTTATAACAGTCACCTCTAAGGCATTTAACTTAGTCTCAATCCTTTCATCAATATTTATTTGATTTCACAGGGCCTTGGACGTATTTTGGACTAAATTATTAAGAAATTTTGCATGTTGAATATTTTGTGATAAAGTTATTGAGGCTGTGACAGTGGATGCAATGAAATAAACCAAGGCCAAAACTCCAATAATTATAATTCCAATAGCAAGTCTAGGTCTAATTAGCTGGGTATGAATTTGCTGTAAGACTTGAAAACCAGCATCAGCGTACCATGGCTCTGAAATATTAGCAAGCAATAAAACAAAAGAGGGCTGCTGAAGTATCAGCACTCCTTTTCCTCTATTATATCTAGTAATACAATTGGTTAGCTTACATTTGTTACATGTTACAACATATCTGTCATCTATCCATTTAACTTTTACTTTTCCAATAATTAAAACATAAGGAGATTGGACACAGGCTCATAAGCCTTAGCAAGATCCCTCCTTTCAGCTCTTGCCAACAAATTTTGATAAAGGCTTCTCTGAAAAATGTAAGAATTCTGAGGCAGCAATTAAGTGCCAAACATCTTTTTGAATACCATCCTCACTGTAAGTCAAAATATTACCAACAAATCCTGCAGGGGTCATAGCAGAATTTTTTCATAATTCTCTCATCAATTTTTGGAGGCCAGTCTAAAATATACCCACTATATTTAGACACCTTATGTTGTACAGGAAAATTATTTCCATAATCTATCCATCTAGGAAAGGTGCCAATCTCAATTGTAGAAGTATTTGGGCAGTGAGGTATTTGTGGAGGTTTTGCAGAAATGAGTGGTTTGTTATGGGAAAGTCCCGTTTTAATCACTGATATAGTTCAAAGATTTAAGTCTCCATAAATAGTATGATTAGGCAGTCTAGGTCTCACAACCAATGTCTTTTCCTCAAATGATACTCTCAGACAGCTAGCATGTGTACCATGGGACCAATACAAAGGTAATTGGGCACTGTAGCCACAATAATTAAATCTAGTCACATGATTGGGAGTAATATGAGTATCTGTAAATCCTCCCATCATGAATGAGTCATTAGTAAGCACTGGAATAGATTCTCCAGTCCACACAGCTGGATGTACCAGGGGTGGATCTGGGAATTATGTCCAATAAGTGTCTGCTCAACTCCCTTTTACCTGACAGCCCAGCAGGGCAATCACCATAGCTACCATCATCAATGGAGTCTTATTTCTTCCTAGGAGTCAAATTATTCACGAAGATTGTGTTGTCAGCTTCTTCATGCCCTCCCATGATATCAGCTTTTCAGCTGGGTCATGTTGTTTCCTCTTCATCCTTCTTTGATATCTCTTCCTTTGGAATGGGGGCTTTTCCAGGTTGATCTTCAGTGGCTTGAATCTTGATTCTATCTCTTCCATGTCTGATTGTGAGTTCAGGCACCCAGATAGGATGGAAAGCACCTTCTGAAAAAATACAAGCATGACCTATGCCCCACATAATCACTGGATCTGGGCCTTTCCATTGACCACTCTGTAAGTCTTTCCACAAAACTTTGCCCAAAGGGCTTGTTGTTGTGGAAGACATATGTCTCTCAGCTGCAGTGTGAACTTCTGTATCACATTTTTGAAAATTTAAAACAAACAAGGCATGGTGGAGGTTATTTTGGGGAGTCATAAACCTATTCCCCCCTTTTAATTTTTGTAATTGCTGCTTAATAGATAAATGAGCTCGTTCCACAATGGCTTGACCTTGGGGGTTATAAGGAATTCCTCTTTTAGGGTTAATTTGAAACTATGGGCAATATTGTTGAAAAAAAGAACTTACATAAGCTGGTGCAATATCTATTTTAATCTGCAAAGGTCATCCTAACACAGCAAAGGCTGCTAGGCAGTGAGAAATTACATGTTGAGTATTTTTTTTTTTTTTTTTTTGTACGTGCTGTGGCAAAAATAAATCTGGGTTGTGTATCAACTATCACATGTACATAACATTGTTTACCAAATTGAGGGATATGAATTACATCCATTTGTCATATTTGATTTGGTTTTAATCCACAGGAATTTACCCCTGATGGCAAAGATGGAGTATGAATAACAAACTTAGGGCAGTGACTTACAATTTAATGAGCTTGTTTTCTGGTAATATTATTTTTTTTACATAAGCTAGAAGCATTTTGATGATGCAAGGAATGTGAAGCTTGTGCACAATCATATGGAGACATGTGTTGACAAACAGCTACTAATTTAGGAATCTTGTCATTATCTGAAGTTAAAGGTCCTGGAAGATTAGTGTGAACTCCTATGTGTCCTGTGAAACATGGGTATTTTCACATTTGCACCGCCTTTTGTAGATTATGAAGTAATTTATTTACTTTTTTAAGAGAGAGAGAGAGAGAGAGAGAGAGAGAGAGAGAGAGAGAGAGAGAGAGAGAGAGAATTCCAATATTTATTTTTCAGTTTTTGGCGGACACAACATCTTTGTTTGTATGTGGTGCTGAGGATCGAACACAGGCCGCACGCATGCCAGGTGAGTGCGCTACCGCTTGAGCCAAATCCCCAGCCCTATGAAATAATTTAAATAGCTCTTGTGAGGAAGTATATCTAATAACTGAAGTTTAAATATTTTTGGAAACTTTGACTACATATAAGTTGTCAGAATAAATATTAATAGGCTCATTTGTAAAGTAATTTAAGGCACAGATGAGAGCTTGTAGCTATGCTCTTTGGGCAGAGATATGTGAGGTTTGTATTACCTCTGTGTGAACACGGCTATAAAATCTTGCTTTACCTAAGCTTGAACCATCAGTGAACACTGATAGGGCTCCAATAATGGGCTGGGCATGTACAATATTTGGAAAAAGAAGAGGTGTTATTGATGCAAATTGAATAATTTTATCACGAGTGTAATGACTATCTATCTGACCAGGAAAATCAGCAAAAGCTATCTGCCATAAACTAGAAGCTTGAAAAAGCCAATTATTTTGATGAACAGAAAATTGAATAATTATAATATTAGGTTCAGGGCCAATTAATTGAAAAACTCTCCTCTTACCTTTAATTACTAATTGAGCAATAGAGTCATGAACATGATTGAATGTCTTTTGGGGAGAGTGAGCTAAATGAATCCACTTAATAACACCCAATCTTTACCATATGGCTCCGCTTGGGTTATGCACAGTTGGAAATATTAATAAATACACTAGTTCTTTAGGATTAACTCTAGTAAGCTGTGCATTTTTAATTGCACTTTTAACCATTTTTAAAGCTGTCCTAGCCTCTATTGTCAACTGACATGGAGAGGTTGGAGAAAGATCTCATTGCAATATCTGAAATAAAGAACTTAAATCAGAAGTAGTCAGTTTTAAGGATGGCCTCAGCCAATTAATATCTCCAAATAATTTTTGAAAGTCATTAAGGGTATGTAACTCCTTAACTTTTATCTGTAGATTTTGAGGACAAATTGTATGTCCTTGAATTATCTGATCTAAATATAGAAAGGGACTCATCTTTTGTATTTTTTGAGGAGCAATGCACAAACCCATTGCTATAAGTAAAGCCTCTAATTCAGTAAAATTTTCTGAAAGTACTTCTGGACTAGCATGCGCCAATAATATATCATCTATAAAAAGAATAATATATGCATCAGGAAAGTTATTCCTTATAGGAGTTATCACTTGACCCACAAATTTTTGACATAATGTAGGACTCTTATGCATCTCTTGAAGCAGGACCTTCCAGCAATATCTTTTAACATGTTCTTTAAAATTAATTGCTGGGGCAGAGAAAGCAAATCACAATCTTCAGGATGCAACCTTATTGAGAAAAAACAATCTTTTAGATCTATTACCATCAAGCTATAGTTTAAAGGGATGGCTGTGGGGGAAAGAAGTCCTGGCTGTAATGATCCCATAGGCTGAATTGCATGATTTATTGCCCTTAAATCTTGTAGTAACCTCCAGTTACCTGACTTTTTCTTAATAACAAAAATGGGGGTGTTCCAAGGACTAAGTGTTGATTCTATATGACCAGCCTGAAGTTGTTTCTCAACTAACATATGAATTAGCTTAATTTTTTCCCCTGAGATGGGCCATTAAGAAATCCATCTAGGCTCTTCTGTGAGCCAGGTGATCTTTTCTGCTATCTTTTGGATTGGGGAGACACTCAGGGCCCCTAGTAAAAATTTTGGTTTGGAGTATTTACTAATCTCTGTCGAGGAGACTGGTTTGTAAGCAGACGCTCTCCTTGATAAGTTCCCTCATTATCTCCAGGAATAAGCCCTTGATTAATTTTCTCAATTGATCTTATTGAATTTGAAGTTATTAATAACAATTCCATTTAAGTTAAAATATTTCTTCCCCATAGGTTTGCTGGTAAGGACTCTAACACATAAGGTTTAAAAACTCCACTGTTCCCATCTGGATCCTCCTAACAGAGATAATTTGCACTTTGAGCAGGCTGTGAGATTTGTCCAATTCCCTCTAGGTTAGCTGGTACTACATGGAAGGGCCAATTTCTAGGCCAAAAATGACTGGAAAAAATATGCCTTGTGTCTATAATATCTTTAAACTTTTTATGATTAATTTTAAGTTCCAGTAGGGGGCACTCCTGCCACAGTAATTGAGACCAGTACACTCTGGTGGATTGGAAACTGAATTTACTTGTGGGTGCTCATCTGAATTACAGGGTAATAAAATTAATTGAGCAAATGTATCTTTTGGAGTAAGCCAAAGGGCATAATTTGATCTTACAGTAACATTTAATTCTCCTTTAAAATAAGAATTTATTACTCCAGGTATTACCTAGATGGCCCCTTTTAAATTGTTAAGTCCCAAAATTAACCCTATACTTTCTCTAGGGAGTGGCCCAAAAATCCCAGTAGGGATTTGCTGTGGCCCTAATTCAGGATTTAATTCAATTGTCATTGAGGGTTGTAAAGAAACTGTCTGTGCTTTTCCTTTCAGTAAAAATCGCGGCTCCCCATGGTGAGCGACAATGACATCACATTGCTCGACCTTCCTAGTTTCCCTCTGGAATGGAGTAAAAAAAGTCCTTACTAACTCAGAGTATCTGTTAAAATTTGTCTTTTTAACAGGCAATGGCCAAATTTGAATAGCCTGGGCAGGTGCTGTTAAACACAGCCTATTGAAATTTCCCGGTAAATCCTGGATTTCACTGTCCAATACCTCTCCCTCAGACTGGGACTCCTCCATGGATTCTCTGCTGCCACCATTTTGAATTTGGGCTTGTAAGCAACATGGGAGAGAAGGACTTTCTATCTCTATAAATCTCTTCCAGACTTTCCTCTCTGGGAGGAGGACCTTCTATCCCCCGTGGAGGTTTCCTCTCTCTGATTTTCCTCTAGACTACTCTGGCTCGGCTCAGGCAAGGTACAATTTTTTACTTTAGGTTTCAATCAGAGGCTTTTTCTTTTGAGCTGGCTTAGAGGAAAGGGGATTTCCTTAGCCTCAGGCAATTTTTCCATTTGAATAGACTTAATAGCTCTCTGAATACCTTACAATAGATCTTCTAGGGGTTATGGACTATGGCCCTTGTAATCAAAAAGACATATCTATAATGTAGTCCAAACCATTTGTATATTCTCAAAATTTCCAGGTAATTCATTAGAAAGGCAGATTTTATGTAATTTCCTTCCTAATTTGTCCCAAGTATGTAAATTTGCTGAATCTTGGTCACAAAACCAAGGGCAACATTCACCTACAACCTTTAAGAATTGTAGCAACTGAGTCTTTTTAATTTGCTTTCCCTTCTGATTAATTATTGTCTCTAAAACAGTCGAATACATGTACTTATCAGTAGAAGTTGAATTTCCCATTATTAATAGTTTAAAGTCTTTTTGCTTCAAAAACTGCCTGTTGCTTCCATGACCCTAAAAATGACACCAATTCCTTATTTCTATAGCGTGCTCCCTAACTCAACCTAGCCAATTTATTATGCCCCCACTCCTGGGCTCCACTTCTGCCATGCAACCATCTAGAGCTTCATGAAAGAAGGTTCAGTTCATAAGAAATTGCTAGTGAGTTTTAAATTAAAGAGACAGACTCTCATTACCTTTAACACAGCTCTAAGATGGCTTCTCCTAGCTCCTGCCCCCAGCCACCTACTGCAGAGGTGAGGTTTACAGAAGAGACTAGTGAGAGAGTGAGAGCACACCAGGAAGTGAGCTTTTATTGGGGAACAAAAAATTGAAGGGAAAATCCCATCCAATGGAGGCTAATGGGGGCAGCATCTCAAGGTCAGGGGCAGAGATTGGGTCTTCAGGTAAGTGGCCAGGCACACCTCTGCACAGACAAGCCCTTGGACCTGGGAAAGGGTTGGGAAGGCTTTTTAACACAAGTTGTGTTTAAGTGCCTCTCACCCAGCCAGGGAGGTAACTCAAATCATGTGTGAGGATGGCCTCACACAATTATGGAATAAATCCATTTCCTCTTCAAGTTCATCCTAAGAGTCCTCTTTAAAATCCAATTCGAAATCCTTTCCCCCTCATGCAGAATGCTTCTGTTCAAATCAAGGTCCTTCACCCCCTCTTTCTCTTCCCATGAAGACAAAGGATCTGGCAAAAGAAATGAAGGTCCAGTTGGCTGAGGATATTTTGTTAACTGCTTGTAACCATTAACTCTGCATTCTTAAAGCCAGAAGTCAGATCAGAAACTGACCATCTTTCACTGTCCTGAGATAGATGGAGACAATCTCATATTAAGGACCAGAAAGTAAAGATTTACATGGGAAATTCTTCTGAAGGTTTATCCGCACACATAACACCTCCTTATCAAGGCTCTCCCAGATTTTTAAATCATGGTTTCCTCCTCCAGAAACCCTGGGCAGTGTCAATGACAAATTTTGAAACTTTGCCAGCTGCATCTTCTTTATAGGGCTCCCTTGTGATTTTAGCAGTTTTAAGCATTGTGACACAAACTTGCCTTTCTTTCAAGTTAGAATTTCCCATATCTTTACACTGAGCTATATAAAAACTCACTCCTCTCCTTCCTTCAACCTACACTCATCTCTTTTTGAGGAGTGTCCTACTCACTTTAAAATTGTGAGTTCCCAGAGTGTTCAGGTCCCCGTTGAAAGTGCCAACTGACACGGTCCATGGTTTGGTGGAAAGAGGATTTCAAATGAGACAAACACACACAAAATATAGACAACATGGGATTCAGACCAACCAAATTCCTGGTAGGAGAGAGACTGGCCATAAGATGGCTGCACACATGTATTACATAGGTTTAAATATCAAAAGGATTTACTGTGAGAAACCTTCTTCCAAATAAACAGAAACACAGTTGTGAGCAATAACAACCCAATTAAAGCTTATCAGCTGGTACCCATATCTCTTCTACCTCTGGACAGCTAGCTTTTGAACTCAAGGCCATGAAATAATATCTGTGAGTGGCACAGAATCCCCTTTGAACAGGGCATCACTAGTGACTCAGAAGTCTTAATCCACATGTTTCCTCCAAGAGTTCTCAGAAGGGCAGTGTCTCTGCTTTGGGATGGTTCAAAAAAACCGGTAAGGCATTCACTGCTCCAGATGCAGTTATATTTTAACTCATTTGCAATGGACCATTTCAAATGCATTCTATACAATCATTTCTTTTAAAATATAAAGGAATAAAATATCAAGAAGTAATTTAGCAAAATTTGGGTAAAACTTATACTCTGATTGCAACAATAGATTGTGCAACAATATATTATTTAGGAAGATCTAAATAAATGGAAACACATACACTGAAATGGTTAATTTTGTTGCAACAGACATACCATGCAAATTGATATAAAGATTAAACAACCTTTATCAAAATTCAAGGAGAATTTTGGCACAAATTGAGAACTAATCCTAAAAATTTAGAACAATTGTGATTATAACAAAGACAAAAGACTGACCCTTTCATATTTCAAAGTCAACTACAAACCTACACAATTCAAGGGAGTGCAGTTTAAGAAAAGAGGTATAGTAGGGATGTTTGCAATAGAATTTAGAACCTGAAAAACACACAAATTTTGATTAATTAATTTCTAGTAAGATTGACAAAATAAGCAGTATTGACAATCTCTTTTATAAAGAGATTGACAAAAATAGGAAAACAACAATCTCATTATGGAATAAATGTGCCGGGAAAAACTGATGATCCACATGCAAATAAATAAATAAATAAATAAAATGGTTCCCTGGATATGTACCATGTAAAAATATTAACTAAAATAGTTCAGAAATTTACATAAGAGGACTTGCAGTATATAAGCTGAGTAGAAAAAAAGTATAAATATTTATGACTTTGAAGATGGTAATAGTTTCTTAGATGTGGTACAAATAAACACACACAAAAAATTGAATAGAAACATTGGACTTCATCAAGCTTAAATAATTTCTACATGACAGGTCACTATCAATAAAATGAATAGAAAAATGTCTTATATTGGCAAATCATACACCTGAAAATGGATTTTCATCAAGATTATTTAAAGAAAGTTAGCAACTCGATAATAAACACATCACCAAATCAAAAAATGTTCAACAAATATGAATATACTGACTCCAAGAAAAATATGCAAATGGCCTATGGAAACCTGGAAAATAATATTATAGGTATTAAAGGGAAATTCAGAACATAACCATGTTGAGGTAAGTTATCTCACCACATGATCAATAACCTAGTTTTAATAAAATTAATAATAAAGTGTTGGCAATGATATAAGTTATAAAAATACCTATGCAGGGCTGGGGATGTGGCTCAAGTGGTAGTGTGCTCCCCTGGCCATGTGTGCAGCCCGGGTTCAATCCTCAGCACCACAAACAAAGATGTTGTGTCCTCCGAGAAATAAAAAATAAATATTCTCTCTCTCTCTCTCTCTCTCTCCTCTTCTCTCTTAAAATTTTTTTTAAAAATTCTCTCTCTCTCTCTTTCTCTCTCTCTTTCTTTAAAAAAATAGATAAGCAATGATTGTTAGAATGGAAATTTATTCAGTCACTAGTTAAGAGTCATCCAGTCCCTCAAAGATTAAACATAGAGTTTTCATATAACCCTCAAATTTTACTTTAGCTTATATACCAAATAGAAACAAAAACATACCCAAATAAAACTAGTACATGAATATTAATAAATGAGATCATTCATAATATCCAAATGTTGGGAAAAAAGTGCAAAATTTTAGGATTTAGCAAACAAATGTGATCTATATTACACTATGAATTGTGATTTGGCTTTGATAGGGAACACACATATTTTTAAAATGGGCACATGAGGTTAAGGTAATAATTCTATAAAGTGGGACCATGGGGCTGATTCCCCATGCTTTATTTTATTTCATTTTATTTTATAAAGAGAAAAATATGCTGAAACACTTACTGGTTTAAATCAAAATAATGTTACATTTCCCAGCAAAGAAGCTGTCATCTGCCAAAGATATTCAGGTCCCAAATGCCAATAAGAATACAAGTTGCCCTGTGAGGAGAGAGAAGTGGAATTTTATGACCCTTATAAAACCTGCTTACAAAACCTAGGGAGACAGAGGTAATGACGTATAACCTTAAAAGTTGTTTAGAAATAGGTTGCAATTAGAATAGGTCAGCATAGCCCAAAGTGACATAGAATTGCCCTGGAAGTTACCATGCTTAGTGGTACTTAAATTTGGATGGAATCCTGCTGTCTTTCAAAAGCCAAGAGGCAGACTTGTGCAGACCCTTAGGGAAATTTCCCTGGGATCCCCCAAAACTTGTAGGGCAAGAAGGCCATACTGTCTTCCTGAGAGGACTCACTCCCTTGAGATTATTCCCTTTTCCCTTTTCAAGTCCCTTCAATAATCTTGTGCTAGCTACTCTGAACAACATGTCTAAAGTCATTCTGACATGATCACATGATCACAAAAATCAACATGAGATACAACTTTCATTATTGCTTCATCTCTGTGACATAGGTCATGCCCTGTCACAGCATGAAAAGGAATGAAGTCCTCACTCATACTGCAACATGGATAAACCTTTAAGACATTATTCTAAGTATTGATATCAGTCACCAAAAGTCATAACAACTATTTGAAAGTGTTAAAATCAATCACTAAAACCAGATAATACATAACAATGCTTTGAAATGCCCCCATAATAAGCATATCTTAAATAGAGAGGAAATGGATTAGATGTTACTTAGGAATGAGGGATGTAGAATGGTTAGAGGTACCTGGAGAATTTGAATTGCTAAAATGCTTCAACATTGAATATTCACTGAGGTTTACAATTCTGAGATCCTAAACTGAGATTGAACAATTAAAATGTCTGCTTAAAATGGTGAATTTTATCCTATGTGAATTATATGTAAACAATGATTTTACTGAAAAAAAAATGTTAAACTGTGATACCTAAGAAATGTTGATTCAATATTCAATTCTGTATTTACTATAGTTCCAGTAAAGGAATTTTTGGAACAAGTTTCTTCAATTGCAACCATTCCTCACACTATCCTAAAACCCTTAACATAAGATCGGTGATTGCACATGCAGGATCATCAATACTTAACTGCAGGAAGCAGTTATAATTATGAAAGAGTCTTTTAACATACACAAACATAAAGGCACCTAACCTTTGATTTTGCACTTGGCATCCAGATATTCTAAATGTTCTTTTATATTTACTTTGATGTGTACAAGTTAAAGTTTAACTAAATAATGATTTTTTTGTTGGATACCTGCAAGAGCAGAGAGAATTCAAGGAAGCCTTGCATTTCACCAGGATGTCTATGAAAGTGACTGAAGGTCTACTACAGCTGAGTAGTCACTTTAGATTTGGAAGTTGAGTAAAGATGCTGGTGTGGACAATGGAATACAGCCATTGGGTCACTTAAGGACAATACTGGAGAATCTCACACAGAGGGGGCATGAGGTGACTGTTTTGAAAACTTCAGGTTCCATTTTTGTGGGTGGTTGACAAATCATTTGCCCTTAAATTTGAAAGTTATCCTTAATCATTGTCAAGAGAAGATGTAGAGAATCTTTATACTCAATAACTCATTGTACTGGTTTATGAGATGCCACAAAAATCTGACATTATTATTCAATATTACAAGAAATTATGAGTCAATTTTCTGATTATTTTGAGAATCTATGTAGAGATGCAGTTTTAAACAAGAAACTTATGGTAAAACTATAAGAATCAAGGTTTGATGTCATTCTTTCAGATGCCATTAGTCTCTCTGATGAACTTCTGGCTGAAGTTCTTCAAAAACCATTTGTGTAGGCTCTCTGTTTCTCTCCTGGTTAGACATTTGAAAAGTATAGCGGGAGATTTCCCTTTTCTCCTTCCTATGTGCATGTTATATTTTCAGAACTAAGTGATCAAATGACATTCCCTGAGCAGGTAAAAATGTGCTCTACATGTGTTATTTTGATTTTTGGTTTGAATTTATTAATGTGAACATATGAAATCAATATTACAGAGAGATACTAGGTGAGTCACTCATACTAAAATGTCATGACTCACCTGAGCCTTTTTGAAGGTGAACTTCCAAGAATATAATGTCAGATGATTTTTGAATAGTTCCATGTAATAAAGGAAAATCATCTATCAAATCTAAAGTACAACAGAAAAATGTACATTGAAGTGTCAGAAACCTTTGCCCAACAATTTTGTAAGACATACAGCAAATGCACATACCCACTCATGGAGTTCTGAGGACTTCTCTAGGCAACTACATACATTTTACCATTGCACTATTCATATTATTTATATTTGTAAACTAATTTTAATCTTCAGTAAATCTTCATGAATATAGAACATATATATTTAGGACTACCTGCATATTTCTAGCACAGCTCTCCTTATAACACTGAGAAAATTGTCTCACTTTAGTTCAATTATATTCCTCATTTAGAAACCATTTTGTTAATTTGTGATGGATTCCTTCTCAGTTCAATGACAATGTTTCCATCCCAGACCAGGAGGCCTTTAATTGTGGTTTCTAGCCCATCCACCTTCCTTCACTTAGGGTTTGCAGTTCATTCTCTTTAATGTCTATAATGCTGAGTTTTAAAGTGTCAAAGAAAAAAAAAATTGAATGAAATATATTCTATTTCATTCTTAACTACTTTCAGCTATTCTTTCAAAATATTTTAATATACAAAATATTTGCAAGTCCCTAACATGAACTCAAAGCAGTAGTACATATAAAAAACAGAAACATATTCAAACTACTTTCAGTTCACTTGCAGAAACAAGGATCAGAGTTCTTCCTCTAAATTGTACACACTAGATGTGTACCACATTACTGTGGTACACTTAATGGATTATGTAACTCAAATATTTGTTTCGTTTGTGTTTGTTACTTTCTCAATGCTAGAAATGAAAAAAAAAACATATTTAACCTTATACAGGTTGGCTTCCTTTGCTGATATTTAAGCTTGTGAATTGTGAGGACATTACAGATAATGTATCCTCAAAAATTTCATATATATATATATATATATATATATATATATATATATATATATATATATATATATATTCATGCACAATAGAGGCTTTATCAAATTATGGACACTTTTAAGCATATTTGTCTTCATTATTAAAAGTTTATTCAGATATTAGGTATATGCATATTTACATAGAACTTTCCAGTGTCCTGTAGCTTTAATATTTGTAAGGTTCAGGACCACCCACTACAATGGAAAAAGCAGATATCTGGCTCATTATCACTTACTAGGTTTTGGAATATTCTTGTCCGACACTACCAAATGTTGATTTTGTTGGAGGACTCCACTGCAGACCCGCCAATCCTCGGCCTGAGGTAAACCTGTTCCAATTTAGTTGGTTCTGTCATTCTTGCATTTTTACCAGGAATGATTCTCTCTTCCTCATTCAGAATGGCTCACACACAGTGATAGAATTACAGGAAATGGAGCAAAGAGATTTATAAATTGACATTCTTGCATGTGTTTATCATCACAAGTATGTGTTACAGTAGAAAAAGGATTTTTGAGAATAGGGTCAGTTAAATGAAGTTTTATATTATTTAACATATAATAAAATACCAATCATTCCTTGACAGAATAATGAGAGTGACTAGCATGTACCACAGGAAAGTGCTAAATATACGTAGAAGAAAAAGTAGCACAGTCTTTGCCCCAAACACATTTAATTCTACATTGAAAGGTAGACTGTGAGCGAGAAAGAAAAATTGTGTGGGCCATGCTATAATAAGGAAAGACCAGAAGATTTTTCTATCTATCTCAATGCTATTGGGGACCTCAGGTATACTCTCTGAGAGAACATGGGTCTCCATACCATAGCTGCCTGACAGAAAGAATAGAAAAATGTATGTTGCACATATAACAAGAAATACAAATTGTGCATTTTAATAAGTAACTATTAATTTGTACCACTTGTATGTGTAGGCTGCCCTATATTTATTATTATGAACATATCTATAAGCATATAGAATTATATTTCTTGAAAAGAATCAAAGACTTAATGTATGTTTGATGAATATCTCACCTTTATGACACAATTGAGAAGCTACTACATCATTACTTGATCCTTAAAGAGATCCTTTTTGGTTACATATTTAGCATGAACATAAAATCTAATCTTATTGAAAGTTTAAAACACAATATGGTAACCTCACATTCCACAATCAGAGAAATGAACATACTGGACAGTCCAGATCTTGAGTGAAAAATTTCTCTATTCACATTAAGTAATAATTGCAGGGTCAATAGAAAAGTTAAGAGAAGAGTTAAAAGAAAACAAGAAAAAGGATTAATAGCATCCTAATCATGATAATTAAGAAAAGTTGTGGTAATGAAGTTTCATAAACAAAATTTAAATCCTCATTACTGATTATCAGATATATATGAATTCTTTTTACTCATGTGTTCCCTTGCCATTTCCTATTAGATTCTAGGAAATTTCTGTATATTTCAAAGAATCAGATATTTGGAAAATATAGCAAAACAAACCTGAAAATGAACATTTTCTAATTTATTGTATATTTTAAAATAGCTAGATGAAAGGGATTGAAATATCTCCAGATAAATGCTAAAGGTGACACAGATGTTAAATGCCTTCTTTTGATATGTAAGCATTATATGCATCTGTTGAAGTATCACAAAAATCTCAAAAATGTGTAAAACTATTATGGAAAAATCAAAATTTGCAAAGTATAATAAAAAATAAAAATGCCTAATTCTATTTGCTTCACCAACTTTGGAAATTTTACAGAAAAAAAATTATGCTGTATAAAAAATTTATACCTGATATTTTTAAAGGAATCATTGAAAATAATACAGATATGCAATATGGAGTAATGATGTAAACCTTATACTTTCTCCATGTTATACTATTACAATCATTTTGTCAAAGAATACTCAACTGCATATTTAGACATTATGCAAATACCTTCAGAAAATGAAAGGCATATGATAAATAAATTGCCTTTTTTTGGAGGATGAAAAAATTACACATAATGGGGTTATATTTCTCCAAATATGTGAACTTACTTGTATGAATAGAAAGTAAAACAGAACAAGATCATATGTATTTTTCTGTGTTTGTCATCTAGGAATGGAACCCAGGTCCTCATGCATTCTAAGCAAATCCTGGGACACTGAACTCTATATCCATCCCTTAAAACACACAAAACATAAATCAATTTAAATTTTAAACAAGGAGATTATCAGTAAGATTATTTCTTTTTTATACTACTCCAATTTTTATAACATTTAAATTTTAATTTTAAAGGATATTGCAGAATGGGAATGATAAGTCTACTTAGTGTTTAATCTGTGATATAAGAATATGTCAGTTAATAATATAAGTATACACAAAATAAAAAATGAATGAATGAATGTATGAATAAAAGAAAAAGAACATATATCCTACAACATGGATGAAGAAAGATTTACATAGAGCATCAGTACAATTAAGTAGTGAATAAAATTGCCTAAAGTACTAAAAGTCATCTGAATACATAAAACATTTGGATGTATCATATGCATTTATCATGAAGCAGATGTCATCAAGTTAAAATTATAATTTTGAAAAATGCTATAGGCAATATGGGACCTGTAAGTGGAATATGAAGTTCTTTTATTTTGGTCTTTTAAATGTTTTTATTTATTTATTTATTTATTTATTTTTAGTTGTAGGTGGACATAATACCTTTATGTATTTTCATGTGGTGCTGAGGAATGAACCCAGTGCCTCACACTTGCAAGGTGAGTGCTCCACCACAGAGCTACAGTCCAAGTCCTAATTTTTTTTCCAAACAAATCTTAACCAATCTGTACCAAATGAAATATAATACATGGTTTCAAAGAGTGTGGACATTATTTCATAGATGAAAACAGAAAGCAGTGAATTGAAAACAGAAACAAGGAGATAAATTAGGAAATTGGTTTTGATAATATTTCCAAAAAAAATTTGGATCTCCATTCCTTTTTGAGTGAGGGACTTTCTTAAATAAGTAGAATTGTTCTTGTATGGAATATATAAGGTGAAAGTTAAGAAACCTTATGTTAGGATAATTCTATGACCATTCCAAAAAATAGTTTCTCCCCCTAGGAACTTTCTAAAGATTTAAGTGAGTTACTCAATATTATGACTAAATCTTTACTGCAGAAAGGCCTGGTGGAACTCTCCTACTGGTGTGAAAGTTTTTACTACCAGCCACAGTCAGGTGATAACAAAAATCTGTCATAGTGAGTTATATGCAGCACATTATATAGGGACCTTAATTTTACAATGAGATTTTATATCATAATTAATATGTACAGCAATATGTTCATCAAACATGGAGCTAAACATATATAATACAAGAGAATTTATATGACTCTGATCAATTGTTTCACAGAAATTCCAAACCACTAGCAGATAACTGAATTCCAGTGATTCTTAAACACTTAACCATAAAGAATGATTTAAAGGTAGAATTTGCAATATTATGATTAAATTAAAGTTATAAGAATTTTAGAGCAAACAAAAAGGCAAGTAAGAATTTTTCTTAATTATATTTAAATTTTTCTTCACATTTATAGAGGAACAAAAGAACAATGAACACACCATACTTCACCACATAATCATCACCACACATTGATATATACCACAAGGTCTATGCATCAATATTTTGCAACATGGAGTTTAGTTACAAATGATTCTAAGTTAAATTAGGACATTTATAAAAAATAGAAATACCACATCAGTGCAGACTCCCAGCCACTCACTCATGCAGGACCTCTGGGTGCCCAAGCAGGACCAACTGTGTCAGAACCCCTGCTGGACTCCTGGAAACTCACTTGTGCAGGAATCCCAGCTGGCCTCCACTCCCTTGTAGACCCCTATTTACCAACATGGGGCTCCTCTGGTTGCCCCTATCTTGGGACACTGTAACCACTGTCATAGTCCCCTACATGCAGTAGCTGCACCTGGGAACACCACACAGGATCTGGAGACAGCCTTCAGCCACAAGGCATTCCACAGAGCTATATCTGTAAACACTCTGCCTAATGTCAACACTAAGACTCACCCAATTGACACCCCATGGCTGAAAGCAGCCACCACCATCTTGGGACATGTTTATTGCCATCTTTAGTTGGAGCAACACCCAGCTTGGACACCAGCTGGGTCTTAGAAGCAATATCAAGGTAACTTTAGCCCCCAACTTCCTCCCTCTCCCCAGCAGTTGCTAACCCAGCTCAGTGCCTGTGGCTATGCAGCTGGTCTGTAGTTCACAAAATTTGGTCCTTAACTGCCCAATACAAAACAGCTCTCCATGACAGGTACACAGCCCTCAGAGCATAGCCTACAAGACCTCTGGATAGAAAGATTCCTGATTGGAAAGTAGAAAGGGAGGGGTGATTAAGATATGCTTTAGAGACTAAGTTAGAGGACAGGAATTGTGAGGCCTGCAGGCCATATGAGGAGATAAGACTAGGTACCCACATCATAGGAGAAGGCGCCAAAGGACATCAATCCATGCTGTGCAGTCTCCAATCTGAGACAGGCAAGTGTTATACCCCACCTCCAGGATGTCTGTCCCCAAGAGTAACCCTCCAACCCTAATAGCCTTCATCATCCTGTGGGTGAAGATACCAGTAAACAAAAGACAACCCCACCTATTGGATGAGATGGGAAAAAAGAAAAATACTGATCTTCAACAACAACAACAACAACAAATCCTTGTATCTTGCTTCAAGAATTTTTTAAAATTATTTTCTCTCTGTTGCTCTCACAACACCAACATTTGTGAAACCACTTTTCATAAATTAGGCTACTGAAGATTGGGATGTCTGAATAGTATATTACAGTCTTTAATTTCCTATTTTTTACATTTTTATTTTTCTTAATATTTCTATTTGTTTGTTGTACACTCTCTATTGTCTTCCCACTTACTTGTCTCTCCAAAATCACTTTCTCTCACTTCTTCTGCTACTAATGCACTTCTTTAGATACCTCTTTCATGCTTTGTAAGATCTAATAACTCTGTATCCTCACTTCCTACCCCTCAACATCTCATCCCACATCTAACCTCCAGTTCTTGGCCCACCATCAGAAACTGTAAACCGTTTTGCAAAACTACTGTTTATATTGCAGATAATTGTTGAACTCACCATTTCTGTATATTCTGACAAAACCATAAATGTATTACTAGCAGTTATTTGGTTTAAGGCTGTATATTGCTTGTATTGTGATCTGTTAATATTGTTCTCCCCCTTAAAGGAGAGGTATGGGCACCTTGCAGGAACACTATAAGCCTATAGGGTAAAAACTGTAACACCTTGGATCCACAGTGCTGGAAGGGTAGACACACAAACAATATGAATAAAGGGGGGGGGGAAGTTCTCCAAACAAACCAAAATACTACATTATTAGACATCTGTGCTCAGCAAAACAGAAGAAATGAAAGAGGAGTTCAGGATGTACATGATTAAAATATTCTGTGAATTAAAGGATAATCTAAGAAAGCAAATATAGGAAGCAAAAGATCATTTTGATAAAGAGCTACATAAGCAAATACAGTAAGCAAAAGATTACTTCAATAAGGAGACAGAGGTTCTGAAAAAAAACAACAGAAATTCTTGAAATGAAAGAAACAATAAACAAATTAAAAGCTTAATAGAAAGCACCACAAACAGACTAGATCAATAGGAAGACAGGATCTCGGACAAGGAAGACAAAATATATAATTTTGAAAGAAATGTTGATCACACAGTGAAGATGGTAAGAAACTATGAGCAGAAAATCCAAGAATTATGGGATAACATAAAAAAAAAAAACAAATTTAAGAATTATTAGGATAGAACGGAAAACATGGTGGCAGGTGGGGAGGCAGAGCTCCCTTCACCTCCTCAGCCACGCGGACAGAGAGAGACCTCAGAACATTTGGATTCTGCCTGCTGAGAAACTCCCAGCAAAATTCAGCTAAAGTGAGACCTAGTTGGGGAATTTGTGCTCCTCAGAGGTGGGAGCTTGCTCAGACACGGGTCAATCTTGGCCACCCCACACCTCGTGGAGGTGCTTGCTGACTGTCTGGCAGCCTGCCACAGACCAAGGTATTTCGGCACTGCTGGAGACCGCGAGCGGCAGAGAAACAAAGAGTTGGACCCTTTGAAGAGGTTGCTAACCAAGCCTCCATGAGACACTGAGAACAGAGGCCGGGACAGACCAGAGACAGACCAGACCCACCCCTCCCATCAGACACCCCAGCAAGCAGTCTGGAGCCTGCCATAGCAGAAAGCTTATGTCACTAGAGTTCAGCAGACAGGATACTTTCCCAGCATAATCAGCTTCAACGGGTGTGTGACCCCCACCCCACCAGATACATACAGCTGGGAAATATCAAAAATATCTCCCAGATATCTGTGGGCATGATTGTAGGGGCCGAGGGAAGCAGAGGGGACTCCTGACCTCCAACTACCCCTACCACCAGCTCCCGGGGGCATGGCTACTGAAAGGGACCAGGCAAAATAAGCTGACGGCCCCCAGATCAACGGCTCCACAACCTTGGGGTCTGGGTGAATGGCAAACAGAGAGAGTGCTCAGTCATTCCCAGGGGGCTGCAAGTGTAACTAGATCTGTGGAGAACGTCACTGGTGAGTGGGGCCTGGCTGGCAGGAGAAAGAGTGGGAGAGGCTGGAGACCAGAAATGGCCCTGGGCAACCAGGATTGGAGAGCTGCCCAGAAGGGGAAGAGGAGCCACTGCACAGGGATTGTTTCCTGCATATTGAGGGCAGAAACTCAGCTTGGAGGGCACAGGTCCACCTACTGGAAGAAAAGAAAATAAACTCTAAGACTGCATTGATCCTTTTTTTTTTTTCTTATTTATTTTTTTTTAATTTTACTTTTTAAACTTTTTTTATTTTCTCTTTTCAATTTTTATTTTTCTTACCATTTTCTTTTATTCTACCTATTTTTTCTCCCTCTTTCACCATAAGGACTTCTTCCTTCCCCTTCTCCTACCTTTCATCCCAAGCATTACAAATTTCATTATGTGTAATTTTTTAAATGCAAATAGGTGAAAGTTTCGAGGCTGTATATAGTGCTCCTAAGTCCCTAGACACCACCAAATACCCTGGTCCATTCGCCTGTAATATCCCCCTTCAGTAGAGCAATCTTCCAAGGTAGCTAAGAAATGCTAACCTCCATACCATCACAGCACCCGACATAAACATACAGTCTTAAGACCAAACTGCGGATCACTTTACGCCTTCAGAATCCATATGCCTTTTATGAAATGAATAAATTTGCTTTAAATTACAATAAAGCCTAACATCTCTAGACATAGTCTCCCATAACAAAGGAGAGATCCCAAAGATATACAAAACCAAAACAAATTTATAGGAGAAAACAGAAACACAGAAGTTAAACAGAGTTGGAAAGTAAAATGAGCACCATGAAAAAACAGGGGAAAAAAGGATTGCAAACAATGAAGAACAGCTTAAATTTACAGGAGAACTTAGAGGCATCAGAAAAATGGTCAGATAAAGAACTCAAGGCATATCTGACTCAGATGGAATGGAATCTTAAAGAAGTCAATAGACAGCAAATCCAAACAATGAAAGAATATTTTGAAAATGAATTACATAAACAGATTCAAGAAGCAAAAATCAACTCTACCAGTAGATAGAGATTTTAAAAATATCAAACAGTAATCCTAGAAATGCAGAAAACCATAAACCAAATCAAAAATTCAAATGAGAGTATTATAAGTAGACTAGATCAAGTAGAAGTCAGAACATCAGATAATAAAGACAAAGTATATCAACTCAAAAAGAGTGTAGTCAATGTCGAAAGGCTGGTAAGAAACCACTAGCAAAACATCCAAGAGATAAGGGATATCATAATATAAACCAAACTTAAGAGTCATTGGGATAGAGGAAAGCATTGAGGTCCAAATCAAAGGAATGAACAATCTGTTGAATGAAATAATTTTAGAAAACTTTCCAGACATGAAAAATGGAATGGATTGCCAAATCCTGGAAGCCTACAGGACCCCAAACATACAAAACCATAATAGACCAACTCCAAGATACATTATTATGAAGTTATCCAACATACAGAAAAATGAGAGACTATTAAAAACTACAATAGAAAGGAAGCAGATGACATTCAGGGGTAAACCAATTAGGTTAACGGCTGATTTTTCATCACAAACATTGAAAGCGAGAAGATCCTGGAACAACCTATTTCAAACGCTGAAAAATAATGGATTCCAACCATGAATATTGTATCCAGCAAAATTAAGCTTCAGGTTTGACAATGAAATTACAATCATTCATGATAAACAAAAGTTAAAAGAATTCGCAGCCAGAAAACCAGCACTGAAAGCATTTTGGGCAAAACACTACAAGAAGAGGAAATGAAAAACAATATCCAAAACCAACAGTGCAAAGTAACTCAGTAAAGGGGGAAAAATAATCAAAGATGAAAAATAAGCCAAATTAAAACAAACAAACAAACAAACAAACATGTCTGGAAGTACACAGCATATATCAAGAGTAACCCTAAACTTTAATGGCTTAAACTCACCAATTAAGTGATATAGGCTAATAACCTGGATTAAGAAAACAGATCCAACAATATGCTGCCTTCAGGAGACTCATCTGATAGGAAAAGACATACATAGGCTGAAGGTGAAAGGTTGGGAAAAATCATACCACTCACATGGTCCTCGGAAGCAAGCTGGAGTGGCCATACTCATATCGAACATAATTAACTTCAAACCTAAGTTAATCAAAATGGATGAAGAAGGACACTATATACTGTTAAAGGGAACCATTCACCAACAAGAAATAACAATTATCAACATTTATGCATCAAACAATGGTGCAGCTATGTTCATAAAACAAACTCTCCTCAAGTTCAAGAGACAACACAATAATTCAACTCAAGTTCAACACAATAATTATGTTTGACTTCAACACACCTCACTCACCATTGGACAGATCTTCCAAACAAAAGTTGAATAAAGAAACCATAGAACTCAATAACACAATCAATAACCTAGACTTAACCGATATATATAGAATATATCAACCATCATCAAGCGAATATACTTTTTTCTCAGCAGCATGTGGATCCTTCTCAAAAATAAACCATATATTATGCCATTGGGTAACTCTCAGAAATTATAAAGGAGTGGAGATAATACCATGCAGACTATCTGATCATAATGGAATGAAACAGGAAATCAATGATAAAAGAAGGAAGGAAAAATCCTGCATCACTTGGAGAATTAACAATATGTTACTGAATGATCAATGGGTTACAGAAGACATAAAGGAGGAAATAAAAAAATTGTTAGAGATAAATGAAAACACAGACACAACATATTGGAATCTATGGGACACAATGAAAGCAGTTCTAAGAGGGAAATTCATTGCTTGGAGTTCATTCCACAAAAAAAGAAAAAAAAAACAACAACAAATAAATGATCTCACACTTCATCTCAAAACCCTAGAAAAAGAAGAGCAAAACAACAGCAAATGTAGTAGAAGACAAGAAGTAATTAAAATCAGAGCTGAAATCAATGAAATTGAAACAAAAGAAATAATTGAAAAAATTGACAAAACTAAAAGTTGGTTCTTTGAAAAAATAAATAAGATCAACAGACCCTTAGCCAGGCTAACGAAGAGAAGAAGAGAGAGAACTCAAATTACCAGCATATGGGATGAAAAAGGCAATATCACAACAGACACCACATAAATACAGAAGATAATCAGAAATTATTTTGAAACCTTATATTCCAATAAAATAGAGGATAGTGAAGACATCGATAAATTTCTTAAGTCATATGATTTACCCAGATTGAGTCAAGAGGATACACACAACTTAAACAGACCAATGTCAAAGGAGGAAATAGAAGAAACCATCAAAAGACTACCAACCAAGAAAAGCCCAGGACCAGATGGGTATACAGCAGAGATTTACAAAACCTTTAAAGAAGAACTAATATCAATTCTTTTCAAGCTATTTCAGGAAATAGAAAAAGAAGGAGCTCTTCTGATTTCATTCTATGAGGCCAACATCATCGTGATTCCGAAACCAGACAAAGACACTTCAAAGAAAGAAAACTATAGACCAATATCTCTAATGAACATAGATGCAAACATCCTCAATAAAATTCTGGCAAATCGGATACAAAAGCATATCAAAAAGATTGTGCACCATGATCAAGTAGGATTCATACCTGGGATGCAAGGCTGGTTCAACATATGGAAATCAATAAATGTTATTCACCACATCAATAGACTTAAAGATAAGAACCATAAGATCATCTCCATAGATGCAGAGAAAGCATTTGACAAAGTATAGCATCCCTTTATGTTCAAAACACTAGAAAAATTACGGATAACAGGAACTTATCTCAACATTGTAAAAGCTATCTATGCTAAGCCTCAGGCAAATATCATTCTAAACAGAGAAAAATTGAAGGCATTCCCTCTAAAATCTGGAACAAGACAGGGATGCCCTCTGTCACCATTTCTATTCAACATGGTTCTCAAAACACTGGCCAGAGCAATTAGACAGATGAAAGAAATTAAAGGCATAGAGATAGGAAAAGAGGAACTTATATTAGCACTGTTGGAAAATGACATGATCCTATAACTAGCAGACCCAAAAGGTTCTACCCAGAAACTTCTAGAGCTAGTAAATGAATTCTGCAAAGTGGTAGGATATAAAATCATCACGCATAAATCAAAGGTATTCCTGTATATCAGTGCCAAATCCTCTGAAATGGAAATGAGGACAACCACCCCATTCACAATATCAAAAAAAAAAAAAAATGAAATACTGGGGAATCAACCTAACAAAAGAGGTGAAGGACCTATATAATGAAAACTACAGAACCCTAAAGAGAGAAATAGAAGAAGACCTTAGAAGATGGAAAGATATACCTTGTTCATGGATAGGCAGAACTAACATCATTAAAATGGCGATATTACCAAAAGTACTCTACAGGTTTAATGCAATGCCAATCAAAATCCCAACGGTATTTCTCACAGAAATAGAAAAAGAAATCATGAAATTCATCTGTAAAAATAGGATACCCAGAATAGCAAAAGCAATCCAAAGCAGGAAGAGTGAAACAGGTGGTATAGCGATACAAGTTTTTAAACCATACTATAGAGCAATAGTAACAGAAACAGCATGATACTGGTACCAAAACATGTGAGTAGACCAATGGGACAGAATAGAGGTCACAGAAACCAATCCACAAAATTACAACTACCTTATATTAGACAAAGGTGATAAAAGCATGCAATGGAGAAAGGATAGTATCTTCAACAAATGGTGCTGAGAGAACAGGAAATCCATATTCAACAAAATGAAATTGAATCTGAGTCTCTCACCATGCACAAAAGTTAACTCAAAATGGATTAAGTAGGTAGGAATCAAACCAGAAACTCTACATCTAATAGAAGAAAAAGTTGGCTCTAATCTCCACCTCATGGGGTCGGGCTCCAAATTCCTTAATAGGGCAACTGTAGCTCAAGAGTTAAAATCAAGAATCAATAAATGGGACTTACTCAAACTAAAAAGTTTTTTTCTCAGCAAGAGAAACAATTAGAGAGGTACATAGGGAGCCTACATCCTGGGAACAAATTTTTACCCCTCACACTTCAGATAGAGTCCTATCTCCAGAGTATACAAAGAACTCAAAAAAATAAAAATAAGAAAACAATTAATCCAATCAACAAATGGGCCAACGATCTTAACAGACACTTCTCAGAGAAGGATATACAATCAATCCACAAATACATGAAAAAATGCTCACCATCTCTAGCAATCAGAGAAATGCAAATTAAAACCACTTTAAGGTACCATCTCACCCCAGTAAGAAAGGCAGCAATTATGAAGTCAAACAACAACAAGTGCTGGCGAGGATGTGGGGAAAAGCGTACACTTGTGCATTGCTGGTGGGACTGAAAACTGGTGCGACCATTTTGGAAATCAGTATGGAGATTCCTTAGAAAGCTGGGAATGGAACCACCATTCAACCCAGTGATTCCCCTTCTTGGACTATTCCCAAAAGACCTAAAAAGAGCATACTACAGGGATACAGCGTCATCAATGTTCATAGCACCACAATTCACAATAGCTAGACTATGGAACCAACCTACATGCATTCAATAGATGAATGGATTAAAAAATGTGGCATATACACACAATGGAATATTACTCAGCACTAAAAACCCACAAAATCATGGCATTTGCATGGAAATGGATGGCATTAGAGCAGATTATGTTAAGTGAAGACAGCCAATACCTTAAAAAAAAATGCCGAATGTCTTCTTTGATATAAATAGAGCAACTCAAAAAAGAGCAGGGAGGAAGACATGAGAAGAAGATTATCATCAAATAGGGACGAGAGGTGGGAGGGAATGGGAGAGAGAGGGGGAATTGCACAGAAGAGGGAAGGAGACCTGCATTGTTATACAAAAATACATATAAGAGAATGTAAGGCGAAGGGGAGGGAAAAATAAGAGAGAGTGCGAGAAATGAGTTATGGTAGCTGGGGTAGAGTGAGGGGAGGGGAGGGGAAGGGAAGGGAGGGGGTTCGGAAGGGGATAGGAAGGGCAGCAGAATACAACAGACACTTGTTTGGCAGTATGTATAAACGTGGCTGTATAATCAACATGATCCTGCAATCTGTACATGGGGGAATAATAAGAATTCATACCCCATTTGAAACAAAATTATGATATATGGTATTTCAAGACTAATGTAATGTTTTGAGAAACCAATAAATTTCTGATGTTTAAAATTAAAAAAAAGAATTATTAGGATAGAGGAAAGCATAGAGTTGAAAACCAAAGGAGTTAGCAATCTATACAATGAAATAATATCAGAAAATTTTCCAAACATGAAAAATGAATTGAAAATCAAATACAAGAGACTTACAGGACACCAAATGTACAAAATCACAACAGATCCACATCAAGGCACTTTATAATGAAAATGCCTAGCATATAGAATAAGGAGAGAATTTTGAAAACCACAAGAGAAAGGAATCAGATTACATACAGGGGAAAAATCTCCAGATTTTTCAACCCAGACTCTGACAGCTAGACAATCCTGGAAGAGTATAAACCAAGCTCTGAAAGAAAATGGATGCCAACCATGATTCTTTTATCCAGCAAAAGTAAGCTTTAGATTTGATGATAAACAAAAGTTGAAAGAACTTACAACTAAAAATCTGACACTACAGAACTTCCTCAAGAAAATATTCCATGAGGAGGAAATAAGAAACAACAATAAAATTCAGCAAAGGGAGAAACTATGTAAAAGGAAAAAAACAATCAAAGGAGAAAACAAGTCAAGTTAAATACCAAAAATAAATAAAAATGGCTGGAAATACAAATAATGTCTCAATAATAACCCTGAATGTTAATGGCCTAAACTCAACAATCAAAAGACATAGATTTGTAGATTAGATTTGATTAAAAAAAAAAAGACCATATAATATGCTGCCTTAAAGAGTCTCATCTCATAAGTAAAGACATACACAGACTGAAGGTGAAGGTTAGGAAAAAATATACCACTCACATGGGCTCTGGAAACAAAAAGAAGTTTCCATTCTCATATCAAATAAAATAGACTTCAAGTCAAAGTTAATCAAAAGGAATAAAGAGTACACTTCATACTGCTTTAGGGAGACATACATCACCAAGACATAACAATTATAAATATATATGCCCCAAATAATGAGACATCTACATTCATCAAATTCTTCTCAAGTTCCAGAGTCAAATAGACCACAACACAATAATTCTTGGTGACTCTAACACGTCTCTTTCACCAATTGATAAATCTTCCAAATAAAAGTTAAATAAGATATAGAATTCAATAATATGATCAATAACTTAGGCTATATATATATATATATATATATACATAATACATATAAATATATAATATATAGTATTTTATATACAATATACATAATACATATAGATATAATATTTTATTCATCAATGAGTGAAGACACTTTCTTCTCAGCAGCACATGGATCTTTCTCTAAAAAAGATGATATATTATGCCACAAAGCAACTCTTAGCAAATACAAAAAAGTAGGAATACTACCCTGCATTCTACAAGATCATAATGGAATGAAATAAGAAATCAATAAAAAAATAAAAATAGAAGCTACTCCAACACCTGTAGAATAAATAATACGTTATTGAGTGAACAATGGGTTGCAAAAGATATCTACAAGGAGATTAAAAAATTCTTAGAAGTAAATGAGAACACTGATGCAACATATCAAAATCTCTGGGACACTATGAAGGCAGTTCTAAGAGGACTTCATTGCATAGAGTTCATTCCTTCAGGGAAAAAAAAGCGAATAAATAAATGACCTAACATTACATCTCAAAGCGCTAGAAAAAGAAGAACAAATCAAAACCAAAAGCAGCAGAAGTGAGAAAATAATTAAAATCAGAGCTGAAATCAATGAAATTGAAACAAAAGAAACAAAATTGAAAAAAATTGACAAAACAAAAAGTTTGTTCTTTGAAAAAATAAACAAAATTGAACAAAATTCTTAGTTATGCTAATGAAGAGAAGGACAGAGAAAACTCAAACTACTAACATCCATGATGAAAAATTAAATATCATGACAGACACTACAGAAATACAGAAGATAATTAGAATTTTTTTGAAAATTTATACTCCAATAAAATCGAAAATATCAAAAGCATTGACAAATTTCTAGAGACATACTTGCTCAAACTGAATCATGATGATATTCAGAAGTTAAACAGTCAACTTCAAGCAATGAAATAGAAGACACTATTAGAAGCATACCAATCAAGAAAAGCCCAGGACCAGACAGATACACAGCTGAGTTCTATGAGACCTTCAAAAAACAACTAATACCAAATACTCCTCAAATTATTTCATAAAATACTAAAAGAGGGAGCCCTTCAAAACTCAATCTTATGAGGCCAAAACCAGACAAAGGCACATCAAAGGAAGAAAACTTCAGAGCAGTATCTCTAATGGGCATGAATGCAAAAGCTCTCAATAAAATTTTGGCAAATTGAATACAAAAACATATTTAAGATAGTATACCACAATCAAGTGAGTTTAATCCCAGGAATGCAAGGCTTGTTTAACATATGGAAATCAAAAAATAGAATTCATCACATCAATTGACTTAAAGATAAGAATAATATGATCATCTTACCAGATGCAGAGAAAGCATTTGACAAAATATAGCACTCCTTCATGTTCAAAACACTAGAAAAACTAGAGATAACAAGACTATATCTCAAAATTGTAAAAGCTATCTATGCAAAGCCCCAGGCGTACATCATTCTAAATGGAGAAAAATTGAAAGCATTCTCTCTAAAAACTGGAACAAAATAGAGATACCATATTTCTCTATGTTTATTTAGCATAGTTCTTGAAACAGTAGGCAGAGCAATTGGACAGACAAACAAAATTAAAAGGATTACAGATACAAAATAAGAGTTCAAACTATCACCATTTACTAATGACATGACTCTATACCTAGAGGATCCAAAAAATGCCACCAGAAAACTTCTAGAATAATAAATGAATTTAGCAAACTAGCACAATATAAAATCAACACCTATAAATCAAAGACATTTCTGTACATTAGTGACAAGTCCTCTGAAGGGGAAACTAGGTAAACCATCCCATTTACAATAACCTAAAACAACAATAACAATAACTTGGGAATCAATTTAACAAAAGAGGTAAAATACCCCTACAAAGAAAATTACAGATCATTAAAGAAAGAAACTAAATAAGACCTTAGAAAATGGAAAGCTCTCCATTATTCTTGGGTAGGCTGAATTAACATTGTGAAAATGACCACACAACAAAAGCACTATATATATTTAATGCAGTTACAATCAAAATCCCAAATGACATTTCTCATAGAAATAGAAAAAGCAGTAATTTTCTTGTGGAAAAATAAGAGACCCAGAATAGCTAAAGCAATCCTTAGCAAAAAAAAAAAAAAAGTGAAGCAGGTGGCATCACAATACCAGATTTTAAACTATATTACAGAGCAATAGTGAGAAAAAGAACATGGTTTGGGCACCAAAATATACTTGTAGACCAATAGTACACATTAGAGGACACAGCGACAAACCCATATAAATACCATTATCTCATATTAGACAAAGATGCCAAAAACATAAATTGGAGAAAGGATAGCCTCTGCAATGAATAGTGCTGAGAAAACTGTAAATCCATATGCAACAAAATGAAATTAAGCTCCTATCTCCCACCATGCCCAAAACTCAAGTCAAAATGAATGAAGGACCTAGGAATCAAATCAGAGACCCTACACTTGATAGAAGAAAAAGTAGGTGTAAATCTTCATTATGACAGATTCAGTCCCCAATTCCTTAATCAAACCCTTATAACACAATTAATGGGATGAATTCAAACTTAAAAGCTTCTTCTCAGCAAAAGAAACAATCAGTGAGGTGAAGAGAGATCCTACATATTGGGAGCAATTTTTTACCATACAAACATCTAATGGAGCACTAATCTCTAGTATATATAAAGAACTCAAAAATCTTAACACTAAAAAAACAAATAACCCAATCAGTAAATGGGTCAAGAAACTGAACAAACACTTCTCAGAAGAGGATATACAATAAATCAACAAATATATATAAAAATGTTTAACATCTTTGCAATTAGAGAAGTGCAAATCAAAACTACTGTAAGATTTTATGTCACTCTAGTCAGAATGGTAGCTATTATGAATACAAACAATAAGTTCTGGTAGGGATGTGAGAAAAAAGGTACACTCATACATTGTTAGTGGAACTGCAAATTGATACAGCCAATATTGAAAGCAATATGTAGATTCCTTGGAAAATTGGGAATGGGACCATCATTTGAGTCAGCTATCCTCACTTCAGTCTATACTCAAAGGACTTAAAAACAGCATACTACAGGGACACAGCCACATCAACGTTTAGTAGCACAATTCACAATAGCTAAATTGTGGAACAAAACTAGATGCCCTTCTGTCAATAATTGGATAAAGAAAATGTTGCATATATACACAATTTTTTTATTACTTAGCAATAAAAGAGAATAAAATCATGGCATTCATAGGTAAATGGATGAAGTTGAAAGATATTATGCTAAGTGAAGTGAGCCAATACCCAAAGAAAACCAAATGCTGAATGTTTTCTCTGATGTGTGTATGCTGATCCATAACGGGGATGGGGGGGTGTATGGAAGGGATGAGGGGGGGTGTATGGAAGGAATGGAGAAACTTTAGATAGGGAAAAGGGGAGGGAGGAAAAGAAAGGGATTGTGGAGGGTAGAAAACATGGTGGAATGAGATAGACATCATTACCCTATGTATATGTTTGAAGAAATGAATGGCATGACTCTACTTTGTGTACAACCAGAGACATGAAAAAATTTTACTCTATATGTATACTATGAGTTGAAATGCATTTCGCTGTCATGTATGATAAATTAGAATAAATATATAAATTTAAAACATAGAAATACTTTGTATATCTGTGCAAACAGGATGGAATCCTCTGATTCTTGTCTACTTTCTCATACAACAATTTCTTGTGTTTATTAACAAAACTTTACACATTAAATTAAAGTCCAATGCCAAAATTACATAAATGCCTGGTTCCATTCTTTAATTAGTATTTCAGTGGTTAATTTTAGTTTGAAATGAGCTAGATATCTAATTAATATATATTACATAACAGTATATACTAAGTTATCAAGTTAAGACAAAGATTTTAAAACACGCTTTTTGGGAAGATATACTGTGTCATCAGCAAAACTAGATATCATCTCAAGGTATTTCCTTATTAACTCTTTGTGTCTATGTAATACATACAGAATGAAAATATAAGCTCATAATATGCTTAATGCTGATTGTTCAGAAACACACCTTTTTTTTAAATTGTGAAACCAGTGTCAAACTAATTTTTTTCCCCAAGGATTTATTCAAGTCATGTGAACAAGAAGCCTGTTGGGCTTTCTTTCTTTTTTTTCTCTATATTCCAGGTATTTGGTTAGGTCTAGTTTCTACATGTACTGGTTTAACTCTATGTCAATGTGAAAAGAAATCTGCACATGAATTATTATGAATGGAATAAGATACCTTTCCTGATGACTATCATTCTGACTGGTATGAGATGAAATTTCAGTCTAGTTTTGAGTTGCATTTTCATGAAGATTAACAAAGTCAAAAAATTTTTAAAAATATTTATTTATTTATTTTTAATTGTAGTTGAACACAATCCTTTATCTATCTATCTATCTATCTATCTATCTATCTATCTATCTATTTATTTATTTATTTATAGGTGGTGTTGAGGATCAGACCCAGAGCTAGGCAAATGCTCTACCGCTGAGCCACAACCCCAGCCCCAATAAACTCAAATATTTATTTTCATATTGCTGTTGGCCATTTGTATTTCTTTTTAAAAAATTTCTTTTAGTTGTCAATGGAACTTTAATTTATTTATTTTTATGTGGTGCTGAGGATTGAACAACTCAGTGCCTTACACATGCTAGGCAAGTCCTCTACTACTGAGCCACAACCCCAGCTCCTGTGTCTTCTTTTGAGAAGTATCTGTTTAATTCATGGCTGATTTAATAATCTGGTGGTTTGAATGGTGAAAAGTTTTTGTTTTTAAAACCTCTATGTATTCTAGATATTAATCTTCTTTCAGAAGGTAAGTAGAAAAGATTTTCTCCCAAAGTGTAGATTCTTTATTAACAATTTTAACTGTTAACTTTCTGGGCAGAGGGTATTTAATTTGATGCCTTCCCATTGATTAACTATTGGAATTATTTCCTAACCTTTAGGAGTTCGACTGAGAAAGTTGTTGTTTGTGTCTATAATTCTGGAGTGTTGACTCTTCATTTTATTATAGGAGTTGTATAATTCTGGCCTAATTCCTAGGTCTTTGATCCATTTTGGGTTGATTTTTGTGCAAGGTGAGAGATACAGGTCTATTTCTTTTTCTGCACTTGGATAACCATTGTTCCCATAATCATTTGTGAAAAAAGCAATCTTTTCTCCAATGTATGCTTTTGGCACCTTTGTCAAGGATCAGATGACTGTAGATGTGTGGGGTTTTCTCTGTGTCTTCTATTCTGTACCAATGGTGTATGTGTCTGTTTTATTCTGATACCATACAGTTTTTGTTACTATAGCCCTGTAGTATAATTAGAAGTTCATATTATTATGTCTCCAACATTGCTTTCTTGGTTTAGAATTGATTTGACTATTCTGCCCTTTTATTCTTCCAAATAAATTTTAGCAATTATTTTTTCTAGTTCTTTGAAAAATGTCATTGGTATTTTCATGGGGATTTCACTGAATCTGTATATTGGTTTTGGTTATATGGCCATTTTAACACTATTTATTCTGCCTATCCATGTACAGGGGAGGTTTTCCATCTTTTGAGATTCACTTCAATTTCATTCTTCAATGTTCTCTGGTTTTCATTGTACAGGTCTTTCACCTCATTGGAAAACTTATGTTTAGTAGTCAGTGGAATTTAAAAAAAAAGGCTTTGAAAGAATTCTTGGTACACCTCGTCTAATAATTTATGCATATTAAAGACAAATAGAGCTAATACTGTCAGTTATTAAAAATATTGTTAAACCATGAAAACTGAATTAGTTCTCATGAAGCTATCATGCAACTCATGTATGAACAAAACATAAGTATTCATCCAATAGTGAGAAATATTACAAGTCATCAAACAAAAATATAAAGGCCATGTATACAAATAGATGAAGGAGATGGATAAGCAATTCACACAAATGAAAATGGCTAATAACAAGTAAAAATAGACAAGTCACAAATGGAAATTAAACTTATTAAATAAAATTCAATAAACTTCAATAAATCCTGTCAGCAAGTTACAAATAGAAGGAACACACCTCAACACAATTAAAGTCACAAATATTAGACACACAAATAATATGATATTGAATAGAAAATGTTGAATTTTTTTTAAGTTTGGGAGCCAGGGAAGAATGTTAACTTTCATCATTTTTATTCAATATAATATTGGAAGTCCCACCCAGAACAATTAACCAAAGAAAGAAGGAAAGTTCATCAAACACAGGAAGGAAGAAGTCAAACTATCACTGTTTTAATTCCACATGATCTTATATAGTGAAACGATATTCACTCTACCAGAAACCTTTTGGATAAAAAATAACAGATGAAAAATTCTAGATAAGTTACTGCATAAAAGATCAACATGCACAAGTGACAAGTCTGTCTATAAACACTAACGAGGAACTACCTGAAAAATTAAGAACTCAATCCCCTTTATAATAGTTATGAAAAAATAATTAGCTAAGAATAAATTTAACATGAAAAGCAATAGAATTCTAAAGTATAAATTCTGAAACACTAATAAAAGATATTGAATAAGACATACACAAAAATGGAGAGATAGCTCATTTTTGTGAGAAGGATTCGATTTGGTAGTATGTCCACAAATTATACTGCAATCTACAGTCACAAAGCAAAACTTAACAAAATAAGGAGGACCTTCTTTACAGAAATAATTTAATATATTTAATTCAATAATTTTTGAAATATTTTAAAATATGACAAAACCTACAAGGAACATGACTTTTAAAATAAATACTTAAAACTGAATAAAATCCTAAGTATATGTGTGTGTGTGTGTGTGTGTATATATATATATATATATATATATATATATATATATATATATATATAAATTATTATTATTATCATTATTCCTTCATCTGTTAATGGGAACCTATGCTGATTCTATAGTTTGGCTGTTGTGCACTCTAATATAATAAAGATAGGAATTCCAGAATCTCTTTTGTATAATGACTGAATCCTTTGGATATATGCCTAGGTGTGGTATCCCTGTAACATATGATAGTTACATTTTTAGTTTTTTGAAGGAACTCCATACTGTTTTGCATAGGGGCTTTTGAAGGTTGCATTTCACCAAGAGCACATAAGAGTTCTTTCTCCTTTGGACCCTTGCCATCATTTGTTATTTTGTAGTTCTTGTTGTCTTGATAGCAGCCATTCTTATAGAGTTACCTCAATGTACTATTTGCATATATTTTATGACTAAAGATGTTCAGCACTTTTATTCATATATTTGTTGGTGATTTGAACTACTTTATAGAAGTGTCTATTCAGTTTTGTTACCCATTTGTTGTTTCTATGACTTGTTATTTTGTTGAACATTTTTTTTTACTTCTTTATATATTCTGGACATTAATTCTCTATTAGATAAATATGCAGCAAAGATTTTTGTCTTATTTAAAAGTTCTCATTTTTCTGTCAATTTCTTTGTCATGCAGACGCTTTTAAATTTAATGTAATCCAATTTGCCATTTCTTAATTTACTCCCCAAGCTTTATAGTACTATGTCACAAAGTGTTTTTCCAGTGTTTTCCTCTAATCACCGAACATTGATATCCAACTTTAAATTATTTTATCCACTTTGAGATCATTTTGTACAGGGTGAGAGAAGGGAATACATATTAAATCATCCCCAAGTATCTATCCAGGTTTCCCGGTTTCCCATTTATTGAGCCTATTTTTGCTCCAATGTATATTTTGGGACCTTTCTCAAGCATCAGTTACTGTAGACCTGCAGGTTTATGTCTGAATTTTCTATTTTACTCCATTGTCACATTATGTTTTTATACCAATATCATGTTATTTTTGCTAATATGGCTCTGTAGTATATTTTGTGATACCTTCAGCATTGTTCTTTTGTCTTGGGATTTCTTTGTCCATTCAGAGTATTTTATATTCCTTTTCTAGTTCTTTGAAGAATATCATCAGTGTGTTGATTGAATCACTGTGTGTCTTTTGGTTATATGGCCATTTTAGCAATATTAATTCTCCCAGTTCATTAACATGGGAAGTCTTTCCAACTTCCCACACCTTCAATTTCTCTCTTCAGTGTTTTACAATTTTCATTTCAGAGACTTTTCACCTTTTTTATTAGATAGTTCCTGAATTCAGCTTATTTTGAAAATCGTATGAATATGACTGCTCTGATTTCTTTCTCAGTGAGTTCAACATGGATATATTAAAAAATGATTATTATTATTATTATATGTTCATTTTGTATCCACATACTCTGCTAAGTTTATTATTTGAGAGTCTTATTGAAGTCAGAAGTTTCTTGCAAGTATACAGTTATATCCTGTGCAAAAAGAAATAACTGATCTCATACCATTCCTATTTATATACCCTCTCCTTTTCCTACTAGCCTGATTGATATGGCAAAATATTTAAGTACTACACTGAATAAGATGGTGACAGAGGAGAGCTTGGTGTGTTCCTGATTTATAGAAAATACTTTTAGTTTTTCCTGGTTCTGTATCTTGTTGGCTATGGGTTTGCCATATATGGCTTTTTATTTGTTGAGATATAATTTATTTGTTGAGGTATAATCATTCTATGCCAAGCTTCTACTGGATTGTTTTCATGAACGAATATCTAATTATAAGAATTTTTTCTGTTTCTGTTAAGATAATCAAATGATTTTCATCCTTGGTTGTACTTATGGGCTGTATTACTTTTATTGATTTGCATTTGTTGAATCATTCTTTCATTACTTGACATGAAGTCAACTTGATCATGGTATATGATCATTACTGTGTTATTATGGAATTTGATATTTGACCATTTTATTGAGAATCTTATAACTATGTTAAGGGAAGAATTTGCTTGGTAGTTTTCTCATTTTCTTTGTATCCTTTTCAACTTGTGGTAGCAAAGAAATACTGAATTTGCAGAATGAGTTTGGAAGTATTCCTTCCCTTTCTATTATATGGAATGTCTTTTAAAATCTGGGAAAAAAATAGCAACAAATCTATTCATTTCTGGGAATTTCTTTGTTGGGAGATTTTGTAGCTATTTCAGTCACATTACTTATTATTGACTGCACAGACTTTTATGCCTTTAGCTCAAGTCTCGTAGTTCAGATGTGTCTCAATATGTCCACTTATTCTCCCATCTCAAATTTATTGGGATATAAGTTTTCAAAATATTTCCTAAAGATCATCTGATTTTCAATTCTTTTTATGGTGTAATATCGACTTTTTGCATCTTATTATATTCATGGGGCTCTTTAATTTGATTTCTTATTCACTTACCTCAGCTCTTATCTTTTTTATTTATTTCCTTCTACTGGAATAAGGTTTGGATTGTTCTTATATTTCTAAATTTTTAAAATGTAACTAATTAGGTTTTTTTTAAGAACTAATGTTTTTAACATTCTGTCATAGCAATGATAGAATAGCTTTTGCTTTTTTTTCACAGAATGTGTGACATTGTTCTTGCTTGCATTTAAACTGAAAATTTTAAAATATTCCCTTGATTTCTTAACCCCCAATTGTGCAAAACTATGTTGTACAATCTCCATACATTTTTCACTCTTTTCATTTCTCTTGCTATTGATTTTTAGTTTCATTTAATTATGGTCTGATGAGAAGAAAGCTTTAAATTTTATTAGACTAGCAATGAAATTCTTTATGACCTAAATGAAGTCAGTTTGGGGAAAAGTTTTATAAACTGGTACAAAGACTGTGTATTCTATAGCTAATGGATGGAATGCTCTATAGCTGTCTATAAAGTCTATTTGATCAATAGTATGAATTCATTCTAAATATTTTTGACTTTTTTATTGAAATGATTGGTCTATTGATGAAAGTGGCGATGTGCAGCAACTCACTAATATTGAATTGGGGAGTATGTCTCCCTTTTTACCCTGACGTGTTTGTTTAATAAAGTTCAGTACTACCACATCAATGTGTTCTCATGTGTGTGATTTTGTATGTGTGTGTTTGTATGTGTGTATGCAATTGTTAAATGTTCTTGATAAATTGTTCTCTTTATCAATATGTAGTTACTTCTGCCTTTTCTGAGTGGTTTGACTTGAAGAGTTCTTGGGCTTCAATTAGTAGACTCACTGTTGTTTACTTTTGGATTCCAATGGATTGGGATTAAAACTCCAGATGATGTCACTTTGTGGGTGCCTTTGCCAGTGAGGTGAGTTTCTTCCAGGTACCTAATTGTTGGTTCCTATCTTTTAATCCAGTAGACCAGGGTGTGTTTTCTAATTTGGAAAAGAAAACCATTTAGGTTAATGGTTTTTACTGAAATGTTTATACAATTGCCTGATTTTTTTTCTTTTTCTTCTTATTCTTTCAGATAATATTTCTGTTTATTATTTTCTCTTATTCATTTTAGAGGAATGATGTTTACTGAATTAGTAGAGATTTTTATTTAATTTTATTTTTTTCCAATATTTTTTTCATTCATTTTTCCAGATTCACTCCTTAGTAAAATGCTGTTATATATACATTTTATTCTTTATTTCAGTAGTTAACTTGAAGAGAGTTTGAATTCATTCATCATTTTCAATTTGACTGCTATAAATTTTTGTCCAAAAATTCATTTATTTCACCATTTCTGGAAAAGTAAATAGAAATTCATGATCTTTTGGACGAGTTGTGTTGCCTTTTTACATATTTTTTCTTTGTTTGTTTTTCTAGGTTGATATCTCTGCATCTCTTTGGATGTATGTCTTTTCCAGCTTTACATGAGCACATATTTGGCAATCACATTATCTTTATTATATGTCCTTGGTCATTGATTTATTGAATAATAATGACCTTTTATATCAAGTAAACTTAGTAGTAAAGTTTTCCTGTGGCATTTCTACGGTGATTGGCAGTCCTAACACAATGCATTCTGTTTGAAACTGAAGGACCAGCATTCCTTCAGTTCATCAATAGTATTGTCCTTTGGATGTTCAGGCATGGGTGGTTGAGAGAAGAATATGTAGAGTGCAAGTTCTATGTTTACCCATGTGGTCTTGTCAACAATATGCGTTCTGAAAAAGATAAAAGTGACGCATACAGAGGTTCTTTGTAGATGAGGTGTCCACAAAAATTGTGTTATTTCCCTCTAAATTGCTATAGTGGTGACTGTCTTGGATTGCAACTTTGATCCCTCCCTACATTCTTCTGCTTAGGGCTATGTCTAGAACTAGAGGCTTTTTGTCTTCCTTCTTCCATAAGTGGAATTACCTGTCAGTGTTCCAGCTTGACTAGGATATGACTGGAATGGTGTAAATTTTTATCAACATGGCTATGTGTGCAGGTCCCCATCAATGTCTAAATCCAATGAGCTCACTCTGCTGGAATTGAGCCCACACTCCACCAACAAGGAAGAAAACTAACAACATTAACAATCACAAAATAAAAAAAAACAGATATAGAAATACATTAGTAATACATTAATAAGGCAGTGAGAGTGAAAACAAGTCATGATGCCAAAAAAGGAGGGGACAGAAATATTATAGAAAAAGTTAAATGTTAAAAATTAAGAAAACCAAGTACATGAAAAAATGCTCACCATCTCTAGCAGTCAGAGAAATGCAAATCAAAACCACCCTAAGATAGCATCTCACTCCAGTAAGATTGGCAACCATTATGAAGTCAAACAACAACAAGTGTTGGCGAGGATGTGGGGAAAAGGGTACTCTTGTACATTGCTGGTGGGACTGCAAATTGGTGAGGCCAATTTGGAAAGCAGTATGGAGATTCCTGGGAAAGCTGGGAATGGAACCACCATTTGACCCAGCTATTGCCCTTCTCGGACTATTCCCTGAAGACCTTAGAGTGTACTACAGGGATACTGCCACATCGATGTTCATAGCAGCACAATTCACAATAGCTAGACTGTGGAACCAACCCAGATGCCCTTCAATAGATGAATGGATAAAGAAAAAAATGTGGCATTTATATACCATGGAGTATTACTCAGCACTAAAAAATGACAAAATCATGGAATTTGCAGGGAAATGGATGGCGCTAGAGCAGATTATGCTAAGTGAAGATAGCCAATCCCTAAAAAACAAATGCCAAATGTCTTCTTTGATATAATGAGAGCAACTAAGAACAGAGCAGGGAGGAAGAGCAGGAGGAAATGATTAACATTAAACAGAGACATGAGGTGGGAGGGAAAGGGAGATAAAAGGGAAATTGCATGGAAATGGAAGGAGACCCTCATTGTTATACAAAATTACATATAAAAGGTTGTGAGGGGAATGGGAAAATAAGCAAGGAGAGAAATGAATTACAGTAGATGGGGTAGAGAGAGAAGATGGGAGGGGAGGGGAGGGGGGATAGTAGAGGATAGGAAAGGTAGCAGAATACAACAGTTACTAATATGGCATTATGTAAAAATGTGGTTGTGTAACCAATGTGATTCTGCAATCTATATTTGGGGTAAAAATGGGAGTTCATAACCCACTTGAATTTAATGTATGAAATATGATATGTCAAGAGCTTTGTAATGTTTTGAACAACCAATAAAAAATGAAAAAAAAAAAGAAAACCAAAACTAATAAAGAAAAAGATGGGGAAATAAAATATTAAAAGAGAATAGAGAATGAGTGAAAAGATCCTATAAATGTTTAATGAAAAACTGACAAAACTATGAAAAATTCATATAGTAAACACAAAAATTGGTATAGGAAAAGAAAAGGGGAAAAAGGCGGTCAAGGAAAATATTCCTCCTGAGGTGCTTTAATTCAAGGACCTCTTTCTAAGCTCTCTGATATTGAAATTAACTATTATAGTTAATGATAGTTTGAATCTTCTTTTTGTATTTGTATCCCTTTAATTTCATTCATCTTTTTAATTGTTCTGGCTAGAGTTTTTAGGACTACATTGAATGGAAATATTGAAAGAGGGAACCCATTTCTTGTTCTAGATTTTAGATGAAATGCTTTTAATATTTTTCCATTAAGAATGATATTGTCCTTGGGTTTAGTATAGATAGTTTTAAAAATGTTTATGTATGTTCCTGCTACCATTAGTTATATTAGTGTTTTGAGCATGAACAGGTACTATGTTGTGCCAAATGTTTTTTATGCATCTATTGAGATAATCATATGATTCTTCTCTGTAAGCCTATTGATGTGATGAATTGTGTTTATTGATTTCTGTATGTAGAACCAACCTTGATCCCTTGGATGAACCCCATTTGATTGTGATGCATTATCTTTTCAATATGTTTCATATGTGACCTTCCAGACATTTTTGAGACATTTTGCAACTAAGTTCATTAAGGCTATTCGTCTAAAGTTTTCTTTCCTTGATGTGTCTTTGTCTGGTTTTTATATCTGAGTGGTAGTAGACTCATATAATGAGTTTGGAAGGGTTCTCTCCTTATCTATTTTATGGAATAATTCGAAGAGCAAATATGTTCAATAGTGTGGGTAGTTTTGCACCTCAGATACAGCATTAATCTCCAGGATACATAAAGAACTCAAAAACCTTAACACCAAAAACAAAACAAAACAAAAACAATTAACCTAATAAATATATGGGATAAAAAAAACTAAACAGATGATTCTTGAAGAAGAAACACAATCAACCAGGAAACATGAAAAAAAAATGCTCATCATCTCTAGCAATCAAATAAATATGAATAAAAACTACTCTAATATTTAATCTCCCTCTAGTCAACATGGAACTTATCGAGAATATAAGCAACAATAAATGTTGGTGAGGATGTGGGGGAAAATGTACTTTCATATATTGCTGGTGGGACTGTCAGTTGGTGCAATCCCTCTCGAGAGCAATATGGAGATTCCTTAGAAAACTTGGAATGGAACTACCATTTCACCCATCTATCCCACTCCTCAGTCTATACTCAAAGGTCTTAAAAGCAGCATACTACAGTGATACCGTCACATCAATGTTTATAGCAGCTCAATTCATAATAGCTAAACTGTGGAACCAACCTAGATGCTCATCTATAGATGAATGGATATAGAAAAGGTGGTACATATACACAAATGGACTATTACTCAGCATTGAAGAAGAATGAAATTAGAGCATTTACAGGTAAGTGGATAGATTATAGAATATCATGCTAAGCAATATAAGCTAATCACATACACACACACACAAAAAAAAAAAAAAAAACAGACAAACAAACAAACCAACCAAAAGGGCAAATATTTTCTCTGATATATGAATGCTGTTCCATAATGGGAAATGAGACTAGGGAAGAATTGAAGAAACTTTAGAATGAGCTGAGTGGAGTGAGGGGAGGGGATATAGGTGTACAAAAAATGGTAGAAAGAGACAGATGTTATTACCGTTTGTACATGCATGATTGCACAAATGGTGTGACTCTGAATCATGTACAACTAGAAAAATTAAAAGTTGTGCTCAATTTGTATACAATTAGTCAAAAATTATTCTGGTGTCATATATAAATAATTAGAACAAATAAAAAATGAAAAAAAATAAAAAGTGAGGCTGTATAAAATATTTACAGTAATAATTTATGAAAGAAACATTGAAACTTATTTAGATATACAACATGGAAGAATGATGTAAAACTTATACTTTGTTCATGTTATACTATTACAATCATTTTATCAAAGAATGCTCAACTATATTGTCAGCCATTATGCAAATATCTTTAGCAAAGTCAGGGGAAAATAATAAATAAAATCATTATTTTCTTGGCAGATGGAAAAACATTTATAATAGCGTTGTTAGAGTTTTCTAAATATGTGCCATATGTATGCACTTAGTCGTAGAAATAGAAAACAAATCAGAATGAAAACATAATATTTACATGTATTTGTTTTCTAGGGATGTAACCCAGGTCCTCATACATACTAAGTAAATGCTGGTACACTGAACTGTATCCATCTGTTACAAAACCAAAATAAATAAATAAATAAATAAATAACCTTAAAATTTAAACAACAAGGATATTTTAGTAAGATAATTTTTTCTCATACTATTCCAATTTATATAATAAACTTTTAAATTTTAATTTTAAAGGGTGTTAAAGAATGAGAAGGACAAGTCTTCTCAGTGGCTAATCTGTAATATAAGCATATGTCAGTTAATCATATACATATGCACAAAATATAAAATGAATGAATGTATGTATGCATAAAAGAAAAGGGTAATATTTTCTACAACATGGATAAAGAAAAATTTAAACTAGAACATTAGTGAGATTAAATAGCAAATAAAATTGCCTCCAGTACTAAAAGTCATCTAAACATGTAAAATATCTAGAAACACATTGTGAGTCACAGCAATAATGCTTTCATCATGAAGCTTATGTCATCAAGTTAAAATTATGATTATGAACAATGCTGTAAACAATATGGGATCTGTAAGTCATGTATGAAGTTATTTCATCTTGTTTTTAAAATGTTTTTCAAACAAAGCTTAATCAATGACTAGCAAATGAAATATACTACACAGTTTGGGAGAGTGTAGATATTATTTCATAGATGAAAACCGAAAAGACTGAATTGAAAATGGAAATAGTAAGAAAAATATGGAAATTGAGTTTGACAAAATTTATTTAAAAACTTTAGATATCCATTTTATTTTTGAGTGAGTGAATTTATTGAACAAGGTATAATTATTCTTTTATATAATGTATAAGGAAAAGAATGAGAAATCACCTGTTGGGATCACTCTAAGAAAATTCCAAGAAACATTTTTTAAAATTTTTTTAGGAACTTTCTAAAGATTGAAGTGAGTTATTCAATGACCAAATCTCTACCAGAGAAAGGCCTGGTGGAACTCTACCACTGGTGTGAAAGTTTTTCCTGCCAGACACAGTGAGATGATAACAAGAAATCATTCACAGCATGTTATACAGAGAAAATTCTACAGGGACCTCAATTTAATGTGATTTCATGTCATATATAGAAATATGTTCATCAAACATAGAGGTAAACATGTATATTATTAGGAATAAATATGACTCTTAACAACTATTTCAGAGAAATTCTAAAGTAATATCTGACTCCTGAATTCTAGTAATTCTTAAACTCTTAACAATGAAGAATGATTTAAAGGTATAATTTGCAATATTCTGATTAAGTTATCTTATAAGTAATTTTAAAGCAAAGACAAAGATAAGTAATAATTTGCCTCAATTATATCTAAATTTTTCTTCATACTTACAGAGAAATAAAAAAACAACAACAAACATGCTATACTTTACCCTACCATGACACTGTTGTTTATTGCAAGTATTCTGTTCATCAGAATCTTTCATGAGTTTAGTAATAAATGATTTTAAGTTATATCAGAACAATTTTATAAAATGCATCACATGATGATAACACTCCACTTTTTACAAAATGTATTTGGCATATGATCTACAATGATTATGCAGGGAAATTTGGCATTTGTGATTTTGAGTCTTTAGTGATGGCATAGACATCAACATCACAAACAGAGTTTTACCTCAGAGAAAAGAAGAGAAGTATTCAGCTTTAGCTTGTGGGGATTCATTAGAGAGTCATATAAGTATCTGGGAAGTCAGGATATTGTTCTCTATGGATAAAGTCAGGAGGACAGGAGCAAATATGGATATTTTTGCTTGGTGATATGTAGCCACATATTGAAGGAAAATAGAATTAAGAATTGATGATGATGGACACATAAGCCACTCCAATTTACAAGTTAAAGTAACACACAGTGATGTGCTATGCAATTTATTAACCTCATTTCTGAACAGTGATAAATTAAATAATGTTATTCTTGACAAAATGTGCCTTGCCTCATTGGATTCATAGGATTATTTACATCAGTGCAGAAATAATGGAAATTGACCACATAGTACTTTGTGACTTTGCCTTGCTGTATTATTTTTCTAGGAGTATTAAATAGGAATTCTTATTACCATTCAAGTATGGGAAATCAAGTCAGGAGTCAGACTTCACCTTTAATACTCTTAAATTTGGGTAAATTCCTCTCTCATTGCAGCCTGAACATATTTTAAGGTTCTTGGACCTAACAATAAATACCTAGTTTATCAATGCAGACAGGATGGAATCCTGTAATCCATAGCTATTTTGTCAAAAAGCTATTTATTATCTTTACTAACAAAACCAAATACATTATGTTAAAGCCCCATGTTAAAATTGCATAAATGCATAATTCAATTTATTAATTAGTGTTTCAGTGGTTAACATTAGTTTTAAATGGGCTAGATATCTAATTAATATATGTTGAATAACAGTATATATCAAGTTATCAAGTTAAGACAAAGAATTGCAAACACTCTTTTTGGGAAGATATAATATGACATCAGCAGAACTAGATATAATATCAAGATATTTTTTTAATCCTATGTGACCATTTAATACATACAGAATGAAAATATAAGTTCAAAAAATACTTAATGCTGATTGTTCAGAAACAGCTTTTTCATTAAACCAATATCAAAGTAATTTTTTTTAACCAAAGACGTATTCAACTCATGTGCACATGAAGCCTGTTTGGTTTTCTTTTGTTTTTCTCTATATTGTAGATGTTTGGTTAGATCTAGGTTCTACATGTGTTGATTTAACTGAAAGTCAATATGAATAGAAATCTGCACACAAATTTTATAAATTTAATAAGTAATATCATCTTGAACTTAGGAAATATCATGTAAACATAACACATACTTGCATAGATAAATATACTCCATAAATATAAACACACCTAAAAAAAAACCCTATGAACTGAATTCTAAAATTTTAGCCACAAATATGGCAACAGAATAGTACAAAACTCAATGATTAAACTGTGGTTTTGATAAAATGCAAGAATTTTAAATGACTTGCACAATAGTCAGTAAAATGTTTTTTGACCTAATGCTTTTTTCAATTTTAATTTTAATTTTTTTGCCAATAGATGTTCACTTTATTTATTTATGTGGTGCTGAGGATCAAACCCAGGGCCTCACACATGCCAGACAAGTGCTCTACCACTGAGCCATAACCCCAGTCCCTGAAATAATGTTTTTAAAGAAGCTCTTAACATTTTCTTTTCTCCTCACATGGCGGTGTTATCTTATGGAGGCTGAATAAGCTGAGGATACATATCATGTGGTGCTCTGAATGTCTTCTAAGTACATGTGAGTGGACAATATATTTATTTTATTTCTTTTCTCTCTGTTTTAATTTGTTCCCATTCATTACACATGGCATTAGAATGCATTTTGACATATCATATATAAATGAAGTATAACTTCTCATTCACACCTGTCATGTAATCACATATCACAAACATTATTAGGGTAATAATGCTTGAATCATTCTACTATTCTTCCTATCCACAGATGCTGTCCTTTGCTTTTACTCCACTTTGCCTAATCCCAAGTAACTCTTATATTTCCCTAACACACAACTTCTACTGTGAATTAGTGACTGCATATAAGAGTAAGCATTCAGCCCATGGTTTTCTTTGTATTGATTTATTTCACTTAGCATGATATGTTCCAGCTCCATCAAATTTACCTGCAAATACCATAATTTCATTTTTCCTTAAGACTGAGTAATATTCCATTGTGCATATTTACTACATTTTCTTTATCAATTCTTCTATTGAAGAATATGTATGTTGGCTTCATAATTTAGCTATTATGAATTGAGCTGCTGTAAGTAATGACATGGCTGTGTCACTGTAGTTTTCTGATTTTGAGTCCTTTGGGAGTATGTCTAGGAGTGGGATAGCTGGGCCAAATTCTGGTTCTATTCCAAGTTTTCTATGGAATCTCCTACTGATTTTCATAATGGTTGTATCAATTTGCATTCCCACCACCAATATATGAGTGTACTTTTCTTCCCAAATCCTTGCCAACATTTATTGTTTCTAGTATTCTTGAGAATTGCCATTCTGACTTGAATGAGATGAAATAATTAGATTTTCAAAAGATTTATTTCCCATCCAACCTCCAGTAATTGGCTCTAGGGGTTCCTGAGTCTCTTGAGAGCTCTCAGTTCTGGCAAAAGAACAAGTGACTGGAGGAACCTTTAGGTTAGAGGCAGAATTAAAAACTGTGACTGTGGGAGCACAGAGGGAGAGAACTAGTAGGACCTTGAAGTGCAGCATATCAAAGGTTGTGAAGGAGATGAAGGGAACAACGAAGGTTTTAAAAACAGCAAGAGGAGGGAGTAGTGAGGGAAAGAAGAGGTCTTAGGGAAACCAGTTTGGGTGATCATAAGTTTTGAAGAGGAATTTGCGACTGCATGACACAGCATAAAGAGTGTGTCTTGGAAGTGAAGTCTTCCAACAAAGACAAAAGAAACCCCAAAGTGAAGTATTAGAAGCAAAGTAAATGTCCAAGAAAGATGAATGGATACGGTCTTTGTCATACATGATATCTTAAACTATGATACATAAAAAATGTTGATTTAACTATATGTGTACTTTAGCTCCAGCCAAAGAGTCTATAGACACAAGTTACTTCACTTGCCATTGTTCCTCACACTGTTCTAAAACTCTACACATGCAGGATCATAGATTCTTAAACTCAGGAGAACATTTATAGTCATAAAAGAGTCATTACACATACACAAACATGAAGACACATAACCTTTAATTTCTCTACTAGGCATCCAGATATTCCAAATGTTCAACTGTGTATTTACTTTGATGTGTACAAGTTATATTTTAACCAACTAATGATTTTTTCTTGATGTCGGCAAGAACAGAGGAAATTCAAGGTGAAAGGAAGCCTTGCATTCCACCAGGATGTCTGTGAAAATTACTGCAGTTCTGTTGCTGCTACATCTGAGTAGTCACTTTGGTTTTGGAAGATGTGGAAATGTGCTGCTGTGGGCAATGGAATATTGCCATTGGATCAACTTAAAGACAATACTGGAGGAGTTCACACAGAGGGGGCATGAGGTGATTGTTTTGAGACCTTTGGGTTCCGTTTTTGTGGATGGTGACAAATCATCTGCCATTAAATTTGAGAGCTATCCAGCATCATTATCAAGAGAAGATGTAGAGAATCTTTATAATCAGTGGATCAATGTACTGCTTTATGATTTGCCAAAAAAAATTTTGGAAATATTATTCATTATTACAAGAATCTTCAAGTCCATTTTTTTATTATGTAGAGAATATATGTAGAGATGCAGTTTTGAACAAGAAATTTATGGCAAAACTACAAGAATCATGTTTCGATATTATTCTTTCAAACACCATTTGTCCCTGTGGGGAGCTTCTGGCTGAAATTCTTTAAAAAAACATTTGTATATACTGTCTGCTTCTCTTTTGGTTACACATTCGAAAAGTATAGTGGGGAAATTCTCTTTCCTCCTTCCTAAGTTCTTTTTATATGGACAAAACTAAGCGATCAAATGACATTCATTGAGCGGGTAAAAAATATGCTATACATGCTATATTTTGACTTTTGGTTTGAATCATTTAATGAGAAAAGATGGAATCAGTTTTACAGTGAGATACTAGGTGAATCACTTATACTACAAAATCCTAACTTTCCTGGGCCTTTCTGAAGCTTCTAACTTTATATTTACAAGAATATAAAGTTAGAGAAAAAAAAATTTAATACTATCATGTAATAAAAGAAAATCATCCATCAAAATCAAGAATACTACAGAAAAATGGACATTGATGTGTCAGAAACCTTTGGCCATCTCTTGTATAAGACACACCAGAAATGCATGCACCCACCACATAGAGCCCAGAGGACTTCTCTAGGCAACTGCATACAATTTACCATTGTACTACTCATTTTATTTATCTTTGAAATTAATTTTAAACTTTATATAAATATCTTGATAAACATAGACACAGAGATTCAGGGGTTACATGTGTATCTAAAGTATAACAATCTATGTAGCACTGAGAATTTTTTTTCTCTTTACTTCATTAGATTCTTCATTTAGAAACTACTTTGTCATTTAACCTTAGATATTCCTTCTCACTTGGGTGACTGTGTTTTCATTCCAGACCAGGAGGCCTTTCGTTATGGTTTCTAGCATTTGTAAATTTTTTTTTACTAAAGCTTTGCAATTCATTCTCTTTAAGGTCTATAATTTTGAAGCATACAAATGTAATTTATTAGTCTTTTGTTTTAAACTATCTGTCATTTAAAGAAAACAAAAATTGTATAAAAAGAATTCTATTTATATTCTTAACTATTTACAACTATTTTTTCCTAAATATTTCTATATAATAAATATTTGCAAGCTCCTAACATGAACTCCAACCATTAGTAGATATCACAAACAGAAACATACTCAATTTCCTTTCAGTTCACCTGCAGAAATAACAATCATATTTCTTCCTCCAAATTGTATAAATAGATAAAAGAATGCTGTAAATTTCTTTTCCTTAATGAGGTACAGTTAATGAATTATGTAATTCAAATATTTGTTTACATTTGTGTTTGTTACCTTTATAACTTTAGATAAAAAATACATATTTACCTCTATAAAATCACTATCTTACTTTGATGATATTTAAGTTTGTAAATGATGAATAGTTTACACTATTGTCTGCTCCATAATTCCATATATGTACACACATATATATATATATGTATACATATATATATATATAAATATATGTATAAGAATCCTATATACATAATAAATACAGACAAATGTATATATATTTTTGATGTACTCATAGTATCTTTATCAAATTACACACACTTAAACATATTTGTCTTTGTAATGAAAGTTCTTTCAGACACTAGGCATATGCATATTTATATGACAATTTCACAATTCCTTATAACTTTTATCTTCTTTTTCCTGTTCAGGACAACCCACTACATTGTCAGAGACAATGGCAAAAGCAGATATCTGGCTCATTCCCACCTACTGGGACTTGGAATTTCCTCGCCGGACCCTACCAAATGTCGTTTTTGTTGGAGGACTCCACTGCAGACCAGCCAAACCTCTGCCTAAGGTAAACCTTCTTCCATTTATTTGTTTCTGTCATCTTTGCAATTTTTACCAGGAATTATTCTCTTTTTCACTCAGAATAGCTCACTCACAGTGACAGAATTATAGGAAATTGAGCAAAAAGCCCTATAAATTGAAATTAGTGCGTGTTTTACCACGAGAAGTATGTGAATCTCATTTGTATTACAGAAGAAAAGGGACTTTTGAGGATAGAGTGAGTTAAATGAAGATCTTCATTATTCAACACATAAGAAAATGCCTGTCATTCTCTGAAAACGTATTGATAAATGACAATCATGTACCACAGAAAATCACTGAATATGTGGAGAACCACAGTAGCACAAACACCTTTAATTCGGCTTACAAGGTAGACTGTGAGCATGAAAGATATTGTATGGGAAATGTTATAATAAGGAAAACACAGGTGTTTCTTGGCTATCCCAAGGTTATAGGAGACTTCATGAAAACTCCCTGGGGGATAAAGGTCTTCATGCCAAGCTGCCTGACAGAAAGGTAATAGAAAAAATTGTATGTAACATATAACGTGGAGTACAAATTGTTTAGTTTTAATGAGGATCTATTGATTCATATCACTTGTATGTGTAGGTTTTCCTGAGTTTATAATTATGAAACAATCAATAAGCACATAGAATTACATTTCTTAAAGTTAACCTTTTTTTTGGAACAGACAAGACATATCACTGAAATGGAAAACTGTAGGCAGGTTTATTTATTTATTAGTTGAGGGAAAAGCTTTTGCTGTAATCAATCAGTCCCCCTGAACCTGAGTTCGGGAAGTTTAGAACTTTATACCCAGTTCATAGAGGGAGGGACTCAGAGGTACACAATCTACAGAAGTTCCCATGACAACAGGTTTTTGTTTTATCGTTCTGGGTAAATTAACCTCTCAATTATAACCCCTAAAAGACAGTTTTTTTTTTTTTTTTTTTTTTTTTTTTTTTTTTTAATTTTTTTATTGTTGGCTGTTCAAAACATTACATAGTTCTTGATATATCATATTTCACAATTTGATTCAAGTGGGTTATGAGCTCCCATTTTTACCCCATATACAGATTGCAGAATCACATCAGTTGCACATCCATTGATTTACATATTGCCATACTAGTGTCTGTTGTATTCTGCTGCCTTTCCTATCCTCTACTATCCCCCCTCCCCTCCCCTCCCCTCCCCTCTTCTCTCTCTGCCCCCTCCACTGACATTCGTTTGTCCCCCTTGTATTATTTTTCCCCTTCCCCTCACTTCCTCTTGTATGTACTTTTGTATAACTCTGAGGGTCTCCTTCCATTTCCATGCATTTTCCCTTCTCTCTCCCTTTCCCTCCCACCTCTCATCCCTGTTTAATGTTAATCTTCTTCTCATGCTCTTCGACCCTACTCTGTTCTTAGTTACTCTCCTTATATCAAAGATGACATTTGGCATTTGTTTTTTAGGGATTGGCTAGTTTCACTTAGCATAATCTGCTCTAATGCCATCCATTTCCCTGTAAATTCTATGATTTTGTCATTTTTTAATGCAGAGTAATACTCCATTGTGTATAAATGCCACATTTTTTTTTATCCATTCATCCATTGAAGGGCATCTAGGTTGGTTCCACAGTCTAGCTATTGTGAATTGTGCTGCTATGAATATCGATGTAGCAGTATCCCTGTAGCATGCTCTTTTTAGGTCTTTAGGGAATAGACCGAGATGGGGAATAGCTGGGTCAAATGGTGGCTCCATTCCCAGCTTTCCAAGAAATCTCCATACTGCTTTCCAAATTGGCTGCACCAATTTGAAGTCCCACCAGCAATGTACAAGTGTACCCTTTTCCCCACATCCTCGCCAGCACTTGTTGTTGTTTGACTTCATAATGGCTGCCAATCTAACTGGAGTGAGATGGTATCTTAGGGTGGTTTTGATTTGCATTTCTCTGACTGCTAGAGATGGTGAGCATTTTTTCATGTACTTGTTGATTGATTGTATGTCCTCCTCTGAGAAGTGTCTGTTCAGGTCCTTGGCCCATTTGTTGATTGGGTTGTTTGTTCTCTTATTGTCTAATTTTTTGAGTTCTTTGTATACTCTGGATATTAGGGCTCTATCTGAAGTGTGAGGAGTAAAGATTTGTTCCCAGGATGTAGGCTCTCTATTTACCTCTCTTATTGTATCTTTTGCTGAGAAAAAAATTTTTAGTTTGAGTAAGTCCCATTTATTGATTCTAGTTATTAACTTTTGTGCTATGGGTGACCTATTGAGGAATTTGGAGCCCGACCCCACAGTATGTAGATCGTAGCCAACTTTTTCTTCTATCAGACGGCGTGTCTCTGATTTGATACCAAGCTCCTTGATCCATTTTGAATTAACTTTTGTGCATGGCGAGAGAAAGGGATTCAGTTTCATTTTGTTGCATATGGATTTCCAGTTTTCCCAGCACCATTTGTTGAAGATGCTATCCTTCCTCCATTGCATGCTTTTAGCCCTTTTATCAAATATAAGGTAGTTGTAGTTTTGTGGATTGGTTTCTGTGTCCTCTATTCTGTACCATTGGTCCACCCGCCTGTTTTGGTACCAGTACCATGCTGTTTTTGTTACTATTGCTCTGTAGTATAGTTTGAAGTCTGGTATCGCTATACCGCCTGATTCACACTTCCTGCTTAGCATTGTTTTTGCTATTCTGGGTCTTTTATTTTTCCATATGAATTTCATGATTGCTTTCTCTATTTCTACAAGAAATGCCATTGGGATTTTGATTGGCATTGCATTAAACCTACAGAGAACTTTTGGTAATATCGCCATTTTGATGATGTTAGTTCTGCCTATCCATGAACAGGGTATATTTTTCCATCTTCTAAGATCTTCTTCTATTTCTCTCTTTAGGGTTCTGTAGTTTTCATTGTATAAGTCTTTCACCTCTTTTGTTAGTTTGATTCCCAAGTATTTTATTTTTTTTTTTTGAAGATATTGTGAATGGAGTGGTTGTCCTCATTTCCATTTCAGAGGATTTGTCGCTGATATACAGGAATGCCTTTGATTTATGCGTGTTGATTTTATATCCTGCCACTTTGCTGAATTCATTTATTAGCTCTAATAGTTTCTTTGTAGACCCTTTTGTGTCTGCTATGTATAGAATCATGTCATCTGCAAATGGTGATAATTTAAGTTCTTCTTTTCCTATTTTGATGCCTTTAATTTCTTTCGTCTGTCTAATTGCTCTGGCCAGTGTTTCGAGAACTATGTTGAACAGAAGTGGTGAGAGAGGGCATCCCTGTCTTGTTCCAGATTTTAGAGGGAATGCCTTCAATTTTTCTCCATTCAGAATGATGCTAGCCTGAGGCTTAGCATAGATTGCTTTTACAATGTTGAGGTAAGTTCCTGTTATCCCTAGTTTTTCTAGAGTTTTGAACATAAAGGGATGCTGTACCTTGTTGAATGCTTTTTCCGCATCTATCGAGATGATCATATGGTTCTTATTTTTAAGTCTATTGATGTGGTGAATAACATTTATTGATTTCCGTATATTGAACCAGCCTTGCATCCCAGGGATGAATCCTACTTGATCATGGTGCACAATTTTTTTGATATGTTTTTGTATCCGATTCACCAGAATTTTATTGAGGATTTTTGCATCTAGGTTCATTAGAGATATTGGTCTGTAGTTTTCTTTCTTTGAAGTGTCTTTGTCTGGTTTAGGTATCAGGGTGATGTTGGCCTCGTAGAATGAATTTGGAAGTTCTCCCTCTTTTTCTATTTCCCGAAGTAGCTTGAAAAGTATTGGTATTAGTTCCTCTTTAAAGGTTTTGCAAAACTCTGCTGTATACCCATCCGGTCCTGGGCTTTTCTTAGTTGGTAGTCTTTTGATGGTTTCTTCTATTTCCTCAATTGATATTGGTCTGTTTAGGTTGTCTATATCCTCCTGACTCAATCTGGGCAGATCATATTACTTAAGAAATTTATCTATGCCTTCACTATCTTCTAATTTATTGGAGTATAAGGATTCAAAATAATTTTTGATTATCTTCTGTATTTCTGAAGTGTCTGTTGTGATATTGCCTCTTTCATCCCGTATGTTAGTAATTTGAGTTCTCTCTCTTCTTCTCTTCGCTAGCATGGCTAAGAGTCTGTCGATTTTGTTTATTTTTTCAAAGAACCAACTTTTAGTTTTGTCAATTTTTTCAATTGTTTCTTTTGTTTCGATTTCATTAATTTCAGCTCTGATTTTAATTATTTCTTGCCTTCTACTTCTTTTGCTGTTGTTTTGCTCTTCTTTTTCTAGGATTTTGAGATGAAGTATGAGATCATTTATTTGTTGGTTTTTTCTTTTTTTAAGGAATGAACTCCAAGCAATGAATTTTCCTCTTAGAACTGCTTTCAATGTGTCCCATAGATTCCGATATGTTGTGTCTGTGTTTTCATTAATCTCTAAGAAATAAATTAAAAAATTTCCTCCTTGATGTCTTCTATAACCCATTGATCATTCAGTAACCTATTGTTCATTCTCCAAGTGATGTATGCTTTTTCCTTCCTTCTTTTATCGTTGATTTTCAGTTCCATTCCATTATGATCAGATAGGATGCATGGTATTATCTCTACTCCTTTATATTGTCTAAGAGTTGCCCTGTGACATAATATATGATCTATTTTTGAGAAGGATCCATGTGCTGCTGAGAAAAAAGTTTAGCTGCTTGATGTTGGGTGGTATATTCTATATATGTCAATTAAGTCTAGGTTATTAATTGTGTTATTGAGTTCTATAGTTTCCTTATTCAACTTTTGTTTGGAAGATCTGTCCAGTGGTGAGAGAGGTGTGTTGAAGTCTCCCATGATTATTGTATGGGGGTCTATTAGACTCTTGAACTTGAGAAGAGTTTGTTTGATGAACATAGCTGCACCATTGTTTGGGGCATATATATTTATAATTGTTATGTCTTGTTGGTGTATGTTTCCCTTGAGCAGTATGTAGTGTCCCTCTTTATCCCTTTTGATTAACTTTGGCTTGAAATCTATTTTATTTGATATGAGTATGGATACTCCTGCTTGTTTCCGAAGTCCATATGAGTGATATGATTTTTCCCAACCTTTCACCTTCAGCCTATGTATGTCTTTTCCTATCAAATGCGTCTCCTGTAGGCAGCATATTGTTGGGTCTTGTTTTGTGATCCATTCTACTAGCCTGTGTCTCTTGATTGGTGAGTTTAAGCCATTAACATTTAGGGTTATTATTGAGATATGGGTTGTTGTTCCAGCCATATTTTTTTATTTATGTTACTAAACATGGTTTGTTTTCCTCTTTGATTATTTCCCCCCTTTAGTGTCCTACCTCCCACTGTTGGTTTTCATTGTTATTTTCCATTTCCTCTTCCTGTAATATTTTGCCAAGGATGTTTTGAAGAGATGGTTTTCTAGCTGCAAATTCTTTTAACTTTTGTTTATCGTGGAAGGTTTTAATTTCATCTTCCATCCTGAAGCTTAATTTCGCTGGAAACACAATTCTTGGTTGGAACCCATTTTCTTTCAGTGTTTGAAATATGTTATTCCAGGATCTTCTAGCTTTCAGAGTATGTGTTGAAAGATCAGCTGTTATCCTGATTGGCTTACCCCTAAATGTGATCTGCTTCCTTTCTCTTGTAGCTTTTAAAATTCTCTCCTTATTCTGTATGTTGGGCATCTTCATTATAATGTGTCTAGGTGTGGGTCTCTTATGATTTTGCACATTCGGCGTCCTGTAGGCTTCTAGGATTTGGGGTTCTGTCTCATTCTTCAAGTCTGGGAAGTTTTCTCGTATTATTTCATTGAATAGATTGCTCATTCCTTTGGTTTGAAACTCTGTCCCTTCCTGTATCCCAATGACTCTTAAATTTGGTCTCTTGATGTTATCCCATATTTCTTGGATGTTCTGCTCATGGTTTCTTAACAGTCTTGCTGAGCTGTCTATGTTCTTTTCAAGTTGAAATACTTTATCTTCATTGTCTGATGTTCTGTCTTCTAAGTGTTCTACTCTGCTGGTAGTATTCTCAATTGAGTTTTTAAGTTGGTTTATTGCTTCCTGCATTTCTAGGATTTCTGTTTGTTTGTTTTGTATAACCTCTATTTCCCTGTATAGTTGATCTTTTGCTTCTTGGATTTGTTTATGTAATTCATTGTTGAAGTGATCTTTCATTGTCTGATTTTGCTGATGTCTTCCTTGATACTCCAGATCATCTGAAGCATGTATATCCTGAATTCTTTATCTGACATTCCATCTGCTGCAGCTATTACCTCTTCTAAAGTTGATTTGACCTGCATTGCTTGTGGTCCTTTCTTTCCTTGTCTCTTCATACTGTTCGCGTTCCTTTCTACTTGGTGAAACTGTTGTGCTATTGAATTTTCCCCCTATATATTTATATTGGTCTTGTATAGTTGCAAAGTCTCCCTCGCAGGCGCGGGCGGCGGCTCTGCCCCTCCTCCAATTGGGGCAATGTGCCTACCACGCCGGGAGGCTGCTGGGCCTGTTCTGCCGGTCGGTAGCAGGTCCGCCGACCTTGCAGGCGCAGGCGGTGGCTCTGTCCCTCTGCGGGCCGCTAGGCTTGTTCTGTCGGTGGTCGCAGTTCTGCCTACTTTGCAGGCGCAGGCAGCGGCACTGCCCCTCTCTAGGCCTCTGGGGCTGTACTGCCAGTGGGTCGCAGGTCTGCCTACCTTGCATGCGCGGGGGGGCAGCTCTACCCTTCCTCAGGCCACTGGGCCTGTTCTGTCTCTCGGTTGCAGGTCTGGCCTGTTCTGATGGTGGTCACAGTTCCGTCTACCTTGCAGGCGCGGGGGGGAGGGGGTGGCTCTGCCTCTCAGCAGGCCGCTGCTCCTCTTCTGCCGGTGGGTCACAGGCCCGCCTACCTTGCAGGAGTGATTGGAAGCTCTGCCCCTCCGTGGGCCACTGGGCCTTTTCTGTCGGTGGTCACAGTTCCGCCTACCTGGCAGGCGCGGGGGGTGGGGGGCGGCTCTGCCCCTCAGCAGGCTGCTGGGCCTGTTCTGTGGGTGGTCACAGTTCCCTCTACCTTGCCGGCGCAGGGGGAGGGGGCGGCTCTGCCTCTCAGCAGGCCACTGCTCCTCTTCTGCCAGTGGGTCACAGGCCTGCCTACCTTGCAGGAGTGATTGGAAGTTCTGTCCCGCCGCGGGCCACTGGGCCTTTTCTGTCGGTGGTCACAGTTCCACCTACCTGGCAGGCGCGGGGGGTGTGGGGCGGCTCTGCCCCTCAGCAGGCCGCTGTGCCTGCTCTGTGGGTGGTCACAGTTCCCTCTACTTTGCCAGCGCAGGGGGAGGGGGCGGCTCAGCCTCTCAGCAGGCCGCTGCTCCTCTTCTGCCGGTGGGTCGCAGGCCCGCCTACCTTGCAGGAGTGATTGGAAGCTCTGTCCCGCCGCGTGCCACTGGGCCTTTTCTGTCGGTGGTCACCTTTCCACTTACCTGGCTGGCGCGGGGGATGGGGGGCGGCTCTGCCCCTCAGCAGGCCGCTGGGCCTGCTCTGTGAGTGGTCACAGTTCCCTCTACCTTGCCAGTGCAGGGGGAGGGGGCGGCTCTGCCCCTCAGCAGGCCGCTGTTCCTCTTCTGCCGGTGGGTCGCAGGCCCGCCTACCTTGCAGGAGTGATTGGAAGCTCTGTCCCACCGCGTGCCACTGGGCCTTTTCTGTCGGTGGTCACCTTTCCACCTACCTGGCTGGCGCGGGGGATGGGGACGGCTCTGCCCCTCAGCAGGCCGCTGGGCCTGCTCTGTGCGTGGTCACAGTTCCCTCTACTTTGCCGGCGCAGGGGGAGGGGGCGGCTCAGCCTCTCACCAGGCCGCTGATCCTCTTCTCTTGAATACACTTTTATGAGACAGCAATTTGTATTTCACTGTTAGTCAATGGCATAAAGGATACAAGTACTGATCTGGGCTATTTTAGTGTCGTTTTTCTTTTTCTCCTCACTATCTCAAGGCAGAAATTGGCTAACTACTGTCCTGTCCAAATATGATACCAGCATATATATCTAGTAAAATAATAGTATAAAAACTCATTTACATCTAGAATAAAAAGAGCTCACACACTGATTCACTGTAACTCCTGAAGGCACCGCAGGCCTATAGACCCCTCCAAAGACACTGCGGTTTCAGGACAGCAAATGTTCCCATAGTCCTGGTGCCACCTCTTGTCCTACTTTCATGCTTACAAACATGGCAGTATTTTTACCTTGAATAATGCATAGCTTGGTGGCCTGCAATAATAAAATAGAAGTCTGTGGTGTGCTTCATCTCATTGGTGTGTCCAGTGGCCTCAATCCAGTGTCCTATGGGGAGACAATAAATGCCATCCACCAAATTGTTTTCATTGTAAGTACAGCAACGGTCGTGGTGAGGTCCATTGCCTTCTCAGCTGAGCGCTCCTCCTGGCTCGCGCTTCAGGAACTTGTACCAGAAGGTGTCCACGCGGCCCGGCGATTTGTTGTTTCTATGACCTGTTCTTTTGTTGAACATTTTTTGACTTGTATATATATTGTGTATATTAATTCTTCATCAGATGAAAGGTAAAAAAGATTTTGTACTATTTACAGGTTGCTCCATTGCTCTCAATTGCTTCAGTTGTTGTGCAGAAGCTTTCAGATTTTATGTAATCCAATTTACCATTTCTTACATTTACTTCCCAAGCTTTGTAGTTCTATTCAGAAAATTGTTGCCTGTATTACTATATTATGAAATGTTTCCACAATGTTTTCTTCTAAGCTCCAAATTTTCATGTCTAACATTAAATCATTTGATCAACTTTTTGATCATTTTCTATAGGGTGAGAGAAGGAAATCTACAATTAATTGTCTACAAGTAGATATTCAGTTTTCCAGGTTTCCCAATTTTTGAATCTGTCTTTATTCCAATGTATATTTTTGGAGACTTTGCCAGGAATCTGTTGATTTTAGATGTGCAAGTTTATTTCAGCTTTTACAATTATATTCCATTGAATATAATTATACCAATTATATTATAATTATACCAATATTAAGCTATTTTGTTAATATGGCTCTCTAGTACATTTTTGATAAATTCAGCTTTGTCTCTTTGTCTCAGGATTTCTTTGGCCATACAGTCTTTCATATGCCTTATCTACTTCTGTGAAGAATATCATTGGCATGTTGATGGAGATTTCTTTGAATCTTTGGGTGTCTTTTGGTTATATGGCCATTTTACCAATATTAGTTCTCCCAGTTAAGGAACATGGGCGGTCTTTCCAATCTCTGCCAACTTCTTCAATTTCTCTGTTTCTTTGTTTTACAACTTTTATTTCAGAGGTCTTTCACAGATTTTGTTAGGTTAATTCCCAGATTCATTTGAATTTCTTGTGAATATGACTGCTGTGATTTCTTTCTCAATAAGTTCAACACATGTGTATTTAAAATCTACTAGTGTTGTATGTTCATTTTATATCCACATACACTTTTAAGTTTCTTATTTCTAAGAGTCTTATTGAAATGAGAAGTGTCTTCTAAGTATAGAATCAAATCATATTAAGGAGAAATAATTGCACTTGTACCTTTCCTATTTGTATACCTCTCCTATTCCCATTAGCCTGAGTGACATGCCTCAATATTAAAGTACTATTCTGAATAAGAATCTTGACAGTGGACAGCCATGTTGTGTTCCTAATTTATAGAAAATACTTTCAGTTTTTCCTGACTCAGTATCTTGTTGGCTGTGGATTTAACACACCTGTAATTTGTTGAGATATAAGCATTCTATACCAACTTCCTACATGATTGTTTTAGGAAGAGCTATCAAACTATGAAGTTTTGTGTTTTTTTTTTTTTTTTTTTTTTGTATTAAGATGATCATTTGATTTTTGTCCTTGGTTGTACTCATGTGCTGTGTTACTTTTTTTTGACTTGCATTTATTGAAGCATTCTCTCATTCCTTGATATGAAATGAAGCCAACTTGATCATGATACATGATATTTTACTATGTTATTAGAGAACTGGATCAGTGAATATTTTATTGAGGATCTTACATCTATATTCAGGGAAGATTTTGGTTTATAATTTTCTCTGTATCATTATCAATTTTGATAGCACCAAAATACAGAACTTGCAGAATGAGTTTGAAAGGGTTCCTTCCCTATTTATTATGTGGAATGACATTTTCAAATCTGGAAACATTAGTAACAAATCTGTATATTTTTAGGGATTTCTTTGTTGGCAACAATGGTGGCTACTTTAATCTCACTGCTCACTGTTGACTGCACAGGATTTGTAAGGCTTTGTCTCAAGAATGCTAGGTCATATGTGTTTCAATATGTCCATTTATTTTACAGTTTATAATTGATTGGGATATAGTTTTTCAAATTATTCCCTAATGATCATCTGATTTTCAGTGGTTTGGGGTACAATATCTACCCTTTAGCATCTGATTTTATTCATGTGAGTCTTTCTCTTTCTTTGATCTCCTTATCAGATAATTAATCTCTCATCATTTTTATTCATTTTTTCCACTTGTACTTGTATGACTTGTTTTCATATTTCTAAGATCTTAAAATACATCTAACTAGGTTTTTTCAGAACTAACCTAGGCTTTCATATCTTGATTAAAATAGCTTTTCCTCTTTTTTTTTTTTTTACATTTTCTGTTACATTGTGTTTCTCTTTCCATTTAAATTGATAATTTTTAAAATATCCCCTTGATTTCTTAATGATCCACAGTTATACAATACTGTGTTGTGCAATCTCCATGTATTTTCTCATTTTTTTTCATTTTTCCTTGCTCTTGATTTTTACTTTGATTCCACTAAGGTCTGAGAAATCAGAAAAAAAGTTTCAAATTATTGAACAATTCATTGAATAATTTGCATTCTTTCTTTTTTCAGACCACAGGCCAGGTATAATTAGTAGAGAACAACAATAACAAAAAAGTTAGCATTGAGATAACTGCTGGGACCCGGGTTAGGCTGTGTAACTAGTTAAACCATTCTTACAACATTTGTATCTCACATTTTGTACCTCAGCAGAAAGACAATTTTATTTATGTGATTGACCTTTGGGTCTGCTAACATGTCATTGATACTGCAAATGTTAAACTCATAACTGCCACAAGTACACAACAAAGAGTTGCAAGCATTGTGGTAGAAGAATTTGCATTCTTTATGACCTTAATTCAAACACTTTAGGGAAACATTCATAATCTGTGACAAAGAATGTTTATTCTATAGCTAGTAGATGGAAACTCTATATCTGTATATGAAGTTCAATTGGTCAATAATGTGAATTAATTCTGAATATTGTTATTTGCTTTTTTTGGGGGGGAGTTATTGATCTATTGAAGAAAGTGAGGCTATGAAGGCACCAACTACCCTTGTACTGAAGCCTATTTCTTCTTTTATTTCCTTCTGAGATGCTATAGTTGCAATGTCCGAAGTACAATGTTGAGCCCTCCTTAATCTCAGGTACTTGGGTCTGGGTCATGAACTAGAGGCATTTTATATCCCCTGTTCCATAAGTGAAATTGCCTGTCAGTGTTACAGCAGGACTAGGATATTCCAGCAGGACTGGAATAAGGTAACGTTTTCTTGATATAGCTGTGTGCAGTTTCACAGCAAGGTCTAAATCCAATGTCCTCACTTTGCTGGGAATGAGACCAAGCTCCAGCCAGAAAGAAGAAAACAAACCAGAGTAAAAATCACAAAACAAAACAAACAAAAAACAGATTTATAAATACATTAATAATGCAGTGAGAATGAAAATATGACACAGTGTAAATAATGGAAGGGGCATAAATATTGTAGAAAAAGCTAAATTTTAAAAATTATAAACTTTTGTTAATTTTACACATAAAGGAGACACACAGTACTCTCTCTTGTTGTCTAGTTTATATTATTTATATTATGATGTTTACCAGTTCATATTATGATGCTCTAGTTTATATTATGATGTTCACCATTTCCGTTCTCACTCCTGCAAACATAGGATTTCATTCCATTTTTATGGCTGAATAATAATTCACTGCATATATATTTCACTTTTGTTATCTAAAAACAAATATGTTACTTGATTTCATATCCTGGCTAATGTTGGGAGAGCTGCAATAACATGGGGGTACAGGAATCATTTTGATATACTACTGATGTCTTTTTCTTTAATTCTTTTTATTTCTTAGTTTAAAAGTTGAGCTCCAGGGGCGATGTATTTTTAGTTTCTCAAGAAACTTCTTTTCCAGGGTAATTGTTCTAATTTACATTCTGGTAGTGGTCTGTAAGAGTGCCTCTTACTCTGCACCCTTGCCCATGTTTTCCATTTTTTTGTGTTTTTGAGTATAGCCCTTGTTATGTTTATTTGATTATTTTTGGTGGTTGTTTTCATTTGCATTTTCTTCAGGATTAGTGATGGGCAGGATCTTTGCATATACTTGTTGCCCATTTCTCTTTATTGAAAACTGGAAATTTAGATTATTTATTCATTTTTAAGCATTTTTTCCTCTTGAGATTATAGAATTTCTCATAATATCAATATAATTTCTCAAATTCTCAGCCTCCTTTAACTTGATTTTGGAGAATTGTGTACATTTAATTTTCTTGGAGAAAACACTCAATAATTACAATCATGTAAAAAGTCTAACAGTTCCCTTTGGTTCTGAGAGGCCATATTGCTGATGTCTTTTAGTATAAATCCAGCCTCAGCATCACTTCTCTCCTGAGCATCTGGAAAGATGTTTGCCTTCTTCCAGCTAAGTCACTTCACAGTAGAATGTCTCTGGCATTAGAAACAGAATGATTCCTATCTGCTTTCTACAGTTAAGCTATGGAAGAAAATATGTGGTGTCATTAGTTTAATATTATTTCTTCTTAATCCTTCAAATTTATTCACCTGGTTGCCCACTCTCATAATCATACTTTAAAAGTAGATACTAGGTCTCAATTTTATGTTGTGGTAATATAGAATAGGAACAGGAAAAAAATGCTGAATTTTGCTCTCTCCTCAAAAAAGTAACACAATGTTACCTATATTTGTTACAGTTATGTTGTGAAATGTAATGAGTTTTTGTAGACAGTTTGCAATGATGTTATTGTTCTATAACCTGTAATTATGAAGAGTTTGTCTAATTTTTCTCTTTCTTCAGTAGCTGATTTTCTCATCATACCCATAACACTAATATGGGATCTAAATCATTTGCAATGACTGAAAAAAAATCATCATACTTTTTCTTCAGAATGCAGCATGGTGTCTATTATAATAATCTTTAACACTGAAAGCAATACAAAAATTATATAAATTGTTGAAAAATTGATAAATCAACCCTCAAGTAATCCAACATCACAGAAAATTTTCATGATTGAAATGGTTCAAATTTGAATAGTTAGTATTTAGTAAGCTTTTTCACCACTGTGAACAAAAGATCAACCAGAATATTGTAGAAGAAGAAAAATTTATTTGAGGGCTCACAGTTTCAGAGGTTTTAGTTGATAGAAGTTTAACTCCATTCCTGGAGGCTGGAAGTGAGGCAGAACATTATCACAGGAGAGTGTGGTAGAGAGAAGCAGCTCAAATGATTATCAGAAAACAAAATACATACACCAAAGCCATGTCCCAATGACCTGCGTCCTACAGCCACATCTAGCTGCTTCTACTTACCTCTCAATTAATCCCATTAGGTCATTAATTTACGGATTGGCTTAAGGCATTCACATCCTAATCATTTCCCCTCTGAACCATCACACATTTTCTCACACATGAGCCTTTGCAGGACACATCCAAAGAATAACAGTTAATTAGCTTTTTTGGTATGAAGACCACAATCCAAGCGTGACAAGAAACATTCTCTGTCTTAAGTTTTAACTCAATTTAAATATGAAAACATATTTATTATATATTTACTACTTCTTTATTGGTGGATTATAAATGTACAAATGATAGGATTTAGTGTGACATATTTGTACATGCCCACAAATACACAGTATGACAGTATAATTTGGCCAATAACACTCCCCAGCACTTTCCCCTCCTTCCCCATCTCCCACATTTTGGTCGGGTTCATCACCTGATCACCCAGTGATTTTCATGAGATTTGCCTTCATCTTTCCTTTTCCCCTCTAGCTGGAAATCCTTGATCTTGTGATTTTGACCTATTGTGTTTAGCATAATGGCCTTAAGTTCCACCCATTCTTTTGCAAATGACATAAGTTTATTTTTCTTTGTGTCTGAATAAAACATATATATATATATCACATTTGCTTTATACATTCATCCCTTGCCAGACACCTTAGTTTGGCTATTGTGAATTGTGCTGCTATAAACATGGATATGCAATTTCACTGTAATAAGATGACTTTAACTTATTAGTTGGAAGTGTTAAATTATACCTGGGTCATATGATGGTTCTGTACCTAGCTTTTTGAGGAACTGTCATATTGGATATCCGTATTGGTGGTACTAGTTTACAATACCACAAAGAGTGTAAATTGTTCATTTTTCCCCACATTAGCATTTATAATTCTTATTCTTGGCAACTACTATTCTGACAATTATGACATGAAATCTCAGTTTTCTTTTGATTTAAATTTCCATGAAGTTTAAAGATGTGGAATATATATATATATATATATATATATATATATATATATATATATATAGAGAGAGAGAGAGAGAGAGAGAGAGAGAGAGAGAGAGAAAGAGAGATTTTCATATTTTTGTTGGCCATTTGTATTTCTTCTTTTGGGAATTATCTGTTCAATTTATTTCCCAATTTAATAATTTGGTTGTTTGGCATAAAATTCTTTTTCAAATTTTTTGATATTCTAGAAATCAATCTTCTTTCAGAATATAGCTAGCAAAGATTTTCACCAATTCTGTAGGTTACTGCTTCACAATTCTAATGGTTTGTGTGTGTGTGCATGTGTGTGCAGAATGTAATTAGCATGGTGCGTTCCCATTTATTAACTCTTGGCATTATTTCCTGACCTTTAGAGGCTCTATTAAGAAAGTTGTTGCTTTTGCCTATGTGCTAGAGTGTTGACCCTTCATTTTCTTAAAGGACTTGTATAGTTTCTGGTCTAATTCCTAGGTATTTGATCCATTTTGGGTTGATTTTTATATAGGGTGAGAGATAGGGGACTACTTTCATTCTTCTACACATGGATAACCAGTCCCTCATCATCATTTGTGAAAAAAAAGGAAATCAATCATTTCTGCAATGTATGTATTTGACACCTTTGGCAAGGATCAGACAAATGTATATATGTGGGGTTTTCTGTGTTTTCTATTTTTTATCAATAATACATGTATCTGTTCTATGCTGATAACTATGCAATTGATGCTGCTATACCTTTGTAGTATAATTTGAAGTCAGACATTGTGATGATGCCGCTAACATTGCTTTCTGGGTTTAAGTTGCTTTGTCTATTCTGATTCTTTTATTTTTCCAAATAAATTTTAGTTTTTTTTGTTTCTAGTTCTGTGAAAAATGCCATGGTTATTTTCATGGTGACTGCATTGAATGTGTGTATTGCTTTTTGTTATATGGCCATTTTAACAATATTATTTCTGCCTATCCATGAAAAGGGGATCTTTTCCATCATTTGAGGTCAATTTCTTTCCTCAATATTGTCTAGTATTCATTGTAGAGGTCTTTTACCTTCTTGGAAAACTTATGTTTAAAAGTTAGAAGAATTATGAAGAGAATTTTGAAAGAATTCTTCAAACATCTCATCTAATTTTTTCATATTAAATACAAATACAGCTAATACAGTCAGTTGTTAAGAATATTCTAAAATCATGATCTGAATTAGATTTCATGCAGCTAGCATGCAACATATGTATGAACAAAAGATTTGTCTTCATCCAATAGTGAGAAATATTAGAGTCATCAAACAAAAATATAAACAACCATGTATACAAATGCATAGGCAATTCACACAAGTGAAAATGGCTAATAACATGTAAAAGATGACAACAATCCCAAATGTAAGTTGAAGGTATTCAATAAAATTCAATAATTTTTTAAAAAAACTGTCAGCAAGTTACAAGTAGAAGAAACACACCACAACACAATTAAAGCCACATATGAAGACACACAGATAGCATGACATTGAATAAAGTTAAAAATTTTCCTTTAAGTTTGGGAGCCAGAGAAACATGATCACTTTCACTATGCTTACTTAATATAATATTAGAAGTCCAACACAAAACAGTTAACCACAGAAAGTAATAAAGTTCATCCAAATTGGAAACTAAAAATCAAACCACCAGTGTTTTGAATCCATATAATCTTATATAGATAAAGCCTTACTCATTCCACTAGAATCCTTTTGGATGAAATAGATCAGATGAAGTATTCTTGATAATTTTTCTGTATATAAGATCAATATATGAAATTGAATAGTATTACTAAACACCAATAAAAAACAACCTGAAAAATCAAGAGTCAATCAAATTTACCATAGTTACGAAAAAAAATAACTAGCTAGGAATATATTTAACATGAAAGGTAATAGAATTCTAAGCTATAAACTCAGAAACAATGATAAAAGAAATTGAACAAGACATACACAAAAAGGGAAATATAGCCCATCTTCATCAGAAGAATTCATTTTGGTAGGTGGATCCAAGATGGTGGGCCAGAGGAGGAAATATTTTGTGTTGCTCTGTGACCTGGGACTCACGTAGGGAGAATATTGCTTCTCTGAGAGCAATATTCCTGCTCCTGTGCAGGAAATCACAGCCACCATTCCCATGCAGGCCTCAGTGTCAGTGTAGGTCTCCCAACTACTCGCCCACTCATCACTACCAGGTGCCCAAGAGGAATCACTGGCATCAGCACCCACAGAGACCTTTGCCACTCAGCAGAGCAGAAATCCCAGATGTCATTCCCACACAGAATAAAGAGAAATACCTGAGATACTTTGAGAATAATGTCAGTTAAATTAAGTTCTTCCTTATTCAACACATAAGTATCAATCATTCAATCAAAGGATATTTATAAAGTGAAGAGTATGCACCACAGGTCAGTTCTGGATATGCAGAGGAACAAAGCAGACATTTTCCGTCCCCATATATCTTACATAATACTTGGAAAGATAGCATGTAAATAAGTAATAAAAAGAGTGTCAAAATGGGTATAATAAAGGAGGAACACAATGCTGATATAATATGTCTGGTACTTAGCAGTCCAGAAGTAACACCAAGCATTGTCATTATTGCTACTTATTACTCATACTACTAAGTGACTAATTTACAGGAACCACATTAGATATAACTCCTCACTTAATAGGAAATGGTTTTCCAATAGATAAACCCTGTATACAGGGCTAGATAACAGATACTTTATAGATTGGTTTAAAAAAAAAGAAATGTGTTCACAGTCAAATGTACAAATAGAAATGCAAAAATACTGTGGTAAGTATTAAGGTTTTTTACATATCTTTCCAAGTATTACGTAAGATATATGGGGACAGAAAATGTCTGCTTTCCTAGCTTATATAGAAGATGTTTTAACTAAATATCTGTTCCCCCACAATATTGCAGCCAAACTCAACATTCATTTTCTTTTCATTCATGAATTTTACCTATTTTTTCACGTCAGATTCCAGGCTTTTATGTCTCTGAGCATAAAATATTATGTATCTTATCAAAATGAATTTGTTTAGTACCTTCCACCAAGTATCTAGTCCATTGCTGTAAAGCTTCCTTGAGGAACATGAATCTCAAAAACAAAATGAATTCTCAGAAAATGTACATTGCATATATAATAAATATCTAATAATTCCTACCACCTGTACCTGAAAAATTACTCTTAGTTTATAATTATGAAGTAATTCTGTCAATAAAAAACAGGGTATTCCTTATGAATGAACAAAGATCTTAATGTATTTTAATTCAATATCAAATTTTAAGACATATGTAGAAAACAAGTATTCTATGTGTATTACTATTTAATCTTCAGAAGATTATCTTTGTCTCCATTCTTGATAAAAGCAACATAAATAATGAGATATTGTTTGAAGAATAAACCCAATATTATCTGGAATGTAACTAATAAACAATTGTCACCTTTTACTAGGTACAAGACATGAACTAAGACTTGTGCAAGTTCTGTATAATCTAATTCTATTCTTTTTTTTTTTGGGGGGGGGGTTGGGGCGGGGGGTACCAGGTATTGAAATCAGGAAATCAGGAGCACTAAACCACTGAGCCACATCCCCAGGCCTATTTTTTTGTATTTTATTTAGAGACAAATTCTCACTGAGTTGCTTAGGCTCACTGTTACTGAGGCTGGCTTTGAACCTGAGACCCTCCAGGCATGGGCCAATGAGCCCGGCTACTAGTTCTATTGTTGAAGGATTTTGTTGTTCACTTTAAAAGAAAGTGGCAGTAGCAGTTTGTGGGTGTGTGTGGTGGGGGGTGTGGGTAGAGAGTAGGAAGAATATGAAGAGAAGGAATATGATAAAGAATAATGCAATATCAATATTTAGTATTACCAGCTATTGTTATTAATTCATAGAAACATTTGTATTGGCATCAAGAGTTGTGAGGTTTTCTTCTAAATTTTGTAAAAAGAAATTATTCCCCTACATATCTTATCTTTTGTTAGATTCATAGATAACTTCAGAATATATTAAAGAAGAGACATTTGTCAAAATTCATCAAGAATCTTAAAAATTAATATAGTCATTGGTTTAATAAGATATTCATAATAATATAGTAAAAAAAGATCAAGGTGTACAGAATACTATCTTTGGTAGTTATCTATAAAATGAACACTGGATATAATGTGATTATCTTTTCTTGCTGAATTACTTAAAACCTATCTGCATAATGCATCATTACAACAGATTTTATTCAAGAAGGTATAGTTTGCCTAATTCAGCCTCACTATGAGTTTAGTTGGAAACTGAGGAAAAGAAGAAATATAATAGATTAGATGAAAAAATAGAAAGTCAATCTTATTTCATTTTTTATACTTTTCCACAGTTTTCTGAATTTTCGCAAATTGAGCTTGTACTATTTTCATAAGGATATCAAAGAATGAGAACAAATCCATGTTTGCAATTAGTTAATTGCAACTGAGGTTGTATTGCTTTACTTTTTTGTGTAATATCATCGACAGCTTTGGAACACAAACCTGTGAGACAAAGATTGAACATAAGTTAATGGTGCTGTAGTTTACTGGAATCACACAGAGTACCTTGATACCCCATGCGAGTCACAGAAATAACACAATGGTCTCCCTACAGAAAATAATTATAATTTTGAAGAACGCTCTGGACAACATTCAGTCTGCATGGTCAATATTTAGAAAAGTTTTAGCTTGTTTATCTTTTCTCTAAAATGTTTTTTTTTTTTAAATATAAGCTCTCTATATTAGCAAATATACATTTTATGTTCAAAAGTTGCTCATTATTATACAGTGAGAAAAGAACAAATCATGTATATAAAATGCAATGAAGAAAAGAATAGCAAGTATATAGTTTTGAAAACACAAGTAGTGAAACTTTTGTCTCCTCCACATTTTTCTTCCTTTTGTGGGGAGAAGTGTTTATAGTTTGAATCTTGAATGTGTCCCAAAGGATTGGTCCCTGGCTCAAGGCACCACTGGGAGATGGTAGAATTTGTAGATTGTCAGGCCCAGTGGAAGAAACTCAGGTCATTTGGCATATGCCCTTGAAAGGAATACTGGGATCTAAGCCCCTTATCTTCCTCTCTCTATGTCTCTTTTTTAATTCCTAGCCCGTTTCTATGCCATACTCTCCTACTGGTAATGTACCCCCTCAAAATCAGCCCAAAGCAATGGTGCCAACAGACTGCAAAAACGTCCAAAATTGTGAGCCAAAATAATATTTACTTCCTTATCAGTTCATTATCTCAGGAATTTTATTGGAGTAACAATACAAAGTTGACTAACACAACAGAGATTAAATTGAATGATATGGGATTGCTGTTATTTTAGATAATAATTTAGCAGTTGGTATGTATTGATGATCTCAAATAAGAACAATTTTCAAAGAATCCCGACTAAACATGTCTTTACCAGGAGCTTTTTAAAACGTGAGATGATTTGATCAAAAGGTTGACCATATCTACACTGGAGAAATGCTGGCTGAACCTCTTTGATTGTGGTATAAGTGCTCCCTGTGGGACACAGAAAGGTGAGAAGAAAGACCACTCATACCCAGTTGCATATAGCACATTCTACCATAATATCAATTGGATATCCAGGCAAAAGTTGCCATATAGAAATAATAACCTAAGAAATATGATAATTTAAATATGTAGCTATACATGTATAGTCCTAGATTCTAAATAGGACTCTTGGAACAGTTTCATTGAAATTCTAAAGCATATCACAATAATTGTAAAAATCTTAACCTTATTGAATAAGTTATTTAAGGAGTGGTGATTGGAAAAGTTCAACAAATTTTAAGATAAGCTATACAGGAATACAGATATGAGAGAAATTGAATAAAGTATCATTTGTAATTTCCTTTTAGTACTCTTAAATTGAAAAACATAATAACTAAACTAAAATGACACATTGCTTAGTAAAACAACAATGGTAAATATCTAAAGGTGAATTAAATTCCTAGGTATTTTATTTCTTTAAATTTTTTAGTTGTATATGGACATGATGACTTTATTTTATTTATTTATTTTTATGTGGTGCTGAAGATCAAACCTAGTGCCTCACACATGTCAGGGAAGTGTTCTACAACTGAGCCACAACTCCTGCCTCAGTCCCTAAGTATTGTCTGCTTACAAGAACATATTAAAAAAAAAAAACAAACATTAACATTAGATTAGATTATAATGTTTTACAATACTGTTAAAAATATTAACAATAACTCTTAAAAACAGTAAGGTAGACATCATTCAAGTATCTGCATCACTGAAATAATATTTTCAGTAGGGGAGTCTTGCGGTTTGAACATAGCTTGTCACCACCCATGTTTCTGTTGAGGTTTGGTTGTACAATATTGAGAGGAGTGATTATTTTAGTCAACATTTTCATCACTGTGACCAAAAAAGTTAAGAACAACTTAGAGGAGAAAAAGTTTATTTGGGGCTTAAGGATTCAAAAGTCTCAGTCCATTGATGGCTAACTCCATTGCTCTGAGCCTAAGATGAAGTAGCACATCATGAGAGAAGAGCTCAGCAAAGAAAAGCCACTCAGCTTATGTCAGCATCTGGAAGAAAAGAGGGAGAGAGAGAAAGAGAGAGAGGCACCACAGGACAGATGAACCCTCTAGGGCATACAAACTTTTATAACCTTGAGGTACTCTACCTTGTGTTTGTTCTCCTATCATCCACATGATCAGCCTGTACAAATGTACTTTGAAGTGCAGGAGTTATATTTTAACTTTGGATTGATTTATCCTGAGACATATAAGCATGGGAAATTAAACAAAAGAAGAGCTTCTAATATAAAAGAAGCATTACATTGCACCAATATGTCTGTGAAAAGGAACTCGGTTCTTCTGCTGATACAACTGATGTGTTACTTTAGCTCTGGAAGCTGTGGAAAACTGCTGTGTGGCCCACAGAATACAGCCATTGGATCAACATAAAGACAATCCTGGATGAACTTATCCAGAAAAGTCATGAGGTGACTGTTCTGACATCAACAGCTTCCATTCTTATTAATCCCAACACAACATCTGCTATTAATTTTGAGGTTTACCCTGCACCTTCAAGTGAACAACATTTGGAAGAACGTTTCTCCAAATGGATCCATGAATTAATTTATGATATTCCAAAAGATGACTTTTGGGAATATTTTTCATTTTTGCAAAAAGTTTCCAAGGAATATTCTGATACAATTGAACAACTCTGCAGAAATGTAATTTTAAACAAGAAAATTATGATGAAACTACATGAATCAAAATTTGATGTCGTTCTTGCAGATGCAATTGGTCCCTGTGGTGAGCTGCTGGCTGAGCTACTTAAAGTACCATTTGTATACACTCTCTGCTTTACTCCTGGCTATACATATGAAAAATACAGTGGTGGACTTACATTCCCTCCTTCCTATGTGCCCATTATTATGTCTGAATTAAGTGCTCAAATGACATTCATAGATCGGATTAAAAACACAATGTATATGCTTTATTTTGATTTTTGGTTTCAATCACTTGATGTGAAGAAATGGAATCAGTTTTACAGTGAAGTTCTAGGTAAGCTGGTTCTTTAATTAGTATTTTGAAACCCTAAATTTCCTGTGACTTTGAAGCTGAGCTTGCATGGATATAAAATAAGAAGAATTTTCTTTTCTGTAAGTAAAAGGATGAAATGAAAATATAAGATGAACAAGTAGTCTCACCAATAAATAAAAAAAGGGCCCTTATATTATAGGGCCAGTTAGAAACCAGTGGCAATTACTTATTCAAAATGCTTCAGGAAATAATAACCTGCAAATTGAATCATGGAAGATTTCTCTGAGCAATTACATATGCATTTTACTATTCTTTTCCTCTTTAAGGACAGTCATTATTAATCTCGCTAAATGTTTTAATGATGATAGTCATGTACATTAATAACATACACATGTATTACTAGCACAACCACATATATGTACCATGGAGGAAATTGTTTACTTTGAATAGCTTTGTTTCCTCAGTTAGAAATTAAAAAAAATATATATTTATTTGCATTGCTGTGAAGATTCTTTCACAGTTAACAGTGTCTCTATCTCCAGCACAGAAAGTTATGAATTGTGATACCTTATATTTCATATTCCTTTGATAAAAACAAACTAATCATGTGTTAAGGCCTAAAACCTTGGTGTAGAGTAAAACTACACCTTATTAGTCTATATTTTTTAAACTGCATTTACCATTTAAGACAATATGAACTAAATTAAGCATGAGAACCAATCTCTATTTTAATATTTGTGTAAACTTTCTGGCTTTTACTTAAATATATATATATATATATATATATATATATATATATATATATATATTAACCAACTTAATACTATTAATCTCTTAATATGAGGCAAATGCAGTAGGGGTCACTAGGAATTCAGGAATACTCACCAAATCATTACAGATCACTTGAAGAATCAAGGATCAAGGGAATGGTTTGCTCAATTGTAAGAATTAGACTGACTACTCCTAGAAAAAGATATCTCTACAGTTATGGGAGCACTGATTGTTTATGGCTCTCACAAAAATTCTAAAAATTTAGGTTACTTTTGTAGTTTTAGAGAGAAAATAATATAAAATGCATGTTTACTTCTATGGAGGCTTAGGTTAATAATTTAATTATTTGTGATTGTAAATATACAAATGGAACACTAGAAAGTACTCACACAACAAGTTTATGTACATATTAACGTATGTAAAATGTATCAAATATAGTATGCAAAAATGTACCCTAAAAAACATATCAATTGTAGTATGCAAACACAGGAACACACACAAACACAAGTGCATTTGAACATCTTGCCTACAAAAATACAACTCATTTTAAGGCAAATATATCAAGCATTCAAGATACATGTCTCTCATTTTCTTTTCTTCTCTTTTCTCCATTCAGGGAGACCCACTACAATATATGAGACAATGGGAAAAGCAGATTTTTGGCTCATTCGAACCTATTGGGATTTAGAATTTCCTCGTCCACTCTTACCAAATTTTGACTTTGTCGGAGGACTCCACTGTAAACCTGCCAAACCCCTCCCTAAGGTAAATCTTCTCTTGTTTGTTTTGTTCTATTTGATTAACATTTTTTGGTAGAAATGACTCTGCATTCTTAACTCAGAGTGTTTAACTCAGAGATGTGAAAAACAAGATAAAGAGTTCTGTCAAGTATAGACTCAGGCAATTCTATGTCATCACATGTAACAGCATCTCATATTGTCACAGAAGAAAGTAGGATATTGGGTATCCTTTGAGAATAGTCAGGAAAATTAAGGCCTTCATTATGTAATACATAATAAATAATCAACCAATTATTCTAATAAATAGAAAGAATATTTATTAAGTAACTGTCATATACCAGAGATAAGTGCTGGATATAGAGAGATATAAAATTGGCACAGTTTCTGCATCATCGAGACCTTACATTCAAGCTGGGTACAGAGACTGTAACAAGTAATAAATTTGTGTGTGTTATCATAAGGAAATTATACAATACTAATGAAATCTCCAGCTAAGATCATAAAATAAATTCTAAAATTCTTGATAACTAAGGTGAATTCTAAAGAATCCACAGGATAGGAAAAGAGGTTGAGGGAGAGAGGGAGACACAAAAGGAAAAGCACATACAAGAGTAAGGGAAACTCTCAAGAACTTCAAGAGTAGTTCAGCAGGAGAAGGCTCAGCAAAGAGCAGATGATGCTAGAGAGGTAAGTGAAAGCCAGATAATTAGTAGGAGTTTAAAATATCTGTGAAGAACATTGGGTAGCCAATGAAAGGAGTTAAGCATAAGAGAAATGTGGATAAAGTTTCTGTTTTGAAAAATCTCAAAATGTAGTCACCAAGTTGGATTTTAGAGGGAAAGACAATGCAGAGGAACCACTCAGGAATTTGTTGCAAGACTGCAGATAACAAATGGTGTAAACATGGATGAGGTTGTTCTTACATGTGACTATGCTTATTTATCTATTAAGAGTCAAATTTCATTTGCGTTACCTGGAAAATGTAGACAATACTGATACACAATGTCCTTGGTACAAACATAGGATCCATAGCAATATTCGCTATTGTATTTATTCCTTTTTTGTTTCTATAAAACTATTTTTCCATCTGAAAAACTGAACTTTGTTATCTACTTTTAAAGACCCTAACTACACCAAAAAGGTAGGATTAATACTTGGAAATAGTAATATTTGGATATTTTTACATTTAATTCATTTCCGCATACCCTAAACACTGCTGTGTACATGAATTTGGATTATATTCAAATTGAGAGATAGAAACTCACAATATGGCTGAAACAAACTACCATAGATTTTCTCTTGTAAATGTCAACAGCCCAGGTCTGGTATGATAGCTCTATTACCAATAATATTAATTAGGTAATGTGTTCCAGGCACAGTGGATACAATTTCATATATAACAGAAACTAAATTTCTGAAAAATCAACACTGTATTTTCAACCAAAGACCTAGAGAACAGATATTTCATCAATTTTCTTAAAGGTAAATGCATGAGTTTTGGCAATCAAATGAGTAAGTGGAATTGCTAAAATTATATTTTAAGTGTTCAAGCTCTTCACAACCTTTTAGCTTTAAAGGAATTGCTTTTCTCCATGATATAAATGTGTGGCCTTTACTTGTCTTCACTCCAGCATTTGAACAACCTCACCTGAGAACTCAGACTACTACATGCTAGACCATGCTAGGGATGTTTAGCTTGAGAGAGCTTTCTGCCATATGCCAATCTTAGAGGACACCTCAGGAAAACTCCCTTGGAAAACTCAGGTCTCAACATCACAGCTTCCGGACAGAATGAACATAGGAAATATATACTGCACACATAATGATGATCTAAGTTTTCTTTTCAATTATTTCTGATCACAACCCTTTAGTTTATAATTACAAAATAATTCTGTTAGCAAATAGGATAATATTTCATAGGAGAAAACAGAAGAGTCTAAAACATTTTAAATAAATACCATGCTTAGAAGAAAACATTACTTGCCATATTGCTATATGATCCCTAAAGAGTGGCTTTTTCCCTACCTGTTAAAGGCACCAACACATTGAGATCTTACTCAAGCCTCATTTTTTAAAAAAATTATTGGTTGTTCAAAACATTACAAAGCTCTTGACATATCATATTTCATACATACATTTGATTCAAGTGGGTTATGTACTCCCAGTTTTACCCCATATACAGTTTGCAGAATCACATTGGTTACACATCTGCGTTTTTACATATTGCCATACTAGTGACTGTTGTATTCTGCTACCTTTCCTATCCTCTACTATCCCCCCTCCCCTCCCTCCCCATCTTCTCTCTTTACCCCTTCTACTGTAATTCATTTCTCTCCCTTGTTGTTTTTTTTTTTTTCCTTTCCCCTCACATCCTCTTATATGTAATTTTGTATAACAGTGAGGGTCTCCTTCTGTTTCTATGCAATTTCCCTTCTCTCTCCCATTCCCTCGCACCTCTTGTCCCTGATTAATGTTAATCTAATAGAATTATTTTGTTATTTGTGATAAGTTCCATACAATACAAACAGAAAACAAAAAAGTTAGTGAAAGTTATGACTAAAAACTGAGACAGAGTTATTGTAAGTTTTAAGCCATTAACCTCTGATCTTGAGACATTTCCCCATTCACAGGAGAAGAAAGAGACCTTGTCAATAAAAGGGGAAAGACAACAGAGAGAGGAGGAGGACAATGAGAAGGTAGATAGCAGTCTGATCATGATAAGGAATAATAGAAGCAGGTGTTATTTAATAGAATAAACAAGATTAGAATACAGGCCAATATTAGAAACACTGTCTTCTTGATCTTTATTATATAAAGTAGTGCTCCTCCAAATTACTTGCTTTTCCATTAATAATTAGATTCTTAGACAATTTCTATATTGTTTAAATACAGAAATTTGTCAAAATGACAAAGAGCCAAATGTACCAATACTCTTAACAATGCAAATAGCCTTGGGTTTCACAGTATACCAATTGTAATTATACAAACAAAAAATCAAATGAATGTAATCTGTGTTCATGGCAGTTACTTATAGAATACATATTGGAAAAAATGTCTTACATTAATTAATTAACACATTAAGTGATGTCATACATTAAGTAATGATTTTAAAACTTATTCTGATACATACCACACCATCACAATCACTTTATTTACTTATTATATTTATTTTTATCTCTCTTTTTGTACTCCTCCTGACCTGCTGGGATTACAGGCGTATACCACCTTACCCAGTACAAATACTTTACAATATAATGCTTCACTACATTAAGTCATAGCACAAGTTTAGTTTGAGACTAAAAGGCAAAATACTGACTATATTAATATCATTTTGTGAGAAGAAAAGATATAAAAAGAATTTTAATCTTCCATTTACATTATATATGTGCATGTATCTACTCATGTACTTATATGAACAGAAAAAAAGACCACAATGAAACAATTCAAATTTTGAACCAACAGTATCTCTAAATGAACCAAAGATCATTTTGGCAATCTTCTTAAACATTATATATTTTTTCATGCTCTTCCAAATTTTGGTATGATTAATTTGTTTTTTCTTTAAAAATAATGTTGCAGAAAGACTGTGACCTGTCTATGTCAGGGATTATTTAGTTTTTAAAAAGCATATATTTATAAAACAGTAGTAGTGAAAAAATCTTTGTACAACAAAAGATGAAGAACATTTTGAGCAGGGAGAAAATATATTGAATATATTACTGTACACGTTGCTCTGGGTTACTGGAATCACAAAATAACTGGATGTGTCACAAGTTCCTAGGAGTACTGCAATGTCCACTATATGTGAATGAGCTACTCAACAAGTTGACCTGTTCTATAAAAGGTCTAGAGGAAGACCCACTGTGGTGCAAGAGCTCATGGTTCATAATGAGGTGAAAATAAGGATTCTTCACAGCCACTGATACACAATTCATTCTCGTAGAACTTCAATATCATTAAAAAATTTCAGGGAAAATATGAGATATATAAATAACCCAAAGATATGATTACTTAAATATATGTATCATTCCAATGAAGTGAAAATGCTGATTATGGATCAGTATAGTTCTGGACATGTAAAGGATTGTTAGGATCCTTAGAATTATGTAAAAGAAAGTCCAAACCATAATATTAATCTTCTGAATGCCAGTTATTTTTAATCTCCAGTTTTTATGAGCTATTTTAGATGAAAACTTGGGACACTCTCACAAATTGTAAAGTAAGGAATCAAATACTATAGAGATAGGAAACATAAAAATGTACAAAAATCCTATGCACAGGTAACTTTCCTTTTGGGCTCACAAGGACCGAAATAAGTACTAATAATTCCAAAATAAAAAATCATTCATATAACCTGCCTGGAATAAAATCAAGTGAAGTACTATAACAATAAGAATTATAACCAAGTACTAGCTATAGTGTTTAATAAAAAATTAACATTAGTAATAAATAAAATTATGAATTAAGTATTTACATACAATAATTTTGAATATCATCTTTTCATCTAACATCATTTATTTAATGGCTTTATGTAATTTCTTACACACACAAACACACACACACACACACACACACACACACACACACACATATTTCCACAAGTAAGCCTAATGGAGCCTTCCATGTCATAATACACATCTCTTTCCAAAGAAAGTGAGTGACTGGGTCAATTTAAAAATATCCATAACTCACAAATTCTAATAATACATGCTTTTCTCTTAGTTTACATACCAATAATTTCTTTGCTTTTCCTACATTTTTATTGGTTCATTTAAGTTGTACATAATGATGAGATTTGATGTTACATATTCATACATGTACACAATATAACAGTACAATCTGGCCAATAAAACTTCCCAGAAATTTTCCTTCCCTTCCCACCGTCCTCCCATTTGTCCTTTTCTCCATTGATTTCCCTTTGATTTCCATGAGATCCACCATTATTTTTTCACTTTTCCTCTCTAGCTTGCAAATATGACAGAAAATATACAACCCATGACTTTCTGAGTTTGACTTATTTAATGTAATAGACTCTAATTCCATTCATTTTTGTAAAATGACATAACTTTATTTATTATTTTGACTGAATAAAACTCCATTGTGTATATATACCACATTTTCTTTATTCAATCGTCCATTGGCAGACACCTAGGCTGGTTCCATAGTTTGTGTATTATAAGTTGTACTGCTATAAAATGGGTATGCATGTATCACTGTTATATATGCATGTATCACTTTAATTCTTTAGGATAAATACTGAAAATGGTATACCTGGGTGATATGATATTTACATGCTTATTCTTTTGAAAAATACCTATACTGATTTCCATAGTGGTTGTACTCATTTACAATTCCTCAAATAGTGTTAAAACTTTTTTCTCCATATCCTCTCCAGTTTTTATTATTCTTTTTATTCTAGATGACTACTATTCTGATGGGTGAAAGATAAAATCCCAGTGTAGTTTTCATTTCCCTTGTTTCTAATGATATTGAATACATTTTGTTTCTATATTTTTGTTGGCTCTTTATATTTATTCTTCTGAGAAGCATCTTTTTAGTTCATTTTCTCTTTGATTATTTGGGTTGTTTGATTTTTTTGGTGTAAAGTTTTTGGAATTTATATATTCTAAATATTAATCATTTGGCAAAAGGTGTTTTGCAAAGATTTTCTTCCATTTCATAAGTTATCTCTTCACAATTCTAATTATTTCCTTTGCAGTTCAGAAGCTTTTTAATTTGATGCCTTCCAATTTATCTACTCTTGGAATTATTTCCTGACCTTTTAGGGGTTCTATTTGAGAAAGTCATTGCCTGTGCCTATATGCTGAAGTTTTGACCCTACAGTTTCTCCTAGATGTTGTATAGTATTGTTTCTAATTTCTAGTTTTTTGATCCATTTTGAGTTGATTTTTGTGCAGGGTAAGAGATAAGGTTATAGTTTCACTTTTCTGCAATTTTCCCAGCATCATTTAATTAAAAGACAATCTTTTCTCCAACATCATGTGTGTGGTTTTCTATTCTATATTACTGTTCAATATGTCTTATTCATGTCAGTACCACATAGTTTTTGTTACTATAGCTCTGTAGTATAATTTAATATCAGATATTGTGATGCCTCCAGCATTGCTTTTTGGGTTTAGAATTGATTTGATTATTATGGGTGTTTTATTCTTCAAGATGAATATTAGGATTATCTTTTCTAGTTCTGTGAAGAAAGCCATTGATATTTTCATGAGGATTATATTGAATCTGTATAATGCTTTGGATCATTGGTGATTTTAACAATACTAATTCTATCTATCCATGAACATGAGGGGTCTTTCCATCTTATTTTCTGTCTTCTCTAATTTCAATCTTCAATTTTAGAGGTCTTTTAACTTTTTGTTAGATTTATTCCTAGATTTATGTTGTTGTTATTATTTGTTTGTTTTGAGGCTATTGTGAATGAAATAATTCTCTTGATTTTTTTCTCTGCAGATTCATTGTTGGTATATGAGAAAGCAATTGATTTTTGTATGTTGATTTTGTAACCAGGTACTTTGTCAAATTTTTTTATTAGCACTATCAGTCTTTTGGTGGAGTGCCTTGGCTCTTCTATGTATAGGATCATATCATCTACAAACTAATAAGTTGACTTCTTTCTTTCCTGTATTTCTGTTTCTTATTTATTTATCTTTCCTTGTTGCTATTTTACTGGTTTTGGAATTGCTTTGTTCTTCTTTATGAAGGGCCTTGAAATGAGAAATTAGGTTTTTTTATGTGGGATCTTTATGATTTTATTATACAGGCACTCATAGCTATAAACTTTTCTCTTAGAAACTCCTTCATTCTGCCCCAGAGGTTCTGATATGTTGTATTACTATTCTCACTTGAGTCTAAGAATTTTTAAATTTCTCCCTTAATTTATTCTATAATCCATTTTTATACAATAGAGATTGTCCAATCTCCATATGTTCATATAGTTTTTGTATGGTTCTGTCATGTTGATTTCTAATTTCATCCAATTATGATCTGGTAGAATATAATGATTAATACCAATTGTTTTGTATTTGATGAGAGTTGCTTTGTGGCCTTAAATATTGTCTGTTTTGGAGAAGGTTTTCTTGAGATGCTGAGAAGAAAGTGTATTCAGATGCTGTTGAATGAAACATTCTATAGATATCTATAAGTTCATTTGACTTATAATATTTTTCAAGTCCAAAGAATTCTTACTGGTTCTATGTCTGGATGACCTATCAGAAGATAAGAGATTGTGTTGAAATTACCAAGTTACCAAGTATTATTTTACTCACATCTATCTGAGGCTTCAGTTTGACTAGTGTCTCTTATGTAATTAGTTGGATCCATGTTTATGACTTAAATATTTATAATTGTTATATCTTCTTGTTGGATTATTAATTTTACCAGTATGAAGTGACCAGCTTTGTCTCTTCTGATTAATTTTGGTTTGAAGTCTGTTTGTCAGATATAAGAGTAGATAATCCCGATTATTTTCTGATTCCATTTGCATTATGTATCAATTTTTATCTTTTTGCTTTTAGCCTATGACTATCTTTACCTGAAAGGTGTGTCTTTTATGATCAACATATTATTGGGTCTTGTTTTATAATCCATTCTTCCAGACTATATGTTTTAAATGAAGAATTGAGATGATTTACATTCAATGTCATTACAAAGAGACATTTATTAATTCCTGAAATTTTGATTCATTTATGTTTAATTTGGTCCTATTTTTCATTTGCTTAGCTACTCTTCCAATAAGATTTGTTCATTTGTAAACTTCAGAGTTTGTTTTTTATTTGTTCTATATGGATTCTTTCATTTTGAAAGAGAGCTTTTCTCGATATAGCAATCTTGCTTTACAGTTAATTTCTTTCAGGACTTGGAACTTATTTTTCTAAGTTATCTCCTAGCTTTTAGAGTGTGTGCTGAGAAATGAGAAGTGCTTCTTATTGGCTTGCCTCTAAATGTGATCTGACAATTTTCTCTTAAGGCTTTTAAAATTCTATACTTGTTTTTTCTGTTAGGCATTTTAATTATAATGTGCTGTAGAAAGATTCTTTTTTGGTCCTGTGTATAAGGGGTTCTTTTTCTGTATATGTCCCTCTGTATCTGGATATCTACATAATTAGTCTTGTGTTGGGTTTTATGCATCTGTTAGGAGGGATTTCTAATCCATGTTTTTTTTTTTGTTTGTTTGTTTTTTTTTAAAGTTATAGATGGACACAATACCTTTATTTCATTTATTTTAGGTTTTGTTTTTGTTTTTGTTTTTTTATGTGGCACTGGAAATCAAGCCCAGTTCCTCACGTGTATGAGGCAAGCACTCTACCACCAAGTCACAATTCCAGCCCTCTTCCACTTTTTTTAAGGCATAGTATTTACTTTCCAAAGTGTCCTAGCTTGATCTGGATTAAGACTCCTTATAAGTATGGTATTCACAGCCTTTGAATTAATTCTCCTATTTTTCCTGTGGCAGTGGATTTCCATAGGGGGAAGCCATGAACCCACCCCCAACTGTTTCTATTTGAGGCCTTTTCATTAGTTTGAGTTTTTATCTCTTCTGTTCTATGTATTAAAGTATAGTTAGTGATTGAATGCCACTAGTTTTCATGTTGAGCAAGATGAAATATATTTTGGTTGAACTTATTCCAGCAGTGGACTTTTCTACCCTGTGAACATGTAGAGTTATTATAGATTTCCAGCTACTCACAGAAAAGGGGGAAATAAATCATAACTGATACAGTAATATACAGCATTAAAATAAATACCTGGATTCTACAATGACTTCTAAAATGTTAATTGCTACCAAAAAAACCCAGAAAATTAGATCAGCAATTGCCAACAACAAAGCACTGCATGAATATAAACTAAACCTAACATTTAAACAAGAAACAGCTGTCAACTATGTCATCCACAGAAGTAATAATTGCAACAACATTAATGGTGGGATCAAGAGTTTTATAAACCAATTAGTTTAAAGATGGCAAAATCACATTCAGTAAGAGGAAATAATGTGATATAGGAAGATAGTCAAAAAAAGATTAAAATTTTAAAAAGTGAAGAGAGAGAATGCAGAAGAGATAGCAGGTGATAGTTATAAGGATGGAGGACACAATAGGAGAAACAAATAAATGGAGAGAGAAAAAGAGAATAGATTTTCACTATAATCAGGAGTATAAAAGAGAGATAAAGAAAGAAACAAATAAAAACAATACAAAACAAAACAAATATATACAGACAAAAAAACCCTAACCCTCAAAAGACAACATTAGGAAAAATAACTACATTTAAAAAATGCTAAGGCTAAAAAAAAGAAATAATGCTAGAATACACAAACACACAGAAAGAATAAGAAAAAGTAAAAATATTCTTAATTATAAATGAAAGAATCATTTCCACTGAGGTAGCCAAAATTGTCAGAATGGATGGTTACTGACTATACTCAACAGTTTTTCAATTCATTTCTTCTTTAGCTATGTCCTGAGACTAAGAGCAAAGGTTGGATTTTGTTATCACCTTCCTCTTTTTGTGTTTCTCTCTGAGCTACCACTTGGAATGGCCTAAGACTGAAGGTGTTTGAAATAATTCTCAGCTTCCCTTCTTACCAGTATGATGTAGGTTGGAGTGGGAAGAAGTGTCAGTTAGAGATTTGTGTGCACAGACCAGATCTAAGCACTCCTGGGGTGAGGTTGCTGCAGTGTTCTATGAGATGAGTTCTGATGGAGGAAACTTAGGTCTAATCAGACCTAAGGGGTTTTGTTTGGTATATACTCTGAAGAAATTGGATGGACACACACCTAGAGCCTGGCAGTTGCTTACCTCTGTAGGGAGTCTGAATCTCAGAAGCCTCCTAAGAATTCTACTCATTTCACGGGGGAGCTGATCTTCCACATATTCTGCTGTCTACCTGCAAAGCTTTCCTAGGCTGAGTCCCTGAGTGTTTCCATAAGTGCCTGTTCAGATTCTCACTCACTTCAGCTGGTCACAAGAGCCACCAGCTCAAAGAAAAAGCAAGCTGTGCTCCCCCTTTGCTTTTCTGGCTTGAATCCCCTGGGGTAAAATCTTATCTATGCCTCTTTCACTCCCATTTAGCTAGGTACACTCTAGGCCACACAGTAGGCAGTACAGTAGTGTTTACTCAGATCTCCCAGTTCTGGTAACAGAGACTGGAACAAGGCCACCTCAAGATGAATCTACCTCATCTCTCCTCAGGCAGTGAATAAACAGCACTTTTCAATCACCAGTGCACACTGGAGTCTCTGGATCAGCTTAAGTTAATGTTGCTTCTCTGATCTCAGGTTTTTTGTATACCAAATATGTCCACTTTGTTTCTCCCTGCGTTTTTCATTTCTCTGTGGTAGACAGCACCATTACTACTGCTGTAGCTGCTTCCACAAACAGTTTGGTTTCAATGTAGTCTTCTTTGTTTAATGAACCCGAGCTTCTGAGTCTCTGAGACACTCTGTCCAGTGTTGAATTTTAGTGAAATCCTTCTTTCACCCTGTGGTGAGCCGTTCCTATAGACCGTGGCCGCCATTAGAAGATGGCGCCGGCTTCCACTGTGGCCTGTGATAAACAACTCCTTTTATGGAGAATTGGCGCGCAATCCCTGACCACCCTATGAGAAAGATCCAAGTGGCAGCTTGGGATTGGTATGCGGGAGGCTTTATTAGGCTGTGCTTGGGCGCTCGGCAGGGGGTCGCTAGAAGATGATACTTGAATCAAGGCCTGAATAAACTGCTGAAAGAAGAATCCTGTGTCGTGTTTTCCCTTGCCGGCCAGGGGTCGCGACATCACCCACCTCACTAAGAAGCAGTATTCTCACTGCTTATATTTTGATCCTTGGAGCAACTAGAAAGGCAGCCTTCCCCTAATCTGACATCCTGTATCCCCTCTCTTTTCATCTTTTTTTTTTTTGATGGAGCAAATAAATGTTTTATTCACAGGAAATGGAAGAATTTGTACAGAGTTCTGGAGAAAATGGTATTGTGGTGTTTTCTCTGGGGTCGATGATTTCTAACATGCCAGAAGAGAAAGCCAATATAATTGCATTTGCCCTTGCACAGATTCCACAAAAGGTAAGAAAAAGTGCCCTCTTAGTGGCCAAATATGTAAAAAGTCTGTTAAACTTTATAAAGGGTTTTCTTAATGAAGCATCCTTTGTGAAACATAACCTATTGTGATATCTCTAGTTCATCTCAGAAACCATGATTTAAACAAAAATATGTGTGGTAATTCTAAAATGTAGAGAGTGTTTAATTCATGATAATACTAACATTGTGATCATAAAGAATATATTTTACAGGTCCATTGTGAAATTTTAATTGTAAGGCTATCACAGGCATTTATTTACACAGATTCCACATTCTTCTTGGCTACTTCTTCCTTTTCCTTGCAGGATCCCTGAGGGCACTATATACACGGCCAATGTTATCACAAACCTATAAAAAGTTAACTCATAACTGGACAGCCACAATAATGCTAAGCAGGTATTGAAGAAGGCTGAAATTTATCATGATTTTAGATACCCAAGGCAATCCCTTATTACTTGCTTACCCTCATTTAAAAATAGGATTCTTGCCATGATATTCTACTTAATCTTTGGCAAATAACAATGGAGTCTGCCACATAAGAACTGAACTTCTGAAACTGTAAACCCAAAATACATCCCCTCCCCATTAAAAAGAAGTATAAATTTATTTAACAAACTGTTCCTGGAGTTTTGAGGAGAAAGGCTAACCAAATCATTGGGCCAAATTCCCACTCAGTCACATGTATTTGTAGAAAAAAAAAAAAAGAAAAAAAAAAAAACAGCTTGCACTCGGGGACAGGATCCTGACAATGTCTGACAATTAGAGAAAGTGCAGAGATTAGTTCTGCCTTTAAAGTGCATTATAATGTACCTCAAAGGACTTTGCTTCTAAAACATCAGATTAATACCTTTTAAGAAGAAAGAAGAGAGTATAAGGAAGAGTCAAGCAGAAGCAAGCCTGGCATGGGCTGAAATTCAAAATTCCCACCTCCATAAAATGCTTTAATACCACAATTTCTAACATAACCACTCTTGTGGTCTTTGAGTGTTTTCCATCTGCTTTGCAGTTTCCTATCTGATATAGGCTTCTCCTAATCACCCAATTATTTTTTCCTTCTGTAGAGCTAAATTTACTTTGCTACTCCCATTGCATAGAGAAGATAAGCACTTAGAAATTATTCTCCAGTTCATGAAGATTGCTTTTAATTTCCAGAGTCAGCTCCTAGACATAAATATATCTTGGATATATATAAGACTACTAGCAAGATTTGTACTGCATCATTAAATGATAACACACAGTTTTAAAACATTTAGTAACCTCACAATTTTGAACTTTATTTCAATATCCATGTAATTATTTGTAAGTTGCAAATGGGTTCTTCCTTTTAAAACTTAAAGAATTTCTAAATTCACCAATATTGATAGAAGTGTGGGTTAAGATCCATAAGTACCAGTAAAAGGTTTGTTATAGGTAATGTTTAATAAATTGAAGTCTAAAACAATTTACATATAATTCCTAGTTAGTATTAATTTATTTCTAACAGTAGCTGACTGCATTGGTTTGGTTTTGTCTATAAAAAACAATGCAAACTGAAATAAGCATTTTAAACAATATATGTCCTGTCTAATCTATGTCACTCACAAGAAATAAACATAATGATATTAATCTGGAAAATGAAATCTAGGATAAAATGCATAAAACAAAATAAAAATGGAGTTTTAGTTTGTATTTTAGTAATTTTCATTACTTAAAATTTTACTTATTTCCTTATGTGTTCAATGTTGAACTGCAGATCTTCTCAAGGCCTTGAGGATGGTCATTAATGACCCTTTGTAAGTACAACAACTTTGACATTGGGTAATATTCATAGAGGGATTGTCTTCTCATAAATGAGTATAAATTTTAGCCCATTTTGAGGAGGGTAATATTTGATTAATTTATTTATTTATATATGACAGTGGAATTCATTACAATTCTTATTACACATATAGAGCACAACTTTTTATATCTCTGGTTGTATACATAGTGTATTCACAACAAGTCATGTCTTCATACCTGTAGTTTGGATAATAATGATTATCACATTTCACCATCATGAATAACCCCATGCCCCCTCCATTCCCTTCCCAACCTCAGCCATATCTAGAGTTCATCTAAACTGCCCATGCTCCCACTCCCTATCCCACTATGAATCAGCCCCCTTATATCAAAGAAAACATTCAGCATTTGGTTTTTGGGATGGTCAAACTTTCCTTCACATTATATTCTCTAACTCCATCCATTTACCTGCAAATGCCATGATTTTATTCTCTTTTATTGCTGAGTAGTATTCCATTGTGTATATATGACACATTGTTTTTATCCTTTCATCTATAGAAGGGCATCTAGGTTGGTTCCACAGTTTAGCTATTGGGAATTATGCTGCTATAAACATTGATTTGGCTGTGGAGGAGGGTAATTTAAAGAATCTAAAGATTCAACCCATATTAAATCTATTTTCAATCAGTTTAACCATTACTGTTTCAGAGTTGTATACAACTTCAAATATCATACATATTTCAACATTGCATTAATCTTGTAGATTACACAAGAAAATGATTACTGCATCATTTCTACACATACACAAAATGTTTGTTATATAGAGCCATTTGCAATGAGGATTTAATTTTTAAATATGACAGGATCTACACAAGAAAAGACTGATAAACTTATAGAGATATGACAGTATCTTAAATCCATACTTAAAATTTCTGTAATCATAAATTATTTTACTCAAAAATTATTTCATCAGTATTAATATTTTCATAGATTTTAATGACTTATGACACACAATATACCATTTATATAGTTAAAATGTGAATTAAAATTCAAATACATTTGATATTTCCATAGTTATAAAACTCTTAAATACTATAATTTTTGAAAATTTTATCACATCAAAAGAAATATGACAATGCATTGAAGTCATTTCCTATTGCCTCCTAGATTAGGCAAACTCCATTTATTTGTTGTTTCTATAGAACATCCTATTCTAAATATTTCACATAAAAAGATAATAAAAATTATTGTCTTTTTCAATGGTTTCTTTCACTAGTGCTGTTAGTTTCATCATGCTTTGCCAAGGGTCAACCTTTATTGTTTTTTATTGTTGAATAACATTGTGTGGTTGGAAATATTCAAAGTAATTTACCAATTCATCAGTTTATAAAGGTTTCTGTTTCCAATTTTGATTATTATGAACAATGTGTATAATTTATATGAACATAAGTATTCATGTCTTCTGGTAATTTCTAGTTATAGAACTGTTAGGTCATATGATAATGTTATATGTATTCAGATCTGCCAAAGTATTTTCCAAAGTAGTTGCAAAAATTTTTGCAGCATACAAGCAATATAAGAGAGTTCCAATTTCTCCATATCATTGTTAGCATTTATTATCACCTTTTATTTTATTTTAGCCATCCTAGTGAAAAGGATTGTAGCTCACTGTGGTCTTGACTTGCATTCCATGATAGCTAAAGAGCATCATTTTTATGTGCTTTTTGGTCATTCACTTACCTTCATGAGAGAAATGTCATTTCCAACCCTTTGCTCATTTTTAATCAGGTTATTTATGTTTTAATTATTGATTTTAATGTTTCTCTATCTTTTATGGATATATATCTCATCAAATATATGATTTGCGAATATCTTTCTAACATTCCATATGGTTGATTTTTTTAACTTTGTGATAATCTTAGAAGCACAATAAAATTTTCTTCATGATATTTGAGAAAACAAAACTTCAATAATTAACCTTTTCCATACTGCACAAGGAAATTATATGGAGTATAGAGTTTCTAGGTAGAATGACTGTGTTCAACTTAACTCTCATTTCTCCTAATGATAGTATTATTGTTTAAGGAAGGTATCACTTTTCCATTTCCAAGAAAAAAATAGTAGCACAATAAATAATAAAAATACTCTGAGAGAAGTAAAGAAAGAATGGAAAAAGAGACATAAAATAATGTATAAATGGAAAAGAAAACACAGATTAAAACATCAGACTTAAATATTAATATATTAGTTTTACATTATGTCCTAAAAGACTTTTCATTACCCTAACAATCTCTCCTCCTTCTCCCCTGATCCCTTTCTTCTTGTATAATTATCTTCCTGTTACTTTTATGTCACCTACCCTGCCAGATTCCACATGTGAAGGGAAACATACAATATGTTATATTTTTGATTTTTTACTTATTTCACTTACTACTTAAATGTTTAATTCCATTTTGTGTTCATTCTTGTACAGCGTCAGAGTTAGGGATCAAGTTGCAATCTTCTACATATGGCTATCAAGTTTTACCAGCACCATATTTAGAAAAGGCTCTCTTTTCTCCAATGTGTATTTTTGGCAACGTTCTCAAGAATCAGATGGCTACAACTATACAGTTTTATTTCTTGGGCCCTAATTATATTTCATTGGTCTGTGTCTTTTTATCCCACACTATGTTATTTTTTGTTATTATGGCTCTGTAGTCCATTTTAAAATCAGAATTGTGTTAATTCCAGCATTTCTCCTTTTGTTCACAATTGCTTTTGATATTTGAGGTCTTTTGGCTTCCATATGAATTTTATGATTTTTATTTTATTTCTGTGAAGAATTTCATTGGTATTTTGACATGGATATTATTAAATCTGTAGATTGGTTTCAGCCAGATGGCTATTTCAACAGTATTCTTTCTGCTGATTCATGACTTTCCATCTTCCAGTATCTTCTTTCTTCAATATTCTATAAATTTCATTGTAGAAAACTTACACTTCCTTATTACATTTATTCCTAGTGATTTTTCTTTGAAGATATTGTCAAAAAATGTTTTTCTGATTTCTTTCTCACTGAGTTTGCTATTTATATATTTAAAAAGCTACTTTGTTTTGTGTGGCAATTTGTATATTGTTACTTTTCTGAGTTTGTATTTCATTATCAGATTTAAGTCTTCTAATGGATTCTTAAGGATCTTTGAAGAGGCAGAACATATGACTTGCAAATCCTATATCATGATCCAATTAGTGGGAACATTGGTGTCCTTACTTCACCATCCCTACAAGTTAATTGTGATATTTCCTGGTGATCACTTAGGATATGGTGTGTTTTTCTTGTAATATTGGGGCTTATTATAGAAAATGCAATGTATTTTATATTATTAGGAAATACATTTAAAACAACATAAAATAATAGAAGAAATCCCTAGGGCTACTATTCTAATATAACCAAGAAAAGTACCTCTGAGGAGTGACATGATGGCCAAGAGCTTAGCCATGAGATATAAGCAAGACTTATGGTGTTGCATCAAAGGATGCTCAAGGAAAAGCCAGATGAGATTAAAAGTATGAAGGTGCCAAGGGGAGAACACATTTGTTGACACTGGAGGACAGAGAAAACACACATGTGCTCAAAACCACTAAAAATTAGGAATGGACCCACAATATGATTTACTTATCCCACTTCTCAGTATATATTCAAAAGATTTAAAATCAGTATACTACAGGAATTCAACTACATTGATGTTTGTAGTAGCACAGTTCACTGTAGCCAAGCTCTTAAACCAATGTAGGTCCCCTCAATAGATGAATGAATAAAGAAATTGTAGTGTATACACATAATGGAGTATTGGTCTTAAAAGATGAAATTATGTCCCTTTCCAGTAGATACACAGAACTGGAGACTATCATGCCAAGTGAAATAAGTCTGGCTTAAAAAGTCAAAGGTCTAAAGTTTTCTCTTATATGTGCAAGTTAATCCAAAGTAACAGGGTACACCTGAGGAGAAAGAATGAAAAAAGAAGAGAGAATTTTATCAAAATAGAGGAAAATCAATAGAGCAAACAAAGCAGATTGAGGAGGAATAAGCAGGAACAGGAAAAGGGAAGAAGAGTGGAAAAAATCTGGTTAAAGTTCATGTGTACATTTGTGGATATATCACAGTGAATCCCAATATCAATTATATGCAAAAAACCCCACTAATTTTAAAAAAGCATACATAAATTGCAGAAATATCAGTAGAGAAGAGAGAGTGAAGCAAGGGGAGGGAGGGTATGGGAAGAGAGGAGTGCTAGAGGCTGAGATAGAGCAAATTATATTCCTTGCTTTTGTGATTGCATTAAAATGTGTCCTAATGTTACATATAACTAAAAAAAAAGTCAATAAAAATAAAATTTAAAAAACACATATGCCTAGAGAGAATGAGTGAGGAAATATAATATCAGAAATCATGGCCAGTGTCTAACCCATTAGAATCCACTAGTACAAGAATAGACTTGGATTTTATTCTACTTATGATGAGAAGTCACATGAAGATTTTGAGCAGGATAGCTTCATAATCAGATGTGTATATTTTAATAATCCCAGCCTGGCTACAGAGTGGAAAATACAGTAGAGGGTAAAAAAGAAGAGGAAAAACAGAGAGAATACTTAAGAAGCACTGCACACTATGATATGATTCCTCTTTAAAAGCGTCAAGGTGATCTTTTACAAATTATGTGTTTTCTGTCTCACTTATTGGACTCAGAATGGTTCATAACTATTTCCTCTGATGGAAAGAATTTGACTCACCTTCTTGAAATTCCATGGGCACTTTTGAAATGTTTTACATCAGAACATAAGCTAAAATCAGAAATTATATGGTGACAAAAGAAAAAACAAATCATATGCAGGGCAAGTCTATGATATTTATTTTAAATTATCCATATGGCACTTGTGAAAAACTTTGATTGACTTCATGTGCTTAGACAGATTAACTTACTTTCAATATTGATCCTTTTATGTTTCACCTTTAGATATAAAGATAATGCTATGAAGTTATCAAGAATTCAACATGATCAGCCAGTGAAGCCTCTGGACCGAGCTGTCTTCTGGATTGAGTTTGTCATGCGCCACAAAGGAGCCAAGCACCTCCGGGTGGCTGCCCATGACCTCTCCTGGTTCCAGTACTACTCTTTCGATGTGATTGGGTTCCTGCTGGCCTGTGTGGCAACTGTGATATTCATCATCACTAAATGTTGTCTGTTTTGTTGCCAGATGTTTTTTTAAAACTGGAAAGAAGAAAAAAAAGGAGTGATTTTTATCTAGGCCTGGCTCCTCCCATTGCTCCCATTAGAGGAGGTTATATGGCCAGGTTCCTACCTATCCCAACAACTTTTCACAAATCACTTTGTCAAGTCAAATTTTATCTTCATGAAATTCACTCCCTGTGTAAGAGACAGAAATATTGCAGTTCAAGGAAAAATTATTTGAAAAAATAAAATTAAACCATATGCGTTTATATTGCCATTTGTTTCTGTTTTGTAGCTTTCACCTCTTTGAATATAGAGTTCACTAATTAGAGTGTTGGGATTTGCCTTTCCATTGGTTTTCCGGGAAACTGGAAGTGATGCTTACCTTTTATTGTACATTCAGCCCCAGCATCCCTCTTTCCTGAAAGATGAAGGAAACAAAGTCATTTGTCAGTGGCTTTAGAAATGTAGTGATGCCTACCTGCTTTCTCTTATCAAATGGGAGTATGTGTGAAATATTTGGTTTCATGAGCTCATTCGCTTTTGCTCTTAGCCCTTTAAAAATGTTCCCCTAGAGGGCTGGAGATGTGGCTCAAGCAGTAGCGTGCTCGCCTGGCATGCACGCAGCCTGGGTCCTCAGCACCTCATACAAATAAAGATGTTGTGTCCGCCAAAAACTAACTAAGAAATAAATAATGAAATTCTCTCTCTCTCTCTCTCTCTCTCTCTCTCTCTCTCTCTCTCTCTCTCTCTCTCTCTCTCTAATGTTCACCTAGATGTCTTCATTTTAATTCCTTCTTTGGGTGGATATATAAAATATAAATTTTTTGATTTTTGATTGAACAGAGCAGAAGGGTCTGACGGTAACAAAGAAATAGCCTGTGTTTGCTTTAGTTATAGCAGTACAGACCAAAGGGGTTCAGTAGGTGTAAGATTTCAGTGTAGCAAGGGATCCTCTGGTAAACAGGTTGCGTTATGCTTAGCAGGTCACAGCCATCTCTGCCCACCTGTGGACAGCTGTGTTTGATTAAGACTCTGAGCTAAGGCAGAGAACCAGGATGATCAGGGGTTTGGGAATTTCACACAGGAGTTCCCAGAAAAGCAGCTTCCCAGCCTTAGGTTGGCTCAAACAAACCGGTAATTCATATATGGCTTCCAAAAATCTTAAAAAATTATGAAGTCATAGTGTTAACAGAGCTGGGAACTTCTGAGTCACTGAGGCAATGCGAAGACCCCCTTCAAACCCTGAGTCTTGTGAGTAGTTCCGAAAAATTTCAGACATGTCACTCAGAGTAACAGGAATGAGTTTACTGAAGGGATATACCAAAAGGGAAAGGGGACACTCTCAAAGGAGAGAATTGTTTCTCTCAGAAAGGAGAAGGAAAATGAGCCTCTCCTCCATTCGGGTTTCATTGGGATCCCAGAGAAGTTTCCAGTAAGTTCCACCCAGGTCCACCTTTTGACTGAGAGCAGGGTGACATCAGACTTTGAAGTACTGACTTTCATGGCAACTCTAATCACCTTGGCCCATGCTGACTAGTTCTAATTGAATTTTGTTGTTATTTTAGAACCTGGGACTAAACTCAGTGCACTTGACCACTGAGCCCATATCCCTAGTCCTATTTTGTATTTTATTTACAGGCAGGGCCTCACTGAGTTTCTTAGGCTCTTGCTAAGCTGTGGAGCCTGGCTTTGAACTCATAATTCTCCTGCCTCTGCCTCCTGAGTCCCTGGGATTATAGGTGTACACCATGGTGCTCAGCTTCTAATTGGATTCTTAACCACACATTCTCACAGATTTTACATTTAGGAAGAACTATTGTTATCTTCCAGAGTTTCAGGATCTTAAGACAAGTGTCTCTTGGGTTCCTCCCATTAACATTATCTTGAGTCTGCATTTTTCCTGCAGTTAACAGGTAATTTGCTGAGGAATGTGACATATCCTGTCCACTTAGGCCAGGCAGGCTGCAGGTCAATTGCTTCTTGGAAAATAAAACATGTTGGGGGTCAGCACAGTGAGCCCATTTTAGAGAATTATTCTCACAACTTTGTGTTCCCATTATTCTCATATGTCTGTTCCCTAATGAGAAGAATTATTTTTAAAACTTTCACTTAATAAACTCAAAGTATCAAAGAAAAATGTACATTGAAGTGTCAGAAATCTGTGGCCATCCCTTGTATAAGACACACCAGGAACACATATACCCAACACATGGAACGTTGAGGACTTCTCTAGGCAACTTCATAGAGTTTACTATTGCAATGTTCATTTTCTTTATTTTTGAAAACTAATTTTAAATTTCAGGAAGTGTCTTGATGAATATAAGCACAAATATTGAGGACTTACACACATATTTCTAGTACAACTATCTACATAGCACTGAGAAAATTGTTTCCCTTTGGTTCAATTAGATTCTTAATTTAGAAAAAAATTTGTCATTTTACCTAATGAATTACTTCTCAATTGGGTGACAATGTTTTCATCCCAGACCAGGAGGCCTATAATTGTGGTTTCTAGCACTTCCATATTTCTACACTAAGGGTATGCAATTCATTCTCTTTAAGGCATATAATGTTGAAGCATAGAAATTCAAATGATTAGCCTTGTGTCTTAAATTGTCAAGTAAAAAAATGAGTGAAAGAATTTCTATTATATATTCTTAACTACTTCCATCTCTTCTTTTAAATTTATTTTATATAATAAATATTTGCAAGCTCCTAACATGAACCCAAAGCAGTAGGAGATATAAAGAGCAAAAATCACATCCAAATCCTTTCAGTTCACTTGCAGAAACAAGGATCAGAGTTGTTTCTCTGAATTGTACAAAAGAGATGGAAGAATGCTGGAAAATTCTTTCCATTAGTCTCATACAATGAATAAATATATAACTCAAAATATTTGTTTACATTTGTGTCTATTATCATTCCAGATTTAGAGGATAAATAAATACATGGTTACCTCTATACCAGCTGGATTACTATGATGATATTTAAGATTTGGAAAAAAGAAATAATTACACATAGTGTGTTCCCCATGTTTTCTCACACTGTGTCATATATATATATATATATATATATATATATATATATATATATATATATATTTCTATATATGACACAATTTACAGATATGTAAATATAAGCAACATATATGTAATAAACAGACTTATATACATATTTTACATGCACACATAGTAGGTTTATTAAACTACATGCACTTTTAAACAGATTTTCCTTCATTATTGAAAGTCCTTTCAGACACCAGGTATATGTGTATTTACATGACAATCTCCCAATAGCTGTAGGACTACAGCTTTAATCTTCCTTTTCCTGTTCAGGACGACCCACTACATTATCAGAGACACTGGCCAAAGCAGATATCTGGCTCATTCACACCTACTGGGATTCAGAGTTTTTTTTTTTTTTCCCAGCCCTACCAAATGTTCATTTTGTTGGAGGACTCCACTGCAGACCAGCCAAACCTCTGCCCAAAAGTAAACCTGTTCCCATTTAGTTGTTTCTATCTTTCTTACATCTTCATCAGGTATGATTCTCTCTTTCTTGCTCAAAATTACTCACTCACAGTGACAGAATTACCTGAAATGGAGCAAAGATACCTGTAAGTTGGAATTCTTGCCTGTCTATACCACCACAAGTATGTGAATTTCATTTTGGTTACAGAAGAATAGGGACTTTTGATGGGACTTTTGAGGATAGGGTCAATTAAATGAAGATCTTCTTTACTTAACCCATAAGAAAATACCAGTCATTCTCTGGCAGAATATTGAGAAGGGACTAACATGTATCACAGGAAAGTGCTGAATATGCAGAAAAACAATGTAGCATAGTCTCTGTCCCAAACACCCTTTTATTCTGCATTGAAAGATAGACTATGAGCAAGAAAGAGAAATTGTGTGAAAATTGGTGCCGCAGTCTGGCTGGGCACAAATCACGAGCAACTGAAGCAGGAACAAACGTTATTTCTGAACTCCACCAGCACACTCCACACATGCTCCCAGGAACTCCCCCAAATGCCACACAGCTCTTCCAGGTACCAGCAACTGTAAATATACCTCCTCCAGCACTTCCCCAACCAATGGGAACTCTCCAGGAATCCCCGCGTGAGCTCAAGCGGAACTCAATAGGAACTCTGCCAGAACTCAAAAGGCATCATCTTAATGGCTCGCTAGCGTCACCTCTCAACCACTACTTCTGGCAAAAATGCCATGCATCATCCCAACTCGGCTGTGGCCCTCAACATCTCCTCCCTTCTCTTTAATTAAACAATAAGCAATGTGGCTTACAGACTGTGCCTGTTAGGCTGTCTGATACTACATATGGTTCTTACCCGTCATCAGATGAGCTGACCTCAAAGTGTCAGCCTCCTGTCTTAGGTTGGTACCACTGCAATTGGATCATACCCGTCACTGACTACCAGTCCAGCATACAGCCATACTTGTGGATAGGCCTTTGCACCAGTGTCAGGCCCCCAAATTTGGCCTTGGTGCCAGTGGCTTCCTTGCCATTCACCATAAGAGTCTCAGAAATTTCTATATATTTGGAAGTATCAAATATTTGGAAAATACAGAAAAAATCTGAAAAAAAATGCACATTCTTAAATATATTCACAATTTTAAAAATGCTAGTGGAATGTGTTTGGAATGTTCCCAGCATGAAGAATTGGTAAATGCTAAGGAGACTGAAGTGCTAATTGCCATGATGTGATCGGAAAACATTATAAGCATGTGTTGAAGTATCACACAATTTTCCAGAAGGTACAGAAATAAGGGTAAAATAAAATTTCCTCAAAGGATGATAAAAAGAAAATAAAATGCTGAGTTTTACCTGCTTCACCATTGGAAATTATACAGATCAAAAATGTTAGTCTGTATATAATATTTATAGTACTTATTCATAAAAGAAACATTTGAAATTATTTCTATCTACAGCATGGAGGAATGATGTAAAACTCATACTTGTTCTTGTTATACTATTATGATTATTTTATTAAAAATGCTCAACTCTATTGTCAGCCATTATGAAAATATTTTTGGAAAATTAAGTGCATTTGATATATAAGATTTTTATTCTCCTGGCATATGAAAAAGCACATATAATAGGATTAGAGTTATCTAAATAAGTGACATATATATGCACTTAGTTGTATGAATAGAAAAGAACACAGAATAAAAACATACATATTTATATGTATTTGCCATCTAGAAATAGCATCCATGCCCTCATACATACTGAGCATATGCTGGGACACTGAACAATATCTCCAGCACTTAACACACAAAACTTAAATGAATTTAAATTTTAAACAAGAAGGAGATTATTAGTAAGATAATTTCCTTTTGTATACTATTCCAACTTTTATAATGAACTTTTAAAATTTAATTTTAAAGGATGTTACCAAATGAGAAGGACCAGACTCTCAGTAGTTAATCTGTCATATGAAGATATGTCAGTTAATGATATGAGTATGCACAAAATAAAAAAATAAAGAAATGAAAAAAATTTTAAAAAAGATATGTCTATCTTTTTTTTTTATTTTTTCAACAGCCACATCAATGTTTATAGTGGCACAATTCACAATACCTAAACTGTGGAACCAACCTAGATGCCCTTCAGTAGATGAATGAATAAAAAAAATGTGGCTTATATACACAATGGAATATTACTCAGCAATAAAGGAGAATAAAATCATAGAATTTGCAGGCAAATGGATGGAATTGGAGAAGATAATGCTAAGTGAAGTTAGCCAATCCCCCCAAAACAAATGCTGAATGTTTTCTCTGATATAAGGAGTCTGATTCTTAGTGTGGCAGGGAGTGGGGAGCATGGGAGGAATAGATGTACTCTAGATAAGAGGGGGGGAGGAGAAAGGAGGGGAGAGGGAGTTAGCAAGGATGGTGGAATGTGATAGATATCATTATCCAAAGTACATGTATGCAGACACGAATTGGTTGGAACATACTTTATGTATAACCAGAGATATAAAAAATTGTGCTGTATATGTGAAATAAGAATTGTAATGCATTCTGCTGTGATTTATTTTTAAAAAATAATTTAAAATTTAAAAAAATAATAAGAAGAAGAGAAAAATAAAGAAAAAAAAGAATGTTTCCCACAGCATGGATGAAGAAGGATATAACCCAAGCAACAGTGAGGTTAAATAGCAAATAAAATTACCTACAGCACTATAAGTCATCTGAACACATAAAATACCTAAATATACCATGTGAGTTACAGGCAAAATGCATTCATTAAGAAATAGACGTCATCAAGATAAAACAATAATTTTGAACAATGCTGTAGACAATAGACAACCTGTAAGTCAAGTATGGAGTTATTTCATCTTGTTCTTTAAAATTTCTTCTTCTTCTTCTTCTTCTTCTTCTTCTTCTTCTTCTTCTTCTTCTTCTTCTTCTTCTTCTTCTTCTTCTTCTTCTTCTTCTTCTTCTTCTTTTCTTCTTCTTCTTCTTCTTCCTCCTCCTCCTCCTCCTCTTCTTCTTCTTCTTCTTCTTCTTCTTCTTCTTCTTCTTCTTCTTCTTCTTCTTCTTCTTCTTCTTCTCCTCCTCCTCCTCCTCCTCCTCCTCCTCCTCCTCCTCCTCCTCCTTCTTTTTCTTCTTTCTACAAACCTTAACCAATAGCTAGCAAGTGAAATATAATAGTTGTTTGGGGAGACTATGGACTTTATGTCAGAGATGAAAAGTGAAAACAGAAACAATAAGAAAAGTGAAGAAATAATTTTGAAAAGATTTCAAATAAGTTTTTTATTTCCATTTCATTTTTGGGTGAGGAACTGTATTGAACAAAGTAGAATTATTCTTGAATGGAATACATAATGCAAATGATCAGAAACCAACTCTTAGGATAACCCTAATACAATCTAGTAATATTGTTTTTTTTTTTTTTTCCTTCAGAAACAGTCTAAAGACAGAAGTGACTTACTCAATAGCTTGACAAAATCCGTAGTGGAGAAGTCTGGTGAAACTCTCCCAATGCTATGAAAAGTTTTTCTGGTCCATCACAGTGAGATGATAACAAAAATCTGTTACAGCCAGTTATAGACAGAACATTCTACTAGGAAGTCAATTTTACAATGTAATTTTATGTAATATTTAATATGTACAGAATATGTCCATCAAACTTGGAGCTAAACATATATACTTTATAAGTTAATGTGAATATTAACAATTATTTCACAGAAATTCTAACCCAATATCAGACACCTGAATTCCAGTGATTCTTAAAATCTTAATAATTAAAAATGATTTAGAAGAAGAATTTGCAATATTCTGTTAAATTTAAGTTATAAGGAATTTTAAAGCAAAGATAAAGTTAAGTAAGGATTTTCCTCAATTATATCTAAATTTATCTTCATAATTACAGTGAAATAAAAGAGCAATGAACACACAATGTTTAACCAAATATTCACCAGTGCATTGCTGTGTATTGAAAGTATTCTGTGCATCAGAATCTCATACCAGAAAGTTTAGTAATAAATCATTTTAAGTTATATAAAGACAGTTTCTTAAAAAGCCTCACATAAGGGTCACACTCCACTTTCTAAAAAATATATATATTTGGCAGATGATCCACAATGATTATGCAGGTAAATTTGGCTTTCACAGTTGTGAGTGTTTAGTGATGGCATAGACATCAACATCACAATCACAGTTATATTTATCACAGAGAATAGTTTTGGTATGTGGGGATTCTTTAGAGAGCCACTGAAGTATCTGAGAAGGCATGATATTGTTCTCTATGGACTAAGTCAGGAGGATAAGAGCAAGTATGGGTAGTTTTGTTTGGTGAGATGTAGCCACATATTGAAGGAAACTAGAATTAAAGATTCATTGAAGATAGACACAAGAACCAATGCAATTTACATATTAAAACATCACAAAGGGATATGTTATAACATTCTCTTCTAATAAAATATGTATCACCCATTGGATATATAGGATTATTTACATCAGTACAGGAAGAATGGAAATTGACTACGGAGAACATTTTTACTAGGATTGTCAGATGAGAATTCTAATCTCCTCTCAAGGCTGGGAAATCAAGTCAGGCATAAGACTTCACCTTGAAAAACTTAGATTTGGATAATTTTCTCTCTTCTTGCTGTCCCAAATATAATTTAAGGATCCTGAACCTGATGATAAATATCTTGTGTATCAATGCAGACAAAAGGGAACTCTATAACTCAAGACTATATTGACATCTAACAATTTCATATGTGTATTTTATTTTTCAAATCTTTATTTTTTGGTTATAGGTGGATACAACATCTTTAGGTGGTGCTGAGTGCTGCAGTCTAGCTGGGCAGGAATAACCGAGCTGCCACAAAGCCTTGTAGGTTCAAACAGCGACTACTTTATTTCAACTCTCACCGGCACTGCATGTGCGCATTTCCGCCAACGCCACCCATGTGGCCTTCTCCCTGGACACACCACACACCAACCGGAAATCCCTTCTAGGGAAATCCCACCTCCGGCACTTTCCCAACCAATGGGAACTCTCCAGGAATCCCCGCGAGTACTCCAAAGTAGCACGATAGCTCCAAAGTGGCGGGCGCCCGAGGCAGCAAGAGCCACCCCATTGACCAACAGTAAAGGTCCAATATACAATACGATCAATCCAGCATAACAGCAATTATATATAGCTTAACTCAAATCATAGTCTCAATGGTTCGCTGGCTTCAACTATCAAACATCCCCTCTGGCAAATGCCAGGCATCATTCTGACCAGCTGTGGCTCTCAACATCTCCCCCCTTTTGTTTAATTAAACAACAAGCAATATGGCTTAGGGACCGCCATCATCAGATGAGCTGACCTCAAGGCATCAGCATCCTGTCTTAGGTTGGTACCACTTCAATTGTATCTTACCCGTCACTGACTACCGGTCCAGCATACAGCCATACTTGTGGATCAGCCTTTGCACCAGTGGGGGGGGGGGTTCTTTGCCTCACCTCTGTTGGCCCCCAAATTTGGCCTTGGTGCCAGTGGGAGGGTGAGGTTCTTTACCTCACCTCTGTTGGCCCCCAAATTTTAGACCATCACTAGCAGAAGGGAGGAGGATACAGAAATGCCACGACACCAAGCCAATTGACAGGTCCTTTGGAAAAATTGTACCACTGGTGACACCATCAGCAAAGATACTCCAGCACTACCACAATTCGATGCACCAACAGATAATTCACAATGCATACAAGTGATTCATAGTCCAGGCAAGTTCTGCAAGCATTTCAAAGCAGAGGAATCTATCAATATGTCCATTTCCTCCCAAAGTAAATCAACTCCTTGATTGAGCATTACTTGTTGAGTTATTATTCATTGATGCATCAGTTTATACAGTTTACTGTGATAGCTATCAAAGAAGCTGTAGTTTGGTTTTATCTTTGCCTTCACCAGCTCTGGGATGAAGATAGGAATTCTGGCAATGATGGCTAATATATATATATATATATATATATATAACATTCCAGCAGGCACTAAAAGAAAGCAATTTTTGAAACAATTCAGTATCCTGAATAGAATTAGATATAATGAAAAGGAAAGGAGAAAGTAAACAAACAGATCTGTTAACCTCCTTTTTTGTTCACATATTAAAACAATTCTCAACAGCTGTTTACCCAATTTAAATTAAACCATTTAAATCATATGAATAAAAAAAATATTTGGATTCATTTTTCCATGAGTGCTCCTCATATATGATATATGGACATATGCACATACATACAACACAAAACACAAATGTACACACATAACATACAACACATAAGACAACACAAAACACAAGTGTGCACACATAACATACAACCCATAACACAATAGTAAAGGCCTTGTAGCTTTACACAGGTGAAATCTCCATTGCAATGTTTAAAATCTCCACAGTCAAAAAATAAAACTGATCAGAAAAACATTAACCTAGGTCTGAATGAGCTCAAAAAATAAAATAGAACTTTATGATGTGGGAAAAGGGCAATAATAAAATAGATATTGAAAAAAGACATCCTGGTTATCACCTGGGTTTCACTCTTATTTGGATATCCCATCCTTTTTCCTGTATCTTGCATAATGGGTCTGAAGGTATTCCCACAAGCAAGCCTCAAGGTTTTTTACATTTGAAATAGGCATTAATGGTGTTCATTATTCATTAGCCTCCAGATGTGGGAGAATCACTGTCACAGATATAAAAATAGCCAAGCTGGAGCTCTGGATATCAGCTGTTATGGATTTGAGTCAAATCATCTTCTTTTTGGTCTGTAGAAATCGCTTTGGTTAGTCTCTCTGGAATCCAAATCAGCTGCTGATCTCCATGTGGAAACACACAATCAGAACTCCGACTCCAGACAATCACTGGGTCAGGACTTTCCATTGTCCTATTAGAATATCCTTCCAAAGTACCTTAGTTTTATGTACATTTTTTGGATACATATATCTTTCCACAGCACTACACCCTGATGAATCCAAATTAAAAAGTTTAGAATAAAAAGGGTTATTTTAAGATTATCTTTGGGAGATACATACCCCTTTCCAGTTCCCTCTTTTTGCTTTAATAAGTACATTTTAATAGTTTGACGAGCTCTTTCAACTATGCCTTGTCCCTGTGGATTGTATGGGATTCCTTTTATGTGAATAATGCCAAATGATGAGCAAAATTGTTTAAAAGAGGTAGAAGTATAGCCAGGGGCATTATCTGTTTTTAACTGTTTTGGAACGTCCACAGTGGCAAAATTTTGTAAACAATGAGCTATAATATCTTTAGATTTTTCTCCAGCATGAAGGTAGCTCATCAAAAATCTGGAAGAAGTATCAACTGTAACATGCTAATATTTTAGTTTTCCAAATTCTGGCAAGTGTGTGATGTCCATCTGCCAAATATGGTTAGGTATCAGTCCTCTAGGATTGACTCCAAGATTAACTTGTGGTAAAAAGGTCACACAATTTTAACATTCTTTTCTTATTTGTCTAGCTTGTTCCTTAGTTATTTTAAAATGCTTTTATAAAGTATTAGCATTGACATGGAACCTTTTATGAAAATTTATAGCTTCTTCTATTGTGGAGAAAATATGTATGTCATGTGTAGTTTTATCTGCTAAATCATTGCCCAAACTTAGGGCTTCAGGCAATCCTGTATGTGCCCTGAAATGTCCTATAAACAATGCATCTTTTCTTTCCCAGATTAGACTTTGTATAGTGGAAAACAAAGAGAAATCAGTAGAAGAAGGGTAAATCCTACCAGCATCTTCAAGAGATACTATAGCATTAACTATATACTGACTATCAGAAAATAAATTAAATACAGAATCTTTAAACATCACAAAAGCTTCTAAAACTGCATTAAGCTGTACCTTTTAAGCTGATTTTTAGGTACTAAAAATGTAAAAGTTTGATCAGGGGTAACTACTGCTGCTGTACCATTATTTGACCCATCAGTGAATAAATTTGGAGCATTCATGATAGGTGTTTTTCTTGTCATTTTTGGAAAAACTACAGGATGTGAAGACCAAAAAGACAACAAAGGATTAGATGGCAAGTGTTTATCAAATGAAACATTAGATTTGCACATGATTATTGCCCAAGTATTTAACTCATTAGCTAACTCATCTGTTTGATCCATTGTATATGGAGTAATAATTTCATTATGATAAATTCCAAACACTCCCTTTGCTGCTTTTATTCCTTTGAGTATTAATTGTCCTACAGCCTCAGAATACCTAGTAAGAATAGTGTTAGGAAAATAAGATAAATGTATCCACAATAATGGACCTTCTTGCCAAAATACTCCTGTAGGAATATTTTTTGTTGGTATTACAATAAATAATAAAGGCAAACATATATCAATTCTATCCAAATGCATATTTTCCATATATGTTTCAATAATTTTTAATGCTTTTCTTGCTTCAGGCATTAACATGTGGGGTGAATTTGGATCTGATGGACCTTTTAGGATATCAAGTAAAGGTCCCAACTCTCCTGTTGGTATTCCTAGATAAGGCCTTATCCAATTTATGTCTCCTAATAACTTTTGAAAGTTGTTAAGTGATTTGAGTTAATCTACTCGTATTTGAATTTTTGGTGGATGGAACATGGTTGAGAATAATAGAACTCCTAAATCATTAATTGGAAAATTTAATTGTACTTTATCTATTGCTATCTCTAGATTATAATTTTTAATAAGTTTGTAAGTATCGTATAACATTCTAGCAATGCGTTTTTATATTTGTGTGCTAATGATACATCATCCGTATAGTGAAATATTTGTAGTTCAGGATTTTTATTTCTAAGTGGCTGGATTGCTTTGTTAACATAAAGTTGACACATAGTTGGGCTGTTAGCCATCCCTTGCGGGAGTACTTTCCATTCATATCTCTGATCAGGACCTTCATGATTCAGTTCAGGGATAGTAAATACAAAACTTGGACTATCCTCAGGATGAATTGGAATTGAAAAAAAAAAGCAATCTTTAATATCTATAGCTAAAACATACCAGGTTTTTGGCAAAGCAGACAATTGGGGTATCCCCGATTGAGCAGGTCCCATAATAACCATCTCATTACTAATGGCTCTTAAATCTTGCAATAATCTCCATTTACCAGATTTCTTTTTGATGACAAAAATGGGAGTATTATGGGGAGATACAGAAGGTTGTATATGTCCCTCCACTAATTGTTGTTTGACCAGGTCATGGGCTGCTCGTATCTTTTCTTTAGTCAGGGGCCACTGAGGAACCCATACTGGTCTTTCTGATTTCCAAGTAATTTTGATTGTCTCAGTGACCCCTCTGAAAACCCTTGATCTATTTGAATTGGTGTTGCTAAACCTTGTTCTTGTTCTCCTAATCTTTTTTTCTTTCCTAAAACCTTGTCTAGCCCTAGTAGTGGGCGCAATAGGATTGATGTTATTTGTTAATGTCAAACCTAATTGATCGAGGACAACATGTCCCCATAAATTTATAGGAAGATGATCCAATACATATGGCTGTATAGTTCCTTCACATCCTTCAGAATCCTTCCAATCTAATACCATTGTACTTCTATGGGGATTAGTTGCCACTCCTAGGCCTTGAAGGTTTGAGTGGCTTGTTGTAATGGCCAATGTTTTGGCCATTCTTGATGAGAGATGATGCTATGGTCTGCACCTGTATCCAGTAGCCCATTAAATTCACGTCCTTGAATAGTTAGTTTTAGCATGGGGTGAGAATCTAAATTTAAAGAAAGCATTGCCCAATCTACACCTGTGAAGCCTAATCCCCTGGAACATCTTTCTACAGTATGACTGGAAAATTAACATGCAGGCTGGGTATTATTAATAACTGTGCTATTCTATCTCCTGGTGAAATTACTGATATACCTCTTGGAGAACTAGCTATGATTTTTATTTCACCTTCATAATTGGGATCAATTATCCCAGGACTTATCATAAGTCCTTTTAGTGTAGAAGAACTGCATCCCAATAATAAGCCTACTGTTCCTTGGGGAAGAGGTCCTTTTACTCCTGTGGGAATGATTTGAACTCCCATCTCTGGACTTAGTACTGCTCTGGCTGAGGCGCAGATGTCCAACCCTGCACTCCCTCTGGTTTGTCTGATGAGGGATCTAATGAATAATGTGTCCTGGGCACTACCCTGATGGTGTTGCTGGGTTCCTCCATTGCCCCGTATATTTGTCATTGTGGGTCCCGGAGCATTGGGCCCCCCTGTCCATTTTTTGGCAATGGAGGCCGATGCTTTTATCCACAATATCATGGGTAAACACCTGGTCCTTGTCCGTTTTTTGATAATGGAGTACCCTCTATGGTGGTTTGAGAACAGCATTCATTAGCCCAATATCTCCCTCTATGGCATCGTGGGCAAATACCCGGTATTCTACTCCTTTGATACCTAGCTTTGTTAAACCCTCCTCCTATGGGGCAACTCCTTTTAAAATGTCCTGTTTGTTCACAATTGTAGCATGGTTTGGGCTTGGCATCTAAAGCCTGTTGTACTGCAGCTGCCAAGACTTGCCCTTGTTCATTAATGTCTCTACATAATTTAATATATGTGTTTAAATCTTCATGTTTCCATGGTCTAATGACCTCTCTGCACCAACGATTTCCTTGCTCAAAGGCTAGCTGTTTAATTAATGGCATTGCTTGTTCTGTATTCCCCAAAACTCTGGTAGTTGTTTGAATAAGCCTATCTACAAATTCAGCGTAAGGTTCATTATCTCCCTGTATTACCTTAGATAATTGACCTTGTAAATCTCCATGTATTTGTAAAGTCTTACATGCCCTAACTGCATCTGCAGCAATTTGTGAGTATATAGCAGGATCACATCTAATTTGTTGCTGCTGATCCTCATAAGGTCCTTTTCCTAACTACATATCTAGATTTCTCTGAGGATAACCAGCTGCTGCATATCGCCTAGCCATCTCCGTGGAAAATTCCTCATTGGCTACCTTCCATAACAAATATTGTCTTCCATTTAGCACAGCTTTACACATGCTAGCCCAGTCTGCTGGTTTCATGTCCAAGTTGGTAATGGATTCAACCATGCTTACAGTGAAGGGTGCTTGAGGACCACAGGTTGTTACAGCCTCCTTTAACTGCTTCATTGTTTTGAAATATAAAGCATGGTGAATTCACTGCCCTCCTGCCTGTTCAAATACAGGGCGTGCTAATCTTTGAGGTCCTGTCTCAGGATCCCATCTATCAACTACAGGGGTTGAGGGCCACTCAGCTGTCTCCATAGATGGAGCTGTTGGTTGAATTATGCACTTTGGTGATAGAATGGTGTTAGTAGCAGACTCCTGTTGTAGCTTCCCCTCTAATAGCTGTTTCTCCTCTAAGCTTTCTTCCTTTAAATTTTCTTCCTCTGTCTGACTAGCTCGAGAGACCTTCTCTTTTGCTTGATCTAACATGTTTTCTACCATAGTCTGGACCTCTAACAATTTACTTAACACTCTTTCAGATTGTTTTGTACTAATTTCTAATCTACTATAAAGATAATGCAACCCAACAAGATAACACAAAACAAAACCCAAACAGAATGAAACAAAAATGGAACAAAAAAATCTTTGTATCAATTTTCCTATTTTCTTGACATGTGCATTTGTGGTGTATTTCTATCTCTTCCTCAGGGGCAAACAACTTCAAACCTTGAGCCAACCATTTTTCCCAGTTTGCCTGAGAAAGTTCTAGGGATAGGCAGCTTGAAACAAAAACAAAACAAGAACATATTGTTTTTTGAAATGGTCACTCATTCTCTCGCCTTCCCTCAGGGGCAAACAATTTCACTTACCTCCAAGCTTCAGGCATTCCCCACACAGGCCCCAAATGCCGCAGTCTGGCTGGGCACAAATCATGAGCCACTGAAGCAGGAACAAACTTTATCTCTGAACTCCACCAGCACACTCCACACATGCTCCCTGGAACTCCCCTGAACGCCATGTGGCTCCTCCAGGAACCAGCAACTGGAAATATCCATCCTCCGGCACTTCCCCAACCAATGGGAACTCTCCAGGAATTCCCGTGAGAGCTCAAGCGGAACTCAACAGGAACTCCGCCAGAACTCAAAAGTCATCATCTTAATGGCTCGCTAGCGTCACCTCTCAACCACTACATCTGGCAAAAATGCCATACATCATCCAGACTCGACTGTGGCCCTCAACAAATTGGTATAACAAGGAAAGGCTAGAAGTGTTTCCTGTCTAACCCAATGGTATAGGTGTTCTCAAGAGAACTCCCTGAGAGGACAGAATCTCCATACCACAGCTGCATGAAAGAAAGAACAGAAAAAAATGTATGTTGCACACATATGAAGGAATACAAATTGCACGTTTTTAATGAGTACCTATTAATTTGTACCACTTGTATTAGTAGGCTGTCCTGAGTTTCTAATTATAAAACAGATCTATAAGCATATTCTTTAAAAAAATCAAAGAATTGATGTATATTTATATTTAATGAATATCACATCTTCATGACACAATTTGAAAGCAAGCATTTTCTACTACATCATTACTTGAACTTTCAAAACATAATTTTCCCCAAAGTAAACCTGTCTTAGTAAACAGAAAATCTGATTTTATACAATGTTTATAACCAAATATGATCATTCTCCATTCCACAAGCAGAGAAATGAATATTCTGCAAAGTCCAACCCTTGGCTAAATGATTTCTTCATTCACAATAAGGGATAATGACAGTATAAATAGAAAAGTTAAGAGAATAGGTAAAAGAAGAAAAGAAAAAGGATGATTATCAGGCTAATCATGACCAATAAGAAAGGCTATTATGGTAGTGAAGTTTTGGAAAAAAGATTCACATCCACATTATCAGATCTATGTGAATTCTAATTGCTCCAAGGAGCTTCCTTGCCATTCACTATTAGATTCCCAGAAATTTCTGTAATTTACAGGGATCAGATATTTGGAAAATGTATCAAAAATCTGAAAAATACACATTATCTTATTTATTGTATATTTTAATATAGCTAGATGTAAGGTTTTGGAAAGTTCCCAACATGAAGAATTCATAAATACCTGGGGTGATACAGGCATTATCATTACACATTATATACATGTATTGTACTATCACACAAAGCTCCTCAAATTATATAACTGTTATGAGAAAATCAAAATTTTAAAAATTGTAGTAAAGGAGAAAAAATAAAAGTGCATTTTTGCCATTTACTTTACAATAAAATTGATAAATTATGTAGAGACAAATAATTAAGGTATACATAATATTTATAGTAGTTATTGATAAGACAAACACTGAAAGATAATTACATACATAATATGGAAGAGTGATGTTAAAGCTTATACTTCTTTCATGTTATTACAATCATTTTATCAAAGAATACTGAATTCCACTGTCAGCCATTATGCAAACATATTTGGAAAATGAGGGAAAATTGTAAGTAATATTATTTTATAAGGAGGATAAAAAAGTATACATAATAGGATTAGAATTCTCTAAATATGTGCCTTATATATGCACCTAGTTGTATGAATAGAAAACAAAACAGAATGAAAACTCTCATATTTATATGTCTTTGTTATCTAGGATGGAACCCAGGTCCTCATGCATATTAAGCAAATGTTGAGACACTAAGCTGTATCTCCAGCCCTTAAAAATTAATTAAATCAATTTAAATTTTGAAAAATAAGGAGATTGTTAGTAACTAATTTTCTTTTTCATAATATTTCAATATTTATAGTAAACTTTTAAATTTTACAACAGTGTTACAGAATGAGGATGTCTTGTCATTATCAGTGGTTAATCAATAATAGAAATATTTGTTACTTAATCATGTAAGTAATACACAAATTAAATAAATTAATTAATCAAATAATAAGAAAATATTTTCTACAACCTGGATGTAGGAGGACTTAAGCAGAGCATCAGTGAGATTAAATAGTGAATAAAATTGCCTACAGTACTAAAGGTCTACTGAATCACACAGAATATCTGATGTACTGTATGAGTCACAGGAATATTGCATTCATCAAGAGCAGATGCCATCAAGGTAACATTATAATTTTGGACAATGCTCTATAGAAAATATAGGGCCTATAATCAAATAGTAAATTATTTTAAACTTTTCCTTTAAATATTTTTTTTTCAAAGTTTAACCAATAGTTCGTGAGCAAAATATACAACTTGGTTTGGGAGTATGTAGACATTATTTCACAGGTGAAAACAGAAAACAATAAATTGAAAACAAAAACAATAAGAAGCATAAGAAAATAATTTTGACAAATTTCCAATAATTTTTGGATCTCCATTTCATATTTTGGAGGGAGACTTTATTGAATAAGCAGAATTATTCTTATATAGAATATAAATATAACAAGAATCAGAACCAACTCTTAGGATAATTCTAAGACAATTCCAGGAAGCATTTTCTTTTTCTTCAGGACTTTTCTAAAGATTAAAGTGAATTAATGATTTGTGTGCCTAGATCTCTATTGGAGAAAAGCCTGGTGGAGCTCCCACCAGTGAGCAAGTTTTTCCTGGCAGACACAGTAAGGTGATAACAAGAATCTGTCACTGCCAGGTCTACGCAGCACAGTCTACTGAAATCTCAGTTTTACAATGTGAATTCAAGGCAAACATGCCATAAATAAACAAGTAAAGAAATATGTTCATCAAATATGTAGCCACAAATTTGTATGAAGAATCAATGGACCTATAACTATTTCTTAGAAATTCTAAATCGTAATGCCAGAATCCTAAACTCCAGTGATTCTTTTTTTTTAAATTTTTTTTATTATTAGTTGTTCAAAACATTACAAAGCTCTTGACATATCATATTTCATACATTTGATTCAAGTGGGTTATGAACTCCCAATTTCCCCCCTTATAGATTGCAGAATCACATCAGTTACACATCCACGTTTTTACATACTGCTGTACTAGTGTCTGTTGTATTCTGCTGCCCTTCCTAAACTCTACTATCCCCCCTCCCCTTCTCTCCCCTCCCAATTTCTCTCTCTACCCCATCAACTGTAATTCATTTCTCTCCCTTATTTTTTCCCCTTCCCCTCACTTCCTCTTATATGTAATTTTGTATAACAATGAGGGTCTCTTTCCAATTCCATGCAATTTCCCTTCTCGCTCCCATTCCCTCCCACCTCTTGTCCATGTTTAATGTTAATCTTCTTCTCATGCTCTTCCTCCCTGCTCTGTTCTTAGTTGCTCTCCTTATATCAAAGATGACATTTGGCATTTGTTTTTTAGGGATTGGCTAGCTTCACTTAGCATAATCTGCTCTAGTGCCATCCATTTCCCTGCAAATGCCATGATTTTGTCATTTTTTAGGGCAGAGTAATACTCCATTGTGTATAAATGCCACATTTTTTTATCCATTCATCTACTGAAGGGCATCTAGGTTGTTTCCACAGTCTAGCTATTGTGAATTGTGCTGCTATGGACATCAATGTAGCAGTATCCCTATAGTATGATCTTTTAAGGTCTTTAGGGAATAGTCCAAGAAGGGGAATAGCTGGGTCAAATGGTGGTTCCATTCCCAGCTTTCCAAGGAATCTCCATACTGCTTTCCAAATTGGCCACACCAATCTGCAGTCCCACCAGCAATGAACAAGTGTACCCTTTTCCCCACATTCTCACCAGCACTTGTGGTTATTTGACTTCATAATGTCTGCCTATCTTACTGGAGTGAGATGGTATCTTAGGGTGGTTTTGATTTGCATTTCTCTGACTGCTAGAGATGGTGAGCATTTTTTCAAGTATTTGTTGATTGTTTGTATGTTCTCGTTTGAGAAGTGTCTCTTCATGTCCTTGGCCCATTTATTGATTGTGTTATTTGTTTTCTTATTGTTTAATTTTTGAGTTCTTTGTATACTCTGAAGTGTGAGGAGTAAAAATTTGTTCCCAGGATGTAGGATCCCTATTTACCTCACTTATTGTTTCTCTTGCTGAGAAAAAACTTTTTAGTTTGATTGAGTCCCATTTGTTGATTCTTGTTTTTAACTCTTGTGCTATGGGTGTCCTATTAAGGAATTTGGAGCCCGACCCCACAGTATGTAGATCGGAGCTAACTTTTTCTTCTATCAAACACAGAGTCTCTGTTTTGATATCAAGCTCCTTGATCCATTTTGAGTTAACTTTTGTGCATGGCAAGAGAAAGGGATTCAGATTCATTTTGTTGCATATGGATTTCCAGTTTTCCCAGCACCATTTGTTGAAGATGCTATCTTTTCTCCATTGCATGCTTTTAGCACCTTTGTCAAATATAAGATAGTTGTAATTTTGTGGATTGGTATCTGTGTCCTCTATTCTGTACCATTGGTCCACCTGCCTGTTTTGGTACCAGTACCATGCTGTTTTTGTTACTATTGCTCTGTAGTATAGTTTGAAGACTGGTATCGCTATACCGCCTGATTCACTCTTCCTGCTTAGAATTACTTTTGCTATTCTGGGTCTCTTATTTTTCCATCTGAATTTTATGATTGCTTTATCTATTTCTACAAGAAATGCCATTGGGATTTTGATTGGCATTGCATTAAACCTATAGAGAACTTTTGGTAATATTGCCATTTTGATGATGTTAGTTCTGCCTATCCATGAACAGGGTATATTTTTCCATCTTCTAACATCTTCTTCAATTTCTCTCTTTAGGGTTCTGTAGTTTTCATTGTATAAATCTTTCACCTCTTTTGTTATGTTGATTCCCAAGTATTTTTTTTTTTTTGAGGATATTGTGAATGGGGTGGTTGTCCTCATTTCTATTTCAGAGGATTTGTCACTGATATACAGGAATGCCTTTGATTTATGCATGTTGATTTTATATCCTGCCACTTTGCTGAATTCATTTATTAGGTCTAGTAGTTTCTTTGTAGACCCTTTTGGGTCTGATAGGTATAGAATCATGTCCCCGAAAATAGTGATAATTTAAGTTCTTTTCCTATTTTTATGCCTTTAATTTCTTTTGTCTGTCTAATTGCTCTGGCCAGTATTTTGAGAACTATATCGAATAGAAGTGGTGAGAGATGGCATCCCTGACTTGTTCCAGATTTTAGAGGGAATGCCTTCAGTTTTCCTCCATTTAGAATGATGCTAGCCTGAGGCTTAGCATAGATCGCTTTTACAATGTTGAGGTAAGTTCCTGTTATCCCTAGTTTTTCTAGTGTTTTGAACATAAAGGGATGCTGTTCTTTGTCAAATGCTTTTTCTGCGTCCTTCAAGATGATCATATGGTTCTTTTCTTTAAGTCTATTGATGTGGTGAATAATGCTTATTGATCTCTGTATATTGAACCAGCCTTGCATCCCAGGGATGAATCCTACTTTATCATGCTGTAAAATTTTATTGATATGCTTTTGTATCCAATTCACCAGAATTTTATTAAGGATTTTTGCATCTAGTTTCATTAGATATTGATCTGTAGTTTCCTTTCTTTGAAGTGTCTTTGTCTGGTTTTGGGATCAGGGTGATGTTGGCCTCATAGAATGAATTTGGAAGAACTCCTTCTTTTTCTATTAACTCTTCTTTAAAGGTTTTGTAAAACTCCGCTGTATACCCATCCAGTCCAGGGCTTTTCTTTGTTGGAAGTTGTGGTGAGCCGTTCTAATTAGACCATGGTCGCCATTACAAGATGGCGCTGGCTCCGCTGTGGTCTGTAACAAACAACTCCTTATTTGGGAGAGTTGGCGCATGGTTTTTCATCACCCTATGAGAAAGCTCCACGTGGCAACTTTGCATTGGGGCTTGAGATGCTTTATTAAGGCTGGGAGGGGCATCCGAGGGTTAGAAGAAGAAATATCAAGGACCTGAATAAACTGCTGAAAGAAGATTCCTGAGTTGCATCTTCCTTGCGGGCAAGGGGTCGCGACAAGTGGTGCCGAGTCCCGGGAATCAGAACTTTCAACAGTCAGGGGTGGTGCACCGGTTAGTCCCAGGTAAGTGGGATCCGCGATCAAAGCGGGGATAGTCCCTAGTAAGTGGGATCCGCGACCAAAGCGGGGCAGCTCTTCTGTAAATACAGAAAGAGCCTTACATTTTATTGCAGCTGCACTGTGTACTTTCGCTTTTACTTTCGCTTTTGTTTTCTGTGTTTTTCTTGTTGTATTTCGCTTTTGTTTTTGTGCTTCTTTTGTTGTTGTGTCATGGGTGCCGCATCTTCAAGTCCGCTTCTCCTGGCCCTAGATGGCCTGTTACGTTCCAAGGGCCTGGAAGTGAAACATAGTACTTTACAGAGATTTTTACAGAAGATAGATATCGCTGCACCGTGGTTTGCATTTTCGGGCAGCCTTACTATACCTAGTTGGGATAAATTAGGCAAAGATCTTGACTTTGCTTCTGAGCAGGGCATATTGGAGGGTGGGGTGATACCCCTTTGGAAAATGGTCCGCAGTTGCCTTACAGATGGCAGATGTCAGGAAGCACTTACTAAAGGACAGGAAGTTCTAGAGCAATTACATGAGGAGAAATCAGAGACGGCAGGAAGTGAGGTGCCTCAGGAGGATGGGAGTGTGCAGAGTGTGAAGCAGGGGAGGAGACGATTGTCTCCGGCAAGAAGTGAGATATCTCAGAAGGATGGGAGTGTGCAGAGCGTGAAGCAGGGGAGGAGACAATTGTATCCAGATCTTAGTACACTGCGCACACCCCCATGCGAAAGTGGGTCAGAGGAGGAGGAAGATGAGGAGGAAGAGCTCGGAAGGCTGTCTCGTCAGCTAGAGAGTTTGGCTGTAGGAGAAGGGAACAAAAATAAACAGGGGCTCAAGAAAAACGATCCCCCGGATCCACCGCCGTATGGTGGGGGTGTTTCGGGGAGAGCTTTCCATGCCCAAACATGGAGGGCTGTTAACACTGAGATGGGTCTTGCTTATCCAGTTTTTCAGGATAACAACAGGGGAAGATTCCATGAACCCTTAGATTTTAAAATTGTGAAGACCCTGGCGGAGTCCGTGCGCACTTATGGGGTGGATGCCGCCTTCACACTAACTCAGGTGGAGAGTCTGTCTAGATACTGCATGACTCCCTCTGATTGGGCTAGCCTTGTTCGGGCTTGTGTTTCCCTGGGTAAATATTTGGACTGGAGAGCATTTGTGCTAGAGGGCACAATAGAGCAGGCCGCCCAAAACCATGCGGCGGGACACCCCCATTGGGACAAGGATATGCTTTTGGGGCAGGGTAGATTTGCAAATCAACAGACAGGATTTCCTCCTGAGGTATATGATCAAATTAACAGCATTTGCATTCGGGCATGGAAGTCACTTCCAAATAGAGGAGAGGTGTCTGGTAATTTGACCAAGATTCTACAAGGCCCTACAGAACCCTTTTCAGATTTTGTAGCAAGGATGGTGGATGCCGCTGGAAAGATTTTTGGGGATCCTGATAGAGCCATGCCCTTTATCAAGCAATTGGTTTTTGAGCAATGTACCAAGGAATGTAAAGCAGCAATCACTCCTTATAAAAATAAGGGCATAGAAGCATGGATGAAAGTGTGTAGGGAGATTGGAGGACCTTTAACTAATGCAGGTCTTGCAGCCGCTGTCCTTCGGATTGCAAAAGGGGGCAGTCCTGGTGCTGGAACATGCTTCCACTGTGGTCAACCCGGTCATTTCAGACGTGAATGTCCCCAAAAAGACAAGTTTACTAGACCTCCTTACGGTGGCCCTTCCAATGGCCTTCGTCAACCGGGGCTATGTCCAAAATGTAAAAAGGGGAGGCATTGGGCAAAAGAGTGTAGATCAGTGAAGGACATCCATGGACAGCCTATTTCAGCTGGGCCAAAAAACGGCCGAAGGGGCCCCCGACCCCAAGGCCCACAAATATATGGGGCAGTGGAGAATGTCACACCCGAACCCGAGACATGGCCATCTCTACGCCATCCCATGAGACGCGGAGAGCCACTACAGGTGCCGCGGGATTGGACCTCTGTTCCACCTCCAGACTCGTATTAACCCCTAAGATGGGAGTCCAATTGGTGGAAACTGAGTTCAAAGGGCCTTTACCACCTGGCACTGTAGGTTTGCTGATTGGACGTGCATCCTCTATTTTACAAGGTCTTCATGTCTTTCCCGGAGTCATTAGCCCTGATACTGTAGGGGCAGTAAAGGTTATGGTGGAGGCTCCAAAGGGCATTGTGTCTGTCTCCCCAGGGGATCGGATTGCTCAATTATTAATTTTGCCTAGTTTACATAATCACTTCCCTGCTGACTCAAGGTCACGGATGGGAAGTGAGATTGGAACCACCGGAGGGAATTGTGCCTATTTGTCACTAGATATGAGCAATCGCCCCACTTTGGAATTAAGCATAGAAGGTAAATCTATTGTGGGATTGCTGGATACAGGAGCAGACCGTAGTATCATAGCCTTTAAGGACTGGTCTAAGGGATGGCCAGTGCAGACTTCTGATCAATCCCTGAGAGGACTTGGATATGCCCAAGCCCCTCAAATCAGCTGTAGACATCTATCTTGGAAGGACCCGGAAGGGCACAATGGCACCTTTCAACCTTATGTACTTGATTTACCTATCTCTTTATGGGGCCGTGATCTGATGAAAGACATGGGGTTCACTCTTAGTAATGACTATTCCCCAGTGTCTCAACAAATTATGCAAAATATGGGGTATAGGCCAGGTCTAGGACTAGGAAAACACTTCCAGGGGCGTAGGCATCCTGTGCAAGGTCATCAAAAGCTTAACAGATTTGGTCTGGGTTTTTCCTAGGGGCCACTGGGGCTCAAATACCCATAACATGGCTCACCGAGGAGCCTGTTTGGGTGCCTCAGTGGCCTCTTCCCTCGGTTAAATTGGCAGCAGCCCATAATTTAGTCAAAGAACAACTTGACTTGGGTCACATCCAACCTTCTACTTCTCCATGGAATACTCCCATATTTGTTATTAAGAAAAAATCAGGAAAGTGGCACCTACTGCATGATTTACGAGCAGTTAATGCTCAAATGCAACTTATGGGGCCCATTCAAAGAGGGCTGCCTCTGCTCTCCTCTGTTCCTCAGGGCTGGCATATTATTGCTATTGACATTAAAGACTGTTTCTTTTCTATTCCTTTGCATCCTAAAGACTCACAGCGTTTTGCCTTCACCCTTCCCTTGTGTAACCACGAGGAACCAGATCTAAGGTTTGAGTGGGTAGTGTTGCCGCAGGGAATGGCTAATAGTCCCACGATGTGCCAGATGTATGTGGGGAAGGCACTCGCACCTCTCAGACATAAGTATTCCTCCATCAAGATCATTCATTATATGGATGATGTGTTATTGGCCGCTAAGTTAGAGCAGACAGTTAATGAGGCCTATAAAGAATTAGTAAAGCTGTTAGCTCAATATGGGCTACATATTGCACCTGAAAAGGTTCAAACGGGGAATTCTATTGAGTATTTGGGAGCGATAATTGGGTATGACAAATTAAAACCACAAAAAATCACCATAAGAACTCAAGATCTCCAAACTCTAAATTATTTTCAAAAACTGCTGGGAGATATTAATTGGATAAGGGGATATTTACATATTCCTAATAGTGTGCTCCAGCCTTTGTATGCTACCCTTAAGGGTGATCCAGATCTTGCTTCTCCTCGTAGCCTCACCAAAGAGGCTAGAGCGGCCCTTATAACAGTAGAAGAAGCCATACAACATGCTACTTTATGCAGGCTCCAGAGTGATAAACCTTTCCAGTTATGTGTGCTTGCCACTATGCGGCAGCCTACTGGAGTACTGTGGCAAGATGGGCCTTTATTATGGATCCACCCACATGTATCCCCAGGAAAATCCTTAGAATACTATCCTGATGCTGTTGCAGCGTTAGCACTTAAAGGGATTCAACAAAGCATTCAATTTTTCGGACAATCACCTTCTTCTCTTATTATACCCTATACTAAAGCTCAACTTAATGTTTTGTGTGCTACTCTTGACAACTGGGCTATTTTATGTTGCTCGTTTCAAGGGGATATTGATAATCATTACCCTTCCCATCCATTACTCCATTTTGTTAAAGAACATCCCATCATTTTCCCTAAGGTAACTTCACCCAATCCACTTCCGGGGGCTGTTAATATTTTTACTGATGGTTCCAAGTCTGGAATGGGAGCTTATGTAATTAATGATTCTCCCCCTGTTCAGCATCAATTTGCTCCTGGAAATCCACAATGGGTGGAACTGCAAATTGTTATTGAGGTTTTTAAACAGTGTTCTTTTCCTTTTAATCTTATTTCGGACTCCATCTATGTGGTGCAAGCACTAAAAGTCCTGGAGGCCGTGGGAGCTATTAGTAATGCCCACAATGTATCTACTTATTTTAACCAGCTTCAACAGCTTATCTGTAACCGCACTGCTCCTTTTTATCCAATGCACATCCGGGCTCACACCTCTCTTCCTGGTCCGTTATCACAGGGTAATGCCTGTGCGGACTCAGCCACTAGAGGTCAGTTGATATGCTTGGCTTCCTCCTTAGAGGGGGCTAAATTATTTCACCAGAATTTCCATGTTAATGCTTTAACGCTGCGCAGGCGTTTTTCTATTTCAAGAGCGGATGCTCGTCAGATAGTATTACAATGTCCCCATTGTGTCACATTTCTTCATCCCCCTACTTATGGAGTGAACCCACGGGGATTGAAGCCATTGGTTGTCTGGCAAATGGATGTGACGCACATACCTGACTTTGGTAACCTCAAGTATGTACATGTTTCTGTTGATACGTGCTCTGGAGTTATTCATGCTTCTGCTTTATCGGGAGAAAAGGCACGTAATGTTATTACTCATTGCCTAGAAGCATGGGCAGCATGGGGTGCTCCTGCATCCCTTAAGACTGATAATGGACCTGCTTATACTGGCAGACAATTTACATCCTTTTGCTCTACCATGGGAGTGCAACTTACTCATGGTCTGCCTTACAATCCTCAAGGACAAGGCATTGTTGAGCGTGCTCATCGCACCTTAAAGGAAACTTTACAAAAACAGAAAGGGGGAATAGGAGCTGAACACACTCCTAAAGAACGCCTGTCCTTAGCTCTCTTTACCATTAATTTTTTGAATTTGGATATTCATGGCCGCTCTGTGGCCGATAGACATGTGTCCCCTCAGCCCTCTGTGATTGGCTATGTTAAGTGGAAAGATGTTCTTACGGGCCAATGGAATGGCCCCGACCCCGTGCTGACATGGGCGCGAGGATCTGTATGTGTTTTTCCCCAGGATCGCACGGAACCGTTGTGGGTCCCTGAACGCCTGACTAGAAGAGTCTTGACATCAACCGACCAACAACAAGAGATACCACAGCAATCCCGTGATGAGGATCTTCACTCTGCTACGTGCTCTGGTTCTGGTGCTGGTGCCGATGGCACAGACGACACCAATGCAGTGGTGGGCAGTGGCACGGGCTTGGCCAATGTCGATGCCGGTTCATAGTAATTCTAGTGTCCTCCCCACTCTTTTCTCTACCTCATGTGAGATGTCTGCTCCCTGTGCCTCTCCTAGAGGGGACATGGAGAGCATTTTTAATCAATCTCAAGTTAATCTCACAGGAGTTTTTTTGTTTCAGCCTTGGAAACTCTAATTGCATCAGCCTTAAGACCAAAAATTTGACTAACTGGGAGGACCCATTGCGGTCCAGTCAGGTCTCAGGGAGCATTATCAGTGCTGTACTGAGCCAAGTAGTTTCGGGGAAGCAATCAGGCTCAGGGACCCCCGCAAATAGCTCTGCTTTAAACATAACTACCTTGGCTATTATCTCCAAGGTACTAATCCCAGTGCCTCCTTCTTCTAATAGTACTTACAATGCCACCCATTTCAAGGCCTCCCCTTACTGTACCCCTAATCTTGGTTTCCCCCCAACATTTACGCCTTGTCAGGATCATTCTTGGGAGAAACATCAAGTTGCTAAAGGTTTCTCCCTTTACCCCTCTCTTAAGAGGCATGTTTATAACTTTAATAACAGTACCAACTCCTCTACAGGAGTAGGTTGGTCCTGGTTTCAATGGCTGATTTCCAATGAGAAGGGGGCTTCAGCTGATATTTCTGCATTGGCTCAATTGCTGGGAGCCAAAAGCTGGCTAGCTAATGTTTCTGGTACTGTTAGGGAGAGTGAACGAGGTAATAGACTTACATCTGTTTCGTTCAACTCTCTGCTATATAATGCCACCTTGCCCCCTGCAATGGTCTGTGTCCAATCCCCGTTCTTGCTCCTTTTGGCTAATGACACTTCGTCGGGGATGCTGGATTGTTCTAATGTTACCTGTCTCTTATCTGAGTGTTGGAATGGTTCTTGGACTGTAGCAGTGGTTATGAAAATTCCAACTTTTGTCCCAATCCCAGTCACTGCGGACCCAGATAAATTCCCCATTGTTGAGCTACTTAGAGTCCGCAGGGATTTTGGAATTACGGCAGCTATAGTGACAGCTGTGGCAGTGTCTGCTGCTGCAGCGGTCACGGCCGGAGTGGCCATGGCCAGTCAAGTACAAACTGCTGCCACCATTAATCAAGTTGTTCAACAAACTTCCACCATACTTGAATCCCAAAATACAATTAATCAACATATTTTGTCAGGGATTTTAGCTGCCAACCAAAGAATAGATTTACTCCAAGCTCAGGTAGAAGAATTGGCTGACTTGGTGCTTTTGGGTTGTGTTGACCAACGTGCGCATTTATGCATAACCTCTGTCAGATTTAATGATTCCAGGAATGCCTCCTGCATCATTGGCGAATATTTGGCTGGAAATTGGTCCATGGCAGCGGAAGACTTGATCCAGTCTCAACTAACCCAGATAGCTGTCTTAAACAGTACCCGTGTCGATCCCGTGACTTTGGGTCAATTCACCGATTGAATATCTTCTGCTTTTTCCTTCTTCAAAGAGTGGGTGGGGGTAGGCATTTTTGGTGCAATGTGTTGCTTCGGTATGTTCCTCTGTTTGTGGTTTCTCTGTCGCCTTAAGGCCCGCAGTGCTCACGATAAGGCTATGATCATACAAGCTCTTGCAGCTTTAGAAAATGGCAACTCACCTCAAGTCTGGCTTGCGCATCTTAAACAGTAAACCTTTGTCATGGTCATTGCACTGGGATCGACATGACTTTCCTTGTTATTCTCTTAGTGTTGGAAAGCCCTTGCACTCTGCCGGTCTTACTGCCATTGCACGCAGATGGGTTTCCATACTAGTGCTTTTCTATCGCCTTAAAGTCCGTGCCTTTCTTTCAGGGTGCTGTCAACTTGTTTGTTGTTATTAACAGCCACAGTTCGGCCTCAGCTATCCCCCTTCGTCCACCATCGTCACAATACAGGATGCGAGGCAAGGCACTGCACTTGAGTGATCCTTGACGTGGACCTCAAGGAGAGCATGTCCTATTGCATGCGGGTTAGACGCGTCCACGCCCCGCCCCACGAAAAAAGGCGTCGGCTGATATGGCCTCAGATCTGGGGAAGGGCCCTCCTTAGACTGAGCCATACTATGCAGCCACTTCTGCACAGTGGGATAGGACCTCTACTCTCGCCTGTATTGTTTTAAGAAAACAGAAAGGGGGAACTGTGGTGAGCCGTTCTAATTAGACAGTGGTCACCATTACAAGATGGCGCTGGCTCCGCTGTGGTCTGTAACAAACAACTCCTTATTTGGGAGAGTTGGCGCATGGTTTTTCATCACCCTATGAGAAAGCTCCACGTGGCAGCTTTGCATTGGGGCTTGAGATGCTTTATTAAGGCTGGGAGGGGCATCCGAGGGTTAGAAGAAGAAATATCAAGGACCTGAATAAACTGCTGAAAGAAGATTCCTGAGTTGCGTCTTCCTTGCGGGCAAGGGGTCGCGACAGGAAGTCTTTTGATGGCTTCTTCTATTTCCTCCTTTGTTATTGGTCTGTTTAAATTGTGTGTATCTTCCTGACTCAATCTGGGCCAATCATATGACTTAAGAAATTTATAGATATCTTCACTATCTTCTATTTTATTGGAATATAGGGTTTCAAAATAATTTCTAATTATCTTCTGCATTTCTGTAATGTCTGTTGTGATATTGCCTTTTTCATCCCATATGTTAGTAATTTGAGTTCTCTCTCTTCTTCTCTTTGTTAGCATGGCTAAGGGTCTGTTGATCTTATTTATTTTTTCGAAGAACTAACTTTTAGTTTTGTCAATTTTTTCCATGGTTTCTTTTGTTTCAATTTCATTGATTTCCGTTCTGATTTTAATTTTTTCTTGCCTTCTGCTACATTTGCTGTTGTTTTGCTCTTTCTTTTCTAGGGTTTTGAGATAAAGTGTGAGCTCATTTATATGTTGGGTTTTCCTTTTTTTTTGAGGAATGAACTCCAGGCAATGAATTTCCCTCTTAAAACTGCCTTCATGTGTCCCATAGATTCTGATATGTTTTGTCTGTATTTTCATTTATCTCTAAGAATTTTTTGATTTCCTCCTTTATGTCTTCTTTAACCCATTGATCATTCAGTAACACAGTGTTCATTTTCCAGGTGATGCAGGATTTTTCCTTCCTTCTTTTATCATTGATTTCCAGTTTCATTTCATTATGACCAGATAACATGCATGGTATTATCTCCACACCTTTATATTTACTAAGAGTTGCCCTATGGCATAATATATGGTCTATCATTGAGAAGGATCCATGTGCTGCTGAGAAGAACGTATATCCACTTGATAATGGTTGATATATTCTATATATGTCAGTTAAGTCTAGGTTATTGATTGTTTTATTGAGTTCTATATTTTCTTTATTCACCTTTTTTTGGAGTATCTGTCCAATGGTGAGAGTGGTGTGTTGAAGTCACCCTTAATTATTGTGTTGTGGTCTATTTGATTCTTGAACTTGAGGAGAGTTTGTTTTATGAATGTTTCAGCACCATTATTTGGTGCATACATATTGTTAATTGTTATGTCTTGCTGGTGAATGGTTCCTTTTAACAGTATATAGTGTCCTTCTTTATCCCTTTTGATTAACTTAAGTTTGAAGTTGATTTTATTCTATATGAGTATGATCACTCCTGCTTGCTTCTGAGGACCCTATGAGTGGTATGATTTTTCCCAAGCTTTCACCTTCAGCCTGTGTACGTCTTTTCCTGTTAGATGAGTCTCTCCTGAAGGCAGCATATTGTTGGATCTGTTTTTTTTAATCCAAGTTTCTAGCCTATGTTGCTTGATTGGTGAGTTTAAGCCATTAACGTTTAGGGTTACTATTGATATATGGTTTGTACTTCCAGTCATGTTTATTTATTTATTTATTTATTTATTTTAATTTGGCTTGTTTTTCCTGTTTGGTTACCCCCCCTTTACTGAGTTACCTCCCACTGTTAGTTTTGGGTGCTGTTTTTCATTTCCTCTTTTTGTAGTGTTTTGCTCAAAATGCTTTGCAGTGCTGGTTTTCTGGCTGCGAATTCTTTTAACTTTCGTTTATCGTGAAATATTTCAATTTCATTGTCAAACCTGAAGCTTAATTTTACTGGATACTATATTCTTGGTTGGAATCCATTCTTTTTCAGTGTTTGAAATACGCTGTTCCAGGATCTTCTCGCTTTCAACATCTGTGATGACAAATCAGCTGTTAATCTAATTGGTTTACCCCTGAATGTAATCTGCCTCCTTTCTCTTGTAGTTTTTAGTATTCTCTCTTTGTTCTGTATGTTGGATATCTTCATAATAATGTTTCTTGGAGTTGGTCTATTACAGTTTTGTATGTTTGGGTTCCTATAGGCTTCCAGAATTTGGCAATCCATTCCATTTTTCATTTCTGGAAAGTTTTCTAAGATTATATCATTCAACAGGTTGCTCATTCCTTTGATTTGGACCTCTATACCTTCTTCTATCCCAATGACTCTTAAGTTTGTTTTTTTTTATGACATCCCATATCTCTTGGATATTTTGCTCATGGTTTCTTACCAGCCTTTCTGCGTTGACTATATTCTTTTCGAGTTGATAAACTTTGTCATCATTATCTAACTTTTATTTTATCTAGTCTATTTGTAATATTCTCATTTGAGTTTTTATTTGTTTTATGGTTTTCTGCATTTCTAGGATTACTGTTGGATTTTTTTTAAATCTCTATCTCCTGATAGAGTTGGTTTTTTGCTTCTTGAATCTGCTTATGTAATTCATTTTCAAAGTATTCTTTCATTGTTTGGATTTGCTGTCTAATGTCTTCTTTAAGATTCCATTCCATTTGAGTCAGGTATGCCTTGAGTTCTTTTTCTGTCCATTTTTCTGATGCCTCTAGGTTCTCCTGTAAATTTAAGTTGTCCTGCATTGTTTGTAATCCTTTTTTCCCTTGTTTTTTTTCATGGTGTTCACATTACTTTCCAACTCTGTTTAACTGCTGTGTTTCTGTTTTCTCCTATAAATTTGTTTTGGTTTTGTATATCTCTGTGGTCTCTCCTTTGTGGTGGGAGACTATGTCTAGAGATGTTGGGCTTTATTGTAATTTAAAGCTGATTCATTCAATTCATAAAAGGCTTACAGATTCTGTAGACATATAGTGATCTGTTGTTTGGTCTTAGGACTTTATGTTTAGGTTGGGTGCTATGATGGTATGAAGGTTAGTATGTCTAGGCTACTTTGGAAGATTGATCTACTGGAGGGGAATATTAACAGGTAAATGGATCAGCATATTTGGTAATAGCTAAGTACTTAGGAGCCCTATAGACAGCCTCAGAACATTCACCTATTTGCATTTAGAAAATTACACGTAATGAAAGTCGTAATGCTTGGGATGAAAGTTAGGGGGAAGGGGAAGGAAGGAGTCCTGCTAAAGCCGATTCCGCTAGGAAGGTATCCTGTCCCCTGAACTCTGGTGATGTCAGCAATCTGCTATGGTGGGCACCAGACTCCTTGCCACAGTGTCCGATGGGAGGGGTGGGTCTTGCCTGTCTCTGGTCTGTCCCAGACTTGGTTTTCGTTCTGGTCCACTGTTTCATGAAGGCTTGGTTAGCAACCTCTTCATAGGGTCTCTCCACTGCACCCGGTATCCTGCAGTGCTGAAACGCCTCCGCAGCAGTCGCTAGGGAGTGTCGGCTCGGAACTCTGCGCAGGGTGGCTGACATTCACCTGTCCAGGGCATGCTGTCACCTCAAATAATCCCAAATTCCCCAGCTAGGTCTCACTTCAGTGGAATATTCCTGGGAGTTTCTTAGCAGGTGGAATCTGAACATTCTGATGTGTCTCTCTGTCTGTGTGGCTGAAGAGGTACTGAAAGCACTGCCTCCCCGCCAGCCGCCATGTTGAGTCCTCCTCCAGTGATTCTTAAACTCCCAAGTATAGCAAGGTTTTAAGATGGAATTTACTATATTATTATTAAATTTAAATTATAGGGAATTTTAGAGAACAGAGCAAGGTAAGTAAAAATTCATCTGAATTGTACCTAACTTTCCATATACAGAAATAAAGGACCAAGAAATGACCATATTGCATCATACAATCCTCACCATCATATTATTGTGTACAACAGAATCTTGCACCAAAAACAGGTTAGTAATAAATGTTTTTTTTAGTAAAACCAGCACAATTTTTAAAAAGGCTTCACATAATGGCCCTTTAAAAAAAAATCCAAAAATACAAAAAACAAACCATAAGATCTGCAAAGAGTATTCAGTGAAATTTGGCTTTTTAAAAATTTCCAGATAATTTCCTTGAAATAAACACAAGTGATTTAGCAAAAGTATAAGCAAGTACAAACAAAGATGGAATAAGATCCTATAGCAAACTATAATACAAGAATATATATTAATAATTTATGACAGATGAGTAGAAACAGTTTTAAGGCAATATCATCTACATACAAGGTATCCTAAATATCCACCTCACTACACTTACATAAAAATTTTCATGACAATCTTATCAAGTTTAAAGGCAGTAAGGAAGAAAAATTTCAGGATCATTTCAGTAGTTCTAAGAATCACTGTGGATGGGGTTTTGCAAGAGAGGAAAGGCATTGTGCTTGTCTCTGAAAACAGCAATAACAGAAAGGATTTATAATCAATATGCATGGTGGAAACCAATGGAAAAAATATTAGTAAGAACAAACATTGGAGGTCAAGGAGATTCTTGTGAAAACAAAGTAACAATATTCTGCTTTTTAAATTTTTTATTTATTCTTTTTAGTTATATATGACAGTAGAATCTATTTTGATATATCATGCAGACATGGAGTATAATTTTCCATTCTTGTGGTTGAACACGGAGCACATAGGAAAGATATGTCTGATTCATTCTACTATTTTCCCATTTCCCTCCCCACACTATTTCCCCAAGATCACCCTGTCCAATCCAATAAACCCCACCTCTTCACCCCCCATCTGTAACCCCACCAACTGTGAGTTGCAACTGCATATCACAGAGAATATTTTGCCTTTGCTTTTGAGGGATTGGCTTATTTCACTTAGCATAATAGTCTCCAATTGCATCCATTTACCAGAAAATGACATAATTCCATTCTTCTTAATGACTGTGTAATATTCCATTGTGTATATGTACCACATTTTCTTGATCCATTCATCTGTTGAAGGACACATAGGTTGGTTTCATAATTAGGTATTGTGAATTGAGGTGTTATAAACATTGATGTGGCTTCATAAATATAGCATGCTGATTTTAGGTCCTCTGAGTATATGCTGAAAAGTGGAAAAACTAGGTCAAATGGTGGTTCTATTCCAAGTTTTTTGAGCTCCATACTGCTTTCCATATTGGTTGTACCAATTTGCAGTTCCACCAGCAATGTATGAATGTACTTTTCTCCCCCACATCCTTGCCAACATTTCTTATTACTTGCATTCTTGATAATTGTCATTCTGACTGGAGTGAGATGAAATCTCACTCTAGTTTTAATTTGCAACTATCTAATTGCTAGTGATGTTGAATATTTTTTCATATATTTGTTGATTGATCATATTTTTTTGAATGTACTTTCTGTTCAGTTCCTTTGCCAATTTATTGATTGGGTTAGTTGTGTTTTTAGTGTTCCATTTTTTGAGTTCTTTCTATGTCCTGAAGATCAATGCTGTATCTCAGGTACAAGTGGCAAAGATTTTTCCTCTTTCCATAGGCTCTCTGTTCATGTTTTTGTTTCCTTTGCAGTGAAGACACTTTTTAATTTGATATTATCCCATTTACTGATTCTTGATTTTATTTCTTATGTTTTAAGAGTCTCATAACAAGTTTCCACTGAACACAGAACACTGCTCAGATGACACGTGCAGAATGGTAAAAGGTAAGGAAGATGATTCCATATCCATAGTTACCAGAGAGAAAAGGTTAAGAATTCTTGTTAGACTGATTTTGCAGAATTCTAGCTAAAAGTGGACATTCCAAAAATTACCCAAGATTTAAACAGGATATAGAAGAGAAAAGTGATCTAAAGATTCTGACCAGACTTTTTCAAGGACAGAATGTATATCAATCCTCCTTTTAGTCAATGAGGGAAAAATCATTTATTTCTCTGAACAATCTAAATTGATTTACTCATCTCATCACTCTCTGTTGACTTCTCAACCAGCTCTGTCCTAGATTGAGACTGGTAGCATAGAATATTTGCTGAATGATGTTAACAGTGAGATATTTAATGAAAAATTTTCCATTAAAACAAAATAAAAAGTTTAATCATTGGTTGTTTGGTGTCTCATTTGTGAGGGAAGTCAATTGAGATCACTAGTCTTCAGTCCAAATCACCATTAATTGATGGAGTGAGGACGGGAATGGCCATCTGACAAATTTTCTGGTGTACAATTTGAGTTTTTGGTGATGGTTTAGATATCAATGTCACAGTCACAGTCACAGTTATTTCTAAGAGCAAAACATGAAAGCATTCAACTTAAGTAGATATCTTTAGAGAGCCCAATAAGTATATGCAAAGTCAGGATATAGTTCTCTATAGACAAAGTCAGGAGGCCTGGAGCAAATATGGACAGTTTTATTTGGTAGTTATACTCACATATGGAAAGTAATTAGAATTGAAAATTCATTGAGGGTGGACACATGAAACTGTTAAATTTACATGTTAAAGCAGCACAAAGTGATGTGCTATAACATTCCATTTTAGTAAAATGTACCTACAATCCTTAAGCTCATTTAAAATCAGTGATAATCTAAATAATGTTATTCTTGAAAAAAAGTTTCTCACTTCTTTGGATTTATAGGATTATTTGCATCAGTACATAAAGAATGGGAACTGACTACATAGGACTTTGTAAGTTTGCCTTGTTGAATCTTTTTTGCTAGGAATATAAGATGAAAATTCTAATCTCCTCTTAAGGCTGAGAAATCAAGTCAGTTGTCAGAGTTCACCTTTAATAGTTTCAGATTTGGGAAAATTTCTCTTCTGTTGCAGTCTCCAAAATATTTTTAGGTTCATGGACCTGGTGTGAAATACCTTGTGTATAAATGCAGACAGGAGAGAATCCTCATGGCTCTTTTGTCATAAAATAATTTCTTGGTTTATTAACAAGACCAAATACATTAAGTTAAACTCATGTCAAAATTGCATAAATGCTTACTTACATTTTTCAATTAGCGTTTCAGTGGTTAATTTTAGTTTAAATGGCTAGATATATAATTATCATATAGAAGGTAACAGTATGTATCATGTTTTCAAGTTGAGATGAAGATTTTCAAAAACTGGTTTGAGGAAGATATACTATGACATCAGCAAAACTAGATATCATCTCAAGATTCATCTTTTAAACCCTATGTAGCCAGTTAATACATACAGAACAAATTATAAGCTTGTAACATACTTAATACTGATTGTTAAGAAATGCAACTTTGTTTATTAAACCAATGTCAAACTGATCTTTTTTACCAAATATTTTATTCAAATCATGTGAATATGAAGTATGTTTGGATTTCTTTTTTTCCTCTTTATTTTTAGATGTTTGTTTAATTCTAATATCTACATATGCTGATTTAACTCTAAGTCAATGTGAATAGAAATTTCATGAATTTCATAAATTTCATAAGAAGGGCACTTTAGCTTAGGAAATATCACACATACAAAATACATACTATTATGTATTATGTATAAATAAATACACTGCATAAATAAATACACTGCATAAACATGAACAGACACCTTCACAGATCCTATGGCTTTCATTCTAAAATTTCAGCCAGGGATTAGAAAACATGCTTTACTCCCATAATGGTTAATTTGAATTGTCAATTTGATTGGATTAAGAGACACTGAGGATTAAGAGGCTAATGTGTGTATCAGGGTGTCTCTAGGAATGATTGGCATGTGGAATAGCCAATGGAAATGGAAACCCTTCCTAAGTATGGGCAGAACCATCTAATAGGATGATGGGTTGGATAGAATTAAAGTTAGAAGAACCAGGAAGCAGCAGCAAATGCAAGCTTGATTCTTCTTGAATGGGTTCTTGATTGCTCCTTCAATCATATGAAGATATCAGACTCTCACTTCTTCACTCTTCCAAAGCAATATCTGCCAGTGGTGCTCCAGAAGCCTTCAGTCCTGGACTAGGGTAACACCATTGATCTCTTTTGTTCTGGGGCTTCAGGTTTTTTTTGACTGTACAGCTATTCCAGTCTGCAAATTGTAATTCTGTACTATTCAGCTTCTGGTCATGTAAGCAAACCTAATATGTCCCCTTCTTATAATTATACTTCCTGCTGTTGATTTTGTTTCTCTAAAGAACCTGGACTAATAGAATCATCATATAATATTTCATCCAAACTGTGTTTTTGATAAAAATGTAACAAGATGAAATGACCTATTCAATATGCAGTAAGATTTTGAACTAATATTTGTGAAGAAGGCTTTTAATGTTTTATTTTCTGTTTGCGTAAAGTGTCTATCTTATGGAGGCTGAATGTTAGACTGAGGAGAGAGACATCTTTTGCCCGCTAGTGGATAACATATTTGTTTTATTTCTAATTAGCCTTTTTTCCCATTCAAACTCAAGTAGTTGCCTCTAGGGGATGCTGAGTCTCTTAAATGCTCTCAGATGAGTCAAAGGAATAATGACTAGAAGAACCTGGAAGCTGAAGAGGGAATTATAAAGGGTGTCCAGGGGCATAGAGTGAAAGAACTATTAGACCTCGAAAGGCAACATATCAAAGGGTGTGAAGGAGCTGAGAGGAACTATGAAGGCAGAAAAAGAGAAAGAGGAGGAAGTAGTGATGGAAAGGAAGAGGTTTTAGGGAAGCCAGTATTTGGTGATCATAGATTTTGAAGAGAAATTTGTATACATATGACAACAGTCTCAGTAGTGAAGTGTTAGATAAAAAGTAAGTATCCAATATGGACTTATAGATAGGCTGTTTTTCATATACATATATCTTCTATAACTTAAGTTCCTGGGACTTTGCTTACCTATGAATCTTAGGAAATAGTAGCACTGTATCTAAACCCAGATAAAATTTAAATATATTATACTGTAAAAATCCATTAAAAAGACAAAACATTCCATGTTTATTCAGTATCTAATGACCAACATTTAGAGAAACAGAAAGTAGAAATATGATAGTCAAGTCAGAACCTGGAGAAAAGAGAATTGTGTCCAATTTATATAATTTCTTGGTTTTGCAAAGTAGTAGTGTTCTGGAATTGTTGGCATTAGGATGTAAATATATGTAACATTACTGAACTATGTACCTCACAAAATTTAAAATTATATATTTATGTTATGTGTATTTGACTTTAATTTTCAAAAGAGCCACTATTCTAGTATATCCCGAGAATATTTATTTTTTTTCTTTCCTTATGTGTTTAAACCAGTTATTAGTCTTTGCTCTGCTCTTGGATTTGTGATGGTGCAAATTCTCTCCTTCATAGGAAATAGAAGACACTGTCCAGAGCTAGGAGAGATTGAGTTGTGGTGTTTTCACTGGGGTCAATGGTTGGAAACATGACCAAAGAAAAAGCCAATGTGATTGCATGAGACTTTGCCTAGATTCCACAAAGGTTAGATAAGATGACCTAATGGTACAGAACTATGGAAAGAGTCTATTGAACTGTCTATAGGGTCTGATAATAGAAATTTCCTTGCAAAAGTGAAATTCTTGTGATATCTTTAATTTGTCTCAGCATTCACTTTCACTACCAGGTAAACATGAATGCTGCTAAAACAATGCAGAATTTATTTGTGATTTTAAAAAAATGGCATTAACACTGTGCTAAGAAAGAAATATATTTAACAAGTTCAGTGTGAAATTGATATTGTATTGGTATGCCATATACACAGGAAATTCCCAAATTATGCCTTGCTATGTCCTTTTGTACCATGCAGGACACCTGAGGACAGTGTACATATGAATGAAGTTACATTTTAATAAGCACTAGCATAGTGATGACAAGTAAGTATTAAACAGAGAAATCACATCCCACATATTGTTATGGCTGTTTACCAGTGAAGAGTCCTTGCTTCCCAGAATGCTGAAGTATAACACCAGAGAAGCAGACTGAGGCAAGGTTAGAATCCATAGTAGAAGCTTTATTAAAGGACAGTAGACAAGACTTCTCCCTGGAGGAAGAAGAAGACCCAAGAGGTGGAATCAGTGTTAGGGGGAGGTCTTCCTTCTTTTATAGCTAAGGTCTTCTTTCAGCTTTCCCACATTCCTGTCACATTCCTGTCCATTGTTCTCAGTGATCTTGCAGTGATGGAATGTAGGTGGGAAGGACCAAAGGGTGGAGACAGGTGGGCTGAAAGAGTGATCTGGGCAGGAAGGGCTTTTGGATTAGCATCTCCATGGCTCTGGGCCTTGGGGACATTTTCAATTCCCCCAAGTGCTACCCTGGTTTCCTGGATTCCATTCTCAATAATGGCCTCCATTTTATTCATATATTTACCTAACTACACTAACTACCTATTCCCTTCATCTCCTAAATGATGAAAGAGATCTATTCCTGGTGTTGTCTATTTGCCATTCAAAGATGGAAAGGCTGGGTAACTACCAAACCAACTAGACTTGGAGAAAAAGAAGAATTATCCTGCCCTGGTGACTGGCCATGCTATTTTCTCAAGATTGAAGATCACTGAGTTAGGTTGGAGATAGAAAGCTGCCCTTACCATGGACTCTGTGGCTTAGAAAAAAATGTGATTCCACAGGGAAAAACAATATAATAATTTATTTTAAGAAAGGAAATCTGAGTAAACTTTCTCAAATATCACTCAAAAGGAAAAAAGTGAAATATTCAGTTAAAAATTTTACTACTGTAAAATTCAAATTTGTAAAGAATAACAAATGTGGGAGGTCATTAGAAATGTTTATGTAGCATATTGTCCTAAAATTATAATAACTATCTCTCTCTCTCTCTCTCTCTCTCTCTCTCTCTCTCTCTCCTCTCTCTCTCTCTCTCTCTCTCTCTCTCTCTCTCTATATATATATATATATATATATATATATATATATATATATATATATATATATATATATTTCACATTTATAAAACAATTAAACATAGCATACCAGACATTGCTAAATATAAATATTCTTACATAAAACACTCTCCTCTATTTAATTACTATTTCAGTTGTTCACATTATTATTCTTTATTATTTCTTTTTTTCATATCTCATTTCATTATCTGTCATATGAGTAGCATTCAGCTATAGAATTTCTTAATCTCTTCCAAACATTAATATGCTATATTTGAAATTGTCTCAAGGAATGAGAGGTCTGCTTTACCCTAACAGGTTTTATGTGGATTTAATGGCAAGAAACTAGATCTATTAGGACCCCATACTCAACTGTATAAGTGGATTCCTCAAGATGACCTTCTTGGTAAGAGTGAGAAAATGAATCATGAAAATATGAATAAAAGTCAATCTGAAACATAATAGTTAAGTGTATTTTTTAATCCCTAAGTTTTATGTATTTTTTTCTTGTCAAAGAAAAACAGATACTGAACAACTATTTGCATTTTATTATATATGGCATAATAAATTATCTCTATTTCAGTTGTAATTCTCTTTCATAGTTTTTTAGTAAATTCCTGCATTATCTCTGTCTCCAATTCCTCCAATTTTAGACTTATCCTTTGAACCACTGCAGGACTATTTGAAATGCCATAAAAATAAGATCCTGTTCCTTTACTAAATGTTCTCTGCATTTGCACATTCTTAATCATGAACTGTACTTCATTTCATGATGAAGTGTAGTCAGTCCTACCTCTGATTCCAGCACCACAACCACCTTGCTCCCTGCTGCCTTGGACAATGCATAGCAGACTCAAATTGTCATTATTCCTTTAATAGGACACATTCATATCCCTCAGTGCCAATGACTACACTTGGTATTATTACTATCAGAATGTGCTCTTTCTTTTTCTCCACATGGCAGCCTTTCTTCATCTTTCAAGTCTCAAGTCACACACTTCCATGTAGACTTCACTTGTCTCATCAATGGACTTAGGTGCTTCTTGCTCTGAGATTTAAAAGCAAGAGCAGAGGCTATGCTTTCTCCCCACAGAATGCTCATGTTTGCTACAAGTAAGTCTTGCTACAAGTAAGTCTTGCTACAAGTAAGTCTTCTAGAACTCTGGAAACCCATTCTTGAACACAGACCAACATGAATCATCTCAGAGAATGCAGAACAGACTTGTCAGGTGCAGGCACAGGAAGAGCCCATGACATGACTGGGGTACAGGTACCAGAGACAGACCACTTGGTCTTTCCCAGCTGTGTACAACTGCTATAGTTATTTAACTTCTCTGCACCTCATGTTCTTTATTTCTAAAGCCAAGTCACCATAGTATCAATCTTTTATGGTCATTGTGAAGTTCAAATAATAAATTGTTTAAATATTCTAAAAAAAAATAAAAATAAAAGCAATTTTAGTACATTTTTCATGGTTATAATACTCTGCTATCTAAAAAATAATTAATTTTCCATGGTTTATGTTCTCATCTTATTTCTGACTTAAAATTTATAGTTTGCTTTAATTTATTCTAATCCTAGGTCATCCCAAAACCAAAGCTTTTATAACTCATGGTGGAACTAATGGCATCTCTGAGGCGATCTATCATGGGGTCCTTATGGTTGGTATTCCATTGTTTGGGGATCAAACTGATAATATTTCTCATATGAAGATCAAAGCAGCAGCTGTTACATTGGATTTTCACACAATAACAAGTACTGATTTGTTTGAAGCATTAAATATAGTCATCAAAGACCCATCGTGATTTTACCAAATTTTTTCATTTAGGTGTATGTATAGATAGACTCCCTTGATAGTGAAGATATTTTTTTTCTTATTTTTAGTCCATTTTTCAATAATTAAAATAATTTAGACAATGTGATATGTGCTTTTGCTAAATCAGTTCTTTTAAATTTGAAAATCAAACTGATAACATTGACTGCATGACTAGTTATCATAAAATCCATGTGATGCTAAAAAACTTTCCTGTGTAGCTAAATGTAAACAATTTTTTTTTAGAAATACAACAAATACACAGAAAAGCTAAATGAATTTAAGGGAATTCTAAATAATATTTCAAAACTTCAATTTTTAAATTAATAATCTTTTATATATTGTATACACTATTATGAAGTGTGAAATGATTTGATAATATATGTAATAGCCAATCCAGTTAATTTTTATTTCTATCCTTTAAATAGTAATACTTTCTATTTCAATGAAACTTTAAACTCTTCTTTTCTATTTTTTGTAAGATATATATGAAGAGTTGTACCCTATAGTCACCTGACTGAGCACTTCCAGAACTTATTTCTTCTATCTAACTGCGATTTGGTACCTGTTGCCCATCATCACTAAATGCTGTCTGTTTTGTTGCCAGAAGTTTGCTAAAACAGGAATGAAGAAAAAAGGGGAGAAGTTTATTAGATCTGACCTGGGAGTCCTGAATATGGTCTTCTTCCAGTTTAATCCAACAATAAGTGGATTTAATACAAGATTCCATGTTGTCTGTGAGAAAGGAAATTTTCGAAACATAATTGAATATTAAAGTTTCTTTTCCACAGGTTTCATTCCTGAAAAAGGGGTATAAACATTTTAGGTTAAAGAAAAATCAAACATTGTTGAAGATTAAACTATATGAATCCATGTAGAATTTTAACATACTGATTTATTAATCCTACCCAAAAAAAAAAAAAAACTTGATTAGCTTAATTTTGATTATGCATTGAGACAAAATCAGTCATGGTACCAATATGATTTCTCAAATTCTCAGCCTGCTTTAACTCATTTTGGTGCATAATTTTGTACATTTAACTTTCTTAAAGAAAGCATTCAATAATTACAATTGTGTAAAAAGTCTACTCTTCCCTTTGGGCTTAAGAGACCAGTATTGCTGGTGTCTTTTATTATAATCCAGTCTCACCATCAATTCTCTCCTGAAGTATGCAGAAAGTCATTTCCCTTCTTCCACTGAAATCACTTCCCCAAAATTAAAAACATAATGATTCCTATCTGCTTTTCACAGTACAATTGAGCTATTAAAGAAAATATTTGGTTTCATTAGCTCATTATTATTTAATCTTAATTCTTCAAATAAAATGTCCTGGTTTCCCACTCTCATAATAATACTTTGAAAACAAATGCTAATTTTCAATTTTAGGTTTGATAATATGGAACAGAAACAGAAAGAAACTTGCTGAATTTGGCTCTCTCCTCAAATAGAACACAATGTTATCTATATTTGTTTCAGTTATGTAGTAAACTGTAATGAATTTTGTAGACCTTTTGCAATTGTGTTTACTGTCCTATAATTTGTAATTATGAAGAGCTTGTATAATTTTTCTCTTTCCTCAGTTGCTTATTGTCTCATCCCACCCATACACTAGAAGAGATCTAAATCATTTGGAATGACTTAAAGTAAAATCATCATATTTTTCCTTCAAAACTCAGCATGTTATCTATTATCAGTAACAGTGAAAGCAATACAAATTATATAAATTGTGTGGGAAATAGGTAAATCAAACTATAATTACTACAAAGCCTGTCCTTAAAGAAAACATCACAGAAATTTTTCATGCTCAACGTGGCCCAAAAAGCAGAAATAGTCTGCTTTTTGGCTGCTGCGATTAAAGACCCACCAGAACAATTGTAGAAGGTGAAAAGTTTATTTGAGGGTCTAGAGCTTCAGAAACTTTAGTCAATAGAAGGCCTGCTCATTTCCTTGGGTGTCCAGGTGAGACAGAACATCATGGTGGGAGAGTGTGGTGGAGAGAAGCAGCTCATATGATGATTAGAAAGCACAGAGAGAGACTCCACTTGCCAGATACAAAATATATCCCCCAAAGCCATGCTCCCAATGACCCACCTTCTCCAGCCACACCCTAAGTCCCTCCAATTACTACTCAATTTATCCTATCAGGTCATTAAGTCACTGATTGGTTTTGGGTTCCCATAATCCTATCATTTCCCTTCTGCACCACCTCACATTGTTCCACATGTGAGCTTTTCAAGGACACCTCAAATCCAAACTCTAACAGTTAATTAACAGTTTTTGTTATCCAAGCCTGACAAGAGACATTATCCAACTCAAGGTATCAATTCAAAATAAATATTATTTTTTTTCATATTTTTTCCACTTCTTTATTGGTGTATTATAGTCATACAAACTGATTGGATTTGGTGTGATATATTTGTACATGTGCACAAACACACAATGTAACAATATAATTTGGCCAATGCCACTCACCAGCATTTTCCCTCTCCCTCCCAACCTCCCAACCTTTGGTCCCATTCCTCTCCTAGTCTCCCACTGATTTTCATGATATTCACACTCATCTTTCCTTTTCCTCATATGAGAGACAGCATAAAACCCTTGGTCTTCTAAGATTGAAATATTTTGTTTACCGTAATTATCTCCAGTTCCATCCAGTTTCATGCAAATGACAAAATTTTATTTTTCTTTATGGCTGAATAAAACATTGTATGTAATGTTTTATTTTTTATATATATATTTGTTAGCCATTTGTATCTCTTCTTTTGAGAAGAATCTGTTTAATTTATTTGCTTATTGTCGCGACCCCTTGCCCGCAAGGAAGACGCAACTCCGGAATCTTCTCTCAGTAGTTTATATTTATTATTCTTTCTTCTTCTTCTCTTCTTCTCCCCTCCTCCGGATGCCCTCCCAGCCTTAATAAAGCATCCCAAGCCCCAATACAAAGCTGCCGCGTGGAGCTTTCTCACAGGGTGGTGAAAATCATGTGCCAACTCTCTCAGATAAGGAGTTGTTTGTCACATACCACAGCGGAGCCAGCGCCATCTCGTAATGGCGACCATAGTCTGCAGAAATGGCAGAAGCGGCTCACCACAGTTCCCCCTTTCTGTTTTATTAAAACAATACAGGCGAGAGTAGAGGTCCTATCCCACTGTGCAGAAGTGGCTGCATAGTATGGCTCAGTCCTAAGGAGGGCCCTTCCCCAGATCCGAGGCCATATCAGCCGACGCCTTTTTTCGTGGGGCGGGGCGTGGACGCGTCTAACCCGCATGCAATAGGACATGCTCTCCTTGAGGTCCACGTCAAGGATCACTCAAGTGCAGTGCCTTGCCTCGCATCCTGTATCGTGACGATGGTGAACGAAGGGGGATAGCTGAGGCTGAACTGTGGCTGTATTAATGACAAACAAGTTGACAGCACCCTGAAAGAAAGGCACGGACTTTAAAGCGATAGTAAAGCACTAGTGTGGAAACCCATCTGCGTGCAATGGCAGCAAGACCGGCAGAGTGCAAGGGCTTTCCAACACTAAGATAATAACAAGGAAAGTCATGTCGATCCCAGTGCAATGTTATAATAACTTGGGGTGCAACGACCATGACAAAGGTTTACTGTTTAAGATGCGCAAGCCAGACTTGAGGTGAGTTGCCATTTTCTAAAGCTGCAAGAGCTTGTATGATCATAGCCTTTTCTTGTGCATGGCGAGTTTTAAGGCGACAGAGAAACCACAAACAAAGTATAACACTGAAGCAGCACATTGTACCAAAAATGCCTACTCCCACCCACTTTTTGAAGAAGGAAAAAGCAGAAGATATCCAATCGGTGAATTGACCCAAAGTCACTGGTTCAACACGGGTACTATTCAAAACAGCAATCTGAGTTAGTTGAGACTGGATCAAGTTTTCTGCTGCCAAGGACCAGGTTCCGGATAGATATTCCCCGATGATGCGGGAGGCATTTCTGGAATCATAAAATCTGACAGAGGTTATACATAAATGTGCACGTTGGTCAACACAACCCAAAAGCACCAAGTCAGCCAATTCTTCTACCTGAGCTTGGAGTAAATCTATCCTTTGGTTGGCAGCTAAAATCCCTGACAAAATATGTTGATTAATTGAATTTTGGGATTCAAGTATGGTGGAAGTTTGTTGAACAACTTGATTAATAGTGGCAGCAGTTTGTACTTGACTGGCCATGGCTACTCCAGCTGTAACTGCTGCAGCAGCAGACACTGCCACAGCTGTCACTATAGCTGCCGTAATTCCAAAATCTCTACGGGCTCTAATCAATTCAACAATAGGAAAGGATTCTGGATCTGCAGTAACTGGGATCGGGACAAAGGTTGGAATTTTCATAATCACTGCCGTAGTCCAGGAGCCATTCCAACACTCAGACAAGTAGCAAGTAACATTAGAACAATTAAGCATCCCCTGTGATGTATCATTAGCCAAAAGAAACAGAAACGGAGATTGGAGACAGACTGCTGCGGAGGGTAAAGTAGCATTAGATAAAAAGCATATCCTTATCCCAGGCAGGGTGTCCTGCTGCATGATTTTGTGCAGCCTGCTCTACCGCGCCCTCTAGCATAAATGCTCTCCAGTCCAAGTATTTGCCTGGGGAGACACAAGCGCGCACCAGACTAGCCCAATCTGAGGGAGTCATGCAAAATCTAGTAAGTCCCTCCACTTGAGTGAGAGTGAAAGCGGCATCTATGCCATAAGTGCGGACGGATTCTGCCAAGGTTTTAACTATCTTAAAGTCTAAAGGCTCATGATATCTTCCCCTGTTATTGTCCTGAAATACAGGGTATGCAAGTCCCATATCTGTATTAACTGTCCTCCAAACTTGCGCATGAAAAGATCTCCCGGAACCTTGGCTCCCCCCCCCCACATACGGAGGTGGGGCAACAGGCACCATATCTTCTTCTAGATATTCTACCTCCTCCTCCTCAGAGTTTCCCTTCCCCTTCTTACAGTAGGCCTGCGTGCCCTGTGTCTCCTTTTTCTTCTTTTTCACTTTTATCTTATGTAGTTGTTGCAACAATATATCAAGGTCCTCAGAACACTCTGAGCCGCTTGTGTCCTCAGATGTTTTGAATTCGGTCAAGTCTGGATAGAGCCTTCTCCTATTTTTATCTTCAGGCTCTTTTGTCTTCTCACTACTGTTACTTTTGATACTCTCTGTCACTTCACTATGTGATCCTTCAGATTTTTCCTCATGTAGTTGTTCAAGAACAGCCTGACCCTCACTCACAGCTTCTTGGCATTTACCATCTGTAAGGCAACTACGGACCATTTTCCAAAGGGGTATCACCCCACCCTCTAATATGCCCTGCTCAGATGCAAAGTCAAGATCTTTGCCTAATTTATCCCAACTAGGTACAGTAAGGCTGCCCGAAAATGCAAACCACGGTGCAGCGATATCTATCTTCTGTAAAAATCTCTGTAAAGTACTATGTTTCACTTCCAGGCCCTTGGAACGTAACAGGCCATCTAGGGCCAGGAGAAGCGGACTTGAAGATGCGGCACCCATGACACAACAACAAAAGAAGCACAAAAAACAAAAGCGAAAGTACACAGTGCAGCTGCAATAAAATGTAATGCTCTCTCTTTCTTTACAGAGGAGCTGCCCTGCTTTGGTCGCGGATCCCATTTACCTGGGACTAACCCCGCTTTGGTCGCGGATCCCACTTACCTGGGACTAACCCCGCTTTGGTCGCGGATCCCACTTACCTGGGACTAACCGGTGCACCACCCCTGACTGCTGAAAGTTCTGGTTCCCGGGTCTCGGCACCACTTGTCGCGACCCCTTGCCCGCAAGGAAGACGCAACTCCAGAATCTTCTCTCAGTAGTTTATATTTATTATTCTTTCTTCTTCTTCTCTTCTTCTCCCCTCCTCCGGATGCCCTCCCAGCCTTAATAAAGCATCCCAAGCCCCAATACAAAGCTGCCGCGTGGAGCTTTCTCACAGGGTGGTGAAAATCATGTGCCAACTCTCTCAGATAAGGAGTTGTTTGTCACATACCACAGCGGAGCCAGCGCCATCTCGTAATGGCTACCATAGTCTGCAGAAACGGCAGAAGCGGCTCACCACAGCTTATTTAATAATTTGGCTTGTTTTTTAGTATAAGGTTTTTTAATTCTTTATATACTCTAGATATTAATACTTTTTGAGAAGATAGCTAGCAAAGATTTTCTTCTATTCCATATATATATATATATATATATATATATATATATATATATACACATATATGTGTGTATATATATATACATATATTTGTATATATATAAAATCATATATTTTCTATTCCATATTATACATAATATAATAATATATCTTCTAATATATATATATATATATATATATATATATATATATATATATATATATATAAAATCATATATTCTTTATCCATTCATCCATTGGCAGACACCAAAGCTGCTTCCATATTTTTGGATATTTTGAATTTTGCTGCTATAAACATGAGAATGCAGTTATCTTTGTAATAAGATGACTTTAAATCTTTGTAATAAGATGACTTTAATTCTTCATGGTAAATACTGAGAAGTGGTATAGCTGGGTTATTTGATGTTTCCATTCCTAGAATTTTGAGGAACGTCCATACTCATATCCATCTTGGTTGTACTAGTTGACAATACCACCAATGGTGTAAGATTTTTCATTTTTCTCCACATTATCTTCTGCATTTATTATTCTTTTTATTCTTGGTGACTACCATTCTGACTAGTATGAGATGAAATCTCACTGTAATTTTGATTTTCACTTCCATGAATGTTAAAGATGTGAAATTTTTTTCCATATTTTTGTTGGCCATTTGTATGTCTTTTTTGAGAAGTATCTGTTTAATTCATTTGATTATTTAATAATTTGGTTGGTTGCTTGGTATAAAGTTTTTTTTTTTAATTCTTTATATAACCTAGATATTAATCCTCTTTCAGAATATATCCAGCAAAGATTTTCTCCTATTCCACAAGTTCTTTCTTTACAATTCTAATTTTTTCCTTTGTGTGCAAAAGCTATTTAATTTGATGCCTTTCAATTTTTGTTTTACTCTTGGCATTATTTCCTGACCTTTAGGTGTTCTGTTGAGAAAGTCATTGCCTGTGCCAATATGCAGGATTGTTGACCCTTTCTTTTCTTCTAGGAGTTGCATGCTTCTTGTGTAATTCCTATGTGTTTGATCTACTTTGGGTGGATTTTTTTTGGTAGGGTGAGAGATAGGGGTCTAGTTTTATTCTTCTACATGTGGATAACCAGTTTTCCCAGAACCATTTCCTAAAATCAATCTTTCTTCAATGTATATTTTTGGCACCTTTGTTAATTTCAGGTGACTGTAGATATGTGGGATTTTCTCTGTATCTTCTATTCCATATCAATGGTGTATGTGTCTATTTTACACTAGTACCATGCAGTTTTTGTTGCTATAGTTCTATAGTATAATTTGAAGTACAATTAGGAGGAAGTACCTCAATACAATTAAAGCCATGTAAGTGAGACTCACAGGTAATATGATATTGAATAGGGAAAAATTGTAATATTTTCTTTAAGTTTGGGATCCAAAGAAGGATGTTCACTTTTATAATTCTTATTCAATATAATATTGAAGGTCCAATCCAGAAAATTAACCAAAGAAAGAAAGAAAGTTCATCAGATTTGGAAAGGAAGAAGTCAAACTGTGTTTTGATTCCACATCATTTTATGTACAGAAAACCCTACTTCCTTCACCAGAGAGTTTTTGAATGAAAAATTACAGGTGCAGCATTCTTGATAATGATACTGGATACAAGATCAATTAACAAAAATGACTAGTCCATCTAAACAGCAATAAGAAAGTACCTGAAAAATCAAGACTCAATCCAACATACAATAGTTATAAAAACATAGTAAGCTAGGAATAAATTAACATGAAAGGCAAAATAATTATAAATTTTGAAACACTGATGAAATAATTTGAATAACACACACAAACAAACAAATCAAAAGAGAGCAAGAGCCATGAAAGACACAAGGAGAGAGTACTTCTGAACAAAAACAACACAGTATACTTAGAGACAAAGTATTATAATATCTCTCACTGTGTTGTTTTGTTATAAAACTGAACAGAAAAGGATTAGCATAAAATCTGAATACATGGACCAATGTAACAAAATAAACTAAAAAATCAATCCTCCAATTTAAACTCAACTGAATTTGAATTAGGACTGTAGGGATTCTATGTTTTGGATTGGGTTCTTGATAGCTTCATGACTATGGCATGGTTGGTGACTAGGAAGTTTCTGTGCAAAGACACAGAATGCCTGGATGCTGGGAAAACTTGTTTCAGCCTTGACCTTGATCTCAGGAATACAGCTCCTGGGAATAAAGGAACTCTCTTGTTAAAAAACTGCAATGTTTCACTGAGCCTAACCATGTCCACATAACAGTAACTATACAATGAACTTTCTTGAAAACTATACAAAGCTCCTAACATTGAACATTGCAACTAAGCATGTAACTGAGGAATAAACTGCATTATGTTGTTAAGTGTATAACCTGCCTAATAATACAATGAACTATATGTACTTATGCAGCCTATGATCTAAAGTAACCTATTGATATAAGTAAAGATGGCAGCTCAGATGAGCAACTTTTGCTTTTGTCTCTGCACTTTTTGTCTCCATTTATTTTATTTTTTACAGGGGACCAAGAAAATATGTTAAAGAATGAAGAGTTTCTTCAATAAAGAGTGATAGGAAGATTGAATTTCCCTATGTTGAAGAGTAAAACTCTACCTCTTCCATTCTCCAAATAGTTAATCAATTCAAAAATACAATAAAAATATAAATGTAAGCACCCCAAGAATAAAACTCCTGGAAGAAAAGTTTCATAACTTTGGTTTGGGCAAATGGTTATTGACTCTAAGCCAAAACTGAAAGAGAAAATTGAAAATTGGATCAGCAAATGAAAGAATCTGGAGAGTTAAGAGGAAAATGTATGGAATGAGAGAAAATATTTGCAACCATTTATCCAAAATATATACATATATGTGTGTGTGTGTGTGTGTGTGTATACATATATATATGTATATATATACACACATATATATACATATATGTGTGTATATATATACATATATATGTGTGTATAATATATATATTTACATATATTTATACCATATTGAGAGAAGGAAATCTATAATTGTCTACAAGTAGATATTCAGTTTTACCAGTTTCCCAATTTTTGAATCTGCCTTTGCTCCAACGTATATTTTTGGAACCTTTGCCAGGAATCTGTTGATTTAGATGTGCAAGTTTATTTCTGCATTTTCAATTATATTCCATTGACTACAGTCTGTTTTATACCAGTATTATGCTATTTTGTTAATATGGCTCTCTAGTACATTTTTGATAAATTCAGCTTTGGCTCTTTTTCTCAGGATTTCTTTGGCCATACAGTCTTTCATATGCCTTATTTTCTTCTGTGAAGAATATCATTGGCATGTTGATGGAGATTTCATTGAATCTTTGGGTGTCTTTTGGTTAGATGGCCATTTTACTGGTTCTCCCAGTTAAGGAACATGAGCAGTCTTTCCAATCTCTGCCAACTTCTTCGATTTCTCTCTTTCTTTGTTTTACAACTTTATTTCAGAGGCCTTTCACAGATTTTGTTAGGTTAATTCCCAGATTTATTTTATTTTGAATTTCTTGTGAATATGACTGCTCTGATTTCTGGCTCAATGAGTTCAACACAGGTGTATTTAAAATCTACTAGTTTTGTATGTTCATTTTATATCCACATACACTTTTAAGTTTCTTATGTCTAAGAGTCTTATTGAAATGAGAAGTGTCTTCTAAGTATAGAATCAAACCATGTTAAGGAGAAATAATTGCACTTGTACCTTTCCTATTTGTATACCCTCTCCTATTCCCAATAGCCTGAGTGACATGCCTCAATATTAAAGTACTATTCTGAATAAGAATGGTGACAGTGGACAGCCATGGTGTGTTCCTAATTTATAGAAAATACTTTCAGTTTTTCCTGTTTAAGTATCTTGCTGGCTATGGATTAAACACACCTAGCTTGTATTATGTTGAGATATAAGCATTCTATACCAACTTCCTACATGATTGTTTTAGGAAGAGATATCAAACTATGAAGGTTTTTTTTGTATGAAGATGATCATTTGATTTTTGTCCTTGGTTGTACTCATGTGCTGTGTTACTTTTTTTGACTTGCATTTACTGAAGCATTCTTTTATTCCTTGATATGAAATGAAGCCAACTTAATCATGATATATGATATTTTACTGTGTTATTAGAGAATTGGATCGGTAAGCATTTTATTGAGGATCTTACATCTATATTCAGGGAAGATTTTGGTTTATAATTTTCTCTGTATCATTATCAATTTTGATAGCAGGAAACTACAGAACTTTCAGAATGAGTTTGGAAGGATTCCTTCCCTATTTATTATGTAGAATGACCTTTTCAAATCTGGAAAAATTAGTAACCAATCTGTATATTTTTAGGGATTTCTTTGTTGGCAAATATTGTGGCTACTTTAGTCTCACTGCTCACTGTTGACTGCACAGGATTTGTAAGGCTTTGTCTCAAGAATGCTTGGTCATACGTGTGTCAGTATGTCCATTTATTTTACAATTTATAATTGATTGGGATATAGTTTTTCAAATTATTTCCTAATGATCATCTGATTTTCAGTGGTTTGGAGTACAATATCCACCCTTTTGCATCTGATTTTACTCATGTGGCTCTTTCTCTTTCTTTGATCTCTTTATCAAATAATTCAGGTCTCATCTTTTTGATTCATTTTTTCCACTTGTATAGTGTTTGACTTGTCTTCATAGTTCTAAGATCTTAAAATGCATCTAATTAGGTTTTTTTTTTTCAGAACTAATTTTTTTAACCTAGGCTTTCATAGCTCATATAGAATAGTTTTTGCTCTTTTTTTCACATTTTCTGTTACATTGTGTTTCTCTTTGCATTTAAATTGATATATTGTTTTAAATACAGCCTTGATTCCTTAATGATCCACAGTTGTACAATACTGTGTTGTGCAATCTCCATGCATTTTCTCTGTCTCTCTATCTTTTTTTTTTTTTTTCCATTTTATCTTGCTCTTGATTTTTACTTTAATTCCATTAAGGTCTGATAAATTAGAAAAAAGTTTCAAATTATTGAACAATTCATTCAATAATTTGCATTCTTTATGACCTAAATTCAACCAGTTTAGGGAAACATTTGACTATATGTTACAAAGAATGTGTATTCTACAGCTAGTGGATGAAACACTCTATATCTATTGGTGAAGTTCAATTGGTGTGAATTAATTCTGAAGATTTTTATTTGCTTATTTGTGGGGTTATTGAAGAAAGAGAGGCTATGAAGGTTCCCACTACCCTTATATTGGAGCCTATTTCTCCCTTTATGTCCTTCTAAGTTGCTATAGTGCTGAATGTCCAGGGTGTAATGTTGAGCCCCCCTTAATCTCCAGTACTTGAGGCTGGGTCATGAACTAGAGGCTTTTTATCTCCCCTGTTCCATAAGTGGAATTACCTGTCAGTGTTACAGCAGGACTAGGATATGACTGGAATAAATTTTTCTTGATATGGCTGTGTGCAATTTCACAGCAAGGTCTAAATCCAATGCCCTCATTTTGCTGGGAATGAACCCAAGCTCCAGCCAGAAAGAAGAAAACAAACCAGAGTAACAATCACAAAACAAAAAACAAACAACAAAAAAAAACAGATTTATAAATACATTATTAATGCAGTGAGAATGAAAACATGTCACAATGCAAATAAGGGAAAGGGCAGAAATATTGTAGAAAAAGCTAAATTTAATTTTTTTAAAAAAAGTAGATAAAAAGACTGATAAATGAAAGAGTAAATATATGTCTGCTGTGGAGTTTGGTTCATTTCCAGAATGAATACCCAGAACTACCATTAGTCCTGATGAATTTCAGCAGGCTGTGTGCTAGGCAGACACTCAAGCAATGTAACTGGGGCTATTGCAAATTACCAAACTGTGGCATAGACCTGCATTGTGGGCAAAGCTAGGAGACCACTGAATTCTTCACTCAAGGATAAAACATCGCTGGGAACCTAATGATATGCCAATACTGGTCAGAGTCCATTAGGACCTGGTCCTCTCATATGAGTTTTTCATTGCTTAACAGGTAGAGGGGGACACCAACCATAGTGCTTTACACAGATCATGTTCCCCATTCATTAAATTCTCAGGACATTTGTAAAAGATCCTCCCCTTTACCAATACTGTCTCTTGCAACTGCCTCCCATTCTGTCATACAGCAGGTGTCCCCAGGGACCCAGTATTAGTAATGCTTCTTGTTTTCTGATCCAAGGAGTAGTTAGTACAGAACAATTGTGCCCTTTTAAAGATGGCTCCTGGTTATAACAGCCTAAGAGATGATAAGATCTATATTAAATACTTCTCCATAGCTAGTTTTTATGCAAAAAAAAAAGCATTTTCAAATCTAACTCTTGCATTGGATATAAAATTTTAAGAACTCCAGGTTTTCTCTGCAATTAGGATTACTAGTTTGTGGCTATTATCTGTTTGCCTTCTCTCTCCCAGATTAACTGGTGATTGCATGTCAGTTTTCCCTGCCCCTTCCTGGGAGCTGAAATTGTGGTTCCTGATTGTTTTATACTTTTTCTCAAATGCCTGCAGCTCCTAAATGGTTGCTGTTTTCCCATCACCACTTCCTAGATTCCTGCTTATCTCCTCAGTATAGTCTCACCTTTGTTTATGTGAGTTTCTTAACTGATTGTCTTTCCAAGTATATTACATTTTATGAGGGCATCTGTGACATTATAAAAACTAAGTATTTTGTTTATAGTCTGGAAAACACTGGCAATGTAACTCATATCCTTAAAGATTAGCATTCCAAAATAGAAGTTATGACTTTCCTGGCCTCCTCAGGGGAAAAACTTCTTATCTTGTGTACCTCTTGGTCTAAAATTACTGGTTTCTATCATCATCATGATATTCATAGATATGTTTCAGATGCGACTACATTTCTTTTGTATAAATCTCATTCCGGTACTCATGTCTTCTTGTTTCTGTCATAGAAGCACGCACCTCCCAGATGATTTTACAACCTACTCTTTCTTTTCTTTTTCTTCCTTCCTCATCCTTCTCCTCCTCCTCCTCCTCCTCCTCATTTTTTGGGTACCAGGGATTGAACTCAAGGGCACTCAACCACTGAGCCACATCCCTAGCCCTATTTTGTATTTTATTAGAGACAGGGTCTCACTGAGTTGCTTAGCGCCTTGCTAAATTGCTGAGACTGGTTTTGAACTCAAAAACCTCCTGCCTCTGCCTCTCTGAATCACTGGGATTACAGACATGCACCACCACCCCAGGCTAACAACTTGTTCTTTCTAAATTAGACTTTTACAGAAACCCAGCAACCTCCCTGAATCATTCCTAAAAGGGAAACCTGAACTGCTTGCCCCATGTTGCCTCTGAAAAGCCCGAAGCAGCCAGGGCAGTCATTGTCAATTTCCTGTTAAACCAGTAAGTGTTTCATTAATCAGACTGGGGGGAATGAAACAAAGACAATGGGCAGATAGTGTAGATAATGTATGATTAGGTCAGGCAGATGAGGTTTAATTCAAAAGTAAACATAATGATGATATCTCCAGAACACTTCCCTCTCTTTGCAACCTGTTCTCAAGAATACCTGGTCTCAGAGGAATTGTTCCTCCCAGCAAGGAATAGTTAATGAATATCCCTGCCTCCGGTCATTTCCACCTTTTGGTCAATATATGGGAAAGTTAAGAGGAAATGGGGCATGGGAAGACAGGAAACCTAAAATCTATAAATGGGCAGAACACCCCCACTCCATCTGGCACCAGTTCTGACGGACACCCCCCCCCGCAGGATCTCTCTCTCTCTCTCTCTCTCTCTCCTATTCTTCAAAGAAAACTTCTCCTTTCCTTGCCATTTCTCAAGTTTTTGATCTTTAACATGGGGGAACAAGAATGTGATCCTGATTTTTCAAGATTGGTTCCAAAAGCATGCGGTAAAAGGAAGCCATATTTTAAAGAAAAACGAAATCCCCCTTTAGCAGAAAAAATAATCCTACATATAAAATGCTTCAGAAAATTTTGGAGAAAAATCTTGTTTAAAGAAGAAAAACAGCAAGTTTCCAGAATACAGGATTATAACACAAAGAAGAGTTATATTTTACCCTATTTGTAATGAAGAGTTTCAAATGCATTTCAGGCAACCATCCCATTGAAAATACAACAAAAAGGAATAAAGTACTATTATGGTTTGTATGTGTGCTAGCCCCCAAAAGCTTACATGTGAGACAATATAAAAAGCTTCAGAGGAGAAATGATTGGGTTATAAGAGTCATAAACCAATCAATAAATTTGTCCCCTGGTAGGGATTAACTGAGTAGTAAGTGAAGTTGCATGGTTTGGCTGGAGGAGTGGGAGTAGGGACATGGTTTTAGATATGTATTTGTTTCTGTAAAGTAGAGACTCTCTGCTTTCTCTTTATGATGTGAGCTTCTTCCCTTCACCAAGCTCTGCCACCAGGATGTTTAGCCTCACCTCAGGCCCCAAGGAATGGAGCCAGCCTTTTATGGACTAAGACTTCTGAAAGTGTGAGCACTTAAATAAAGTTTTCCTCCTTTACAAATGTTCTGGTCAGACTTTTGAACTATGAAACTACACAAATTAAGGGAACATAATGTAAAAATAGAGGTACAGAATGCATGTACAATAAGTATGGATGTACAATAGGTTATAGAACCTGGAAAACACATAGATTTTGATTAAATGATTTTTAATTTGTTCTAATTAGTTATACATGACAGTAGAATGCATTTTGACACATCATACATAAATGGTTTATAATTTCTCATTCTTCTGGTTGTACAATTTGTAGAATCATACTGCTTTTGTAATTATATGTGTACACATGGTAATAATATTGAATTCATTATGCTATCTTTCTTAACCCCATGCCCCCTCCCAAACCTTTATTCCCCTCTGCCTATTCCAAAGTATCTCTATTTTTTTCCAAGCCTCCCTTATTGTGAATTAGCAGCCACATATCAAAGAAAACATTGTACCTTTATTTGTTTGGTATTGGCTCATTGAAATTAGCATGATATTCTTCAGCTACATCCATTTACCTGTAAATGTCATAATTTCATTCTTCAATTAGTTCGAGTAATATTCCATTGTATGCATACCACATTTGCCTTAGCCATTCACTTGTTGAAGGACATCTAGGTGGGTTCCATATTTTGGCTATTGTGAGTTGAGGTGCTAAAAACATTGATGTGGCGGCATCTCTGTAGTATGCTGGTTTTAGTTCCTTGGTTATAAAACAAGAAGTGGGTCAGCTGAGTCAAATGGTGGTTCCATTCCAAGTTTTCTGAGTAAATGCCATACTGATTTCCATAATGGTTGCATCAATGTGCAGTCCCAGCAGCAATATGTTAGTGTATGCTTTCCCAATATCCTTGCCAAAATTTATTGTTGCTTGTATTCTTTTTTTTCTGCCTATGCTCTTTTTATTTATTTTTATTTATTTTTAATTTTTTTTCAAATTAGTTATACATGACAATAGAATATGCTTTGATACAACATACATAAATTGAGTATAACTTCTCATTCTTCTGTTTGTGCATGCTGTGGAATCATACCAGTCATGTAGTCATATATGCACATAGGTTACTAATGTTTGATTCATTCTGCTCTCCTTTCTACTCCCACATCCCTTCCCTGCCCTTAACTCTTTCTGCCTAATATAAAAGGACACTCTGAAATAATAGAAAAATGAATAATATTTGCAAATAATGCATTTGATAATGGATTTGCATCCAGAATATATAAAGTTAGCAACTCAAAAATAAGAATAGCACTAAAAAATGACCAAATGATCTGAATAGACATAATTTCAAGAAAAATATTCAAATGGCCAATGGACACCTGAAAATAACATTGCAAGCATTAGAAGGAAATTTAGAACAGAACCATAATGAAGTATCTCCCTACACCACCAATAAAATGGTTATAATAAAAATAATAATAAAATGTTGGCAGTGATGTGAGATATTAAAATACTCATGCAGGTTAGAATAGAAATTGGTTCAGTCACTGGATTACAGTCAGCCACACTCTCAAAGGTTAAACATAAGATTTTCATAAGACTCCAAAATTTTACTTTGACCTATATACCAAATAAAAATGAAAACATATCCAAATAAAACTAGTACATACATATTAATACAATTATTTATAATAGCCAAAGGCTGTGAAAAAACTAGTGTGCAAAAATTTAGGAATGGACAAACAAATGTAATATATTTTATTCCATGAATTGTGTTTTGGCTTTGATAAAAAACACATAAATGTTAACAATAGTCACATGAGGTTAAGGTAATAATTCTATGGAATAAGGCAATGGGCTGATTCCCACATTCTTTCTTTAAAAAAAATAAATAATTACAACACTGCCTGGTTTAAATCAATACAGTATGTTACATTCCTCAGCAAAGATGCTCTTGTCTGCCAGAGAAATGCAAACCCAAAATGCCAATAATTGTACCAATTACTCTATGGGGAGTGACAATGTTCTTTTATTTACCCTTAGAAAGACCTGGGGCTCAAGCAGTAAAGTGCTCGCCTGGCATTTGCACCGCGCTGGGTTCGATCCTCAGCACCACATACAAATAAAATAAAGATGTTGTGTCCACCGAAAACTGAAAAATAAATGTTAAAAAATCTCTCTCTCTCTCTCTCTCTCTCTCTCTCTCTCTCTCTCTCTCTCTCTCTTAAAAAGAATTTTAAAATAAAAAAAGACCTGATTACAAAACATAGGGAGATAAGGAATAGTTACCTGTAACCTGAAAATCTGTTTAAGAACAGCGTGTATTTAGAACAGGTCAACATGGTCCAAAGTGACCTAGAATTGCCCGGGAAGTTAAATTGCACAGTGAGAATTTAAAAGTCTGATATCATCCTGCTGACTTTCAAAAGTCTAAGGTAGACCTGGGCAGACACTGCTGGAAAATTCCCTGGATGTCCAAAAAACTGGAGGGCAGGAAGAGCATGCTGTCTTTCTCTTGAAAGGACCACTCCCTCCCTTGAGTGTGTCCTCTTTTCCCTTTTCCAGTCCATTCAATTAAATCCTGCCTGCTACCTTTGCAACATGTCTAAAACACCCTGGCATTACCACAATAGGATGAGAAAGGACTTCTATGGCTGCCTCAGCTCAGTGGCATAGCTCATGCCCTGTCATAGAATAAAAAGGAATGAATTCTTAACATATGCCACAACGTGGATGAATCTTTAAGACATAATTACAAGTATTGATATTAATCACCAAAACACATAACAATTATTTAAATGTGTTGAAATAAATCACAAAAACCAATATATTATATAACAATTAATTGAAATGTCCCCAGCATAAGCATATCTTTATGATATTATTATGCTGGGGACATTAAGTAAGATTAAGTAGGAATGAGGGATATGGAATGGTTAGAGGTACTGGGAGAATTTGAATTGCTAAAATGCTTGAGCATGGAATATTAACTGAGGATTACAATTCTGAGATTCTCCTCTGAGATTAAACAATTGAAATGCATACTTAAAATCGTGAGTATTTTCCTATTGAATTATATGAATACAAAGATTTTACTGAAAAAAATCTGTTAAACCATGATACCCAAGAAATGTAGATTCAACAATATGTTTACTTTAGTTCTAGTCAAGGACTCTATAGCACAAATCACCTCACTTGCCATTGTTCCACACACTCTAAAACCCTTAGCATTAATGCACATGCAAAACCATCAATTCCTAACTACAGGAAAGCATTTATGATCATGAAAGTATCATTACACATATGTAAAAATGAGGTCACCTAACCTTTGATTTTTCTACTTGGCATCCAGATATCTAAACTGTTCACTTATGTATTTAATTTACCGTGTATAAATTACATTTTAACTAAGTAAAGATTTCTTCTTGTATATCAGCAGAAGCAGAGAGAATTCAATGTGAAAGGAAGACTTGCATTTTATCAGGATTTCTACAAAAATGACTGTACTTCTTCTGCTGCTACAGCTGAGTACTCGCTTTGGTTCTTCAAGTTGTACAAAGGTACTGGTGTGGGAAATGGAATACAGCCAATGAATCAACTTAATGAGAATCCTGGAGGAGTTTACACAGAGGAGGCATATGGTGACTGTTTTGAAATCTTCAAAGTTCGTTTTTGTGGATGGTATAAATTATTTACCATTAAATCTGAGATCTATCCATTATTATCAAGAAAAGATGCAGAGAATCTTTGCACTCAATTGCTTGATGTAGTGGTTTATGAATTGCCCCCAAGCAAAATTTGAAAATATTAGTCAATATTACAAGAATATGCAAGTCAACTTTCTGATTTTGTAGAGAATATATAAAAAGATGTAGTATTAACAAGAAACTTAGGAGAAAACTACAAGAATCAAGGTTTGATGTTGTTCTTACAGATGACAATTTTCTCTGTGGTGAGCCTCTGGCCACAATTGTTCAGAAACTATTTGTGTACAGTCTGCACTTCTCTCCTGGTTACACATTAAAAAAAAAAGTATAGTTGGAGACTTCTCTTTTCTCTTTCCTATGTGCCTGTGATATTTTCAGAATTAAGTGATCAAATGACATTCATTGGAAGGGTAAAAATATGCTTTATGTGTTTTGTTTTGATTTTTGGCTTGAATTGTTTAATACAAAAAATGGAATCAGTTTTACAGTGAGATCTTGGGAGAGTTATTTGTAGTATATAATCCTAACTTTCCTGGGCATTTTTGAAAGTGATCTTACACGAATATAAAGTCAGAGGAATTTCTTTTAATAGTGTCATGTAATAAAAGAAAAAAATCAGAGATCAAACTCAGAGTACTACAGAAAAATGTACATTAAAGTGTTAGAAACCTATGGCCATCACTTGTATAAGACACACAAGGAACGCATATACTCCACCCATAGAGCTCTGAGGACTTCTCTAGACAACTGCATACAAATTTTACCTTTGCACTATTCATCTTATTTATCTTTGAAAAATAAATTTAAACTTCACTAAATGTCTTGATGAACATAGACACAGAGACTGAGGACTTACATGTATATTTCTAGTACAACTATACATGTAACACTAAGAAAATTGTTTCCCTTTAGTTCAATTAGATTTCTCATTTAGAAATCGTCTTTTCATTTTGCCTAATGAATTCCTTCTCAGTTGCATGACAGTGTTTCCATTACATATCAGGAGGTTCTTAAATGTGTTTTCTAACACTTCTACAGTCCTTTCACTACAGTTTTGCAATTCATTCCCTGGAATGCAAATTATTACTCTCATGTTTTAAAATATCCATCAATTAAAAAAATGATTGAAAAAAATTCAATTTCATATTTGAAAATACTTTCAGCTCTTCTTTGAAATTATTTCTTACCTTGGTTGTATATAAAGTATGCTGACACCAATTTGTGTCTTCATACATGTACTTTGGATAATGATGTCTATCATATTCCACCATCCTAGCTAATCCCCTGCCCCCTCCCTTTCTCTCCCAGTCCTCTACCCTATCAAGAATTCATCTATTCCTCCTGTGCTCCCCCTCCTTATCCCACTATGAATCAGCCTCCTTATATCAGAGAAAACATTTGGCATTACTCTTTTTGGGACTGGCTAACTTCACTTAGCATTATCTTCTCCAATGCTATCCATTTACCTGAAAATGCCATGACTTTATTCTCTTTTATTGCTGAGTAAAACTCCATTGTATATATATGCCACACATTTTTTATCCATTCATCCACTGAAGGGCATCTAGGTTGGCCCCACAGTTTAGCTATTGTGAATTGTGCTGCTTTAAACATTGATGTGACTGTGTCCCTGTAGTATGCTGTTTTTAATTCCTTTAGGCATAGTCCAAGGAGAGGGATAGTTGGGTCAAATGGTGGTTTCATTCCCAGATTTCCAAGCAATCTCCATACTGCTTTCCATATTGGCTGTACCAATTTTCAGTCCCACCAGCAATATATGAGTGTACCTTTTTTCCCACATCCTCGCCAACATTTACTGTTGGTTGTCTTCATAATAGCTGCCATTCTGACTGGAGTGAGATGATAACGTAGAGTAGTTCTGATTTGTATTTCTCTGATTGCTAGAGATGTGAGCATTTTTTCATATATTTGTTGATTGATTGTATATCCTCTTCTGATAAATGACTGTTCATGTCCTTGGCCCATTTGTTGATTGGGTTATTTTTTTTAGGTGCTTAGCTTTTTGAGTTCTTTATATATCCTAGAGATTAGTACTCTATCTGATTTATGAGGGGTAAAGATTGGCTCCCAGGATGTCTATTCACCTTACAGATTGTTTCTTTTGATGAGAAGAAATTCTTAGTTTGATTCCATCCCAATTATTGATTCTTGGTTTTAATTCTTGTGCTATAGGAGTCTCATTAAGGAAGTTGGAGCCTAATCCCACATGATGAAGATTAGGGCCACTTTTTCTTATATTAGATGCAGGGTCTGGGTTTTAATTCCTAGGTCCTTGATCCATTTTGAGTTGAGTTTTGTGAATGGTGAGTGATAGGAGTTTAATTTTATTTTGTTGCATATGGATTTCCAGTTTTCCTGACACCATTTGTTGAAGAGGTTATCTTTTCTCCAATGCAAGTTTTTGGCACTTTTGTCTAATATAAGATAATTATAATTTTATGGGTTGATCTCTGTGTCCTCTATTCTATACTATTGGTGTACCAGTCTGTTTGGTGGCAATACCATGCTGTTTTTTGTTACTATTGCTCTGTAGTACAGTTTAAGGTCTGGTATAGTGATGTCACCTGCTTCACTCTTCTTGCTAAGGACTGCTTTAGCTATTCTGGGTCTCTTATTTTTCCAGATGAATTTCATGATTCCTTTTTCTATTTCTATGAGGAATGCCATTGGGATTTTGATCAGAATTGCATTAAATCTCTGTAGTGCTTTTGGTAGTATGGTCATTTTGATAATATTAGTTCTGCCTATCCAAGAGCAAAGTAGATCTTTCTTCCTTCTAAGGTCTCCTTTGATTTCTCTGTTGTGGGTTCTATAGTTTTTCTTGTATAAATCTTTCACCTCTTTTGTTAAGTTGGTTCCCAAGTATCTTATTTTTTTTAGGTTATTGTGAATGGGATAGTTTTCCTCATTTCCTTCTCAGAGGCTTTGCTACTGATATATAGAAATGCCTTTGACTTATGGGTGTTGATTTTATATGCTGTCACTTTTCTGAATTCATTTACTAATTCTAGAAATTTTCTGGTTGAGCTTTTTGGGTTTTCTATGTCTAGAATTATATCATCATCAAATAGTTCTAATTTAAAATCTTCTTTTTCTATACATATCCATCTAATTTCTTTTATCTGTCTAATTGCTCTGGACAGTGTTTCAAAAACTATGTTGAATAGAAGTGGTGAAAGAGGGCATCCCTGTCTTGTTCCAGTTTTTAGAGAGAATGCCTTTAATTTTTCTCCATTTAGAATGATGTTGGCCTGAGACTTAGCATAGGTAGAGTTTACGATTTTGAGATATGTTCCTGTTATCATTAGTTTTTCTAGTGTTTTGAACATGAAAGGGTGCTGTATATTTCAAATGCTTTTTCTGCATCTATTGAGATAACCATATGATTCTTATCTTTGAGTCTATTGATGTAATGAATTATATATATCAATTTCTGTATATTGAATCAACCTTGCATCCCTGGGATGAATCCCACTTGATCCTGGTGCATAATCTTCTGATATGTTTTTGTATTTGATTTGTGAGATTTTTATTGAGAATTTTTGCATCTATGTTTATTAGATATATTAGTCTGAAGGTTTCTTTCTTTGATGTGTCTTTGCCTGGTTTGGGGATTAGGGTGATATTGGCAATAATAGAATGAGTTTGGAAGGATTACAGGACCCTAAATGTATAAAATTACAACAGACCCACAACAAGGTATATTACAATGAAAATGCCTAGCATACAGAATAAGGATTACATTTTAAAGGACACAACAAAAAAGTATCAGATTACATACATAAAGGGGGAAACTAATTCAGATCTTAGATGATTTCTCAACCCACACTCTCAAAGCTGGAAGGTACTCAGTCAACATATATCAAGCTCTGAAGGGAAATGGATGTCAACTAAGAATTTTATATCCAGCAAAACTAATCTTTAGATTTGAAGATAAAATAAAAGCCTTCCAAGATAAGCAATAATTAAAAGAATTCACAACTAGAAAGCCTGAACTGCATTCTCAACAAAATGGGAATAAAATTTAAAAAGTGAAAACCAGCAAAAGTAGGAACTACACCAAAATAGAAGCCAATCAAAATTGAACCAAAGCCAAATTGAAACTAGAAATAATCCAAAATAAATAAGAGTATACATCATATCTCAATGATATCACTGAATTTTAATGGATTAATTCATTTTTATAAGTTTGACAAAACAAACAAAGGGAAAGAATAGTCTTATGGAATAAATGTGGGTGCAAAAACTGATGATCCATGTGTAAATAAAATACAATTTGTGAGGGTGGGGCTGTAGCTAACTGGAGTAGCACTAGAATCCCACATGTGAGGCATGGGATTCAATCCTCAGCACTATATAAAAAATATATAAAAATATTGTTTTCATGGCTGGGATTGAGGCTCAGTGGTAGCGTACTCATCTAGCATGTGTGAGGCACTTGGTTTGAGCCTCAGCACCACATCAAGATAAATTTAAAACGAGATATTGTGTCCATCTACAATTAAAAAATGTTTTTAAAAAGAGATTGTTTCTGTCTACAACTAAAAAATATTTTAAAATACATTTGATTCTTCAACCTATACGATGTGTAAATATTAATTAAGGTAGTTCATAAATTTACATGAGAGAGGTTTTAGTATATAAGTGAATAACAAAAATATATAAATGTTTATGACCTTGAGTATGGTAACAGATTCTTAGCTAGGGTACAAATGCATGAAAAATTTATAATGGAATAATTTCACTTCATCAAACTTAAACATATTCTACATGAAAGAACACTATTAATAAAATGAAGAGAAAAATTACTAATATTTGCAAATCATATAAATATTAATGGATTTATATCAAGACTATATAAAACAGATAGGAACTAACTAATAAGAATAACACCAAAGCAACAAATGATCTTAAAAGACATTAAAAAATCTTAATAGACATAATTCCAAGAAAAATATGCCATGGCCAATGGACAACTGTAAAAATAATATTACATTTATGGAAAGGAAATTCAGAACAAAACCATATTGAGGTATCTCACTATATCATCAATGGTGTTGTTATAATAAAAATAATAGTACAATGCTAGCATTGATTGAGATATTAAAATACTCAAGCAATGCTTATTAGATTAGAAAATTGATACAGTAAATAGAGTTAAGAGTTATCCAGGTCCTCAAATGTTAAATAAAGTCTTACAAAAACCTAGAAATTTTATTTTAACTTATATGCCAAATAGAAATAAAAATATCCAAATAAAACTAATACATAAATATGAATAATTAAGATTATTCATAGTAGCCAAAGTTGGGAAAAACTAGTGTGCAAAAAACTTAGGAATGAATTAAAAAACATTATCAATTTTACCATGAATTGTGATCTGCCTTTCATAGGGCACACACAAATGTTAACAATGAGCACAGAAGGATAAGGTAATAATTTTATAAAGTGGGACCACTTGTTATGGACCAGGCTATACGGGCAATGACCAAATAGATTGCATTTTACCCTGAGACTCCATATCAAGTAAGAAATGCTTCTCCCATGGGAAAGTCCTGCTTCTGTACCTGTTAATAGTTACATAACATAATATACTTGGCAACACAAAATAGTAATATATAGTAAATACGCAATGTAAAATTGTTCTCTTTGGTTTTCACTTTTCTTGGCAATGTACTTAGTCAGAGATTGATTGCCTACACATTAGTAACAATCTCTAACTTGTACTGAACTAGGGTCATTTTGATCCATTTCCCTTCTGCTTTCTTACTGCTATGCTACTCATCTGGCATAAATTTGCAAATCATATAAATATCATCAAGATAAATTTAAAAAGAGGTATTGTGTCCATCTACAATTAAAAAATGTAAAGAGTTAGTATTTCATGGGAAATACTAATGTACCCATTGCATTGTCTCACTAACTGCCCAATTCAGCTTCTGTACATGCTTGCTTGCAGCTATATCAATTCAGATATGGTTTTTGCCTTTAAATATCCTAAAATTCTCAGGCTCGGGGCTGTTTCTTGCAGAGACACTTATGGGTCCTGAGGGGGAGCAGTCACTGGCTGGCCAGCTGAATAAAAACTCTTCAATTTGAACAAAACTGGGACTTGGTGTGTTTTTTGAGTGACCTGTGACCTGCCAAACAACACACTGAGCTGACTCACACATGCTTTATTTTTTTATATAAAAAATATTACTGCAGCCCTGCCTGATTTAAATCAAAAGATTATGTTACATTTCCTAGCAAAGAAGTTGTTTTCTACCACAGAAATTCAGACCCAATATGTCAATAAAAATACAAGTTACCCTGAGGAGAAGGAGAGGTGGAATTTTATGATCCTTACAAAGACCTCCTTACAAAACAGGGAGATAAGGATAAATAACCTTTCACCTTAAACCTGTTCTGTTTACAAATTAGAACAGGTCAGCATGGTACATAGTGACCTAGAATTTTCCTGGAATTAACCATGCATAGTGGGAATTTAAAGGTTGGGTGGTAGCCTGCTGTTTTTCAAAAGTCAAAGGAACACCTGTGAAGATCCTCTGGAAAGCTCCCTGGGTCCCCCCCAAAAAACTGGAGAGAATGAAGGGCATATATATATATATGCTGTACATAAATTATTTTGATTTTTGGTTTGAATCATTTAATTTGAAGAGATGGAATCAGTTTTACATGAAATACTAGGTAAGTGACTTGTAGTATAAGGTCCTAACTTTTCTAAACCTTTATAAAGGTGAACTTATAACAATATAAAATCGGAAAAAAATGTTAGTAGTTTCATGTAATAAAATATAATCATCTATCAAACTCAAAGTGTTACAGAAAAATATACACTGAATTGTCAAAAACTTCTGTATAAAATACACTAGAAAATCATATACCCACCACATAGAGCCCAGAGGACTTCTCTAGGCAACTGCATACAGTTTACCATTGCACTACTCATTTTATTTATCTTTGAAAACTAATTTTAAACTTTACTGTCTTGAAGAACGTAGACACAGAGATTGAGGGCTTACACTCATATTTCTATTACAATGATCCATGTAGCCTAAGAAAATTGTTTCCCTTTAGTTCAATTAGATTCTTTATTTAGAAACTCTTTTGTCAGTTTGTCTAATAAATTCCTCCTACATTGTGTGACATTGTTTCCATCCCATACCATGAGGTTCTTAATTGTATTTTTTAGCACTTTCAAATTCCTTCACTAAGTGTTTGAAATTTATGCTCTTTAAGGCCTATAATGTTAAAGCACAAAAAATATAGATTGTTAGTCTTGTGTTTTAAAATATCTGTCAAAGAAAAAAAAAGGACGAAAATTAAAACTAAACAAAAAATTCTATTTCATATTGTTACAATTTCCAGCACTTTTTTCAAAATATTTTTTGCATAATAAATATTTGCAAGCTCCTAACATGAATCCAAAGCAGTAGTAGGCACAAAGAACAGAATCATATTTAAACTCCTTTTAGTTCACTTGCAGAACAAGCGTCAAAGTTTTCTCTAAATTATACAAACTAGATGAAAGAATGCTGAAATGTTCTTTTATTAGCATGGTATGAATAATGGGTTATGTAACTCTAATGTTTGCTTACATTTGTATTACTTTTTCAACTTTAGGTAAAAAACTAAATATTTGTGTCTATACTGGCTAGCTTACTTTGGTGCAATTAATCTTGTTAAGAATAAACAGATTACAGATAGTGTCTACTCCAAAAGCTCATATTTATATGATTTATATGATATATATGTATATTTATATATATATGAAAAAATATATAATTATAAGCATCATATATATAATAAATATAGACTATGTATGTATATTTTCCATGTACACATAGTAGCTTTATCAAACTACACACATCTTTTGAAAAGAATGCATTTGGATGTATTCTACACAAATGGAGCACAATTTCTTTCTCTAGCCAAATATGATTCAGAGTCACACCAATACTATAATAATACATGTACACAGGGTAATAATGTCTGTCTCATTCCATCAACTTTTCCATCATTATATCCACTGCTCTCCCTCACACCTCTCTGCACAATTCAAAGTTCCCTCATTCTTCCCTTCCCTACCATTGAGGATTAGCATCTGCCTATCAGAGAAAACATTTGGCATTTGTTTTTTTGAATTTGACTTATTTCCCTTAGCATCCATCAATTTACTTGCAAATGCCATAGTTTTATTCTTACTTAAGACTGATTAATATTCCATGTATATATGTACATTATTTTCTTTATTCATTTATCTGCTGAAGGGAATCTAGGTTGGTTCCATAGTTTAGCTATTGTGAGTTGAGTGACTATGAACATTGATGTGACTGCATCATTGTAGTATGCTGATTATAAGACTTTTGGGTATAAACTAAGGAGTGGGATAACTGAGTCAAATGGTGGTTCTATCCCAAAATTTCTGAGGAATCATCATATTGCTTTTCATAAAGTTTGCACCAATTTGTAGTTTCACCAGCAATAAATGGGTGTACATTTTCCCCCACATTCTCAACAACATTTATTGTTGCTTGTATTCTCGATAATCACCATTCTGACTGGGGTGAGATGAAATGTTAGAGTAGTCTTGATTTGCATTTCTCTAATAGATAAAGATGATGAACATTTTTTCATATGTTTGTTGAGCAATTGTATTTCTTCTTCTGTGAAGTGTCTGTTCAGTTCCTTAGCACATTTATTTGGGTATTTTTGGTTTTCAGATGTTTGAGCTCTTTATATCTCCTAGAGATTAGTGCTTCATCTGAGGTGCAAAACTACACACACTTTTAAACATATATTTCTTCATTATTGAAAGTTCTTTCCAATACCAGGCATATTCCTATCTGCACAACAACTTCCCAATGTTCTATAGGTTTAATCTTCTATTTTATGTTCAGGACGACCAACTACATTGACAGAGACAATGGCAAAAGCAGATATCTGGCTTATTCACACCTACTGGGATTTGGAATTTCCTCACCCAACCCAACCAAATGTACATACTGTTGGAGAACTCCACTGAAGACCAGTCAAACCTCTGCCTAAGGTAAACTTGTTTCCATTTAGATGGTTCTGTCATCCTTTCATTTTCACCAGGAATTATTCTCTCTTCCTCATTCAGAATGCTTAATCACATTTACAGAATTACAGGAGATGGAGCAAAGAGACCTATATATTTAAATCTTTCACATCTATACCATCACAAATATGTGAATTTTATCTTTGTTTCAGAAGAAGAAGATCTTTCAAGGATAGAGTGAGTTAAATGTAGAAATTCATTATTCAACACATAAAAAAATACCAGTCATTCTCTCAAAGAATATTGAGAAGGGACTAGCATGTACCACAGGAAAGTGATGAATATGTGAAGAAACAAAATAGAACAGTCTCTGCCCCAAACATCTTCCATTCCACATTGAAATGTAGACTGTGCACAAGAAAGAGAAATTGTGAGGGAAATGTTATGATACAGAAAGACCAGAAATGTTTCTTGTCTACCCCAAGTCTATAGGGGGCCTCCAGAATACTCCCTGAGAGATCATGGGTCTCCATTGCATAACTGCTGAACAACAAGAATAGAAAAAATATATATTGCACAGATAACATGGGGTGCAAATTGTGGATTTTTAATGAATACTTATTAATTTGTAACACTTGAATTTGTAGGCTGTGCTGAGTTTATAATTATGAATCTATAATTTTATAGAATTATATATCTTAAAATGAAGCAAAAAATTAATGTATTTTAATGAATATTACACCTTTATAACACAGTTGGAAAGCAAGCATTTTTATACTTCATTATGTGATCATTTAAGAGACTTTTTGGCTACATCTTCAGTAGCAGCATAAAATGTGATCTTATTCAAAGTTTAAAATCCAATATGGTCACCCCTCATTCCACAAGCAGTGAAACAAACAGTCTAAACTGCCAAACACTTGGGTAAAATATTTCTCCATTTAGATAAAGGGATAATGACAGTGTCAATAGAAAAGTTAAGATAACAGATAAAAGAGGACAAGAAAGAGGATGATTAGTAGACTAATCATACTATTTAAGAAAGGCTGTTGTGGTAATGAAGTTTCATAAATAAGATTCATATCGACATCAGTGATTGTCAGACCTTTATGAATTCTTATAGCTCCAATGTGCTTTCTCACCACACACCATTAGATTCTCAGAAATTTCCATATATTTAGAAAATATAGCAAAACACATAAAAAATGCACATTTTCTAAATTTTTGAATGGTTTAAATAGCTAGAAGAAAGAGTTTGAAATGTTCCCAGCAGAAAACAATTGAAAAATGCTTAAGATGGTACAGGTGCTAATAACTTTGATTTGATTATTTAGCTTTATATACATGTGGTGAATTATCACACAAATCTCCAAAACATGTACGACTAATATGGGAAAGTAAAAATTTTACAAAGTATCACACAAAAATAAAATGCCTAGCTCTATTTGCTTCACCACTTTCGAAATTATACAGACAAAAATGTTATGCTGTAATCATATTTATACCATTTATTTATAAAAAAATTGGAAATCATTTAGATATACAACATGGAGGAATGATGTAAAATATATACTTTTTTCATGTTATATAAGTACAATCATTTTATACAAGAATACCCCACTTTATTTTCAGCCATTATGCAAATATATTTGGAAAATTAGGGATAAACATTAAATAAGATTATTATTTTCTTGGAGGATGAAAAGGCATATATAATATGTGTCTAAATATCTATAAATATGTGCTGTATATATGCAATTAGTTGTAAGAATAGAAAACAAAACACAACAAAAACATGCAAATTTATATGTATTTGTTATCTAAGTATAGATCCCAGGTCCTCTTAATTACTAAGTAAATGCTGGAACACTAAACTCTATCTTTAGCCCTTAAAACACACATAAGTTAAGTAAATTGAAATTTTAAACAACAAGTAGTTTATTGGTAAGATAATTTCTGTTTATTATACTATTCCAATTTTTATGATGAAATTTTAAAATTTAATTTTAAAGGTTGTTGTAGAATGAGAAGGACCAGTCTTCTCAGAGGTTAATTTGTACTATTAGGATATTTCAGTTAATCATATAAGTATGCACAAAATTTAAAAAATGAATGAATGAATAAATAAATAAAATACAAAAGGCATATTTCCCATAATAGGGATGAAGAAGTGTTTAAGCAGAGGATCAGAGAGATTAAATAGCAAATAAAATTGGCTACATTACTAAAAGTCATCTGAACACATGAACTATCTGGATGTATCATGTGAGTCACAGGAATAATGCATTCATCATGAAAAAGACATAATCAAGTTAAAATTATAATTTTAAACAATGCTGAAGACAATATGGGACCTGTAACAAATATGAAGTTATTTTATGTTGTTGCTTAAGATTTTTTTTCAAACAAAGCCATACCAGTGGTTAGAAAATGAAATATACTATGTGGTTTTTGAGAATGTGAATATCATTTCACAGATGAAAACAGAAAACAGTTACTTGAAAACAAAAACAATAAGTATGGAAATTGACAAGATTTCAAAAAACTTTTGGATCTCTATTTCATTTTTGAATGAGGGACTTTTTGAACAAGGTACAATTATTCTTGTATAGAATATATAAGGCAAAGGATCAGAAACCACCTGTTAGGATAATTCCAGGACAATTTCAGGAAGCATGTTTGTTTTTTTTTTTTTTTTTTTTTTTTTTTTTCAGAAATTTCAAAACACTGAAGTGGGAGTTATTAAATAGTGTGACCAAATCTCTACTGGAGAAAGGCCTGGTGGAATTCTCCCACTAGTGTGAATTTCCTGCCAAACCTGGTAGGTGACATCAAAAATCTGTCAGAGTCAGGTATACACAGGATATTCTACAGGGACCTCAATTTTACAATATGATTTCATGTCATAATATGTACAGAAATATGTTCATCAAACATGTAGCTAAATATATAAACTATTAGGGAATAAACATGACTCTTAACAATAAGGATTGATTTAGTGGTACAATTTGCAATATTTTGATGAAATTGATCTAATAAGGGATTTTAGAGCAATAAAAAGATATGTAAGGATTTTCTTCAATTTATCCTAATTTTTCTTTATATTTGTTGAGAAATAAAGGAGCAATGAATGCACCATACTTCACCACACAATCATCACCGCTGCATTGTGGTATATCAAAAGTATTCTGTGAATCAGAATCTTGTACCAGTTTGGTAATGAATTATTTTAAGTAACATCAGGAAAGTTTAACTAAAAAGCTTTACATAAATTTTATACTTCACTTTTAACAAAAAATTGTCTCCCTTGGCCTGTGCAGGGAAGGAATTTCTAACCGTCAGAGGTGTGGGCTGGCTGGACACAAAAAGCTAGAAAAGTAATATCAAGAAATAAATACAAAAGATGCAGAAAAAATATTTTTTCAATATGGGTCATTGACAGGTGGAAGATACTTGATGGGTCTGATCCTAACAAAGGGAAAAGACCATAAATGTTTTAGATTATGCACTGAAATTTATCATTCACAATTTTGAGTGCTTGGTGATGGCATAGAATCAACCTCACAACCACAGAAATAGAAGCATTCAGCTTCAGAAGGTGGGTATACTTTAGAGAGCCAAAAGCCAGATAAGTATCTGGGAAGTCAGGATATTGTTCTCTATGGACCAATTCAGGAGGATGGACGGGGGCAAATATGGTAGTTTTGTTTGGTGAATTGTAGCCACATAACAAAGGAAACCAGAATTAAAAATTAATCGAGGATGGACACATGAACCAATACAGTTTACAGATTAGAGTAACACAAAAAGATGTGCTATAACATTCTATTGTAACAAAATCTACCTACAGTCTCTTAATTTTATTAAGAAAGTAAGTGAGTAAGGTTATTCTTGACAAAATGTGTCTCAACTATTTTGGATTTATAGACTTATTTACATCAGTACAAATGGAATGGAAATTGACTGCATAGTACTTTGTGAATTTACCTTGCTGAATCTTTTTGCTAGGAGTATCAAATAAAAATTCTAATCTCCTCTTAAGGCTGGGAAGTCAAATCAGGCATCAGAATTTACCTTTAATACTCTTAGATTTTGGTAAATTCCTCTTTACTTGCAGTCCCTAGGATAATTTAAGGTTCCTGGACCTGATAAGAAATGCCTTGTTTATCAATGCAAATAGGAGGGAACCCTAGAATTCATGACTATTTTGTCACACAAGAATATCTTGTGTTATTAACAAAACCAAATACATACGTTAGAGCCCCATGTCCAAATAACAAAAATGCATGGTTCCATTCTTTAATTAGTGTATCAGTGATTAATTTTAGTTTGAAAGGGGCTAGTATATAATTAATATATACAACATAACAGTATATATCAAGTTATCAAGACAAATATTTCCAAATACTCTTTTTGGAAAGATGCAATATGACACCAGCAAAATCAGGTATCATCTCAAGGTGTTTCCTTGCTAACCCTATGTGACTGTTTAATACATACAGAATGAAAATATAAGCTAATAAAATACTTAATGTTGATTGTTCAGAAACACATTTTTTTTTCATTAACCACTGTCAATGCAATCTTTTTTACCAAAGATTTATTTAAGTCATGTGACCATGAAGCCTGTTTGAGTTTCTTTACTTCTCTGTATTCTAGATGTTTGGTTAGATCTAGTTTCTACACATGTTGATTTAACTCTAAGTCAATGTAAATAGAAATCTGTACAGGAATTTTATAAATTTAATAATGAATACCATCTTGAACTTAGGAAATATCATATAAACATAACACATACTTACATAAATAAACAAACTGAATAACATAACTTCACAGAACCTATGGACTGCATTCTAAAATTTGAGCCATAAATCAGGTAACACTCTAATACAAAACTCAATGATTCAAGTGTTTTTTATAAAAATACAACAATTTGAAATGACCTGCACAATACAGAGTAAAGTTTTTTAAACTAATGTTTATGAAGAAGGATTTTAACATTTTCTTTTCTCCTTACTTAGAGGGCCTCTCTTGTGGAGGCTGAATAGGCTGAGGAGACAGATATCTTGTGGTGCTCAGAATGTCTTCTAAGCATATCTGAGTGGAAAATATAGTAATTTTAATTCTTTCTTCTCTTTTAAAATTTGTTCTTATTAATTAAAAAAAATAAAATTATTAAAATGCATTTTGACACATCATACATAAAAAGAGTTTAACTTCTTATTCACACCTGTCATGTAATCACACATGTAAATAGGGTAATAATATTTGATTCATTCTACTATTCTTCCTACTCACATAATACCTCCTTTCCCTTCAATTTCCTATTCCTAATCCATAGGAACTCTATTTTTCTCTACAATCCACCCTGTAATGTGAATTAGCATCCATATATCAGAGAAAACATCCACCTTTGGTTTTTTAGATTGTTTTTTTTTTTTTTTTTTTTTTTCGCTTAGCATGATATTCTCTAGCTCCATCCATATATGTCCAAATGCCATAATTTCATTTTTCTTTAGAGTTGAGTAACAGTAAGAGACAGAAGCAAGTTACAATGCCTCTTACTTTTACAAAAGGCAAAAATATTGTTGAAATCTTCAGCCAACTTCCTATGAGTCAGACACCAAGACAACACACTACCACAAACACACATTCCAGACACAGAAGATGATAGACACACTAGACAGCAAACCACATTCCAGTGTATATATATACTATATTTTCTTTATCCATTCATCTAATGAAGGGCATCTAGCTTAGTTCCATAGTTTGGCTATTGTGAATTGTGCTGCATTGATATGGCTTCATCACAGTAGTATGCTGATTTTAAGTTCTTTGGGTATAGGCCAAGGAGAGGCATAGCTGGGTTAAATGGCAGTTGCATTCTAATTTTTCTGAGGAATCTCCATATTGCTTTCCATAATGGTTGCACCAACTTGCAGTTCTACCAGTAATGTACCTGTTACCCCACATCTCTGCCAACATTAAATGTTGCTTGTATTCTTGATAATTGCCATTTTTATTAAAGTGAGACTAAATTATTTTATTTCCAATAATATTTATTTTCTGTTAAATCTCCAGTAGTTGCCTTTGGGGATCCTGAGTTGCTTGAGAGCTCTCAGTTGGGTCAGAAGAACAAGTGACTAGAGGAACAGTGAGGCTGAAACAGGAACTGAAAAGTGTGGCTTAGGGCACAGAGTGAGAACTAGGTGGATCTTGAAATGAAGCACATCAAAGGGAGTGAAGACACTAGGGGAACTATGAAGGTGTTAAAAACAATAAGAGGAGAGAAGGAGTGGTGATGAAAAGAAAGAGAAAGGTCTTATGGAAGCCAATTTGGGGATTATAAGTTTTGAAGAGGAACTTGCACACACATAACCATAGCAGCACTATTCCCAAAAGTGAAGTCTTGGAAGCAAATTAAGTGTCTAAGAGGATACACAGATAGGCTATTTGTAATATATGTATATCTTATATAACTTACATCCCTGGGACATTACTTACCCTATAATACATAGGAAATAGTGGAACTGTGCCACAATCCAGATGAAAATTACTTACACTACAGTGTTAAAAAAAATCCAGTAAAGGGGGGCTGGGCCTATAGCTCAGCGGTAGAGTGCTTGCCTAGCACATGTGAGGCCCTGGGTTCGATCATCAGCACCACATACAAATGAATAAATAGAATAAAGGCATTTTTTTAAAAATCCAGTAAAGGGGCTAGGGTTTTGGCTCAGTGGTGGAGCCTTTTCGTTGCACATGTGAGTCACTGGGTTCAATCCTCAGCACCACATATAAATAAATAAAGGTATTGTGTCCACCTACAGCTAAAAACAACAACAACAACATTTTTAAGGAAAAAAAAAACCTTTCATATATATTAAGTATCTAGACTACACAAATTCAAACAAACAGAAAGTAGAAGTATAGTAGTAAAATATCAGGATGAGAAAAAAAGAATTGTGTCCATTTTATATAATTTCTTGGTTTTGCAAAGTAATAGTATTCTAGAATTGTTGTCATAAGGATATAAATATGTGTAGCATTACTGAACTATGTACCTCAAAAAAGGTTAAAATTATATATTTATGTTATGTATATATGAATTTAATTTTTAGAAAAGGCACTAATTTAGTGTGTTCTGGAAATATTTTTTCTCTCCTTATATGTTTGAATAAGTCTTTGCTTTGTGTTAGATTTGTGATAAAGCAAATTCTTTCCTTAACCAGAAATGGAAGACTTTGTCCAGAGCTCAGGAGAGAATGGTGTCGTGGTATTTTCAATGGGGTCAATGGTTGGAAACTTGATGGAAGAAAGGGCCAACATGATTGAATCAGCCCTTGCTCAGATTCCACAGAAGGTTAGATAATGGTACAGAACCAAGGAAAGAGTCTATTGAACTCTGTAAAGGGTCTTAAAAATAAATATCCTTGCAAAAGGTGCACATTTGTGATATGTATAATCTGTCTCAGTACTCCTTTTTTAAAACCAAATATATATAGCAACTGTTAAAATAGTGCAGAGATTATTTCTGATTTTAAAAAGTCAGCATTAACATTATGCTAAAGCACAAATATATTTCATAGGTTTAGTGTGAATATGATATGATATTAGTATGACAGATATACCGAAATACCAAATTCTACCCCGCCTTGTCCTCTTTTTTTCATGCAGGACCCGTGAGAACAATGTAGTTACCAATGAAGTTAAGTTTGAATGAGCACCAACACAATGACAATAAGCAGGTCTTAAAAAGCCAAATTGCATCACAGATTGCCATCTTCCTACATAATCTTGGCCTCTATTCATCTCCTAAATGATAAAAAGGCCTATTCCTGGAGCTGTCTTTGGTTCTATTCAGAGAAGGAAAGCCAGGATAACTACCAAACCAACCAGACTTAGAGAAAAAGAAAAATCAACCTGCCTTAGTGACTTGCTCTGCTCCTTTCTCAAGATTGAAGTGTCTCAGACAGGAGACAGGAAGGAAACAGGAAGCTGCCCTTACCATGTACTCTCTGGCTTAGAGAAACATGATCACACAAGAGCAAACACTACCACAAAAATTTATTCTCAGGAAATATTTCTGAGTAAATTTTCTCACATATCACTCAAAAGGAAAAAAGTGGAGCTACACACACCAGCCTCTGCGGGGCCCAGACCCATAGTGGGCCAGGTCCACTCCTTTCCCTACAGGGCAGACACTCATCAAAGCCTAGCTTTTGGTGCAGGACTGACCCCTCTGACCAGCAGACTACCACAAGAGTTGAGATCCAGCCCAGACCACACACATCAGCCCAGAGGGATCCAGGATCTCAGTAGGCACAGTTCACCCCTCCCCCAGGGGACAGACACTGCCAGAGCTAGGCTTTGGGGCAAGATCCCCCCTTCCAATCAGCAGACTAGTGGGAGATCAAGCACAAAGGCCCAGATCCACCCACAGCCACTTCTGCAGGGCCCAGGCTTAGAGCAAGCCTGGCCCAGCCCCTTCAAAGTGGGGCAGACACTTGACAGAGCCTAGCCTTTCATTCAGGACCACTCTTTCTGACCAGCAGACTACCACAAGAGGTCACCCCAGTGGCCCAGATCTACACACTCCAACTTATACAAGTCCAGATCCAGGATGCAGTAGCATCCATTGAGGGACACCAGCAGGGTCTGGAAGCCCAACATCAAGGTGAGGTACAGACAATCTGCACAGGTACTATAAGAATATAGGGAAGAAACTGTAATATCTCAGATCCACAGTGCAAGAAAGGAAGAAACATAGACAACACGGAAAAACATGGGAAGAAAGTACCCCAAACAAACCAGAACACTATAATAACAGAAACTCTGGACAGCGAAGTTGATGAAATGTTTGAGAAGAAGTTCAGAAAGTTCATAATTAAAATGATCTGTGAATTAAAGAATGACCTAAATGAGCAAATGCAAGCAAAAATTGATCACTCAAAAAATGAGATAAGAGAGAAAATACAGGTAGCAAAAGATTACTTCAAGAGAGAGATAGAGACCCTAAGGAAAAAAAAAGTCAGAAATTCTTGAATGAAGGATACAATAAATCAAATAAAAACACTCAATAGAAACCATGATCAACAGACTAGATCACTTGGAAGAAAGAACATCAGATAATGAAGACAAAGTTTACAATCTGGAAAATAAAGTTGATCACCCAGTGAAGAAAGTTAGAAACCATGAACAGATATCCAAGAATTATGGTATAGCATCAAAAGACCAAATATAAGAGTTATTGGGATAGAGAAAGGCGCAGAATTTCATACCAAAGGAATGTACAAAATCTTCAATGAGATAATATCAGAAAATTTCCCAAGCATAAAAAAATGAATTGGAAAACCAAAATACAAGGGGCTTACTGGACACCAAATGTACAAAATTTCAACAGATCTACACCAAGGCACATTATAATGAAATCTCTTAACATACAGAATAAGTATAGAATCTTAAAAGCTGAAAGAGAGAGGAATCAGATCACATATAGGGGAGACCAATTTGTACCTCAGCATATTTTTCAACACCAACCCTCAAAGCCAGGAGATTGTGGAATAACATATACCAAACTAGGAAAGAAAATGGATGCCAACCAAGAATGTTATATCCAGAAAAACTAAATTTTAGATTTGATGATGAAATAAAAACATTCCATAATAAACAAAAGTTAAAAGAATTTACAACTAGAAAGCCTGCACTACAGAACATCCTCAGCAAAGTATTTCAAGAAGAGGAAATAAAAAACAATGATGAAAATCAGCAGAGGGAGTGATTACACTAAAGGCAAATCAACCCAGAAGAGAAAACAAGTGACATTAAATACCAAAAATAAACAAAAATTTCTGAGAATACAAATCATGTGTCAATAATAACCCTGAATGTTAATGGCCTAAACTCACTAATTAAAAGACATAGACTAGCAGATTGGATTAAAAAAGAACCAACAATATGCTGCCTTCAATAGACTCATCTCATAGAAAAAGACATTCACAGAATGAAGGTGAAAGGTTGAGAAAAATTATACCACTCACATGGGCTGCAGAAGCAAGCAGGGGTTTCCATTCTCATACCAAATAAAGTAGACTTCAAACTAAAGTCAATCAAAAAGGATAAAAAGGACACTACATACTGCTCAAGGGAACCATACACCAACAAGACTTAACAATTATAATTATATATGCCCCAAACAACAGAGCAGCTATTTTCATCAAACAAACCCTTCTCAAGTACAAAAATCAAATAGACCACAACACAATAATTTTGGGTGACTTCAACACACCTCTTTCAACACTAGATAGATCTCCCAAACAAAAGCTGAACAAAAAAAAACTATAGAACACAATAATACAATAAATAACTTAGAATTAACTGACAATTTTAGAATACTCCAACCTTCAACAAGAGAATATACTTTCTTCTCAGCAGCACATGGATACGTCTCTAAAATAGACCATATACTATGCCAAAACAAAACTCTTAGTAAATATAAAAAAGAAGAGGTTTTACCCTGCATTCTTTCAGACCACATGGAATAAAATTAGAAATCAATGATAAAAAAAAAGAAATAAAATTCACTCCAATACCTGGAGACTAAATAATATGCTACTGAATAAACAGTGGGTTACAGAAGACATCAAGGAGGAGATTAAAACGTTTTTAGAGGTGAAGGAGAACATGGATACAACATACTGAAATCCTTGAGACACTATGAAAGCAGTTCTTAGAGGAAAGTTCATTGCATGCAGTTTACTCTTTAAAAGAAGGAAAAGTCAAAAATAAATGACTTAACACTACATCTCAAAGTCCTAGAAAAAGAAGAACAAATCAACACCAAAAGCAGCAGAAGACAGGAAATAATTAAAATCACAGGTGAAATCAATGAAATTGAAACAAAAGAAACAATTGAAAAACTTGAGAGAACAAAAAAGTTGATTCTTTAAAAAAATGAATAAAATTGACAGACCCTTAACCATGGTAATGAAGAGAAGGAGAGAGAAAACTCAAGTCACTAATATACATGATGAAAAAGGAAATATCACAACAGACAACACAGAAATAAAGAAGATAATTAGAAATTATTTTGAAAACCTGTACTCCAATAAAATAAAGGACATTGAAAGCATCGACAAATTTTCTAGAGTCATATAATTTGCCCAAATTGGATCAGGATAATATACAGAATTCAAACAGATCAATTTCAAGTGATGAAATAGTAGACACCATCAAAAGTCTATCAACCAAGAAAAGCCCAGGACCACACGGATACACAGTCGAGTTCTACAAGCTTTTTAATGAAGAGCTAATACCAATATTCCCCAATTTATTTCAAAAAAATAGAAAAAGAAGCAGCACTTCCAAACTCATTCTATCAGGCCAATATCACCCTGATTCAAAAACCAGGCAAAGACACATCAAAGAAAGAAAACTTCTGATTAATATCTCTAATGAACATAGATGCAAAAATTCTCAATAAAATTCTAGCAAATCGAATACAAAAAGACATGAAGAAGATTGTGCACCACCATCAAGTAGGATTCATCCCAGGGATGCAAGGTTGGTTCACCATATGGAAATCAAAAATGTAATTCATCACATCAATAGACACAAATATAAGAATTCTATGATCATCTCAATAGACACAGAAAAAGCATTTCACAAAATACAACACCACTTTATGTTCAAAACACGAGAAAAATTAGGGAAAACAGGAACACGTATCAACAGCATAAAGGCTATCTATGCCAAGCTTCAGGCCAACATCATTCTAAATGGAGAAAAATTAAAGGCATTCCCTCTAAAAACTGGAACAACACAGGGATTCCCTCTTTCACCACTTCTATTTAATGTAGTTCTTGAAACATTGGCAAGAGCAATTAGACAGATGAAATAAATTAAATGGATACATAAAGGAAAAGAAGAACTCAAATTGGCACTTTTGCTGATGATATAATTCTATTCCTGGAAAACCCTAAAAGTTCCACCAGAAAACTTCCAGAACTAGTAAATTAATTTGGAAAAGTTGCAGGATATAAAAATCAACACCCATAAATCAAAGGCATTTTTGTATATCATTGACAAATCCTCAGAAACGGAAATGAGGAAAACTACCCTATTCTCAATAGCCTCAAAAAACAAAAATTAAATACTTGGGAATCAACTTAATGAAAGAAGTGAAAGATCTATATAATGAAAATTACAGAACTCGAAAGAAAGAAATCAAAGAAGAACTTAGAAGACAGAAAGGTCTACCTTGCTCTTGGATAGGCAGAATTAATATTATCAAAATGACCTTACTTCCAAAAGCACTATACAGATTTAATGCAATTCCAATCAAAATTCCAAAGACATTCCTCATAGAAATAGAAAACAGCAATCTGAAATTCATCTGGAAAAATAAGAGACCAAGAATAGCTAAAGCAGTCCTTAGCAGAAAGAGTAAAGCTAGTGATATCACTATACCAGAGCTTAAACTATACTACAGAGCAATAGTAACAAAACAGCATGGTATCGGCACCAAAACAGACTGGTAGACCAATGGTACAGAATAGAGAACACAGAGACTAACCCATAAAACTACAATTATCTTATTTTAGACAAAGTTGCCAAGAACATGCATTGGAGAAAAGATAGCCTCTTCAACAAATGGTGCTGGGAAAACTGAAAATCCATATGCAACAAAATGAAATTAAACCCCTACCTCTCACCATGCATAAAACTCAACTCAAAATGGATCAAGGACTTAGGAATATAAACAGAGACCCTGCATCTAATAGAAGAAAAAGGAGGCCCCAATCTCCATCATGTGGGATTAGGCCCCAACTTCCTTAATAAGATTCCCTGGGCACAAGAATTAAAATCAAGAATCAATAAATGGGATGGACTCAAACTAAAAGGTTTCTTCTCAGCAAAAGAAACAATCTGTGAGGTGAATAGAGAGCCAACATCTTGGTGGCAAATCTTTACCCCTCACACATCAGATAGAGCACTAGTCATTAGGGTATATAAAGAACTCAAAAAGCTAGACACCAAAAAACCCAAATAACCCAATCAATAAATGGGCCAAGGACCTGAAGACACACTTCTCAGAAGATGATACACTATCAATAGACAAACATAGGAAAAAATATTCAGCATCACTAGCAATTAGAGAAATGCAAATCAAAACCACTCTAAGATTTCATCTCACTCCAGTCAGAATGACAGCTATTATGAATACAAACATATATAAGTGTTGGCGAGGATGTGAGGAAAAAGGTACACTCATACACTTCTCGTGGGACTGCAAATTGGTGCAGCCAATATGGAAAGCAGTATGGAGATTTCTTGGAAAATTGGGAATGGAACCACCATTTGACCCAGCTATCCCTCTCCTCTGTCTATACCCAAAGGACTTAAAAACAGTATACTACAGGGGCACAGCCACATCAATGTTTATAACAACAGAATTCACAATAGCTAAATTGTGGAACCAAGCTAGATGCCCTTCAATAGATAAATGGATTAAAAAAATGTGGCATATATGTACAATGGAGTATTACTCAGCAATAAAAGAGAATAAAATCATGGCATTTGCAGGTAAATGGATGGATGGAGTTAGAGAAGATAAGGCTAAGTGAAGCTAGCCAATCCCCAAAATCTAAATGCCAAATGTTTCGTTCTATATAATAAAGCTATTTCATAGTGGAATAGGGAGAGGGAGCATGGGAGGAATAGATGAATTCTAGATAGGGCAGAGGGGTGGGAGGGGAAGGAAGGGGGCATGGGGTAACTAATGATGGTTTAATGTGCTGATCATTATTATCCAAAGTACATGTATGAAGAAACCAATTGGTGTCAGTATATTATGTATACAACTAGAGATATGAAAAATTGAGCTCTATATATGTTATAAGAATTGTAATGCATTCCACTGTTATATAAATATAAATAAAAAACAAATAAGTTAAAAAATAAGAAAAATAAGAAAAAAACAAAATAAAAAAGTGTAACATTAAATTTAAAAGTTGATAACCACTATAAATATAGATTAATAAATGTGGGAGCTCATTAGAAATTTTTAATGATTTTTGTCTTACAATAGAATTATTATAACCATCAGTATTTAAATACATGTATATCACATTGATAAAACCATTTAGCTTGTCAAATATTTATGAACCCTGGAGGTCGTATAGCAACAAACATTGCTAAATATAAAAATATGTACATAAAAATTTCCTCTATTTAAATCACCATTTAAGTTGTTCACATTATCATATCTTTTTCTATCTTTCATTTCATTATCTGTTGTATCAGAAGCATTAGGCTTTCATAATCTCTTCCATATTTTAGCCTGCTATATTTTGAAATTGTCTCAATGAAAAAGAGGTCTGCTCTACCTTAACAGATTTTATGGAGATTTGATGGTAAGAAACCAGGTACATTAGGACTCAACATTCGACTGTATAAGTGGATTCCCGAAGGTGACCTCCTTGATAAGATTTGGGAAATGAATCATGAAAATATAAAAATAAACTTAATCATAAATATAATAGTTAAGTCATTCATAATAGTATTAGAAATATTAATGAAAATGTCATTAATTGCCTAAGTTCTTTATATTTACTCTCTTCTCAGGGAAAATGGAGAATGATCAACTCTTCACATTTTAATATACATGGCATAATAAATTGTCTATATTTCAGTTGTAATTACCTCTCACAGTGAATTTTTAATCCCTTCCTGCATTGTCTTTTTTTCTTCTATTTCTGCAATTTTACATCTATACTTTGACCTACAACAGAGCTATTTGAAATGCCATAAAAAAAAAGATCCCTCTCCTTTCTCACAATGTTCTCTGCATTTTCCGTTACAAAAAAAAAAAAAAAAATCCCTGATTATAATTGTGAACTGTACTTCAATTCATGATGAAGTGTACTCAGTCCTACCTCTGATTCCAGCATGACAACTACCTTACTGCCTGCTGCCTTGGACAATGCATAGCAGACTCAAAGTTGTCACAGTTTCTTTAATTGTACACATTCTCATACTTTCACTTGTATAACTACACATGATATTGCTACTACCCAGAGTGTTCTCTTTCTTTTTATTTACATGGCAACCTTGCTTCCACTTTCAAGTCTCAATTCACATTCCATGTAGCCTTCATAATCTCAGTGCAGTTTCATGGTTATAATAATCTGCTATCTAGAAAATAATTCATCTCCAGTGGCTCATGTTGTGCATTTCTTATTTATGACTCAAAATTAGTAGAGTGCCTTAATTACTTCTAATCCTAGGTCATCCAAAAACCAGGGCTTTTCTAACTCACAGTGGAACCAATGGCATCTAGGAGGCCGTCTATCATGGCATCCCTATGGTTGGCATTCCATTGTTTGAGGATCAACCTGATAATATTTATCACATGAGGATCAAAGGAGCAACTGTTAGATTGGATTTTAACACAATGACAAGTACTGATTTGCTCGAAGCATTGAATACAGTCATCAAAGATCCTTTGTGAGTACAACAATTTTTTTCACTTAGATGTATGTATAGATAGATTCCCTTGAGAGTGAAAATAGATTTTCTCCTATTTTTAGTTCAATTTTCAAACATGAAATGCTTTATATAACATGATTTGTGCTTTTACTAAATCAAGACTTTTAAAAGTGAAAATCAAACTGATGCAGTGACTATATGACTTCTTATTATTCAGTCAATATGATGCTAAAAATATATATTCTGTGTAGCTAAATGTAAACAAATTTTTAATACAACAGAACACATGGAAAAGTAAATGAATTTGAAGAAATATTAGATAATATTTCAAAACCTCAAATTTCTGAAACTATTAATATTTTTATATATTGTAACCATTATTATGCAGAGTAGAAAACTTGATATATGGATAATATATGTAGTGTCAAATCCAGTTCATTTTCATTTCGTTTGTTTAAATACTTATAATTTCTATAGTAACCAACTTTTAAACTCCTCTTTTCTGTATCTTTATTAGATATATATGAAGAGTTGCACCTATAGTCACCTGGCTGAGCACAGAACAATCGTACTTCTTCCTGCTACCTAACTGCAGTTTAGTACCTATTGTCAAACATCTCTATTCCCACACCCTCCTAACCTACCTAGCTTCTGCTTAGCATAATGCTAAACCTATTTCCATGAAACAAACTTTTGTTAATTTTACACATGAAGGAGACACACAGTACTCTCTCTTATGTTCTAGTTTATATTATTTTACATGATGTTCACCAGTTCCTTTCTCACTCCTGAAAACATAGGATTTCATTCCATTTTTATGGCTGAATAATAATTCACTGCATATATATTTCACTTTTGTTATCTAAAAATGAATATGTTACTTGATTTCCTATCCTGGCTAATGTCGGGAGAGCTGCAATAACATGGGGGTACAGGTATCATTTTGATATACTACTGATGTCTTTTTCTTTATTTTTTCTTTATATTTATTTATATTTGTTAGTGGAAAAGTTGAGCTCCAGGAGAGATGTATTTTTAGTTTCTCAAGAAACATCTTTTCCAGGGTGGTTGTTCTAATTTACATTCTGGTAGTGGTCTGTAAGAGTGCCTCTTACTCTGCACCCTTGCCAACATTTTTCATTTTTTTGTCTTTTTGACTATAGCCCTTGTTATGTATATTTGATTATTTCTTGTGGTTCTTTTCATTTGCATTTTCTTCAGGATTAGTGATGGGCAGGATCTTTGCACATACTTGTTGCCCATTTCTCTTTATTGAAAAATGGAAATTTAGATTATTTATTCATTTTTGAGCATTTTTCCCTCTTAAAATTATAGAATTCCTCATAATATCAATATGATTTCTCAAATTCTCAGCCTCCTTTAACTTGATTTTGGAGAATTGTGTACATTTAACGTTTTTGGAGAAAGCACTCAATAATTACAACCGTGTAAAAATTCTAACAGTTCCCTTTGATTCTGAGAGGCCATATTGCTGCTGTCTTTTAATATAAATCCAGCCTCAGCATCACTTCTCTCCTGAGCATCTGGAAAGATGTTTGCCTTCTTCCAGCTAAGTCACTTCACAGTAAATTGTCTCTGAAATTAGAAACAGAATGATTCCTATCTGCTTTCTACAGTTAAGCTATGGAAGAAAATATTTGGTGTCATTAGCTCATTATTATTTCCTCTTAATCCTTCAAATGAATTCACATGGTTGCCCACTCTCATAATCATACTTTAGAAGTAGATACTAGGTCTCAATTTTATGTTGTGGTAATATAGAACAAGAACAGGAAAAAAGGCTGAATTTTGCTGACTCCTCAAACAGAACACAATGTTAGCTATATTTGTTACATTTATGTTGTGAAATGTAATTAGTTTTTGCAGGCAGTTTGCAATTATGTTACTGTTCTATAACCTGTAATTATGAAGAGTTTGTCTAATTTTCTTTCTTCAGTAGCTGATTATTTCATCATACTCATAACACTAATATTGGATCTAAATCATTTGCAATGACTGAAAACAAAGTCATCAAACTTTCCCTTCGGAACTCAGCATGTTGTCTAGTATAATAATCTTTAACACTGAAAGCAATACAAAAATTATATAAATTGTTGTAAAAAGGGTAAATCAACCCTCAAGTAGTCCAACATCACAGAAAATTTTCATGATTGAAATGGTTCAAATTGAGGAATAGTTAGTATTTAGTAAGCTTTTTCACCATTGTGAATAAAAGATCAACCAGAATATTGTAGAAGAGGAAAATTTTATTTGAGGGCTCACAGTTTCAGAGATTTTAGTTGATAGAAGTTTAACTCCATTCCTGGAGGCTGGAGTTAAGGCAGAACATCATCTCAGGAGAGTATGGTAGAGAGAAGCGGCTCACATGATTATCAGTAAACAAAATATATACACCAAAGCCATGACCCAAAGACTTGCATCCTACAGAACATCCACCTGCCCCATTTAATTAATTAAATTATTTTAATCAATTAATCCCATTAGGTCATTAATTTACTGATTGGCTTAAGGCATTAACAGCCTAATCATTTCCCCTCTGAACCATCACACATTTTCTCACACATGAGCCTTTGCAGGACACATCCAAAGAATAACAGTTAATTAGCTTTTTTGGTATGAATACCACAATCCAAGCCTGACAAGAAACATTCTCTGTCTTAAGTTATTAACTCAATTTAAATGTGAAAACATATTTTTCATATATTTCCTACTTCTTTATTGATGGATTATAATTGCATAAATGATAGGATTTAATGTGACATATTTGTACATGCCCACAAATACACAGTATGACAGTATAATTTGGCCAATAACACTCCCCAGCACTTTCCCCTCCCTCCCCATCTCCCACACTTTGGTCCGGTTCATCACCTGATCACCCAGTGATTTTCATTAGATTTGCCTTCATCTTTCCTTTTCCCCTCTAGCTGGAAATCCTTATCTTGTGTTTTTGACCTATTGTGTTTAGCATAATGGCCTTAAGTTCCACCCATTCTTGTGCAAATGACATAATTTTATTTTTCTTTATGTCTGAATAAAACTCATATAAATATATACATCACATTTGCTTTATGCATTCATCCCTTGCCAGAAACCTTAGTTTGGCTATTGTGAATTGTGCTGCTATAAACATGGATATGCAATTTCACTGTAATAAGATGACTTTAATTTAGTTCTTCAGGGTAAATATTGGGAAGTGTTATACCTGGGTCATATGATGGTTCTGTACATAGCCTTTTGAGGAACTGCCATACTGGTTATCCATATTGGTGGTACTAGTTTACAATCCCACAAAGAGTGTAAAATTGTTCATTTTTCTCTACATTCTCTTTAGCATCTATTATTCTTATTCTTGGTGACTACAATTCTGACAATTATGAGATGAAATCTCAGTGTAGTTTTGATTTAAATTTCCATGAAGTTTAAAGATGTGGAAAATATATATATATATATATATATATATATATATATATATTTGTTGTTGTTGTTGTTGTTGGCCATGTGTATTTCTTCTTTTGGGAATTATCTAATTTATTTCCCAATTTAATAATTTGGTTGGTTGTTTGGCATAAAGTTTTTTTAAAAATTCTTTATATATTCTAGAAATCAATCCTCTGTCAGAATATAGCTAGCAAAGATTTTCTCCCATTCTGTAGGTTCCTGCTTCACAATTCTAATGTTGTGTGTGTGTGTGTGTGTGTGTGCAGAATGTAATTAATTTGGTGTATTCCCATTTATTAACTCTTGGCATTATTTCCTGACTTTTAGGGGGGGCTCTATTAGGAAAGATATTGCTTTTGCATATGTGCTAGAGTGTTGGACACTTCATTTTCTTAAAGGAATTGTATAGTTTCTGGTCTAATTCCTAGGTATTTGAACCATATGGGGTTGATTTTTGTATAGGGTGAGAGATAGGGGATTCATTCTTCTACACAAGGATAACTAGTTCCTCATCATCATTTGTGAAAAAGGAAATCAATCATTTCTGCAATGTATGTATTTGGCACCTTTGGCAAGGATCAGAAAAATGTATACATGTGGGGTTTTCTGTGTCTTCTATTTTTTACCAATAATATATGTGTCTGTTCTATGCTGATACTATGTAGTTTTTGTTACTATACCTCTGTAGTATAATCTTCTAACCTATGTCTTTTGGTTGGTGAGTTTATGCCATTAACATTTAGGGTTATTATTAAGATTTGATTTGTATTCCCAGCCATTTTTGTTATTTAATTTGACTTGGTCTCTCCTTTGATTAGTTTTTCCTTTAGTGTAAGATCTCCCTCTGCTGATTTTCAGTGTTGTTTTTCATTTCCTCTACATGGAATATTTTGCCAATGATGTTCTCTAGTGTGAGCTTTCTAGCTATAAATTCTTTTAATTTTTATTTATCATGGAAAGTTTTTATTTCACCATCAAATCTAAAGCTTAATCTTGCTGGATATGAGATTCTTGGTTGGCATCCATTTTCTTTCAGAGCTTGATATATGTTGTTCCAGGATCTTCTAGCTTTCAGAGTCTAGTTTGAAAAATCTGCACATAACCTAACTGGTTGCTCCCTATATGTAATCTGATTCCTTTCTTAGGTAGTTTTAATATTCTCTCCTTATTCTGTATGTTTTGTATTTTCATTATAATGTACCTTGGTGTGGTTCTGTTGTGATTTGTACATTGGTGTCCAGTAAGCCTCTTGAATTTAGTTTTCCAATTCATTCTTCATGTTTGAAAATTTTTCTGATATTATTTTATTGAATAAATTGTTCATTTCTTTGGTTTGGAACTCTATGCCTTTCTCTGTCCCAATAACTCTTAAATTTGTTCTTTTTATGCTATCCCATATTTCTTGAATGTTCTGCTCATGATTTCTTACCATTTATACTGTGTGGTCTACATTCTTTTCAAGATTATATATTTTGTCCTCATTGTCTGAGCTCTTGTCTTCCAAGTGGTCTAATCTGGTGGTGATGATTTCAATTGAACTTTGAATTTGTTTTATTTTTTCTTTCATTTCAAGGATTTCTTTTTTTTTTTTTTTTTAGACCCTCTATCTTCCTATCGAAGTAATTTTTGCATCCTGTATTTGTTTATGTAGCTCTTGGTAAAATGATATTTTGCTGTCAAAATTTACTTTCTTGTATCTATATCTACATCTATATCTATCTATGCTGCCAACAATATGCTGCCTCAAGTAGACTCATATAATAGGAAGCGACATTTACAGACTGAAGGTGAAAGATTGGAAATAATCATACCACACATAATGACTGAGGAAGCAAGCAAGGGTTTCCATTCTCATATCAAAAAAAAAAAAAAGTAGACTTCAAGCTAAAGTTAAACAAAATGGAAAAATGAAGGACATTTTATACTTCCCAAAACCATACACCAACAAGACATAACTATTATAAATATATATGCCCCAAATAATGAGCATCTATGTTCATCAAACAAGTGAATACAAGCATCCTTGCCAGCATTTGTTCTTTCTGTTGTTGTTGTTATGATGACAGCCATTCTGACAGGGTGAGGCAGAATCTCAACATAGTATTGCCTATCTCTTATGGCTAAAGATATTCGGCACTTTTTTCATGCTTTTGGTTTGAATAACCAAAAGTTGGTCTGTTGGTGATTTGAACTTCTTTTTAGAAGTGTCTGTTCAGATCTTTTAAGCAATGAGAGATCTTATATGTTGCAGGAAGAGGGACATCTACAATATAAAGTAACTTCTACATTATAATCCAGAGGAACTCAACTCAATGTGGCTGGGTTCCACTTGTCAGTCCTAATTAAAGAGAAATAGTCTCTTTTTAAGTTTGTCTTATTAATCAATTACAATCGTACATTTAATAAAAGAACTCAAGCATATTAAAAAAACTATGTGTGACATGAGACTTGAACAAAGAATGCAAAATTGGTAGATGGAAAAAATGGAAAAGCATATACTGATAAAAGCAGCAACATGTGCAAAAAATGGGATTCATATTAAAATGCATTCTTTTAAAGAAATAGTGAAGACACAGAGTATTATAGAGAAGTGGGATGGAATGCTGCTAGAATCAGAGGAACAAAAAAGCTGTTTGGGAGTATCAATATTATGATTTCATGGTAAACATTGTGTTTTTTTTTTTTTCACAGAAAATACAAAGTCACAGATAACAAAAAGGGATGTCTATTTTAAGAGGTATTTGAAATACCCCTACACTACATAAACGGGGAAGATAAGGGAATGAGTATAAGATATTAATTAACAACAACTACTAAAACTGATATAAATGGGAATATATATAATTTCTGTATATTAATTTTTGTACTGCATATTGAAACCATGGGCACTTAACTTCTGAGCCATATTCTTAATCCTTTTTATTTATTTATTTATTTTTATTTTGGGACATGTCATACTGTAGGGCATGATGTAACATGGGGCATGTTGCATCACAAAAGAGGAAACTTAACTTCCTGGCTGCTACTCGCTTCCCAGTCCTGGGGCCACAGGTGGCTAAGAGAGCACCTAGCAATTAGCTAGAAGGCATTGCCATGGGTTGTGATGAAGAATCAGACCACCTCTAGGACAGGCTCAGAACCCTTCTGCCCTCAAAGACAGCTCATGTCTCCCATTACTGCCTGTAGGATGGGTGTAGATGTAAATTCTCCCCACCCTGCTGACCTTTACCCTGATTGGCTCCTGTACATTATACTAGCTGTGTATGTTTTTTCATTAAACAAGATCCTGCTTTGACTCTTCTCCCTGGCCCACCTGATTGTCCTTGGGCGGCCAGTCAACCTTTACCTTTCTTGGTCTGTCCTGGTCGGGACGTGCTCCCCCAATCTCTCCCACAGGTCAGGAGGGAATGGGGGGGGCTAAAAACCCCGACATCATACTAAGTTGCTTAGGACTTTGCTAAGTTACTGAGGCTGACCTTGAACTTACAATCCTTCTACCATAACTTCCCTAGTGACTGGGATTACAAGCATGATCTACCATACTTAGATCTGCATTTATTTTTATATTTAAACAAGGTATGGATTTTGATCTTAAAATTTCATAAATAGTCACTTAGGCAAATGATAATATCAATGACAAATTTGAATATTTAAGAAATTGTAAGATAATCATTGTAACTCCAGTGCAAAAAAAAAAAATGAAAAAAAATTAATGATACATCATTGCTTTGTTGTCTATATCTAATTTGGGGGCTAGTTTTCATTTTCCAAATTAAATATAACTTTTTTTGAGTGAAGGGGAGAGAGTTTAATTATATCCATTTGCTCATAAGTTAATTTACTAGAGTTTTAGAATTCTGATTTACAAATAAACTATTACACAATAGGCTACTTGTGAGAACTAAATTAATTATATTTAAAAAAATAACAGTTTGGATACAAATTACTAAATACTAATTCTAAGAAAAATGTTAAAGTGGTGATTTTTTATATGAATATAGGGTATTAATATAATTACTGGGTTTATAAATCCTTGAAAGGTAAATTGGAGCCCCTTTTCATTTATAAGTAGTATAACTATTGGAAAAAAAATCCAATAATGTCATGATGCTATATTTCATTCAATTATCATATAACACTTTCATGATGTAGTACATAGGATCATCAGTAGCAATAAGTATGTTCCCTTATTGCCAAGTCTTTTCTTTTTCTTTACCCCCTGGTGGTGGGATGGAATCTAGGGCATTGAGCATGCTAGGGAAACACACAATCACTGAGAGGTATTCCCAGCTCTGGCCAACACTTTTCTATTCCTAGTACCAAAGTGAGGAACTAGTTTTGGAATTCCCAAGTATTCCTTGTAAATTGGAGGATCATTTATGAGTGATTAATTTATATTTTTCCTATGTGAGTGTGAAACTATTTTCAAGTTCTAAGCAAAAATTGGCATAGGTATTTATGAGGAAGTATCATGAAGAAAACTGAAAAGTAAAAAATACCTAAAGATTTCAGGTGTAGGTATCATACACTCTATATTTAACAGAGGAGAGCATCTGATCTTCTTTGCATGCCACACTTTTACTAGCCTTCTTATAATTCCTCTTCTTTCTCAATAGAAGGAGGTGTAAATCTGATGGGTTAGAAGAAGAGCCCTTGTGGAGTCACATTTTACCATGCACAGGTTCTACTTTAAAGGCAGGATCCTATATCCATGTTTTCTTTTACATTATCCAGCTTTAGACTTTGTCAGGGTCACATCCAGCTTTCTCTAAGAAGAACTAACTCAGCAGGACCTAAACTCAGAGATGGTGAGCCCTGACCTTCCTTTCTCTAAATAAACCTCTGAATAGCACACTATGTCTATCCCAACCTTTAAGGAATGTAAAAGGATCTGGGATTACTGGTCAAGCCTGAATTGCATGATACAAATCAGTTTTTTCAATACCTGCTCAGCATTATGTGCCAGTGTTTTAGTCTGTTTTTTTTTTTTTGTTGTTGTTGTTTGTTTGTTTGTTTTGTTTTTGCTGATGGGACTAAAAACCCAACCAGAACAATTTTAGGAAAGGAAAAGTTTATTTGAGGGCTCACGGTTTCAGAGGTCTTAGTCCATAGAAGGCTGGCTCCATTCCTCAGGGCTGGAGGTGAGACAGAACACCATGGCAGAAGAGTGGCAGAAGTGGCTCACATGATGATTATGAAGCAGACTGAAGCCTCCACTTGCCAGATACAAATATATACCCCAAAGCTGCACCCCTAATTTTCACCTCTTCCAGCCATACCCTATCTCTTTAGTTACTACTCAGTTAATTCCCTATCAGGGGGTTAATTCACTAATTTGGATTAAGACTCTCACAATCCAATCATTTCTCCTCTGAACCTTCTTGTATTTTCTCACCTTTAAACATGTAGTATATCTCTGAAAAATAAGTTGTACCTTGATGAGGTATTTTGTGAAAAGTTGTTTTGTCACCAGAAGAAGGAGCCTGGTTCACAATCTTTTCTTGTGAAAGTGAATTGGAGGAGGCCTATTTGTCAGGAAGCCCAGCTTTGGGTCTAGGTACAACTATGCCCCCCCCTTTTATTCTTTCCTGTTTTAGCAAACTTCTGGCAACATCATCATTAATGATGATGAATATCACAGTTGCCACACAGGCCAGCAGGAACCCAACCACATCCAAAGAGTAGTACTGGAACCAGGAGAGGTCATGGGCGGCAACCCAGAGGTTTTCAGCTGCTTTGTGGGGTAGGACAAACTCAATCCAGAGGACAGTTCAATCCAGAGGCTTGACTGGGTTATCATGGAGAATTCTTGATAGCTTCACAACATTCTCTTTATACCTAAAGAACAAATCATAAGACACCGACATTTAAAGGAAGTTAATTTGCATAAGTATATTAAGTCCCTGAAAGGTTTTTAGAAATTTTTATAAAACTAAGTTAAAACAAGTGCCATAGAATAGTTACAGAAAGCACAGTTAGGTGGCACTGGCCTGTACTCCTCCAGCTCTTTAGGAGTCTGAGGCAGAATAACAAGTTGAAAGCTAAGACTAGGCAACTTAGAAAGACCTTGTCTCAAAATAAAACAAAAAGGGTTGAGGATGTAGCTCAGTGGTAGACCACACTTGCCTACAATAAACTAAGCCCTGAGTTCAGTTTCTAGTATCCCATACATATGAAAAGAATAGCCATAGACTTTGTGTGTTTTGGTTTACATCATAGTCGAAAGTTTAGCTTTTAATTTGGAATTTTCTTATGGACAACTATTTTCCAAAGTAAAACTGGAAGGTTGATTGGAAAAATAACTCTTTTGCAGCAGAGGAAATAATAATAATCCATTCTAACCACTATAAATAAGATAGTTAAATGCAATTGAGATGATCATCTTGAAGTCTTTGAAGAAAAATTGTGTCATAGTGGGTGAAATGACTTTTAACCAGTCTCTCTGTTTTTACTCTTTTGGCTGCCTTCTACTGCAAAGTGTCCACCTAGTTGCCATGTCAGATTATGAAATTTCCCCTTACCACATTTAAAATAACACCATATATATTCTTTAGACAACTAGACCACAGAAGGTCACATACTGGAAATGTTCTCCCCTATCTTTCTTCTTATGTTCATGTTCTGTTACAGGTTCATTGTTGTTTTTGTTGTTGTTGTTGTTTTTATTGTTTTGTTTTTTAGTTTTGTCATGAAGCTGCCAAACATGTTCTCATCTTGGCACCTTGAACATTCTGCTCCCTCTCCTCTCCTACAGCATTCTTCCCTGAAATTTCCCAATGTTTGCTTCTACCTTTTAATTGATGCATTTGTCTAAATTTTATCTCTCAGAAAGGATAGCTCCTTTAGGCAGTTACTCTGTGTTGTGTGTTTATTTGACCTGGATCCTTAGAATTTTAAAATAATTATATACTTTAAAACAAAAATTTAAGTGTGAAATATACCAAAAAAAAAAAAAATGTATGTGTCCTAAAGAAGAGCTGGAAACTTTAAGATGCTATTGTACATACTAGTTGGATCATGATTTTGGATTTCACATCTGTTCAGAAGAACTCCATCTTTATGGACTGTTTTAGCATTATTAGTCCTTTCCCCAAAGTAAGCACTGTTCTGAGTGCTAATACCATAGGTTAGTTCTGCATGTTTATATATGGGAATAGTATTGTACATACTCATTTGTGTCTATATTTTGTGTGGCAGTTTTTTAATTCCATTGGTGTATAATAGTCCATTATATGTCATTTCCACAGATTTTCTCTTCATGGAGGTATTCTGACTGTGGAAATGTACAGGGAAGCATTCCCCCAGTGAGCAAACTCTTGGGGGGGGTAACTGGCACCTTGTTTTCCATGCTTGGAAAGCCCAGCAGTTTTCCCTTGAAACTATTAAAATAACTAGGTAGGTGTGCTATCTAGTTTCTATGGTGATGTCTTTAGAGAGAAGGGGCTCTGTGTTTGTATTAACCTGGACCTTATCTCAGTTAGCTAGCATTTGGGGTTAAAGGAATACTAGTTAGAATGTAGTCATGGTAACCAGAGCTATGTAACTTTTGAGACCCTGCCTGTAGCTATTCCAAGTGATTTACTGCCTGTGTCCCCAGGCATGCAAGTGGAAGTTGCCCCGCCCCAGGCTAGATCCAAGTTAACTGCATCAAGCTGCGGAGGAAGGGGAGTTTCATAGTTTAGCTGTCTGTCCCATTGGGTTGAATCTCACTAGTCAGCCAGAGCATGAGCAGTTAACTTTTGATGTCTTTAAAGAGTTGCAGCATAATGTTTTGAAAAGTGGTGTAAATGGTAAATTTACTCTGAATATGATTGAAGGGTTAGGAATGGGATACACCCAACTTCCTAATGATTGGAAAACATTAGTTTAAATGGTCACTTCTTCTGCTCAGAATACTGTGTTCTTGCAAGAATATTCTGACTTGGCTCATGCCCAAGCTGAAGAAACTGTGCAGGTTAATGTAGATGTTGACTACAATGATCTATTTGGAGTAGGGCAATGGGATACTTTGAAAAACAAGCTCAATTACTTCCCCTGGCCATTTCTCAGATGAGAACAATTGTGTCCAAAGCATGGCACCGGATTCCTAACACCGGGATTCCTCTAAATTGTTTGTAGTAATTAGGCAAGCTTCAGGGGAATCTTTCATAAATTTTGTTAATCACTTAACTAAAGCAATACAGTGGCAAATTGAAAACTTGGAGGCTACTAATATTTTAACCAAACAGCTGACTTATGAAAATGCTAATCAAGATTGCAAAGACGTAATGAAATACTTTTATCATAAGATGTTACTACCTTATCAGATATGATAAAAGCTTTTCAGAATGTAGGAACTGAAACTCATAAGGCAGCCTTGCTTGTCATTGCCTTGAAACCCACTGATAAATTATGTCATAATTGTAAAAAACCTTGTCATCTTCAAAAAAAGTGTAAGGTAAAAATAGGGTTCTCAGAAATGCCCTAATCAGAAGTGTTCTAAATGTCAGAAAGGATTTCATTGGGCAAATTAGTGTCAGTCTCAGACTGATATATCGGGAAACCCCATTTTGGGTAGCCCCCTTACCCAGGACAAAAAGAGGGGGAATTGGTCTCTCAAGCCCCTTCAGGATTCCATGACCCAGATGTTTCCAGTTCAAAGCCCTCTCAACCTCATTTCACAAATCCTTTCATGCCACTAGAGGGAGTGCTGGAATAGATTTGATTACTACTGAAGACATCCAAGTGAGACTTCCTGGGGAAATATGTAAGCTGGTACTCAATTTTAGGAACCTTTACCTGAAGATATTTTTGGATTGATTTTACCTTATTCTCAAAGTACAAAAAAGGGGGATATTAGTCATCCCTGGGATGATTGATTCTGATTATAGCGGTAGAGTATATATCCAGGTGTGGTCCATATGCCTTTACGTCTTCCCAAGGGATCTTCTATTGTACAATTGATTGTGGTTTCCCATGTTTCAGCTCAACAACCTCTAAGTGAAAGGGGAGATGCAGGGTTTGGCTCTACTGTTATTGGAGCATACTTGCCAGTCACTGAGAGAAAACCTAAATTTACTCTTTGTCTGAATGAACAGCCTGTTACAGGACTGTTAGACACAGGTGCTGACATCTTCGTCATGCCTCTGTCAATTTGGCCTTCTGCATGGCCACTTCAGAGGGCTACTCCAGTCTGAGGAATAGTGGGCACCAAAGAATCTCTGTAGTTACTATCCTCTGCCCCTTCCAATCCACAACAAATTATCACTCATGTTCAGCCATATGTTATAGCAATACCTTTCCTATGTAGGGAAAAGATGTTTTATGTAAGCTTCAAATGTCTGTGGACTTGCCTTTTTTTGTAGGGGCCCCTGCAGATCTGACTGCCTTACCATTAAAGTGGAAAGTTACTGCCCCTGTCTGGATAGAATAGTGGCCATTGTTTAGGGAAAAGGTGGGAGCTGCAGAGGCCCTTATTCAAGAACAACTATGATTGGGACATGTTGAACCTTTTACTATCCCTTGGAATATACCTTTTTTCATTATAAAAAAGAAATCAGTAAAATTGAAATTACTATGAGATTTAAGAGAAATTAATAAGTGTATAATACCTATGGGCCCACTTCAATGTGGGTTGCCTAATAAAAATTTAATTTCTTAGGATTTTTCTCTTTATGTTACTGACATAAAAGATTTTTTTTTTTACTATTCCCCTCTTCTCTGATGATTGGGGGAAAAATTGCCTTTACTGTCCCCACCTTTACTCACCACAAGCCTATTAACAGATTTCATTGGAACATCCTCCCACAAGGGATGCTAAACATGCCAACGTTATTTTGCTAATAAAGCCTTATTTCCTTTTCATCAACTATTCCCACATATACTTGTTTATCATTATATGGATGATATATTGCTTGCAGGATGAGAACTCACAGATGAAATTCTGCAAAACTTATAGGAAGTGCTGCTACAATCAGGACTCCATGTTGCTGCAGAGAAAACACAGTGCCAACTTCCTACCAGCTACTTGGGAAATACATTACTCCAGAAATATTCAGTTCCTCACATCCCAGGTTTAATCCTTCCCTCTAAATTTTCTTTGGTTCATTTGCAACAATTTTTAGGACATTTGAATTGGACACGTCCTTACATTTTCTTAACTACTTATATGCTCTCTCTCTTTTTCCAGCTATTAAAGAAACAACAAGAGCCTTCCCCCTTCCTTTATTTGACCCCTTCTTTAAAACAGGCTTTACAAGAAATTAATGAAAAGTTATCAACAGTGATGGTGAATTGACTCCCCTTTTCTAATGTGTCATTACCATTGATAGTTTTTGTTGGAAAATATTATGCCTTTGCCGCAGTAATTGCCATTTATAATAGAAAATTGTACATAATAGAATGGTTATATTCTCATTTTTCAGGCTATATTATATTGCCTTTTGCTGACATGTATGCTCAATTAATTGCTGATGGTTGTACTAAAATTTTATCTCTGACAGGCATAGACATTCATGTTTTATACCTCACCTATGGAAAAACTCTTCATCTTCAATATTTACAGTTTTCATCTTATTATTAACCAATATTAACAGAATTTTTTAGTGCCTATTTTTCACATGCCTCATGATGGATGATTATCTTTGTTATGCCAGGTTACGCATTCCCCTTCTTCCTTAATTTTGGCTGTTCCTCTTGTAGATGGAATTAATGGTGTGTATACAGATGGAGCTAAACAAAGAGGAGTAGTGCCTGTTTTGATTACTGGTAAATGGACTGAATATTATACCCTATCTCAAATTTCTTCACAGCAAGCTGAGTTAGCTGCTAATATCCTGGCACTGAGATTATTTTCTATTACTTTAAACATTATTACAGATTCTCAATATATAGCTAAGCTTGTTCCTCATATTTCCATGGCTGTATTGTCTCCTCATTTAGATTCCAATTTACTGTTTCTTTTTTTAACCCTTCAAACTTTTTTGTAGCATCATATGTCTCCTATCTTCCTCACTCACATACACAGCCACACCAAGATTCCTGGACCTTTGACAGAGGGTAACACTCATGCAAATGAAGTGGTGAAATCCCTTTATCCCTTGTTTTCAGATGCTGTGAAATCCCGTGGATTTTTTATCTTAATGCTCGCTCATTAATGAAAAAGTTCTCCATCTTTTTTCAACAGGCTCCGGCTATAGTCAACAACTATTCTCACTGTGTGCCCTTTCAGGCTCCTATGTGGGAATCTGTGAATCCATGGGGCCTATATTCCAATTCTCTTTGGCAAATGGATTTTACCTATTTTCCTCCTTTTCATTCTTACTCCTTTCTTTTTATTTCCATTGATACCCATTCTGGGTTCATTCAGACTAGTGCCCATAGGTCTGAAAAGGTATCGGCTTGCATTTCTCATTTGCTGCTTTGCTTTGCCACCATGGGCAAGCCTATTCATTTAAAAATGGATAATGTTGGGGCTGGGAATGTGGTTCAAGCGGTAGCGCGCTCGCCTGGCATGCGTGCAGCCCAGGTTGGATCCTCAGCACCACATACAAACAAAGATGTTGTGTCTGCTGAAAACTAAAAAATAAATATTAAATTTCTCTCTCTCTCTCCCTCTCTCTCTCTCTCTCTCTCTCTCTCTTAAAAAAAAATGGATAATGGCCTGCATATTTATCTGGTGCTTTTGCAAAATTTTATAATCAATGGAATATAACTTTTAATCATGGGATCCCTCATAATTCTACTGGACAAGCTTTGGTTGAATGAGGGCATCACACTCTTAGAACGTGCCTTTTTAAAACAAAAACAAAAAATGGGACCCAGCCTCTCTCATATTAATAATTCTTTAAATACTGTTTTATTTACAGTAAATAGACTCAATATGCAGTATGAAGATAATACTCACAATTGGTCATTTGCCTTAGACAGACACTTCATTCCTAAACAATGATTGCCAAAAATTTATGAAAAATACAGAATTCCACCAGATCCGGGGTGGCAGGACCCTGTACCTTTGATCACATGAGGAAAAGGACATGCTTCTGGGCTTATCCCAACAGGTCCTACTTGGTTTCCAGCTCAGTGTGTGAGACCTGTCGATTATGAGTTGGCATCAGGGACTTAACAACCTGATCGAGGACTCCATCAAACAAAAAGAAAACCACCCTCCTCAAAAGAGAAGAAACACTAAAAGAGGGCTCCTAGTTACCAGACCTCTTGTGACTTTGGTGGGGATATAAAATCATTAATGGCTTAAGCTCAACAGCTGCTGGCTCAAATGGGATTGGAATATACTCCAGAAAATTCGCTTTGTTTGCTAAACTTACACAAAACTCCGTAAATGTTTTGATCCTTATGATAATGTTCTTCTGCTATTGTACCCAGGTTGTGAGAAATCTAGTATGATCAAATCCCTTAACTTCTAGAATCCATTGTAATATCTGGACTCGTTTGACTGAAACTGTTAACTCATCTGAGATTTGTATTCTCCAGGATATTGCTATGGGAAGTGTACTGGGCTCCTGTCTTCTTCCTGTGTACTGTCCTGCACATGAAATTGTGAATATGACTATGTGATCCAACGGAGGTGTCCAAAAACCAATATCCTATAAAGATTATTTTAATTGGGTAAATCCTCAAAATGTTAAGCCTTTTAATGCTATGATGTTACTTACTCCCACCATTGCTATAAATGCAACTGACACTTGTGCTGAGCTTCAAGGCTATATGCATAAATGTGTTTCTTTGGGACAACCCTCATTTAATTGTACAAAGTTGGAGCCCATTATATATGGAAATGGTCATGTCCCTTTACCACCAGGATGGTTCTTTTCTTGTGGAACATACACTTTTAGTTACATACCTGCAAGAATGTTGCATGGTACCCATTGTTGTCTTAGCAGACCAGCTGTGTTTTTACCATCCCTGTAGGACTTAATAGGCCACCATCCTGCATAACATATTCATAAAAGGTCTATTCCCCTTGATGAAAACTGTGATGTTTCAGTAAACCTTCTCTCTAAGGCATAATTTAATGCTTTGACATTTTCCTTAGTGGGTATCCCTGGACTAGCTGTCAGGCCATACAAAACCACTATGAAACTGGCCTGTACTATGGTGAAAAGTATTAATCATACCTGTATAGCCATTAATATGCTTAATAAAGGACAAAAACAATACCGTCAAGCCATTCTTGACAATTGGACTGCAATTGATTTTCTGTTATTGTTACATTATAAAAGGATGTCAGTAGTTTAATAACATGTGTTGCTTCAATTTAAGTGATATATTAGTCTTTCCACCCATTTTAGCCAGTGCCTTCCTTCCCCCACATACTTCAGGGCTCACTGAGCTGGTGAGAGCTCCATTTTCTCCAGTTTCTCAACTGTGTTTCTCTGCGGAACTGCCCCTAGTCTGTGGCTTACAACAGGATTGCTAAACCCATACTGGCCCATACAAACCCAGTTGCAAACTGACAAATCTGTACTTCACCTTCCCCAGGCTCTGCCTTGCTCCAGTTCCAAGATATCACTGCCATTTTAACTTGCAGACAGACCACCAGGGATGCACACAAAGGAATAACTCTACAAAGAGGCAGCCAAATGGAAGCCACTAGTACACCCAGAAAAAGACCTCAGGTGCAACCAGACCTGTAGGTACCCCAAGAATATATCTCCAGGCCCTGACCAGGGTCCCCAGACTGAGACAGCCATGCCCCAAGACGGCATGTTGCCGGCAGCAATCCTGCTGGCCCTGGCTGATGTGTCAAGATGGCAGCAGCTGCAAGTAACCAAACCTGTGAGTACTGTGACAATGGATTTCCAGGCAGCAGTGGGCTGCAGGCACCTGGCCATCCACATGCAGTCTGCAGGCAATCTGAAGGCTAATGGTGGGCAATTGGTAGGTAAATGTGAGACAGCAGATGATTGGAGACAAGAGGCAGGCAAATAGGCAAATGGTGAATGATAGGCAGTGGTCAGTGAGCAATCTATGCTCAAGAGGCAGTCAATATGCTGGTAGGTCCTGGGCAATCACGGTGGATGAATGGGGCATAAACAGCAGTGGATTGGTGAGCAGCAACAGCTTCTTTTCGGAGAAATAGTATTTCTTCTGCTTGAATCCTAAGTTAGGGAGTGACAAAGAATGCAGACTCCCTCTAATTCACCATCTTGAATAGTTTTGGAGGCTAAATCCAAGATCATGGTGTGGGCAGATTTAAATTCTTCTGAGATTTCCCCTTGGCTTGCAGAAAGATAATTTAGCATTGTGTTCACAAGGTCTTTTTTCAGTCAATAATAACCCTGAATGTTAATGGATTCACTGATTTTTTTTTTTTTGTAAGATTGACAAAACAAACAACAGGAAAAAATAGTCTTCTTATGAAATAAATATACCTGGGAAAAACTGATGATCCATACATTAAAAAAAATAGAATTGTTCATTCATCTATACCATGTATAAATATTAACTAAAATAGTTCAGAAATTTACACAAAAGGACTTGCAGAATATAAGCTGAATAGCACAATTATATAAATATTTATGACCTTGAAGATGGTAATAGGTTCTTAGGTGTAATACAAATGTACAAAAAATTAGAATGAAAAAAATGGACTTAATCAAACTTAAAATTTTTCTACATGAAACACACTATCAAAAAACTAAATAGAAAAATGACTAATATTTGAAAATCATACATCTGATAATGGATTTGCATCAACAATATATAAAGAAAGTTAACAATTCAATAATAAGAATATCACCAAATATAAAAATGAACAAAATATCTGAATAGACTTAACTCCAAGAAAAACATGCCAATGTCCAATGGACACCTGAAAAAATAATATTATAAGTTTTAAAAGGAAATTCCAAACAAAATTGTAGTGAGGTATCTCATTATAAAATCAATAACATAGTTATAATAAAAATAGTAATAAAGTGATAGTAATGATGTGAAACATTAAAATAGTCTCACAATGCTGATTAGAGTGGAAATTGCTTTAGTCACTAATGTTAAGTGACATCCAGATCCTCAAAGTATAATCAGAAATTTCATAAGATGCAGAAATTTTACTTAAACTCACATACCAAATAGAAATGAAAACATATCCAAACAAAACTGGTATAAGCATTAATCAATAAGATCATTTGTAATAGCCAAAGGTTGGGAAAAAACAAGTGTGCAAAAACTTAGGAATGAACAAACAAATGTGATATATTTTACATCATAAATTGTGATTTGCCTTAGACAGAAAACACACAAATGTTAACACCACACACATGAAGTTAAGGTAATAATTTTATAAAGTGAGACAACTGAGCTGACTCCCATATGTTTTCTTTTTTATTAAAAAAAATTAAATGCAACCATGCCTAGTATAAATCCATAGAGTATGGTCTATTCCTCAGCAAAAAAGCTGTTATCTGCCAGAGAAATGCAAGCCCCAAATGCAAATAAGAATGCAATTTACCCTGTGGGGAAGGAGAGGTGAAATTTTATGACCTCTACAAAGACTTGGTTATAAAACTTAGGGAGATAAGGATAATTACCTAAAACCTTAATATCTATTTATGAAAAGGCTGCAATTAGAACAGGTCAACATGGTTCAATGGGACCTAAAATTGCCCTGGAATTTACCATGCAGAGTAGAAAGTTTAAAGTCTGATGTCATCCAGTTGTACTTCAAAAGTCAAAGGCAGACCTGGGAAGGCCCTTTGGAAAAATTCCCTTAGAACCTTGAAAAAACTGGAGAGCAGGAAGAGCATGATGTCCTTCTCCTGAGAGGATGACTCATTCCCTTGAGAGTGTCCTCATTTCACTTTTCCTGTCACTTTCATAAACTTATGTCTGCTACTCTAAGAGACATGTATAAAATCTTTCTGGCATAATCACAAAAATCAGGACTTCCATGGTTGCCTCAGTTCAGTGCCATACATAGCTCATGCCCTGTCACAACAGGAAAAGGAATGAAGTTCTGACACATGTTGGAACATGGATTGATCTACCTTGAAGACACCATTATAAGTATTGAAATTAATCACCAAAATTCATGACAATTATTTGAAAGTGTTGAAATCAGTCACTAAAATCCAAATGTTATATAACAATTATTTGAAATGCCCCCTGAATAAATATATTTATAAAGAGAGGAAATTGATTAAGGATTACCTAGGAATGAGGGATATGAAATGGGAGGGTTTGAATTGCTAAAATGCTTCAACATTGAATGTTACCTGAGGTTTACAATTCTGAGAGTCTACCCTGAGAATGAAAGAGTGAAATGTATACTTAAAAATGGTGAGTTTTATACTATGTGAGTTATATGCAATCAAATATTTTACTTGGGAAAAAAATGTCAAATTATGATACCTAAAAAAATATTGATTCCACTATATGTTTACTTTAGTTCCAGCAAAGCAATTTAAAGAAACAAGTTGCCTAACTTGCAACAATTCTTCACACTATTCTAAAACTCTTTAACATAAGATAGGTATATTGCAAATAGAGTAGCATCAATTCATAACTTCAGGAAAGAATTTATAATCATGAAAAAATCATTACACATACCCAAACATGAAGATATCTAACCTTTAATTTCTCTACTTGGCATCCAGATATTCCCAAATGTCACTCATGTATTTACTTTGATGTATACAAGTTTCATTTTAACCAACTAATTATTTTTTCTTGATATTACCAAGAGCAGAAGGAATTAAATGTGAAAAGAAGCCTTGCATTTCACCAGGATGTCTATGAAAATGACTGCGGTTCTGCTGCTGCTATAGCTGAGTAGTCACTTTGGTTCTGGAAGTTGTGGAAAGGTGCTAGTGTGGGCAATGGAATACAGCTATTGGATCAATATAATGACAATACTGGAGGAGCTCACACAGAGGGGGCCTGAGGTGACTGTTTTGAGACCTTCAAGTTTCATTTTTGTGGATGGTGACAAAGCACCTGCAATTAAATTTGAGAGCTATCCAGCATCATTGTCAAGAGAAAATTTACAAAATCTTAATACTATATCAATCAGTGTAATGGTTTATGAGATGCCAAAAGTGACATTTTGGAAACATTACTCAATATTTCAAGAAGTTATGAGTCAATTTTCTGATTATGTAGAGAATATAGACAGAGATGCAGTTTTGAACAAGAAACTTATGGAAAAATTATAAGAATCAAAGTTTGATGTCATTCTTTCAGATGCCATTTGTCCCTGTGGTGAGCTGCTAGCTGAAATTCTTCACAAACCATTGTGTACACTCTCCGCTTCTCTCCAGTTTACACATTGGAAAAATATAGTAGGGGACTTCTCTTTCCTCCTTCCTATGTGCCTGTTATATTTTCAGGATTAAGTGATCAAATGACATTCATTGATTGGGTAAAAAATATGCTATTCATACTTTATTTTGATTTTTGGTTTGAATCATTTAGTGAGAAGAGATGGAATCAGTTTTACAGTGAGATACTAGGTGAGTCACTTGTACTATAAAATTCTAACTTTCCTGGGGCTTTTTGAAGGTGACATTACAAGAATATAAAGACAGAGGACATTTTGAGGAGTGTCACAAAATAAAAAAGAAAACTTATCTGTCAAAATCAAAGTATTATAGAAAAATGTACAATGAAGGGTCAGAAAACATTGGCAATTACACCCCCCACATAGAGCTCTTTGGATTCCTTTAGGCAATGGCATACATTTTACCATTGCACTATTCATTTTATTTATCTTTGAAAACTAGGTTTAAGCTTCACTAAATGTCTTCATGAATATAGAAACAAAGATTAAGAACTTACACATGTATTTCTAGTACAACTATCCATGTAGCACTGAGCAAATTGTTTTTCTTTAATTAGATTCTTCTTTCAAAAACTATTTTGTCATTTTGCTTAAAGAATTCCTTTTCAGTTGGGAGACAGTGTTTCCATCTCAGATCAGGAGGATTATAATTGTGGCTTTTAGCACTTCCACCTTCCTTCACTAAGAATTTGCAATTCATTCTCTTTAAGGCCTATAACATTAAAGCACAGAAATGCAAATTTTTCTTGTATTTTAGACAATCTTTCAATTAAAGAAATAAAAAATTTTTAATGCAAAACATAGTATGTATTTTTCTATTGTCTTAATAAATAAAAATTAAGAGTAAAAAAATTATTTTCTAATCTTAACTATTTCCTGAACTTCTTTCAAAATATATTTTTATAATAAATATTTGCAATTTCCTAACATAAACCCAAAGCAGTAGTAGATACAAAGAACAGAACCATAATCAAACTCCTTTCAGTTCACTAACAGAAAAGAAGTAAACACATTGTTTCCTATGAATTGTAAAAACAAGATGGAAGAATGCTGGGAAGTTCTTTTATTGGTGTGGTATGTTTAAGGATTATGCAACTCAAATATTTCTCTATATATGTGTTTCTCACTTTTTCAAATTTAGATTTTAAAAAATACATATTTACCTCTATACTGGCTAGCTGATTTTGATGATATTTAAGCTTGTAAATGGGAAAAGATTATAGATAGTGTCTGCTCCAAAATCTCATGTGTGTGTGTGTGTGTGTGTTTAAATATAAGAATCATGTGTATTTTATATAATAGATTTATATATACACATTTTCCATGCATAAATAGTAGCTTTATCAAACTACCCAAACTTTTAAACATATATCTCTTTATTACTAATAGGTTTTTCTGACACCAGGCTTTTTTGCATGTGCCTGAAAACTTCCCATTGTCCTATAGCTTTAATCTTTTTTTCTTGCTCAGGACGACCCACTACATTGTCAGAGACAATGGCAAAAGCATATATCTGGCTTATTCGTACCTATTGGGATTTGGAATTTCCTCGCACAACTCTACCAAATGTTGATTTTGTTGGAGGACTTCACTGCAGACCTGCCAAACCTCTGCCTAAGGTAAACCTGTTCCCATTTAGTTGGTTCTGTTGTCCTTGCAATTTCACCAGGAATGATTCCTCACTCAGAATGGTTCACTCATGGTGACAGATTTATAGGAAATAAAGCAAAGAGTATATAAATTGAAATTCTTGCATACATATGCCATCATAATTATGTGAATTTTATTTTTGTTACAGAGGGGACTTTTGAGGATATCGTCAGTTAAATTAAGATCTTCACTATTCAACACATAAGAAAATATGTATAATTTCTGAACAAATGTTGAAAAGTGAATAGCATGTACCACAGGAAAGTGCTGAGTATGCAGAGAAACAAAGTAGCACAGTCTCTACCCCGAACATATTTCATTCTGCATTGTTGAAAGGTACACTGTAAGCAACAAAGAGAAATTGCATGGGGAATGTCATAATAAGGAACACACCAGTGTTGCTTGCCTATTCCAATAAGGGTCCTCAGGAAAACTCCCTGAGAAAACATGGTCTCCATACTGCCTGACTGAAAGGTAATAGAAAAAAATGTATATTGCACATATAACAAGGAGTGCAAATTGTGTATTTTTAATGAATACCTATTAATTTGTACATCTTGAATGTATAAACTGATGAGTTTACAATTATGAACAAATCTATAAGTATATGGAATTATATTTCTTAAAATGAATGAAAGAATGTATTTTTACTGGATATCACACTTTTATGACACAATTGGAAAGCAAGTATTTTTTACTACATTATCAGTTGACCTTTTAAGAGATACTTTTTGGCTACCTCCTTTTCAGTAGCAACATACAGATTCTTTTAAAAATTTAAAACACAACACAGTAACTTCTTATTCCACAAGCAAAGAAATGAATATTGTGGACAGACCAACCCTGGGGTAAAACATTTTTTTCTATTTATATTAAGGAATAATGACAGAATCAATGGGGAAGGTAACAGAGGTAAAATAGGATGAGGAAAATGATCATTAGCAAACTAATAATAATGATTAAGAAAGGCTGTTGTGGTAATGAAGTTTTATAAACAAGATTGAAATCCATATTGGTGATTGTCAGATGTATATGAATTTGTATCTAAATTAGTCAGGGTTCTCTAGAGGAACAGAATCAACAGGCATTATAATTACTAAAGGGAATTTATTAGGTTGGTTTACACAACCAGAAGCTTGCCATCTTCATGCTGGAGAGCTGGAAGAAACAGTAGCTGCTGTGAAGTCCAAAAGACTGAAGACACAGTACAAGAGGGATCAAAGGTTCTACCCTAGTCTGAAACAGAAAGCTTCTGGAAAGTCCCTGGACAATCACTGGCAGAATCTGCTTTGGAAGTGTGAAGAAGCTAGAGTCCAATATACTCAGAAAATGGAAGCAGCAATCAGGAACCTGTTCAAAAAGAATTGAGATTGTCTCTACTGCTGCTTCCTTGTTCTATCAACTTTTATTCCATCAAAGCCATCATCCTATCGGATGGTGCTGCCCATGCTTTAGGGAGTGTCACCATTTCAGTTGGCTATCCCACATGCCAATCATTCCTAGACAAAACCTCATTGACACACTGAGAAGCCTCTTAATCATCAACATCTCTTAATCCAATCAAGTTGACAATTCAAATTAACAATTACAGTATCTCTCCAAAGTGCTTCCTTGCCATGCACTGTTAGATTCTTGAAACTTTCTGTATATTTAGGAGGAATAAAATATTTGGAAAATATAGCAAAAATCTGAATTACACATTTTATTATTTATTGTACATTTCCAAATAGGTATAAGAAAGTGTTTGAAATGTACCTAGCACAAAGAATTGATAAATGCCTAAGGAGACTCAAGTGCTAATTGCCATGATTTGATCATTAAACATTATATAAGTGTATTGAAATATCACAGAATTCCCCAAAAGGTGTAAAACTATTATGGTAAAATCAAAAATTTCTCAAAGTATAATGAAAAAAATGCCTAGTTCTATTTACTTCACCATTGAAAATTATAAGACCACAAATGTTAGGCTGTATATAATATCTATAGTACTTATTTATAAAAGAAACATTGGAAGTTATTTAGGTATACAACATGAAGGAAGGATGTAAAACATATTTTGTTCATGTTATACTATTACAATAATTTTATCAAAGAATACTCAACTTCATTGTCAGCCATTATGCAAATATCTTTGGAAAGTGAGGGGCATATGATAAATAAGATTATTTTCTTAGAGGATGGAAAGTCATATATAATAGCATTAGAGTCTCTAAATATGTGTAAAATATATGTACTTAGTTTTAGAAATAGAAAACAAAACAGACTGAAGACATATATATTTATATGTTGTTTTATATGGATATGGAAACTAGGTCCTCATACATATTGAACATCTGCTGGAACACTGTACTATATCTCCAGCCTTTAGCACATAAAACTTAAATCATTTAAAATTTTAAACAACATATAATGAACTTACATTTTAATTTTAAACAATGTTACAGAATGAGAATAACCAGTGGTTAATCTGTAATATGAGAATAGATCATTTAATTATATAAGTATGCACAAAATAAAAAATAAATGAATAAATAAAGGAATATTTCCCACAACATGGATGAAGAAAGATTTAAGCAGAGAATCAGTGAGATTAAATAGCAAATAAAATTACCTATAGCACTAAACATCTTCTGAACAAATAGAATATCTGGATGTATCATGTGAGTCACAGGCATAATGCATTCATCTTGAAGCAGATGTCATCAAGTTACAGTTATAATTTTGAACAGTGCTATAGACAACATGGGAACTGTGAGTCAAATATGAAGTTATTTCATCTTGTTCTTTAAGTGTTTTTTTCAAACAAATCTTAATCAATGGCTATGAAGTGAAATATACTATTTGGTTTGGTAGAGTGTGGACATTATGTCAAAGATGAAACTGAAAACAGAAAAAAAATAAGAAAAATGAGGAAAGGAATTTGAAACGATTTCCAATACATTTTTTTAAATCCCCATTTCATTTTTGGGTGAGGGACTTTATTGAACAAGATACATTATTCTTGTATGGAATACATAAGTCAAAGGATCAGAAACCATCTGTTAGGATAATTCTAAGACAATTCCAGGGAGCATATTTTTCCCTCAGGGACATTATAAAGATTAAAGTGAGTTACTTAATAGGGTGACAAAATCCCTACTGGGAAAGGTCTGGTGGAACTCACCAAATACTGTAAAATTTTTTCCTGCCAGAGTACATGTAGTGATAACAAGAATTTCTTACAGCTGGTTATACACAGCACATTCTACTGGGACATCAATTTTACAGTGTGATTTTATGTGATAATATGTACAGAAATATGTTCAGCTAAACAATGCACTATTAGAGAATTCATATGACTTTTAACAATTATTTCACAGAAATCCTAACCCAATATCAGACACCTGAATTCCAGTGATTCTTACACTCTTAACCAATAAAGAATGATTTAGAAGTAAAATTTGCAATATTATGATTAAATTTAAGATAACAAGGAATTTTAGAGCAATGGAAAAGGGAAATTAGTTTTCCTCAATGATATCTAAATTTTTCTTCAAATTTATAGAGAAAAAAAGAAGAGTAAACACACCATACTTCACCACATAATCACCACAGGTGTATTGTTTCATATTGCAAGTATTCTGTGCATTATAAATATTTCACCAGAAAGTTGAGTAATAAATGATCTAAGTTATATAAGGACATTTTTTTAAAAAGCCTCACATAACTGTTATTCCACATTTTACAAAATATATTTAGAATATAATCTGCAATGATTATGCAGTGAAATTTGACATTCACAAATTTGAGATTTTGGTGATAGTATAGACATCAATGTCACAATCAGTAATTTCTCAGAGAAAAGAATAAAAGAATTCAGTTTCAGCAGGTGGGGATTATTTAGAGAGCCAAATAGTATCTGGGAAGTCAGGATATTGTTGTTTATAAACCAAGTCAGGAGAACAGAAGCAAATATGAATAGTTTAGTTTGGTGAGATATTGCCACATATTGAAGAGTACTACAAATAAAAATCATTGAGGGTAGAAACATAAACAAGTCCAATATATAGGTTAAAGTAACACATGGGTTTGTGCTATAACATTCCATTGTAATAGAATTTACCTACAAATCTCTTAAGCTCCAATTAGTGATAAACTTAGAAAGGTTATTCTTGACAAAATGTATCTCACCTTGTTGGATTCACAGGATTATTTACATCAGTTCAGAAAGAATGGCAATTGACTACATAGTGCTTTGTGAGTTTGCCTTGACTAATATTTTTGCTAAGAGTATCAGATGAGAATTATAATCTCCTCTCAAGAGTGGGAAGTTAAGTCAGGAGTTAGACTTCACCTTTAATACTTTTACATTTGGGTAAATTTCTCTCTTCTTGCAGTCCCGAAGATATTTTAAAGTTCCTGGACCTGATGATAAATACCTTGTGTATCAATGCAGACAGGAGGGAACCCTATAATTCATGGCAATATTGTCATACAACAATTTAATATATTTATTAGCAAAGTCAAATAATTTAATTAAAGTCCCATGTCAAAATTACATAAATGCATAGTTCCATTCTTTAATTAGTATTTCAGTGGTTAATTTTAGTTTGAAATGGGATATCTATCTATCTATATATATATATAGATAGATAGATAGATAGATAGATAGATATGAGAGATGACAGTATATCGCAAGTTATCAAGACAAAGATTTTCAAGAACTGTTTTTGGGAAGATATACCATGACATCAGCAAAACTAGATATCATCTCAAGTTATTTCCTTATTAATCCTAAGTGACTGGATAATACATAGAGAATAAAATTATAAACTCATAATGTACTTAATGCTGATTATTCACAAACCACTTTTATCATTAAGCCAATGACAAACTAATCTTTTTTTAACCAAAGTTTTATTCAAGTCATGTCAACATGATACAAATTTGAGTTTCTTTTTTTTCTATATATTTCTAGGTGTTTGGTTAGATCTAGTTTCTATATGTGCTGATTTAACTCTAAGTCAAGATGAATAGAAATATGCCAAGGAAATTTATGAATTTATTAAGGAATTGCATCTTAAACTTAGGAAATACCATGTGAACATACCAAATACTTACATAAACAAGCATATTGTATAAATATGAACAGACACATTCCCAGTCATGATGACCATTATTCTAAAGTGTTAGTCACAAATCAGGCAATGCTATAATACAGAACTCAATTATTCAATCAAAAATAATATATCATTCTCTGTTTTTGATTTTAAAATGCAACAATTTGAAATGACTTACACAATATGGAATAAAGGTTTTTTGAACTAATGCTTATAAAGAAGTCTTTTCATATTTTCTTTTCTCCTCACAAGGAAGGCCTATTTTATGAAGGCTGAATAGGCTATGGAGACAGACATCTTGTGGTACCGTGGATGTCTTCCAAACTCATCTATGTGGATAATGTATTCATTTTATTTCTAATAATATTTTTATCCCATTAAACCTCCAGTAGTTGCCTCTAGGGGACCGTGAGTCTCTTGAGAGCTCTCAGTTGGGTCAAAAGAATAAGTGAATGGAGGAACCTGTAGGCTGAAGAGGGAATTATAAAGAGTGGCTCTGAGGCACAGACTGAGACAACTAGTAGGAACTTGAAAACGTGCATATCAAAGGTTGTATAGGAACTGAGGGGGACTATGAAGATGGTAAAAGGAGCAAGAGAAGGGAGTGATGATGGGAAGAAAGAGGTCTTGGGGAAGCTAGTTTGGGTGACTATAAGTTTTGAAGAAGAATTTTCACAGCCTTGACCACAGCAGCACTATTCCCAAAAGTGAAGTCTTAGAAGCAAAGTATGTATCCAAGAAAGATTAATGGATAGGCTGTTTGTCATATATACATATCTTGTATAACTTACATTCCTGGGGGCATCACATACCTATAAAACTTAGGAAATAGTGGCAATGTGCCACAATACAGATGAATCTTAATAATGTTATAGTGGTCCAGTAAAAAGTCAAAACTTCCATGTATATTAGGTATTTAGATTTCTCAAATTTAGAGAAATGGAAAGTAGAAGTATGGTAGTCAAGGATCGGAGCCAGAAGAAAAGAGAATTGTGTCCAATTTATGTAATTTCTTAGTGTTGCAAAGTAATAGTGCTCTGGTAATGATTGCCTTAGGATGCAAATATGTGTACTGAACTATGAAACTTAGAAAAAGTTAAAATTATATAGCTATGTATATTTGAACTTAATTTTTAAAATAGCCACTATTCTAGTATGTCTTGAAAATATTTTCTCTCTACTTATGTGGTTGAACCAATCATTAAATTCATCTTTGCTCTGCTGTTGGATTTGTGATAGAGCAAATTCATTCCTTTACAGGAAATGGAAGACTTTGTCCAGAGCTCGAGAGAATGGTGTTGTGGTGTTTTCTCTGGGGTCATGGTTGGTAACTTGACTGAAGAAACAGCCAATGTGATTGTATCAGCCTTTGCCCAGATTCCACAAAAGGTTAGATAAGATGGTAGAGAACTATGGGAAGAGTCTATTAAAATATCTATAGGGTCTGGTAACAGAAATTTCCTTGCAAAGGGTAAACTCTTCTGATGTCTTTAACTTGACTCAGCATTCACTTTTAAAACCAAATAAAATGCTAAAATAATGTAGATAATATTGATGAATAAAAAAAGACATTGGTATTGACACTGTGCTAAGGAAGAAATATATTTATTAAGTTCAACTTGAATTTGATATAATATTGGTATGACAGATACACAGAAATTACCAAATTCTGCCCTACCATGTCCTTTTTCCATGCAGGACCCATGAAGTTAAATTTTAATGAAAACAACTACAATGAAGATAAGTAGGTATTAAAAAGCCAAATCATATCCTGGGTTGGTGGCTTAGTGGGTAGAGTGCTTGCTTGATATGTGTGAAGCATGGGGTTTTGTTTCTCAGCACCACATATAAATAAATTAATTAAATAAAGGTTCATTGACAACTAAATATATATAATTTTTGTTTTTAAAAAAGCCAAATCACATCACATATTGTCATCTTTCTAAATAATTCTGGCCTCCATTCTCCTAATGATGAAAAGGGCCTATTCATGGTACTGGTTATGGTGCTATTCAGAGAAGGAAAGCCAGGCTAACTATGAAACAAACTAGACTTAGAGGAAGGAAAAATCAACCTGCACTAGTGACTGGTCCTGCTAGTTTCTCAAGGTTGATCTGAATTAGGTTGGAGACAGGAAACTGCCCTAACCATGGACTCTTTGCATTAGAAATATATGATCTCACAAGAGCAAACACTAATACAATTATTTATTTTAAGAAAGGGTTTCTGAGTAAACTTCTTCACATACTACTGAAAAGGAAAAAAAGTGTAATATTAAAATTTAAAAGTTGATAACATCTGCAAAATACAGATTTAAACAGAATAATAAATGTGGCAGGTCATTAGAAATTTTATGTAGATTATTTTTCAAGAGTTATAATAACTATTAAATATATATATATCACATTCATAGAAACATTCATTTTAGCAACTATTTATGAACTCTGAAGGTTGCATACCAAACATTTCTAAATATAAAAATACTTATAGGAGAATATTGCCCTCTATTTAAATTACTATTTCAGTTTTTCACATTATCATATCTTGTTCTCATATCTCATTTCATTATCTCATATGAGAAACATTTACTTTGTAATTTCTTAATCTCTTCTAAATTTTAACATGTTATCTTTTGAAATTGTCTCAAGGAATAAGAGGTCTGCTTTATCCTGTCAGGTTTTATGGAGATTTGATGGCAAGAAACCAGATACTTTAGGACGCAATACTCAACTGTATAAGTGGATACCCCAAGGTGACCTTCTTGGTAAGACCTGGAGAATGAATAATGAAAATACAAAGAAAAGTTAATTGCTGAGAGCCATAGCCAAGTAGGAATGACTGACGCATGGCATTTTTGGTTGAAAGGTGATGCCAGCAAGCCATTGAGATGATAATGGTTATCTTAAGATGTGTATTCAATTGGATATTAGACCCCTGCTGTCCGCCTTGGCCTACTACTTTGGAGCTCTCACGGGGATTACCAGAGAGTTCCCATTGGTTGGGGAAGTGTGGTAGGAGGGATTTCCGGAGGAGGGTTTTCTGATTGGTGTGGTGTGTCCCAGGAGAAGGCCGTGTGCATGGTGTTCACAGGAGTTTTGGAAATAAAATTTGTTCCTGCTTTAGTGGCGCATGATTTTGTGCCCAGCCAGACTGCGGCATTTGGTGGCCCGTACAGGAAATGCCTGAATCTTGGGGGTAAGTGAAATTGCTCGCCCTTGAGGGAGAGTGAGAGAATGGGTGACCATTTCAAAAAACAATGTGTTCTTGTTTTGCTTTATTTTGTTTTTGTTTCAGGCTGCCTATCCCTAGAACTTTCTCAGGCAAACTGGGAAAAATGGTTGGCTCAAGGTTTAAAGTTGTTCGGCCCTGAGGAAGAGAAAATTGATACAACGTTTTTTTGTTCTGTTTTTGTTTCATTTTGCTTCGGTTTTGTTTTGAGTTATCTGTTTGAGTTGCGTTATTCTTGTAGCAGAAATATGGGGTCAGAAATTAGCAAAAAACAAACCAAAAGAATGTTAAGTAAATTGTTAGAGGAAGGAGGCACCCCAGTAAAACCAAAAAGAGTCAGGGCATATGTTGATACAATACCAAAATGTAGCCCATGGCTTTTTAAGGAGGAGTTGTTGAATATATCACAATGGGACCATCATGGTGAAGATTTAAGGGACAGGGAAAAGAAAAACCCAGGAACTCTGACAGTTGGCACATTGCCATTGTGGATGATGATACGATTTTGTTTGCCTAGTCCAAACCTTTCAGTTCAGATTATGGTAGAAGACATATTAGATCAGGAAAAAGAAGAGGCCTCTCGAGATAGTCAGAAAGGGGAAGAAAGTTTAGAACAGAAAAAGCCATCAGGGGAAAAGTTACAACAGGAGGCTGCTACTAACACCTTTCTATCACCAGAGGGCGTAAGTGTCCAACCAACAGCGTCGCCTATGGGACCCTCAACCCCCGTATCTGATAGATGGGATCCTGAGACAGGACCTAAAAGATTACCATGCCCTATATTTGAACAGGCAGGAGGGCAGCGAATTCACCATGTTTTAGATTTCAAAACAGTGAAGCAGCTAAAAGAGGCTGTAACAACCTATGGTCCTCAAGCACCTTTCACCATAAGCTTGGTCGAATCTATTACCAACTTGAACATGATGCCAGCAGATTGGACTAGTGTGTGTAAAGCTGTGCTAAATGGAGGACAATACCTGTTATGGAAGGTTACCAATGAGGAATTTTGCATGGAGACGGATAGGCAAAATGCAACAGCTGGTTATCCTCAGAGAAATCTAGATATGTTCTTAGGAAAAGGACCTTAGGAAGGTCAGCTGCAACAAATTGCATATGATCTGGCTATATATTCACAGATTGCTGCAGATGCTGTTAGGGCATGGAAGATTTTACAAGGACCTGGAGATATACAAGGTCAATTATCTAAGATAATACAAGGAGCTAATGAACTTTATGCTGAATTTGTAGATAGGCTTATTCAAAGAGCTACCAGAGTTTTTGGGGATACTGAGCAAGCAATGCCATTAATTAAACAGCTAGCCTTTGAACAAGCAAACAGATGGTGTAAGGAGGCCATTAGACCATGGAAACATGGAGATTTAAACACATATATAAAATTATGTAGAGACATTAATGAACAAGGGCAAGTCCTGGCAGCTGCAGTACAATAAGCTTTAGATGCCAGGCCGAAAACATGCTACAATTGTGAACAAACAGGACATTTTAAAAGGAGTTGCCCCATAGGAGGAGGGTTTAACAAAGCTAGGTATCAAAGGAGTAGAATACCGAATATTTGCCCACAATTACATAAAGGGAGACTTTGGGCTAATGAATGCCCTTCTCATACCACCATAGAGGGTACTCTGTTATCAAAAAACGGACAAGGACCAGGTGTTTACCCATGATATCATGGAGAAAAGCATCGGGCTCCATTGCCGAAAAACGGACTGGGGGGCTCAGTGCTCTGGGGCCCACAACCACAAATATATGGAGCAATGGAGGAGCCCAGCAACACCATCAGGGTAGTGCCCAGGACACATTATCCATTAAATCCCTCATCAGACAAACCAGAGGGAGCACAGGGTTGGACATCTGTGCCTCCTCCAGAGCAGTACTAACTCCAGAGATGGGAGTTCAAATCATTCCCACAGGAGTAAAAGGACCTCTTCCCCAAGGAACAGCAGGCTTATTATTGGGACACAGTTCTTCTACACTAAAAGGACTTATGATAAGTCCTAGGGCAATTGATCCCAATTATGAAGGGGAAATAAAAATTATAGCTAGTTCTCCAAGAGGTATATCAGTAATTTCATCAGGAGATAGACTAGCACAGTTAATAATAATACCCAGCCTGCATGATAAATTTTCCATTCGTACTGTAGAAAGAGGTTCCAGGGGATTAGGCTCCACAGGTGTGGATTGGGCTATGCTGTCTTTAAATTTAGATTCTCGCCCAATGCTAAAACTAAATATTCAAGGGCATGAATTGGCCATTACAACAAGCCACTCAAACGCTTCGAGGCCTAGGAGTGGCGACTAATCCCCATAGAAGTGCAATGGTATTAGATTGGAAGGATCCTGAAGGATGTGAAGGAACTATACAGCCATATGTATTGGATCATCTTTCTATAAATTTATGGGGACGAGTTGTCCTAGATCAATTAGGTTTGACATTAACAAATAACATCAATCCTAATGCGCCAACTACTAGGGCTAGACAAGGTTTTAGGAAAGAAAAAAGATTAGGAGAACAAGAACAAGGTATAGCAGCACCAATTCAAATAGATCAAGGACATGGATTGGGTTTTCAGAAGGGGTCACTGAGGCAATCAAAATTACTTGGAAATCAGAAATACCAGAATGGGTTCCTCAGTGGCCCTTGACTAAAGAAAAGATGCAAGTAGCCCATGACCTGGTCAAACAACAATTTGTGAAGGGACATATACAACCTTCTGCATCTCCCCATAATACTCCCATTTTTGTCATAAAAAAGAAATCTGGTAAATGGAGATTATTGCAAGATTTAAGAGCCATTAATAATGAGATGGTTATTATGGGATCTGCTCCATCGGGGATTCCCCAATTGTCTGCTTTGCCAAAAACCTGGTATGGTTTAGCTATAGATATTAAAGATTGTTTTTTTTTTTCAATTCCAATTCATCCTGAGGATAGTCCATGTTTTGCATTTACTATCCCTGCACTGAATCATCAAGGCCCTGATCAGAGATATGAATGGAAAGTACTCCCTCAAGGGATGGCTAACAGCCCAACTATGTGTCAAATTTATGTTAACAAAGCAATCCAGCCACTTAGAAATCAAAATCCTGAACTACAAATATTTCACTATATGGATGATGTATTATTGGCACATAAAGATAAAAACATATTGCTGGAATGTTATGCCACACTTACAAACTTATTAAAAAATTATAATCTAGAGATAGCAATAGATAAAGTACAATTAAATTTTCCAATTAATTATTTAGGAGTTCTATTATCCTCAACCATGGTCCGTCCACCAAAACTTCAAATACGAGTAGATCAACTCAAATCACTTAACGACTTTCAAAAGTTATTGGGAGACATAAATTGGATAAGGCCTTATCTGGGTATACCAACAGGAGAGTTGGGACCTTTATTTGATATTCTGCCTGCATCTTTCTTTTTCCTCTATAGCTTCCACATCTGAGAGGAAGCATAAAACCTTGGATCTTCTGAGTTTGAATTATTTTGTTTAACCTACTGGTCTCTAGTTCCATCCATTTTCATACAAATGACATAATTTTATTTATTTTCCTTTATGGCTGAATTATACATATATTACATTTTCTTTATACATTCATGTATTGGCAGACATCTAAGCTGGTTTCATTGTTTGGCTATTGTAAATTGTGCTACTATAAACATGCATATGCATGTATCACTGTAATAAGATAACTTTAATTTCCTCAGGGTAAATACCGAGAAGTGGAATAGCTTGGTCTTATGATGGCTCCATGCCTAGTCATTTGAAGAAATCTCCATACTGATTTCTAAAGTGGTTATAATCCTTCCAACAGCATAAAAGTGTTCCTTTTTCTCCTCATTCTCTCCAGCATTTATCACTCTTTTTATTCTTGATGACTTCCATACTGATTGGTGTAAGATGATATCTCAGTGTAGTTTTGATTTGCATTTCTGTGAAGGTTAAAGATATTAAACATTTTTTTACATATTTTTGTTTTCCATTTGTATTTTTCTTTTGAGAAATATTTGTTTAATTAATTTGCACATTTACTAATTTGGTTGTTGATGTTTTTTGTATAGTTTTTAAAATTCTTTATACATTCTAGATATTAATCCTTTTTCAGAAGGTAGCTAGCTAATATTTTCTCCTGTTCAATAAGTTCTCTCTTCAGGATTCTAATTGTTTCCTTTTATGTGCAGAAGCTTTTGAATTTGATGAGTTCCCATTTATTAACTCTTGGTACTATTTCCTGACTTTTAGAGGTTCTCCTAGCAAGTAACTCATGTCTTGTGACCATATGCTGAAGTGTTGACCTTACATTTCATACTAAGAGTTGCATAGTTTCTAATTCCTAGGTCTTTAATCAATTTTTGGTTTGTTTTTGTATAGGGTGAGATATACTGTTCTAAGTTCATTCTTCTACACATGGATAACCTGCTTTCCAGCATTGTTTTCTAAAAAGACAATCTTTTTCTCCATTGTATATTTTTGGCAATTTTGTCAAGAATCAGTAGAATGTAGATGTAGGAGTTTGTCTCTGTGTCTTCTATTCTGTAGCACTGGTCTATGTGTCAGTTTTATGTCAGTACCATCCAGTTTTTGTTATTATAGCTCTATAGTATAATTTGAAGTCAGATATTGTGATACCTCCAGCATTGCTTTCTGGATTTAGAATTGCTCTGCCTATTCTAGGTCTTTTATTCTCCCAAATAAATTTTAGAACTATATATTCCAAGTTCTCTGAAGAATGTCATTGACATTTGCTTGAGGATTAAACTGATCTGAATATTGCTTTTGGTTATATGGTCATTTTAACTATATTAATTCAGCCTATCCATGAATAGGTGAGGTCTTTCCAGCTTTTGAAGTCTTCTTCAAATTCTTTCTTCAATGCTGTGCAGTTTTCATGTACAGGTCATTGATCTCCTTGGAAAACATGTTTCAAAGTTAGAGAAATTATATGAAGGATTTTGAAAGAATTCTTTATCAATTTCATATAATAATTTATATATATTAAAAACAAATAGAGATAATAACTTGGAATGACTGAAAATAAAATCATCATACTTTTCCCACTTGGAGTGAGAAAGAGTGAGTTCTCTCCGAGAGGAGAGGGAGGGCTGCCCAAGCTCCCCTTTGTATTGGGAACTTTGCAGAGAGTACATCCAGGCCAACTTCTTGACTTTTGACTGGGAAGGATGACATCAGACTTTCAAGTCCCCACTGTGCATGGAAAACTTTCAGGAAAACTTAGTTCACATTGGCTCATGCTGACTTATTCTGATTGGAACCTGTTTTATAGATTTTTATGGTTATGGTGAATTATCCTTATCTTGCTAAGTTCTGCAACCTGATATGTATAAAGATCATAACAGTCCACCACTCCAGGGTAACTTGTGTTCTTCTTATCAGCATTTTATACCTGCATTTTGCTGATGAATGGAATATATTTTACCTGGCAGGACTGCAGGTAAATCATTTATTAAAAGGAAGCACGTAGAAGTCAGCATAGTGGACCCACCACATTTATGAAGTTATTGTCTTACTCTCACATTCCCAGTGCTCATGACTATCAGCTACTTATCATTCCCTGTATCAAGAACTGGGGCTGGGGTTGTGGCTGACCAGTGGATCACTCATCTAGCATATGCATAGTCCTGGGTGTGGTCCTCAGCCCCACATAAAGATAAACATTTTTTAAAAAAAGATATTGTGTCCAAATGCAACTAAAATTTTTAAAAAATAGATTTTAAAAAATTTTTAAAAAGAACTTTTGGTGCCTAAATTCTTTTAGAGCATTTGTGCATTGATTTGTTCTGGCTGCTACTTGCCAAGTGAGGGTGAAATTAGGAGTGATCTGAAGTCACTTTATGTCCAGTAGGGCATGGACAGTTAAGGGTATTCAGCATCAGGGCAATTTAGAGGTCTATCATGGCAGTTGGTGGGTGACTTGGTGAGATATGCATAGGGTTAGGATCATGTAAACACAAAAATAAACAAGACAGTTAAGACAAAAATAAACAACATTAAGAAACATATTTTTGTTAAACATTTAGGAAAAAAGCAATTAATAGCTTTTTATCAGTCAATCCTTGAAAGCCACTCAGATGAGTAACTCATTAATAGTTAAGCAAGATGCCTTTTATTTGTGCATGGAGGTCATTTAAGGTTTCAAAATCATGAGCAGAGTTGTTTGTTAGAAACAGACAAACAACATTGCACAGATATCACCTTGAGCTACACTTAAGATTCCTAATGCTATCTCATTTAATAAAATACCTTTTTTAAAAAAATTAGTGTTACTTTTTTCTGTTTAGTGGAGGAGTCCTTTAGCTGTGTTCATTAGAGGTCTCTTGGTAGAATTAGATAGGGCTGACACAAATTCACATCTCAAGTTCTATTCTCATAATAGTATGAGTCACTTTGGGTGAACTTTTCTGCCAGCTGTTTTAGTCAGCTTTTTCAGTGCTGCAACCGAAAGAACTGACAAGAACAATCTTGGAGGAGGAAAAGTTTAGTTTGGGTCTCCAGTTTCAGGGGTCTCAGTCCATAGAGTGCTAATGCCATTGCTCAGTGCCTGAAGTGAATGAAGCAGAACATCATGGCAGAAGTTTGTGGTGGAACAAAGTATCTGGGTCTACCACACCAGGAAGCAGAGAGAGAGAGAGAGAAACTAAGCTCAATTCACAATATATAATCCCCAAAATCACACTCCCAGAGACACACCTCCTCTAGCTACACCCTAAAACCTACAGTCACTACTCAGTTAATCCCTATCAGGGATTAATGCACTGATTAGGGAAACCTCTTATAAACCAACATTTCATCTCTAAACTTTCTTGAATTGTCTTACATATGAGATTTTGGGGAACATCTAATGTCTAAAATGTAATAGTGTTAAGAGCAAGTTGGTAAAAAAAATCAACCACGTTCTTCCCTACATGTTCTTACCTGTACAGTGTGAGATATTAGCAGTAGAGTCTGTCAGCTACACTGGATGCTGAAATCCGAGTTCAGGTTACCCCTCATCCTCCAAGAGGGTAGAAGTACTTTGACCATCACCACTACTTGTCTCCTGATTTAAGACTCATCATAGGAGATCTCCTAGTTTCCAGTGCATTTGAGAGATAATCCTTGAGCAATTGGCCTCTAATTAATTAAAATTAGTTAATTTCAGCTGAGACTCCTCAGAGATCACTCTTGGGAGCTTAAGGGAAGTCTCTTGACTCCTTTAACTTTTCCTCTACCAGGTGTGCCGTATGCCAGTTTAGGTCAGGGTCTTGGTGATCACATGCAGCTTCCCTTGGAACAATCATGGATAGTTTCTTCCTCAATTCCCCTCCTTTTTGTAATATGTTCAGTAATTGTCTTCCTTTTCTCTAAAATCCACACAGTTCCCCTGATTGGAAGGTCAGTTGACTCACCAGAGTTTTAGGGCCCTTAGTGAGATTCCATCATTCCCTAGGTCCTGGATGATCTTAGAAGACAAGGTCCAAAATATTGGCTGCTTTTCTCTTAGCCTTTTTAATTCCTTCTCTTTTGTGTCCAAGTTTTGGTTTTAAACATGAAGCAGACCAGTTGAACCAATCTTAAAGACTAATGGGTTTTAATTTTATTATCTATGATTGTATGGTCAATCCTTCCATTTAACTGGGGTTACTATGAGTACTCAAACTAAGAATTATATTCTATTCTGTAGGTGATGGCTTATTATCTATTAAGGCTATTGTGTTAGAAGTAATACCTCTATAAAACACTAGCAGGTAATAATTATAAAGTTCTACAAGGAAAATAGAAAATAAAAATAACAAGAACAAAAACATATTCAGTTTATATGAAAGGTTTGAACCAAAAACATAATTTTTTTAGCAACACAAAAATATCTTTGATATCCCTTTGGCCTCCATTAAAATTTACACTCATCAAATCAATTGTAAATAAAATTCTTAATAGGGCCTTTATAGGTTTTACTTTATTTTAAACTTCTTTTAAAACTTCACTTCTAAATATATTTTGTAATTTGTGCAAACATTTTTTTTAGATTTGTATTATAGTCATTTTTATTTTGAGATCACAGTAGTCCTTACAACAAAATTCTGACTTTTTAATAGAACTTTAAATGAACTTAATTTTAGCCTAAATTGGAACTATCCTAACATGAAGTATGGTGAGAGGAAGAACCTAAACTTAGATGAGGCTGACCATTTGGCGAATCATCGCTAAAGTATTTAATTTCTGAAGCTCACCATTGCTCCTCTTTCAAATATCATATATTCTTTTCTGAGGCTATCTAAACATCAGTTAACATAATATAATTGAATATCAGTTACATCTGAAACATGAATCAAACAGAAAAGCTCAGAGAGGTCCTAACTTCCTTATACGGAAAAGGAAAATGTGGCAAAATGTTTTCATGTTCTATGTTGTCAAACTTTAAACAAATCAGGCTCACCTTATTACCTTTCCAAAACCACATTTATATTTCCATCTGAATTTATGAGTACTTTTATCCAGTTAAAAAACATTGAATGACACAAATAGACACTGAATTAAATTTTTATGTTCATATAAATCTGAAAACTTGTTACAAAAAGATTCTTGCAACTTTAGTTTAGAGAATACCAACTTGGTAAAGTGCTTTTACAAGATTTACATATTAAAGGACTTGTATGCTTGGTATTATGTTTTACATATGAAGTGTCCCCCAAAAGCTCATGTGAGACAATGCAAGAAAGTTCAAAGGGGAAATGATTGGCTTATGAGAGTTTTAACCTAATCAGTGCATTAAATTCCTGGCATGTACCAAATGGGTAAGGTGAGGCTGGAAGAGGTAGGTCATTGGAAGCCTGTCTTTGGGTACATAGTTTGTCCCTGGAAAATGGAGTTCTCTCTCAGTGCTTCCTGGTACTGTCTATTTTTTAATTTCTTAAGTTTACATTTTGAAGCAATCCTTATTAAATCCTTATAAAATTTCTAAACTTTTGTCAATTCTTTTTTAATAAGATGAAATAATTTATTTTTTGTACTTTTTTTTCCAATTCAAATACAAATTAATTTTTTCTTCTTCATTCTTTCTTTTTCTGCATACAAAATTACATCTGTTAGTTAAAATTTTAATTCTTAGATATCTTGATTTATTTTACTATAACTCAGATATTGGGAGAACCTGTACAGTGGGAGATATTAGTAGTAGAGTCTGTCAGCTACACTGGATGCTGAAATCCGAGTTCAGGTTACCCCTCATCCTCCAAGAGGGTAGAAGTGCTCTGACCATCACCACTACTTATCTCCTAATTTAAGACTCATCATAGGAGATATCTTAGTTACCAGTGCATTTGAGAGTTAACCCTTTAGTAATTGGCCTCTAAATAAATACAGACAGAATTTAAATAAATAAATAAAGCCCAGATCTCTCTCTCTCTCTCTCTCTCTCTCTCTCTCTCTCTCTCTCTCTCTCTCTCTCTCACACACACACACACACACACACACACACACACAATCATTACTCAAACAAAAATATGTTAATTTTGATGCACGGGACAAAAGGTGAATTCACGAGAAAAACCTTGAGCTTAAAAGAAAATAGATTTTTTTCCTTAAAAAAAATGGCTATTATTACTCTAATAACAGTATAGAATGTTTATATCATACCAGAGTGCATGTTAGTATCAGAATAGACTTAGTCCAGATATTTAAAGATATTGAAATTCTATGATGTTCTGGGAGAGATGGTATCTTAGTAAAAAGTTCTCATGAAAAATAAAACTTGTATATATGGAATTTTTCTATAGCTCTTCCCTTTTGTCACTGTTAAATCTAGAGAGAAGAACCTCAGAAAGTGGGAGCCCCCTGTCATTCCTGGGCTTCTTGTGTCAGCTTTCTGTATTATGAACCTGAGTCTCTGTAGTTTGGATTGACATCCATCATGTCCCTAAAGAAAAATATAAGTAGATCTTTTAAAGCATTGTAGAGCTCTTGGACCTGGCACACCATCCTGTCCAAATTCCGTGTTCCTCTTTCTGTTTCCTCCTTTCTCTAGTATTTAGGGAATAACTGATTGAAAGAACAGAGTCTCAGAATACAAGAAAAGAGAAAGCAGACATTTATGTGCAACAGTATCATGATTCAAAAGTGACACTTTTAACCTAAGCATGGTGGTACATAACCTGTAATCCCAGTGACTCAGGAAGCTGAGGCTGAAGGACAGCAAGTTCAACGCCAACTGCTGCAACTTCTCTTACGTTCCCTAAGCAACTTTGGAAGACTATGTCTCAAAATACAAAAAAAAAAAAAAAAATGGCTGAGGATATGACTCAATGGTTAAGTACCCCTGGGATCAATCACCAGTACCCCCAAAATAAAAAAATAAAAGTGACTGAGCAAACTATACTGGGAAAGTTTCTATTTCTTTGACTTGAAGCAGTGCAAATTTGAGAAAAGGCTCATGCTGAGCTTTGTAATTCGCTAACTGTACTTTTTTCCTTTCAAATTATTTTAAACCATTTATTTTAAATTTCATTTGTCCATTTTATTTTACATATTTTATTTATAAATATGAATTCAATCAGTACAAAAGGGATGCCTTGATAGTTGTTTTAAAAGCATCCCATTATCTATCTGCTTATCAAGTTTTTTCTTGTAAAATATGAGTAGTTCAAATGTATCACTAGGAAAAATCAACACATAATACAGGCATTGATTCACCTTTGATGTTTATATAACAAGCAAAATCTGGGGCCAAATTCTCTGCTTTATTAATCAGAGTCTTTAGAGAGAACCACAAGAATCTTTTTCTTTTCTAAAACTTCTAATATGCACAGCATTTTTGGTTCCCTTGCTAACAGGACTGGAGAAAGGAGAGGGTACACAGAGGGTAAGTTGTGAAGAATTATTTTGTTTTCTTTCCTCTTTTTTTCACCATATTCCAACTTGCATGAGAAGTTTCTCCATAAAATTTATACAACTAGTTTTCTTCAAGCCCTCCATAGGAGAGAACAGGACAGTGGAGTCAGTGCTCATCTTATAAGTAAGCTGCATTCCAAAAATTATCTTACTAATCATTTGTTGAGACTGATGCATTTTACCAGAGGCATTTCTTTCTAATCGGTAAGTTTACAAATCCATACTGGCAATTTAATTAACCTACAAAAGTTTTAAAGATGCTATTATCTTGCTTTATAAAATTACAAACAAGTACTAGTTATGGCCAATTATAGTTTATAGAAAACATAAATTTAATCACAGGTTCTTAGCCTGCATTTCTGCAACACTGGTGTTCTGAGAATAAATAAAACTTGGAACCTTTACATTGTAACATTTACCACCATTACATAATTGTTTCTATGACAATGTTCCTCACAGCTATAGGAGCTTCTTATATATAATTTTATGTATTGTCATATAATGGTTAAGAATGACATGTTGGAGTCAAACAGACTTAGATTTGAATCTCAGTTATAAGTCTCACTTTGAATACTTTAAAATGTATGTACTAATTCTTCTATAAATTTGTCTAACATCTGATAGATTCTAATTGAAATGGCAATTATATACAAACTATAGTAAGTATATATCAACCCACAAATCATAGTGTTTGATTTTAATTTATACAATAGACATATATTCCATTTTATTTTCCCATTCTATACTTATTAAGAAAATTATATGTAAATGTGAATATACATAATGTCAGATGAAAAGACTAACAATATAGGCTTCCCTACATAATCAAATGCCCAGTAAGAAATTTAATTCACCTAGTGGAATGATTGGCAAATAAATTTTAATCCATCTATGTGGAATGATTATTTGATTATATCTAACTTTTTTTCAAAGGTTTTATTGTTACATCCTAAATATTATTTGTAAAGGTATTACAATCTACACAGCCTTCTTATAGTTTTCTTTTGAATAATGATCATTGGCTTCCATTGAAGATATTCAGTAATGAACAATAATCCCTTACACCACAATAGTTTGCACACAAGGAAAATTAGACTTGGGAGCAAACAACAAAAGAATATTCATAGTTGTAATGAAATCAGGGATCTCTTTTTCTCTGACTAACATGTAAAATATCTGTCATTTTGAAGCCATCTGGGTGGAACAAAAAATCTGATGCTTCACACCCATTTAAACAAATAAAATTTCAAGATATATAAAAACAATTTTCTTCATGGTAGCTAATAAATGGGAATGTGAATATTTAATAAACACATTCTAATTATTTTATTGAAAATTTCTGTCCATCCTGTGTATGTTGTACAGATAAGAAACTGAGTCACAGGAAAGTTAAGTTACAGTCTCAAGGTCCCAAGTTACTTGGTAGGAAGTGGCACAGACCAGATGCCAAAAAGACTCTTTAACTCTAGTCTGTGCTCTTCTGTTTTCTATTGGTTTCTTTTCTGATTTAGTCCTGTTTTCATTCACACAAAAAATATGCCAAATAATTAACTAGTGAGATAGAAGCTATGAATTTTGATAATTCACTTTCTACTAAGATATTTGACTACTTTTATGTTGAGGGTAGAAAATTAAAGTAACCTTTAAAATTAAGCATTAGTTATTAAAATAAAGATAGTTACAAAAAGTCAATGGCACAGCGAGTCTCCAAATAGGCATCAATAAATTTAGTATGGCAAATTTCAATATTACAGTGTATTAGATAAGTGGCTGCTTACAAAGATTGCTGCTGAAGGTAACGTTTTAACAACATGTAAATTTTATTTATATATAAAAGTCCAATATCACAAATAAAAAATGAGACATTGTTACAGGTAGTTTACTGAAAACTACCTATTCTTAGTCCCACTTTTCCTTCTTACTTTTCTCAGTTGTCTGAGGAACTCTAGCAAAATAATTGGCTTCTCATATTTCTTTAACATCAAGTATTTGAATAGATTGTACTACCTTCTTGTCTGTATATGTATGAAATATGGAGGAGAGTGCTTTGTTGTTTGATAGTGACATGGGACATAGTACTCAAACCTCAAAATCCTCAAACTTTACCATATGGAAAATAAGGCCAGTGGGAAAAGGGAGTAAATGGTGTGGGTAAGACAAGTTAGAACACGGTAGAGTGAAAGGGAATATATATCTGTGCTGTGATGGAAAAATCTTTAAGCTGTTCATTAATTTCTTGATTGAATAATGAGACTTGTAACAGGGAATATTCACATCAGTGCCAGATATTTGTTACCATTGTCCTTACCTCATGGTACATCAGTTAGGTTAAACACACACACACACACACACACACATACACACACACCAAAATAACACCATTATAATGAGATTAATATAACAGTGTTTTATTTGGAAATTAAAAAAGAAATAGAGACAAAAAGTTGTCTTTGAAAAATTAACTTAGTGGCAGGTTTTTATGATTTCAAAGAGATGGAACACTTCTGAAACTGAATGCTACTAGAAACGTGTGGTGTCAGGAGTGAGTTTAAGAGTAAGGGAATCAGAATAGATGTTTGAATCATAAACTAAAGAATGAATAAAAGGAAAAAAACCACAAAAAAAGGAAATGGAAAAATCTAAATTTTTTTTCCACTCTATATTTAGTGCATAAAAAAGTAACTAGAGAATAGTTTAATCTTACAGCATATTGTTTTTGTTGTTGAATTAAGTCCCATTAAGAAATTCATCCTAAAAATGAAAACTAGTGAATGTGGAGATTATTACATCCTGAATGTGAAGATTATTATACCCTGCTAGTGAAGGCAACCAGTGTGGTCAATCTATTAAGAAGATTAAAGTCTAAACCAGGTGGGTGCAACACACCTGTAATCCCACAGTCTCCTGAGGCTGAGACAGGAAGATTGCGAGTTCAAAACCAGCCTTAGTAAAACCTTGGCACTATGCAATCAGTTACCGTGTCTCTAATTAAAATACGAAATAGCCCTGGAAATGTGACTGGTGGTTGAGTGGCCCTGAGTTCAATTCCCAGTAACCCCTCCAAAAAAAATTTAAATTTAAATTTAAAAAGATTAAATCTTGAACAAGATTTTTTTTCCCAATAACAGATCATAGTAGCAGAAACCCATATGTGTTAGGTTACATTATCTCAGTGTTAGTAAAGATAAGAAAGCAAATAGACACACTTGGCTTATTTTACTTCCTTCTTAACACCAGTATTAGCTGGAATTAGTTCAAAATCTAGTTAGAATCACAGGATTAATTCCCTCAAAATAGGTTTATAAAGAACATCAACACAAGTTTTGTACCCTGAAATGATTTGTAATATACACTGTAAATGTATAGAAGCAAATATTTCCAGAATCAGAGGCAATCACTTGGGGGGTGGGTAATATTTGATATTATATCACTTTTCTGCTGAGATTGAAAAGGAGTGTAGTTATAGGCAGAAGGAGTGTTTCCAACTATTCCAGACTGAGAGCATATATTTGCAAAACTGCAACCCACTGATATCTGTATTATGCCTCAGAGGGTCTGCAATGCATTTGAAGTTCCAACTCCTAAACATAGAAGGACCCAAGCCAGAGCACTCTACGGAGCTTCAGTTTAGGAACTGTGGCTTTGGATTTAATTTGGCACAGGCTGATATGAACTTCAGGTAAAAGTTCTTGCTGCACATGGATAGAGGCATAGGTACATGCATGGTAAAACCAGACTTGAGATATAAATGTTCCCAGGAAACTTCTCTCAAAGAATCCAAGCAGGTAGCCATAGTGTGGGATAGTAGGTAGGAGGGATCCTGGGTCAGGAGAGCAGAGTGAGACTCAGACTAGTCTTCCTTGGGCAGCAGACTAGGAAATTTTCAGCAGCAGCTATAACCTTATCTTGGGTGCTATCAGGGAATCCAAATCTATTTGGAGAAGATGAAAGTGACCCAAGCAAGGCAATGTGTGACTTGTAGAAATTGAAAAGGGTCTGCTAAGAAAAGAGGACTCTCCACAGGAAGCAGGTCCTGGCCCTCACAGTAGTCTCTCAGTGACCAGCTCCAGTCCCCAGGGAAGACCTTAGAGAGAATAATGTATGTCTATGCCCTTGGGAGACCTGGACATGAAATAAGGTACAGGGAAAAAAAAAAAAAAACATTTTCTCTAGTTCTGGAACATGAACTGCGTTATCGAAATAGAGGAAGATGAGCTATGACTCCAGGAACAGTTTGACATCGAGTAAATTGCAGTGGAACACAGTGTCCTGGATCAATAATTCAGCAAAAGAAACCAGCAGAGGCAGGAAATATAGTGTCAGGCTGCAAATGGCATTTCTTAGACCATAATAATAGGGAAAAGAACTTAACTAAGTTATAAGATAAGGGAGACTGAGGAGGATAAATACTGTCTTATCTGGTCTAATCTAGAAAAGGCAGGAATAGACTACAAAAACAGAATGATGGGCCTTGGCTTTAGGGAATTAGGAATCTCAGAGACAGCAGAACAAAAGGGGAACTGATTAATGATGCTGAAAAATCCAAAGTTTTAAAATCAAGTTCTTTTCTTCCTATAATCATTTGATTGCTCAGCCAAGTCATAACTGCCCTGTTTCTAAAAACTGTGAGTCATCTGTTCTTTCTTCAAGTTACAGTTCAGCACTTTAAAGCTCTATGCAAAATCGAAATGTAGTTCCAGACATTTCTTTTTTATAAAGGGCATCAAATTTCTCATTTTGGGCCACTGTGAAGTAATTTTTCCAGTCACTAGTAATCCCTAAAAATTAAAAAAATAAAAATTAAAAAACCAAGAAAACATAAAAAAGATAAAAATATATCCATTATGAAGGAAATCCTAACATAAACCAAAAGAACAATTAGAAGCCATAAGGAAAGACTTGCTTATGTATGAAAACTTTAAAATGTTATTTACTTAAAAAGTTGGAAATTTTCTCTCATTTTTAAATGAGGCTTATAACTAAACACACAATCTAAATTTTAAAAAGTTAAAAGGACTAATTTTTGTAAATAAATTCATGGAAGTGAATTTTTTTTTCCAGAGAGAGATTCTTTTATTTTTTTCTGACAGTTCTGGGTCATGGGGTTATCACTGAATCCTCTGGATCAATAGTCAGGACTTATTATATTTCCTGAGTTACTTTGGGAAAATGTACACAGAACAATCATTAGCCCAAAGAACCATGAAACAGAATATGAATATATAGTTTTCTAGTATTTATAAATGAAAATACAATGATACCTGGAAGACACTTATTTTCCCCAAAATTCACTAGGTTTGCACTTGATTTGCAACTTGGTTAAGAATTACATTACTAAAATCACACATTAACATTCCTGAAAACTTTTCAAAAATAAAATTTGGAGCATATAAACATATATTTAATCTCTTACACTTGGGTGATTATAAAAATTCATTTTTAAAATGAATGAACTGTTAATGTGCTGTTAATATTCTAGGATGAAAATATTATTTTTCATTTTATAAAATCTTGAATTACTTTCTAGGTTAACTCATGATACTTTAGTAAAACTTCCAGGTATTCAAATGAAAAAGATACTCCTAAACAAGGTTGTCTCTCTGGTTATTATAATTTATTTTTTGTTGACCATATGGCAATAGCTCTTTGTAATGTACATGAAGATCAACACGAACATATTTGGAATAGTGCATCAGCAAGGATGTCATTAAAAACAGAGAAAAAGGGCTGGGGATGTGGCTCAAGTGGTATCGCGCTCGTCTGACATGTGGGCCGTTAGGCCCGGGTTTGATCCTCAGCACCACATACAAACAAAGATGTTGTGTCTGCCGAAAAAACTAAAAAAAGATAAATATTTAAAAAAAAAAAAACAGAGAAGAACACAATTTTAAGAAATAAAAAGTTATACATGAAGCATTCTGGTGATCTTCTGAAATGTGCATAAATTATGCAAATAAACACAAACACTTTGTAACAATTTTTTTTTAAAAAATAAAGTGAATGCTGGCCAAAGGCCAGATTTTTGTTTTATTGTTATTTGGGACATAGAAATAGACATTAGACATCATCTGTCCCTTCCTTTATGCTGACTATTGTGTCACTAAATTAGAACATTAATTTTCCCAGGAAGCCATTTTTCCAATCTGGGTGTGCCTGGTTCCTGTGTCCTATTTCACATTGATCCCTTTTCAGCATTCATTTGTGTGATTTTTATATTCCATTGTTGGCTTTTTGAAGCAAATGTATTTGTCACTTATCCTTGAATGGCCTAAAGAATAAGTATGCAGAATAAGGTATGCAGAAAGAGCATTTTCTATAAGTGAATTATTGAGTGAATACAATAATGATTGAATGAATGAATGAGCAGGTGAATCTTGAACTATTTAGACCAACAATATTTATTACTTCTTCATGTATTATGTTTGTAAAATACCCTAAATGCTTACATTTCATTTGCTATAATCCTCCCACAAAAAAACTTATGCCATAAGTGTTCATATTTTTCCCATTTTGTCAGTGAGGGAGGCAGAGCTTTGGCAGGTGAATTAATATATTCAGTGTCATAGATTTTGTCAAATGCATAGCCTGGATACACATTAGATCTATCTACCACAAATATTCTCTCTTTATCACCATCAGAGGAGATGCAAAAACTGACCTCATTATTAGACAAGCATGTACTCTTTCTTATTGAAACAAGAGAGGTCAAATAATCCAGGTAAAAGGTTGTCTCCTCTACATGTACATCTTAGTAGATGGCATCAATTTTTATCTAATTGGAGGTAAAAAAAAATCTCTTGTAAATTACATTCAGTCATCTATCCCTGAGAATTTGCTTAAAAAGATTTTTCAAAAATTTCTACCAGGGAATAAAATATATATATAATGTGTCTCTTATATATATTATATATTACATATATTTTACATAAAATCCATTTTTTTGTTCCAACTTATAATGCAAACATTTATAAAGAAAAGTCTGCCTTGCTCTCTTTTACTAAAAGTAATTTTTAAGAAATTAAATGCAGTACTTTTGTGGAAAAAAATGTTTAATTTGATAACACTATATTTGTGTTTTCATGTTATCAAAACCTATTTAGAAAAGAATTCATCCTGTAACTCAATGCAAATTGATGTTTTTGATTCATGTGTTCATGTGCACAACACAATACTAGGGTTATGCTTACTTCCAAGAACACTAACTGAATTTCTGTTCCTCTCTCTCACACACAAGAAAAAATATTGAAAGTATATGGTGATATAATCAATAGATGGATAAATTTTGAAATGTAAGATAATTTGATAAATGTGTTTTTATTAACAATAACACATTTTACATGTGTCATACACAATAAGACACAATATACACAATTTTCTTTTTTCTTTTTGTAATTTATTTAGAAACAGAATCTCACTGAGTTGCTTAGGGCCTAATTTTTGTTGAGGATGGCTTTGACTTCATGATCCTCCTGCCTCAGCCTCCTGAGCCATTTGAATTACAAGCAGGCACCCAGCCCACAATTTTCTTAAATGGGGTAAAATTGTATTTTAACATCAAATTCTATATTCTTCTACATTAAATTTGGATTTTTTTTCCTGTAACTCAGACAGTATCTGTAAGGAGCAAAAATTTCCTATAGGACTAAAAAGAAAAAAGAAAAAAAGTCCTTTCTTTTGGTGAATCTTCTTAGTGAAATAAATAACCACTATTTTCTAAATGATGTGGAGGCTGCAAAGAACAGAGTACTGTACTGAGGAAAATTTATATAACATTGAGGAAGGGAAAGGGGCCTATGCCAACTCAGACAAAGAATTAAAGAAGAATGAAGAAATTGTATTTACACCACAATTCTCCAAAACCACTTCAATTTAGTAGAACAGTAAATAACAGGGGAAATACTCTTCAGACATTTAATGTGTTCTACAAACAGCTTTATACACTATGTTTCATTTAATAATGTTGATTCTAACTGAGTAACTTTTGGTGCTAGGTATTATTAAATGAGTCCTGTTTTTATAGATGAAGAACCCAGCCCACAATTTTCATAAATGGTGGTAAAATTGTATTTTAACACCAAATTCTATGTTCTCCTATGTTAAATTTTGACTTAATTTCCAGTAATTCAGACATATTTGTAAGGATTTACCTTAGGACAGGGCAGAGATATTATCCAGAATAAATATCCACCACTTTTACCTCTTTCATATTTTCATACTATAGGAAAAGTTTTGGATATTTTTCCTTTTTCTTCTAAAAGCTCTTAACATGATTAAACCATGAACCACAGGCCACTAAAACAAGAGAAAAAGTCTATTTCCATAAGTACTCATCAAATCATTTATTTTTCCTAAACAATAGTTAAATTGTAAAGACATTTTGTATAATTTGGCAATCATGGGAATTGAGAATATAGGTCAATTTTAAAAAGTAAAATTAGCCATTTATGTATGTACAAGCAATTAAATTTTTAAAAATGTGAAAAACAAAGGAAGTATTTCAGATAAAAATACATTGACTGCCAATAAATTGTATTCAGTCTCACATGGAAGAAAACTATTCTTATACAAATTATTTCTATCAAGTATCCATTAAAAATATAGGTGTACAGAGCTAACTAATGATCTGAGCAAGTTAAGTAATGTTTATTGTGAGCAGAGACTAAGAACATATTTCTAGTAATTGAGAAAGAATTCTAGAATATTTTTATTATGCTAATGATTGATATCAGGTTTATAACCTGAATAGTACAGTAAACTGTTGGATACAGTTGACTAATTTTCTAAAATGAAATTTAGATATAATTGTGATGAATTTGAATGCACTTATTTAAAAAGTAACTTTTATATTTCTCCAGATATTCTTTCCGTGGTCCAGGAAGAGGGTGTAAATTATTCATTAAGGCAATTTTTTTTGATACTGAAACATCCTTGGCATTTCAAGTAAGATAAATCATCTGCAGTAGAGAGAAAAAAAAAGAAAATAAAATGGAAGTTATTCATAAAAAAATAGATAATTAAAATGGCAGAGTGCTTTTTCTCCTAGAAACTGTGGACCATAATGCTTCTTCATCAACACCTCAAATACACAATACATTTAAGTGATTTTTCTGGAAGAGAAATCTTGCCAGTTTCTGGCTCCTTTAACGCAGGAATCTAGAAATACACAACAACATCTTTGGGGAAAACTGAGAATAACAAGCAAATTGAAAATAACAAAATTGTGAGGCCATGGTGACTCATTTTTAACCACTTAAGCATCAGCAAGCATACAACAGGTTAAAAAAGATAAAGGTTAAGGAGGCAATAGAAAGCAATGACAGGCATTAAAATCAGTTTATAGAGGCAACCAGTTGAGAAACTGGAAGACAGAGACCCACTTGCCCCAGTTTTTGTCCTCTAAGGATCACTAGAGTTCTAAAAAGTTGACAGTGATATTAAAATCCTGAAACTATACTGAATAGTCACCTCCTGACCTAAGGACACCAATGTAGTAAGCTCCCTCTGGATTTTCTTTTTATTTCCTATGTGCTCTTGAATTGTACAACAAGGAGCTCTGTGACCTGGAACCATTAGCAAGCATAAACCAAATAAAACAAAACCTAATTCCTAGACAAAGGATCAGGAAATAAGAAGCCCAAAAGAGACATAGTGGAAAATCCCAAACTCTGTTCTACACTTGGGACCATCTACATGGTCCAGTAGAAAATGATGCCTTGGGCTTTCCCATCTTCTTCTCCGTAGCTGGGGACCCCATGAGTAGTTCCATACCACAGCAGCAAAGTTCTGTTTCTGTATGCCGTCCTCCAGGTGGCACAAGAAGACCCAGCATTCAAGGCTCTGTCCTCCTTTAGTAGGTCAGTCAGCACTAGCCAGTGGTCCCAGGAGGTACCATACTACCATACGCCTCTGCATAAGGCATGAGCATGGACAAAGCAAGATCACCAACAACTCCAGAATGTCAACACAACAAGAAAAATATTGCGTGGACTGATGAAAATAAACTCCTATGAGAACAAAGTCCCCAAAATACAGTAAAAATCTATTTTTTATAGATTTTTACCTCAAAAGGGTAAATAACTACTAAAACTAATCCTAACAACATAGTCAAAATCCAGAATATAAATAGAAATAATCTGACTTTCTAAAAACTAAGAAAACCACAATTTAAATGTACAAAGATAATAGACACCAATACTGAGTTGAATTAAATTCTGAAGTATCTAAACAGAATTCTAAATCACCTAGTGATTGATGTGAAAATGTAAAAGCTTAATCATGATTGGCTAAATTTATAGGAAAATATTTTAAACAATGAACTCAACATTTTAGGTAATCTATACATATATCAGAAAAGATTGTAACTCTTAAAAATCATGTAAATCAAAGAAGTTTTGGGCTTTGAGGCTATCCATTAACTACCTGAAAAAACATCTGTAAAAAAAGGTATAAATATAAAGGAACCTCTAGGGGCAGCAGATTTTTTCTGCAGGCTCCTCCTAACTTGCCACCTGTCCTCCTGTCTGACGTCACTCCTCTTTCAGGACCCCTGGATCCTCACTGGGGCTGGACCCTGGCAGGAGTGGCTGTGTGAATATGAGGCAAGGTAAAATTCAGTACAAAAAATTACTAGGAACAGAAAGGACATTGCATAATGACAAAAGGGTTAATCCAAGAAGGAGATAATGCAATCCTAACTCCCAAACACAAAACAATATAGCTTCAAAATGCATGAAACAAAACCTGATGAAGTTGAAATCAGCAAAAAACAACTCAAAAGTTATAGTTGGGGGCATTTATAGTCTACCCTCACCAACTGACCAAACCACAAAACAGTAGAAAACAAGCAAGTACTAAGAACTGAATAATATTATCAGGTAACAGAGACTAACCAAAATTTATAGATCATTTCAACCAACAAGGAAAACTGCATATTCTTCTCAAGTGCCCATGGAACATTCACAAAGATAGACAGAGATAAAATATAATATATTTTAGAGAATAACATTATATAATGTATGGTCTTTGATGAAAATAGAATCAAACTAGTAAGCAATAAGACTGTGAAAATCCTTAAACATTTGGAAATCAACACACTTTCAATTAATCCTATAGTAAAAAAGTGCATTTCAAATGAGTAAAAGTACTCATAGTACTGAATGAATATCAAAGTACAACACATCAATATTTGTGTGATACAACCAATGCAATTCTGAGAGGAAATTACTGCACTAAATTCTACACTGGAAACAGAAGAAAGGTACCAAATTAGTAACCTACTTTCTTATATAAAGAAATTAGAAAAGGAAGAGTAATTAAACCCAAAAAATCAGGAGAGCAATAATAAAGACAAGAGCACAAATCCATGAAAACAAAAGTAGAAATATAATAGAAACAAAAATCTCACTTTTTAAAATAAAATTGATAACGCCCTAGCAAGAACAAAAAAAAAATAAAAGAAAGGAGATACAAACAACAAAGATAAAGAAGAGAACAGTGGGTATCATAACAATTCCTAAAACCACTATAAGAATAATATAGGTATATATTATGTGAATATTTTTCACTCATAAATTCAACAACTTGGAAAATTTTCTCACAGATATCAAACTAGCAAATGTCAGATAAGGTACTATAGATGATCTGAATAACACTATAGCTATTGAAGAATTCAATTTGGAATTTAAAACTTACACCAAAAGAAATACACAGACACAAATAAATGTTCACTGAAGAATTTTATCATACAAATAAGAATTAGCACTCTTATGTTAAGGTTTTGTAGAAGGCCACAATATCTAAATCTAAGGACAGCAGAGAAATAAAAGTAGTAACACTATCCTGAGCTGAGGATTCTGTTGCTACCCAAGTTTAGATAACTTAAGTAAGGAAACTTACACTATTTTTCTTTTTTAATTGAAACAATTTCTCATGTAGCTCAGTGCTCACAGTCACAAGTCAATTAAACATCTGGCCATTTTCTTACTATGTGAATGGGTAAAGAATCAGGGTCACACTTTACAGCTTACAGTTTAGAGTCTACCTTGTAGTTGTTCTCCCAGAAAGACTTAGAAAGAAGGTCAGTTGGTAGATGGATCTTCAGGAGACAAGGTGATGGATTCTTCTCTAATTGTTCTATACCTAGGGAATTTTAGTTTGGCATTTGGAAATATAAGAGTCTCCAAGGAGCTTAAATGCCCTCATTTTCCCAGACAATTTTTCAAGACATTTTTGAGCAGCATATAATGTAGCTAAATGCTATATCAATTACAGGAATTTCTCTGTATTCCAAGAAGCAATTTTGTGTAATAGTTGAGTGTTCAATTTGAGACTATCCTTCCTGTGTAGAAATACATACTATCACTCATTCATTATGAGATATTTCAAAAATATCTAAATCTCCATGCTTCATTCCCCCTTCTCTAAATTGAGGGATAGAAATGCCCACTTTAGTAATTTAAAGTTTTATCATATCTCTTCCTTCAGCTCTCTTTTTCAATAAATCTTAAAGCCCTATGCATCCTTTCTTTGTTAGTCATAACATTAATTATATCCAACCTAACCTCTAAGTTACCTTCTAGTTCTACATAATCTTTCCATTTTCTGCACAGAAAGGTCTATCCACACAAAATTGCATCTGATTACACATTGAAAACAATAATTGTTTCTGTTGTTTGCGATGAATTTATTTATTTGTTTATTTATTTATTTTTGTGGGATGTTATGTAGTAGGGATTCCACTCAAGAGCATTTCCCAGTAGACTGTCTGTGGAGTTTAAAATATAATTATCCATACATGCTTAATTATACAAAATTAAACTAGAAGAAAATATTTCACCAGTAAAATATTTGGCATATCTCTAATGCCAATGGCTAGAAAGTCTGAGGTAGGAGAAGTGTAAGTTCAATGCCAACTTTGGCAGTTTAGCAAAAACAAAAAATAAAAAGAATTGGAAATGTAGCTCAGTGGAAGAACACTGCTTGGCATGCATAAGGCCCTGGATTCAATTTCCAGTATAGATGAATAGATGATAGATATATGATAAATACATAGATAGTTGGATATATACATGAGAGACAGATAGATAGATAGATGATAAATAGATAAATCTCAACCACAATTACAAATGGGAGAAAGACCTGATTAGATATTTCTTAAAAGAATATATACAAATGGCCAATAAGTAACACTCAGCATTGAAAATTATCAGGAAACTGCAAATTATACCAAAATTAGATATCAATTGTCTCACCTCAGTAAGACTGTGCTTTATCAAAAGACCACAAAAAAAATTGCTGGCAAGAACGCACAGAACAGGAAAGCTTATACTCCATTACCAAGAATGTAAATTGGTATAGTCATGGAAAACATTATGGAAATTCCAGAAAAAGGAAAGGAAAATCCAGAAACAGTAATATCACTTGATCCAGCAATTTCACTACTGGGATATATTCACATGAAAGGAAATTCGTATGTCAAAAAAAAAATCTATACTCCCATATTTCTCACATCACTATTCACAATAGCCAAAATATAAAATAAAACTAAGTTCCCATCAATGGATAAATAAGTATAGGAAATGTGTTTTGTAAACACAATCAAATATTACATGTCCACAAGAAATTGTGATGTCCTGCCTTTTGCACCAACATAAACAGAACTGGAGCACATTATATTAAGTGAAATAGAGCAAACACACACAAAAAAAACAAATACCATATGTTCTCATTTGTAGAAGCACAAAAGATTAATCTCACAGAAGTAGAAAAAGGTAGGAAGAAGGGGAAAGAATAATGGTAAAAAGAGAGAGGTGTGGCTATACTTGAGTCATAATTCTAATGTTCTTTTACATAGTAGAATAAGTAACATTGACAACAGTTAATTGCATATTTTATATAGCTAGTAGAGAAGATTTTGAATGTTTCAACAAGAAATGACTAATGTTTCAGGTGATGGATCTGTTGTTACTCTGATCTGACAATTAAATATTATATATGAATTGAAATATCATAATTTACCCCATAAATATGCACAATTATTATGTGTCAATTAATTTTTTTAAACTTTACATGCTTCAAAAAAACTAATGATATGTAGGAAACAGAAATGAAATCAAGACTTTTTCTCAGAAAAGACTCATAACCTATAATACTAGGAGTCAACTATTTCTAAGAAAACACAATGTGGGGTAACATTTTTAAATCAAATTGAAAAGTCATCTTGCTATTGAAATTTTATATTTAGGAATCACAAGCAGAAATAACCCACACATCATCAAATTTGTTTATGGGATATTTGCTTTGGAACTCCATGGCTAACAGTCAGTGAAAACACTCTTACAATTAATGTTATAAAGTACTAAACCATGCTGTTCTTGTCAAAATGACTTTCTTAAAGTTCAGAAATTTGAAAAGCACTTTGGAATGAAGTAAAATATATGTGAACTTGTACAAACACTGTGTAAATAATCTGCAAAAATACATAGAATTTCAAGGTAAATAATGTTAATGTTAAATCTCTGTACTTCTGTGATATTTGACTTTCCACAATAATAAACTGCAATTAACCATGTGGCTTAAAACTAATTTGTAAAACAAACATTGATTCAACATAGCTAGCTATAAGATTTGATATCAAATTAATAGTTTGTTAGACTCATTCAGAATACTTCCTGGACCAGGAAGTATGACACTTGTTTCATATTTAAAATCTCTATGGTGCAGGTGGCAAAGATTTTCTTCCATTCTGTAGTCTCTCTATTCACATTCTTGTTTTCTTTGCTATGAGGACACTTTTTACTTTGATACCACCCATTTATTGAATCTGGATTTTTCTTCTTATGCTTTAGGAGACTTGTGGAAGAATTCAGGTTCTAAGCTGACATGATGGAGGGTTGGACCTAAATTTTCTTCAACTAGGCACAGTGTCTCTGGTGTAATGCCTATGGTCTTGATCCACTAGGAGTTGAGTTTTGTGTAAGGTGAGAGATATGGTTCAATTTCATTCTGCTGCATATGGATTTCCAGTTTTCCCAGTACCACTTGAGAAGAGGCTATCTTTTCCACAAGCATGTTTATGGTGCCTTTGTCTAGTATGAGATAACTGTATTTATGTGGGTTTGTCGCTGTGTCAGATAGAGCATCAATCTCCAGGACATACAAAAAACCAAACAACCCAATGAATAAATGGGCAAAGGAACTGAACACACACTTTACAGGAAAAAAAAATACATGTGGTCAACAAACACATGAAAAATGTTGAACATCTCTAGAAATTGAAGACATGCAAATTAAAACTATATTGAGATTCCATCTCACTCCAGTCAGAATAGTAATTATCAAGAATGCAAGTAACAATGTTGGCAAGGATGTGGGAGAAAAGGTTCACTCATACATTGCTGGTAGGACTGCAAATTGGTGCGACCACTCTAGAAAGCACTATAGATATTACTCAGATAATAACTTGGAATAAAACCACCATTTGACCTGGCTATACCACTCCTTATTATAAACCCAAAGGACTTAAAATTAGCGTACTGCAGTGATGCAACCACATTAATGTTTTTAGCAGCTCGATTAACAATAGAAATCTAGGGAACCAACAAAAGTTCCCTTCAACAGATGAGTGGATAAAGAAAATGTGGCATATATACACAATGAAATATTACTCAGCCATAAAGAAAAATGGAATTATGGCATTTGCCATTAAATGGATGGAACTGCAGACTATCATCCTAAGTGAAATAAACCAATCCCCATACACCAAAGGCCAAATGTTATAATATACAATGTTAACACAAAAGAAGCTGGGGGAGGAAAGAAAAGAAGTTCTTTGGAATGATGGGGAGGGAGGAGAGATGGGAATAGGAAAGACAATAGAATGAATTAGAGACAATTTTCCTATGTTCATATAGGAATACATGACGAATGAAACTCCACATCATGTGCAACCACAATAATGGGATCTTAATTAGAATACGTTATACTCCATGTATATCAAAATACATTCTATCATTATGTATATCTATAAAAAAACAAATAAAAAATTACAAAAAAGTATGAGTAAATATATTATTAAATTTCTATATAGTAAAAACTAAAGTCACACATTTTTGTGATATTACTTAGCATTTAATATCATTATTTGATGCATTTTATAGTAAATTAGTGACCTTTGTTAATGACTTCAAAAATTTGTGGTGATTGACATATGATTTCAAATACCCTGACAATCTTAACAAGCTATGTTCCCTCTGGGTAACCTTTCCAGCTGAATTTCAGCAAGGCTTATAGCTCCCTCAACAAAGACAATACAGTAGAAGTGACATAGTTTATTTTCAAAAACTATTGGAAAAGACAATTCATTCTCTCTCTCTCTCTCTCTCTCTCTCTCTCTCTCTCTCTCTCTCTCTCTCTCTCTCTCTCCTGTCCCTGTGTCTATTTTCTGTCTCTTCCTTCCTCTCTTATTCAATTCTCCAAACTCTATAGAATCTGAATCAGTACAGAAGCCTCCAAGATAAACTTTTAGTGGAGAGAGAGAATTGTCCCACTTGTTCCAACCCAAAAAGTCAGTTTGACTTTTTTTGACATTGACTAGAGAAGTGGATGAATGACCTTCCATGATTATATCCCTGCCAACACAGGACCATATCCATCTAAGAAAGCCTGTGTAAAAACCACCTTGCTGAGTACACTCAACACACCAAATTATGAAAGAAGATACCAAAACAAATGTTGCTGTTCTAGTCCTCTACATTTGAGAGCAATTGGTTAAACAGTGATAGATAACTGGAACATTAAATTGACATATTTTTAATTTTACTAATGTAATACTCTTTCAGTTAATACAGAGGTATATAAAGGAGAGACTAAAAATGTAACACTTTGAAAGTAAATATTACACAGAAAATGGAGTCAGTATAACAGAGGCAAATGGTTCATATTCTGTACCTAGTAGCTTTTATACTAGTCCCTACAAAGTGATATAAAGAGACAAAGTATATTAGACATTCTTAGGAGTGTAGCAAAGAGAATAAGTAGAGGCATAGGGCTTATTTTCAGGTTGCTAAAATGCCCTAAACTTGATTGCAGTGATGGTTTTACAATTCTGGGATTGTACTATGTACCACTGAGCTTTATGTTTATTGCTGCATTGTATGATATGTGATTTACAAGAAAACAAAATTGACACTTCCCCCCCCAAAAAAAATTCATTGAAGGAAGTTATCCTTAAATGTTGATTCACCAGGATTATGACTATATTTCTGCTTCTGTACAAAGAAGCTGCAAACAAAAGTAATACGTCACATGCCACTGTTCTTGACATTATTCAAAAGCATCAAGTATAACATAAGAGACATATACATGTAAGGTCATCAACTCTTAACTACAGGAAAGAACACAGAAAGGAATTATGGCACATTTTCATATGGACATGAGGTCATCTACCATTTGCTTTTCCCACTTGGCAGTCAGACACTCTGTCTATTAGTGTATGTATTTACTTAGGTGTGTACAAGTTATATTTTAACTAATGATTTCTGCTTGGATATCAGCAAGAGCAGAGGGAATCCAGTGTGAAAGGAAGACTTGCATCTCACCAGGATGTCTACAAAAATTACTGCAGTTCTGTTCCTGTTACAGCTGAGTAGTCACTTTAGTTCTGGAACTTGTGGGAAGGTGCTTGTGTGGCCAATGGAATACAGCCATTGGATCAATATAAAGACAATATTGGATGAACTAGTTCAGAAAGGTCACGAAGTGACTGTTCTGAAATCCTCAGCTTCCGTTTCTTTTTATGTTGAAGAAGGATCTGCTATTAAATTTGAGACTTACCCTTCAGCAATGTCTAAAACTGACATGGAAGATTTTTACATTGAAGCAATCAGGAAGTTGATTTATGAGCTGCCAAAAGAATCAATTTGGACATACTTTTCACTGTTGCAAGACCTGGTGTGGGAAGATTCTGAATACTTTATGACACTCTGTAAAGAGGTAGTTTTTAACAAGAATCTTATGACAAAACTACGTGAATCCAAGTTTGATGTCATTCTTGCAGATGCATTTGGTCCCTGTGGTGAGCTGCTAGCTGAGCTATTTAAAATACCACTTGTGTATACTCTTCGCTTTTTGTCTGGTTACACGTATGAAAAATATAGTGCAGGACTTTCATTCCCTCCTTCCTATGTGCCTATTCTTATGTCAGAATTAAGTGATCAAATGACTTTCATGGAGCGGATAAAAAATATGCTGTATGTGCTGTATTTTGATTTTTGGTTCCAAACATTTGATGAGAAGAAGTGGAATCAGTTTTACAGTGAAATTTTAGGTAAGCCTATTTTCTAATGGCATGAAAATTCCAAAATTAGTCATGTCTCTGAGGGTGAGCCTGCGGGAGTATGAAGTCAGAGAAGTTAATCTTTTAAATGTGTGGTGATAAAATAAAAAATATTTTATCACAATAATACATCAAACTCAAAACACTATGGAAAAGCTTCAGTTGTAAAGTTAGTTTGAAATATTTAGATACAGCAGGAAGTCACACACACAAAATAAGCCACTGAGGACTTCCCTAGGAAGTCACACACATTTATTACCCTTTTAGTATCCATTTATTTCATCTTCAAAAGCAATAATTTTTAATGTTACTCAATGTCTTCATGAGACTAGAATGTAGTTTGATGACTCCTACAAATATTTCTAGAACAATTATCTATGTAGCATTGAGTAAATCAGCTCTGTATCTGTAGACTAGTTTCCACATTTATAAATTCAAATATTTTGTCACTTAATTCATCTCTTACATTGTGTCTTTCAAGTATGTCCACATAAATATGAGCAACATATATGTTTTTATATATGCACATATGCATACACACACATTAGCTTTATTAAATCACAGAAACTCTTAAACATGTTTGGCTTCATTATTAAAAGTTTTTTCAGATACTTACCAGACATATTCATTTCCACATGATAACTTTCTAATGTCTTATAGCTTTTGTATTCCTTTTCCTGTTCAGGAAGACCCACTACATTATTAGAGACAATGTCAAAAGCAGATATCTGGCTCATTAGAACCTATTGGGATTTGGAATTTCCTCGCCCAACCCTACCAAATGTTGATTTCATTGGAGGACTCCACTGCAGACCTGCCAAACCTCTGCCTAAGGTAAACCTATTCCCATTTAGTTGGTTCTGTTGTCCTTGCATTTTCACCAAGAATGATTCTCTGTTCTCACTCAGAATGTCTCATTCACTGTGAAAAAAAAAGTTATAGGAAATGGGACAAAAGAGATCTGTAGATAGAAATTCTTACATGTCTATGCATATTCACATAACTATGTAAATTTTATTTTTTTAACAGTAGAAAAGCAAAACCTAGGGACTTTTGAGAACTACACAAAGTTTCAGTTAAATTGAGGTCTTTATTTCTCAACATACAAGACAATACCAGTCATTAATTCAAAGAAATGACTAGCATGTACCATAGGAAAATTCTTTATATGTATAGAAACAAAGTAACAGAGTCTCTTCTCCCAAATACCTTACATTCTACATTGAAAGACAGACTGTGAACATGAAAGAGAAATTTTGTGAGAAATATTATAATAGGGAAGGACCAAAGGCATTTCCTGTCTACCCAAGTCTATCGGGGAACCTCAGGAAAACTCCCTGTGGCAAAGTGGGTCACCACACTTTAGTTGTCTTACAGAAAAAGACAGAGAGATATACTGCAGAGTTATCAATGACCATAAATTTTGCATATTTGAAGAATAAATATTAACTTGTACTACTTGTATCTGTAGGATGCTTTTAGCTTTTAATTATAAATTAATTCGGTAAGTATTTAGAATAATACTGCTTATGAAAAACCATAAGAATCTGATGTATTTTTTTAACAAATATTGCACTTTTATCATTCCAACAAACTGGAACGATAATAAAAAGAGAAACAGAGACAAGATGCAGAGGCAGAATGGCCAAGTTGCCCACTTTATTTATATCAATAGGTTACATTAGGTCACTGGCATCAGTAATACATTATTGTTCATTGTGTCATTAGGCAGGATACAGAGTTAGCAATATTATGCAGCTTTTTTCTCAGTTACACACTATAGTTGCAGTGTACAATGTTAGCAGCTTTGTATAGCTCTCAAGAAAATCCATTGTTTAAAGTTTATATGTTTATTGTTTATATGTGGGCAGGTTCAGGCAGCAGAGTTTGTTGAAACATTGTGGTTGTTTAACAAGAGAATTTCTTTATTCCCATGAGCTATGTGCCTAAGATGAAAACTGAGAATGATAAGACTCTACCACAGAGACTCCTCATGCAGGTCATTGGTACAGCAGCTAGGCATTCTGTGTCTTTGCACAGAAACTTCCTAGCCACCAAGCATGCCAAAGTCATGAAGCCATCAGAGACCCAATCCTGTAAGAAATAATAATAAAGAGGAGACAGAGTCAAAGTGCAGAAGCAGGGAAGGTGGAAGAGTGGCTCTTTGTCCAAGTGGCCACATTTATTTATACCAATAGGTTACATCAGGTCATTAGTACCATAACCACATTATTGTTTAGAGTATCAGTAAGGTTGCTTATTCTGCAGTTACATTTCACAATTACAATAAGCAGTATTAGGTGCTTTGTGCAGTTCTCAAGAAAAGCCACTGTCTGAATGTTAGGTGGGCAGCTCCAAGGGCACAGAAGCTTGATGAAATGTTGTAGTTATCTATCAAACAAGTTTTTCTATTCCCAGGAGTATGTGCCTGCAATCAAGGTTGAGGCTTGATGAGGCTCTAAGACAGAGGTCTCAGAGCACTGCCATACCAGCTGAACATAGCACATATATTAACTATATTATTAAATCCTTAGAAAAATTATAGGGCATTCTAAGGGTGGGAAACAGAGTGCCTGAACCCCACTTTCCCCTTGTGTTTTCTCACCATGGGAATGCTTCCCTTTACATTTTCAGGGCCAGAATCCCTATACAATCCCAAACACAGAGCTGTTACAATAAACAGCAATCATTTATTTCACTATTAAGTGATCACTTAAGAGATTCTTTTTGTCTACTCTTTTATTAGCAGTACCATTGTATCTGATCTCATCGAACATTTAAAATCCAAATATAGGTACTTAAAGCCAAACTTTGAGGCTACATGTTGCAATTCAATTCCAAAATCAGACCTAAGAGTAATGAAAGTTTTGGGTAGTTCAATCCTATTTTTAAAAGATTTCTCCATTTGTGTTAAATGGAAATGACAGTGTTAATACAGGAGGAAAGAGAGGATGTCCAGAAAAATAACAAGAAAGATGAAGTTCAGCCTAAGTGCAGGGTGACTGTCAGTGGATGAATGATTACTAAGAACAAACATCAGAAGTCAAGGAAATTTTGGTCAAAACAATAATCCTTGCTGAAGACAGAAAAATAGTACTCAGACATCACAACTGACAAATTTCCTGATGTGCAATTTAAGTGCTTTTAGTGATGGCACAGATATCAAGGACACAGTTGTGATGATTTCTTAGAGCAAAGCATGAAACCTCCCAGCTTCGACTTGTGGGAAATCTTTAGAGAGTCACAAAAAAAAGTCAGAATTTTGCTCCTGGTAGTCTACACCAGGAAGATAGCAGAAACAATGAATACTTTAGTTTGATGAGGAACCTAGAATTGAAAATTTAGTGAGGATGGACACAACATGACACTGTCCAATTTACAGGTTAAAATAACACAAAATAGTGTGTCATGGTATTCCTCTGTGACATGAAATTTACCTACAACCACTCAACTCCATTTCTGAAAAATGATAGGTAAAGTAAGGTAATTCTTCCTGACCAAATATGTTTAATTTCATTGTATTGCATGGATTATTTTCACCAAAGAAGCAAGAATGGAAATTGATCATAAGGCTTTTGAGGTTTGCTTTGCCAGATCTTTCCAAAAGAAATCTCAGATAGACTTCTAAAAGCCTCCTGAGGCTGGGAAACCTGGGAAGCCAAGTTAGGAAACAGAGTTAAACTTCTAATGGCAAGAGCATCTAGCATGTTGTTTCCAAATTCTGTAGAGATTAGAAAAAGTGAAGCCAATAAATGATTAATTTCTATAAAAAAGTATAAACTACAAATTTGTTATGTGGGAAAATACTGTACGGGAAAAGAAAAAACAGTGCCTTGAATCATGAAAACAAAACATCAAATTCCAACAAAATCTCAAACTTAATGTCAAAAATATTATAATCATTCTTTATCAGATCATTCATTTCCATGTCTAATTTAGGCAGGGTCAGCAAACTGCAGTAGTTAAAGATGTGATGAAAGTCCATTTGACAAGCAAATGTTTTAGTGACACGTTTTCTAATAGGACTGTTATATCATTCAATAATTCTTTATCTTTCTTAACAGACACAAATATAATTATGCTTAAAAGCCACATGTAAAAATTAGTGTTTCAGTCTTATATGGAAATGGGCTACACATCTAATAAACAAATATCCCTTAATTTAACTTAGTATATAACTAAGGTATCAAATTAACAAAAAGATTTTGGAAATTGGTTTTAGGAAGACATACTTTTCACACTTAACAGCAAAAATACTAGACCTCATCTCAAATTATTTCCTTGTTAACTAATTGTAACCATAGGTGACTGGTAGACCCAGGTAAAATAAAAATATAAGCTCATATTATACTTATGATGAAAACCAAGTCACACATCTGTTTTTAGTAAACCAATAACATCAAACTAGTCATATTTTCCAAAGACTTACTAAGCCATGTGAATATTGAAAGTATTTGATTTTTTTTACATTTCTGGTAATTTTAGGTATGTGTAATTTATGTAAGTGCTCATTTATCTCACAGTGAGTTGGAATAGAAAGCCATTCAGAGATTTTATATTTTTCATTAGGCATATCATCTAGAGCTGAGAAAATATCATATATATGTAACATGTAACACATACACACATTCATACACACATACAGGCATAAACATGCAGACACACAGATCTCCAGCTTCCATTCTAAAATTTTAGGCATGAATCGGGCAACACTGTAATACAAAACTTACTGCTATTATCTCCATATAATATTTCATCTAAATTGTGTTTCTGATAAAAATGCAACAAGGTAAGATTATATATTCAATATGGAGTACAGATTCTTGGAATTAAAATATGTGTGAAGAAGGCTTTTAAGGGAGTCTTCATTTTATGTGAGGGAGACAAGACATCTTGTGTCCCTCTAAATGTCTTTGAAGCCCATCACTTGGACAACATATTCAGTTTATGTCTAATTAGCCTTTTCCCTTTAAACCTCAAGTAGTTGCTTTGGAGGATCCTGAGTTCCTTGAGAGCCCTTGCTTGAGGCAGAGGTACAAGTGACTGTCACTGCAGGAACAGAGGTGCTAAAGAGGGAAGTGAAAAGTGCAGCTCTGGGCACAGATGGAGGGAGGAGATAGGACCTAGAAGGAGACATAGCAAAGGGTGAAGGGGCCTAAGGAGAACAGTGACATGTTAAAAGAAGAAGAAACAGGAGATGGAAAGTGAAAGTCCACCAAGGAGCATGTTTGGGGATATCTAATGTTTCCCTAAGTAACCTTAAAGATCCAAACTATCTGTACTGAAATTATACCAACAAGAAAGAAAGCAGAGACAGTTGTCAGAACACAAAGTTGGCAGGGGCTTGAAAAGAGCTTTCATTTGATTGATGTGTTCCCATGGGAAAATTAATAAATAGGCCTCAGGACTAGCTAAGCAAAAAGGAATTTTAGAGCCCAGATGTCAGGGAATTATCTCCACTCCAGAGAGACAGCCAGTAAGGTACCCAGCTATCTTTCCATCAAAGATGCCTGTCACTGTAAACAGCTTTTGCTTACCTAGAACTCTAATCTTGCCCCTTAAAACTGAGACTCCTAGGAGACTAGCGTAGCCTCCAATTTCTTGGACTTTAGATCAGCTTAAACAGAATAGTGATGTTCTTGAAAAACATGATCTGCCCTTACCAATGTCAGCAGATGTTTCCTCAGGACAAAGTTTCAGGAGTTTTACTCCCCAATAGGTAGCCAATCAACTAGTGAGGAGTGAAGGCACAGGCTTTAAAGATGCACACTTACAATCCTAAATGAAAGATTAAGCAGTTTGGAGATGAATATGACCCTCTCTGGGGGTTAAAGAAAAAAAATTTAATGATAAACATTAAACACAGTAAGGCGGACTGCATTTTGCATCTACACAGTATGTGCAGACAACACTGCAATTGAATTTTGTAGAAAAGGGAGATAAATTAAGTCCAGTTGTGAACACAGGGAAAAAGATAGATTTGAAGAAAAGGTGTAAGGTAAGGATCAGTGGATAGAAAGTTATTAAGAGAAAACATAAGGGGCTGCAGGGATTCTGGCCAAACTAATCTAATAAGATAGTTGCTGAAGGCAGGTCAGTGGGATATCTGGGGAAGGAGGAGTTTGAGAGACCTGAAAATATCTTAAATCAGATGTAAGATATTAGATATCAGTGTTGGCAGATTCTAGTTAGCTAATTTAACAAGACTCAAATTTAGAGGATTCTTGACAATACAAAGAAGAATACCCAAATACTAAATGCAAAGAGGAAACACAAAAGCCAGCTTTTATAGGAGATGCAATTTTAGATAGGACAACAAACATTTGGTCAAGGAGAAAAAAAAACATTCTCACTAGTCTATAGTGACTATTTCATTTTTTGCTTAAACACACACACACACATATACATACACACACATGTACACACACACACAGAGACAGAGAGAGATGCATACACGTGCATTTATGCATAATAAAGGAAATGTATTTCATATAAGAAATCTCCAACTAAACTAAGCGATTATGTTTTTAAAAAAAAGAAGGATAACATGGGTTGGGGATGTAGCTCACTAGTAAAGCACTTGATTGGCATGTATAAGGCCCTAGATTCAACTTCTGGCAACACACACAGACACACACACACACACACACACACACACACACACACGCCAATACTGAATGGTTTTACTAGTTCCACTTCTGGCTAGATTGTAGAAGAATTGATTGAAGGATCTTCACAAGGTTTTGGCCCAAGGTCAATTATAAAACTCCATTCCTGGAAATGAAGAGGTGGAAATTACCTAGGTAGATGTTAATGAATTTTTTGATAAAATGTACATAAATATCACTAAACCTTAAAAACATTAGGGAATTGGGATAGATGCTACAATACTAAAAAACATTACACTAAGTAATATAAGTCTTTCAAAGAAAAAAGAAATTACTATGAATCCACTTGTATGAATACATGACTAGTCAATTTCAGAGAAGCAGAAAGTAGAAGTAAGGTAGACAATGGACCAGGGGAGTTCTTGCTTAACTTATACAGATTTCCTGTGTAAAAAATAAAAATGTTCTGGATATTGTTTGCATAAAAAATGTGAAATATATGCATGTGTAATACTACAGAATTTTATAACTTTAGAAATGGTTATAACCATATATTATGACTTAATTTTTAAAACAACCCAACATAATTTCTATAAATACTTGATTTATTTCCTTAAATGGTTGTACCAAACCTTACAATACTCTGTGTTCTGTCTTTTCTCTTTTGTAATGGAACAAATTCTTTCCTTTATAGGAAATGGAAGACTTTATCCAGAGCTCTGGAGAGAATGGTGTTGTGGTGTTTTCTCTGGGGTCAATGGTCAATAACATGACTGAAGAAAGGGCCAATGTGATTGCATCAGCCCTTGCCCAAATTCCACAAAAGGTTAGATAAAGTGCCCTAATGGTAGATAACTACTAAATAAGTACCTATTTAGTTATCTTAAACCTTGTAAAGGATATAATTACATATATTTTATCTGTGAAAGATTAAATGTCATTATAGTGCAAATTTATCTGAAAAAATACATTTAAAACAAAAATATATACAGCAAATTCTGAAATAGCACAAAGGATATTTTTGATTAATAATACTTTGACATTAACATTGTGCTCAGAATGAAATAAATTATTCAGGTGCCGTATGAACTTGGTATTTAAAAAGTATTATATGCAGATACACAGTAATCTCCAAATTCTGCTCTTTCATTTCCTTGTTTTGCTTGCAGAACTCCTGAAGACACTGTGCACACTACAGATATAAGAAGCATGGAGTTAAATATTAGTCAGTGATTCCATCAGTGCAATAGCAATAGCAGGCAATAAAAAGTCTGAATAGCATCATACAGCATCATCATCCTATATAATCCTGGCCTTGATACTCCCCCTAAATGTTAGAAGGGGCCTAGTTATGATGATTTTTTGTGCTGCTAGTTAGAGAAAGGAAGGCCAGGCTCACCAACCCTGAGTGCAGGTATCCATAAAAACAAGGAGACTTAGTTTGTCATGGTGGACATGGCCCTATTAATTACTCAAGAAGGAAGATGTAAGAGAAAAGGTGGAGATGGAATCCTGTGAATTAGAAACTGTGAACCTACAAGGACAAAACACTAGTAACCCATGGAGAAAGTGGTTATAGTAATCTTCGTATATCAAAACAAAGGTTAATATTAAATTTAGTAGATATGAATTAGTATAAAATACAGATTTATAAAACAAAATGAAGGTAAATAGTAATTTTTTACACATTATGCTATAGATCTATAATTATCAATTTCTTAAATATTTGTATTTGATATTGATAAACTCATTTGTCTAAGCTACTACTTATATGAAGCTACTATTTATATTAACTTAATTAAATATAAAAATGAATACAGGAAAATTATGTCTCTCTTTGTATACCCATTTCAATAGTTATTATTATTTATTGTTTCTTGATCTCATTTCTTTATCTTGCATAGGATAGGTATTTAAGTATGTGATTTCTTTCTTAATCACTTTCAAATTTTAATATCCTATAATTTGAAATTTAACTCAACTAATAAGAGGCTTGCTTTACCCTAACAGGTCATATGGAGATATGATGGCAAGAAACCAGCTACCTTAGGACCCAATACTCGACTTTACAAATGGATTCCTCAGAATGACCTTCTTGGTAAGACTCAGAATAAATCTCAAAAATATGATTAATATCCAGTTAGAAAAATAAAAATTTAAAAATGTTTTGAAAATTTATTAAGAAAATTTCAAAATAATCTGATTTTTAAAGTTCTCTTTTTAGTCCTAGGGAGAAAGTGAATAAAGAACAACTGTGGGCATTTTATTATACAAAGTCATATTGTTTGTGTTCATAGTCCAAGTATCCTTATTTTAGGGGTAATTACCTCTCACAAAGAATTTTTTGGTCACTTCCTGGATTGTCCCTTATCTCCTATTTCTACAACTTTACACCTACCCTTTGACATAAAGTAGTGCTCTCTGAAATGCCGATAAAAAACAGCCCTCTCTGTTATTACAACTGACTCTGCATGTTCCATATCCTAAAAAAAAAAAAAAAATCCATAATCCTTAAAAAAATTTTTTAGGAAAAGGATAGAATTTAATCCTTATTTACAGGACACTTTAAAATATGAAATTTTACTTAGTAATAGGAAACCCATTTAGAAGACAATCTTTATACATATATACAGTTTGGAACTGTTCTAGTACAGTTTTGTTGTAAAAAGTGCTATAATGACAAACCACATTTACAAAGAGTTTTAGCAGAAAAACAGTAAGACAAATTTATTCCAAACATACTACACAATAAACTTTATGCCTCAGCTGTGTAGCATATAAGTTAAAAGTCCGAGGAGTGCTGTCCTGAACTTGGAAGTTACAGCCTTCAGAGGTAGTTTCTGGCACAACATTCTGATCATCCTCTTTCTCTACTGAAAAACACTTCTCAATCAAGTTTAAGATCTTAATCCTGAAGTTGTACTTCCTAATGAAGTACAGCAAATCCTACCTCTGATTTCATAACCACCAACAACCCACTCCCTGCTGCATTGGACACCCTTCATAGCATGCTCAGGGACATCATTGTTGTTTTAATTGAACACATAAATCCAGGTCCCCTCTTATGTTTGCACAGGTTGGTTGTTCTACCCAGTATGTCCTCCTTCCATTTGTCTAGATAGCAACCTTGTTTTCATTTTTCAGATCTCAGGTAACATACCTACTCTTCCATGTAATCTTCACTTACCTCGCCAGTGGACACAGGTGCCTCTTGCCCCAATAATTGAAAGTATTGTGATATGAATTCATCATTATTCGAATCTATTACCTAGAAAACAATTTATTTTCATTGCTTTACATTACATATTTGACAATTTATTTCTGACATGAATAATTTCCCTTCATTTGTTTCAATCCTAGGTCATCCAAAAACCAAAGCTTTTATAACTCATGGTGGAACCAATGGCATCTATGAGGCCATCTATCATGGGATCCCTCTGGTGGGCATTCCCTTGTTTGCGGATCAACCTGATAATGTCATGCACATGAAAGCCAAAGGAGCAGCTCTTAGACTGAATTTTATTACAATGTCAAGTATGGATTTACTCAGTGCGTTGAATACAGTCATTAATGAACCTTCGTAAGTATAACAAATTTTTCAGTAAAGTAATATTTATATTTAGGTACCCTTGAAAATGAGAAAAGATTTATTCCTCTTTGAGTCTAATGTTAATAACTAAAATTATTGAACTCTTTGAAATGTGCTTTTATTCTCAACCAATCATTTTTACATTGCAAATTAGCCTTACAAATGTACTTAATTAGCAATACTAGTTATTAGTAAAGTGATACTAAAATTTTTTTACTATAAAGCTAAATATAAAGAACACAGGTTTTACTAATATGACAAGAGAACAGAAGGACAATGCAGTTGAAGAAATAATATATTTCCATTTGATACCTAAAATTTCCAAAACTGCCAACATTTTTTAAAAAATTACATACACTTATTTGGTATGGCAGAATAATTTGATACATGTATATAATATGCAATGACCTAATCAGGAAAATTTTTATTTCCATATTCTTAAATATTCATAATGTTTTCTGCTAGGAACTGTCAAACTCTTCTCCTCTAATTCTTTATAATATATATAAGAAATTATAAACAATAGTACACCTATTGTGCTACATACCAGTAGCACTTATTCCTTCTATCTAACTGTAGCGTGTTCTGTGTTTTTCAACTTCTCTTTAGACCCCCTTGCTCCTACAATTCCCAGCCTCTAATTACTCCTTTTCAATAATGTACTTCAATTAAGTCAGCTTTTTAGATTCCACATGAGAATGAGAAAATGCAGTATTTTTCTTTTGGTGCCAGTATATAGGATTTAGCATAATTACTTCCACTTCAATCCTTGTAAGTAGAAATGACAATATTTCATTCTTTTTCATGGCTGAATAAAAGCCAGGTGTGTGTGTGTGTGTGTGTGTGTGTGTGCATGCGCGAGTGTGTGTATTTCCATGTTTGCTTTAGCCATCATCTAACAATGAACAACTCAGTAGATTTATAGCTTGACTATTGTGAATAGTGATGCAGGTAAACATGGAAGTTCAGGACCTCTTTGATAAACTGATTTCGTTTTCATTGTGTTAGTATACAGTAATACGAAAGCTGAATCCTATGGTAGTTCTATTTGCATTATTTAAGGAGACTCCATGTTCTTTTCTTCCATAGTGGCCATACAAATTTGCATTCTTCTCAGTGGACTATAAGAGGTCCCCGTCCTCTTCTACCTCAACAGCGTTTGTTATTTTTTCACTTTTAGATTATGACCATTCAATTCAATGAGATTATCTCTCATTTTTGTTGTTGTTGCTGCTGCTGCTGCTCTTTTTGGCATGCTGAAGATGGGTGTTTTTCAAAGTTTGAGTAGAAAACTACAAAAGAGTTCTGAAATCAACATTGTGGATTGATTGTTGTTTGATTTACATCTCATTGCATGATTAGTAAAGTTGAGCACTTTGTCATATACAATATCTTCTTTTGAAATCAAAAGGTCTATTCTGATCATTTTCTGCTTTTTACAGCAATAATTTGGATTTTTGCTGCTGAGTTTTTAGAATTCCTCACATATTCTAGATATTCATCTTTTCTTACAAGTATTACCTCCCAATTGTGCATGTTTTCTGTTTACTCTCTTGGTGTTAACTTTGCAGTGCAAAAGCTTCTCAATTTAACATAATCCTAATTGTCCTTTTTCCTTTTGTTGCATGTGCATTGGAGTCTCAGCTAAAAAAAAAAAAAAAGTCATTGACAATACTGATTTCTTCAAGTGTTTCCCCTCTACTGAAAATATAAATTTTTCTCCAAAATTGATTTTTACTTTAACAGATTCTATTATATATAACTTATATACCATAAATTTCTTGTTTGAGCTGTAAAAGTCAAATAATTTGGGTTATGTTCACATAGTTCAGAATTCTTCTTCAAGAGATAATTTTATAACAATTTTGTTGTGCCAAAAAGAAATCTCATATATCTTTCAAATAAATCTCTCTTAACCTCCAGCTCTTACTAATTATACATTCAGTCTCTAAAAACTAGCCTTAGACGCACATTTTATACAAATACAACCAGACATACAATGGTAGTCATCTCCAACTGTGTTGTATCACTTACTATATTGTTTTTTTTTAAATTTTGTCCACGTTTAAACAAGTAGAGCTATGTGATTTCTACTTATTGCTGAATAGTATTCTTTGGTGTGGATGTATATAACACATTTTATTTAACCATTTATTACATCATGGACATTTGGGCTGTTTTTAAATTTCGAATATTTGAACATGGTTTGTTTTGTGTGGAAAAAGTTTTTTATTTTTCATTTCTTTTATGTAGTGCCAAAGAGTGGCATTACTCCCTCACATGAGAACTTCATGTTAGTAATTAAATTCCATTCTGTTTGCCAAATAATTGGCAAGATTTTACATTCCTAGAAGTAGTATAGGAGAGTTCTAACTTTTCCACATCACTGCTAAAAGTTGCTATCTTCTGTCTTCTTTTTATAATGCCAATCCTAGTGGTTATGAAGTGGCAACTAATTGTGACCTTGATTTGCACTCCACAGGTTGTTTAAAATGATGAATTGTTGTTCACATGCATACTAGATAATCATGTTTATTCTCTGTACAAATAATTATCCAAGTCTTTAAATCCTTTGTTAATTAGGTACTTGTCTTAAAATTGAACTGTCAGTAGTTTTTATTATGGAGACACATTTATATTGAGATATTTGATTTGTATGTATTTTATTCTATTCTGAATGGATGAGTTCATCATTTTTATAATGGTGTACTTTGGAAAGCAAATAATTTCAATTTCTATAAAATATCTTTTATAATCAAATTTTCTCTTAATACAACAAAAATTGTTCTATAAAATGTGTAGTGCTTAGATTTCTACCATCAAGTCAGCATTGAGCATGACTACCAATACTCATTATTTACGGAAGGTATGACCTATCGGAATACTTTGACAATGGATTACCAAAAAAAAAAAATTTGTTACAATTTTGAATGCTAAAATACTTTAAAATTAGGTGAGAAGGAATAAAAAAACATAATGCAAGGAAAATGGTAAAGAAAATATGGAATAAGTTGGTAGATTTTTATAGTAATATATCAATATCTATCGTAATATTAACTATATCATTAAAAGATAATCAAACTGGATTTTAAAAACCCTTCATATACTCTTTTTCTGAGATATGTTTAAATTAATTACATAGAAATTCTATGAGTAAAGAGATAAAAGATTTTAAGTGTCAATCAAGGTGTTGCAGCTGGGCATGGTAGTGCAAGCCTGTAACTCAGTAATTTCTGAAGCAGAAACATGATTGTGAGCTCAAGGCAAGCCTCAGCAACTTAAAAAGACCCTATCTCAAAGTAAAATATAAGAAGGATTAGAGTAGTGGATGGCCCCTGAGTTCAATCATTACTAACACAAAATAAATAAATAAGCTATTGTAGCTATATTACTGTCAGAGAGAGTAGACAAAACTAAATATGAAAAGAATATTTCTTCATTTAGAAGTCATTCAATATAAAATAGACCTATTAATGAAATTTTACATAAAAATATAAAATGTAAGTGCACAGGTCTATAGTCATAATATGAAGTTTTTAAAAACTTTTATCGATAACAGAAAATGATGGAAAATAATATTCATATTTGAAGAACCTGATATATTTGGGTATGCCATAAAACTGCCCAGAAATGATTTGAATCTAAAGAATACATTTTCCAGTCATATTGGAATTAAATCAGAAAAAAAAAATTAGAGAAAAAATTAACTAAAAAAAATAAATAAAAAATTAACTAAAAACCCTCTAGGTTTTGAAAACTAAGTAATATACGTCTAAGTAATTTAGATTCCATAAAGAAATCACAATTATACTTGCATTTTTATATCACCAATACCACTCCCAGGCATATAAGCAATAGAACTATATGAATATTTAAAATACTCTGTATATTAATTAATATTGTCAAAATGGCCATACTACCGAAAGCATTATACAGATTTAATGCAATTCCAATTAAAATCCCAATGACATTCTTCATAGAAATATAAAAAGCAATCATGAAATTTATTTGGAAAAATGAAAGGTCCAGAATAGCCAAAGCAATCTTTAGTAAGAAGAGTGAAGCAGGAGGAATCCCAATACCACACCTTAAACTATACTACAAAGCTATAGTAACAAAAAGGCATGATATTGGCACCAGAATAGACATGTAGACGAATGGTACAGATAGAAGACACAGAGACAAACCCACATAAACACAGTTATCTCACTCTAGACAAAGGTGCCAAAAACAAACAGGAAAATAGATAGCCTCTCCAACAAATGGTGCTAGGAAAACTGGAAATATATATGCAGTAAACTAAAACTAAACCCCTCTCACCATGCACAAAACTCAACTCAAAGTGGATCAAGTATCTCAGAATTAGACCAGAGACCCTATATCTAATAGAAGAAAATGTAGGCCCAAATCATAATGTCAGATTAGGCCCTGACATCTTTAACAAATCTCCTAAAGTGCAAGAAATAAAATGAAGAACCAATAAATAGTATGGATTCAAACGGAAAAACTTCTTCTCTGTGAAAAGAAACCATTAATGAGTGAAGAGAGAGCCTATATTTTGGAGCAAATTTTTGCCACACTCAAGACGGATAGAGCACCAATATCCAGGATATATAAAGAGCTCAAAAAGCTTAACACCAACAAACAAACAAACAACCCAATCAATAAATGGGCTAGGGAGCTGAACAGAGACTTCTCAGAAGAAGATATACGATTGATCAACAAATACATAAAAAATGTTCAACATATCTAGGAATTAGAGGAATGCAAATCAAAACTATTCTAAGACTTAATCTCATGCCAGTCAGAAAGGCAGTTATTAAGAATACAAGCAACAGTAAGTATTGGCAAGGATGTAAGGGAAAAGGCACACTCATACTTTGCTGGTGGGATTGCAAATTTGTGCAAACAATCTGGGAAGCAGTATGGAGATTCCTTGGAAAATTTGAAGTGGAGCCACCATTTGACTCAGCTATCCCCCTCCTTGGTCTATACCCAAAGGACTTAAAAACAGCATACTACAGTGATGAAGCCACTTCAATGTTTATACCAGCAAAATTCACAATAACCAAACTATGGAAACAACCTAGATGCCCTTCAATAGATGGATGGATAACAAAACTGTGGAATATTATACACAATGGAATATTACTTAGCATTAAAAAAGATTGAAATTTTGGGATTTGCAGGTAAATGGATGGAGTTTGAGAAATCATGATAAGCAAAATAAACAAATTCCAAAAAAACAGGGCCTGAATGTTTTCTCTGATAATGATTGCTAATGCAAAATGGATGGGGCATGGGATGAGTGCAAGAATTTGAGATGGGGCAAAGGAGAGGGGACAGAAAGAATGGGTGCAGAAAAGTTGGTGGACTGAGATAGACATTGAGGGCTTCAGGAGAAAAACTGAAAACAAAAAATTGTGTCTGTAACTTAATATGCACAGGAAAAATGATAGGAGAGAACATTTCTAGTATATGAGCTTCTGTGGTCTAGTAGTGATAGACCCAGCCTGATTTTCTCTTAAAATTGGGAGCCATCTCACCACAAAGCCATGAAAAGATAAATTCGGCTTTACTATAAATTACTGCAAATTCTGAACTAGCTTGGAATGCCTGCCTTGACCTCACCCATGCCTGGTTCTCTCTGACCAGATAGTAGCCCTCTCTGAAACTTCAGTGACGCCTCACAAATCTTGGCCTTCCCTGGCCAGATAAGGACCCTCTCTGAGGCTCTAATGACCATCATAAATTCTGACGTCGGGGCCAGCAAAAATGTAAACTAGCCTTTGTGTTATGCTCCTCAGAGTTTTGTTATCTGTAACCTCCCTTCTGTAACTTTCTGGGCTATAAGTCTGGGCTGCAAGAAAGCTGTGGGGCTGTCTTGTTCCCATGGTTTTGGTGGTAGAGGCAGCCCGGCCAGTCGAAATAATAAGCTTACTTTAATTTGATTTTAATTGGAGTCAGTGGTCTTTTCTTGTGTCCTGGTCTAACAGAGTTCCAAAGAGTATATCTGGATGTTATTCTAAATATGATTATGAGTGAAAATCTTTGAGCAAGTGTTATAATCTGAAATGGATACTAGGTAGAAATTAGACAGTAGAGAGCAATAAAAAAGATTAAAAACAGAGAGACTGATTAAAAGTCATTTCACCCACTATGACAATTTCTCTTCAAAGACTTCAAGATGATCATTTCAACTACAATTAACTATCTTATAGTGCTTAGAATGAATGGCTTATTATCATTTTATCTGAAGCAATCAACCTTCCATTTTCTTTTGGAAAATATTTGCCCATAAGAAAATCCCAAAATAAAAGTTAAACTTTCTATGATGATCTAACATCTTTAACAGCAACAAAAACAAAAGTCTATGGATATTCTTTGCATTTGTGTGTAGTACTGAGAATTGAACTCAGGTGCATTGTTCATGATAGGCAAATGTTCTACCACTGAGCTACATCATCAGCCCACTTTGTTGAATTTTGAGACAATGTCTTGCTAAGTTGCCCAGACTTAGCCTTGAACTTACTATTCTGCTTCAGCCTCCCAAAGAGCTGGGATACAGGCCTGTGTCACCAACCTGGCTCTTCTGTGGCTACCTAAGGCACTTGTTTAGATTCAGTTTTATGAACATTTCTAAAAGCCTTACATAGACTTAATATACTTATGCAAATTAAGTTGCTTTAAATGTTGGTGTCTTATGGTTTGTCCTTTAGATATAAAGAGAATGCTATGAGGCTATCAAGAATTCACCATGAACAGCCAGTGAAGCCTCTGGATCGAGCTGTCTTCTGGATTGAGTTTGTCATGTGCCACAAAGGAGCTAAACACCTCCGGGTTGCTGCCCATGACCTCTCCTGGTTCCAGTACTACTCTTTGGATGTGATTGGGTTCCTGCTGGCCTGTGTGGCAGCTGTGATATTTATCATCATCAAATGCTGTCTGTTTTGTTGCCAGAAGTTTACTAAAACAGGAAAGAAGAAGAAAAGGGCATAGTTGCATCTAGACCCAAAGCTGGGAGTCCTGTCAGATGGACCTCCTCTAGTTCAACTTCACAAGAAAAGATTGTGAATCAGCCTCCTCTTCTGCTTATAAAATCACTTTTAAAACTTATCATGATTTAATTTCACTTGGGTGTAGAGTTTTGTAGTGTTAACTTTTTCGGAATAAGGTATTCAATACTTAAAATTGTGTGTCAAGATTCACCCTTCTCTTTTGTTTTGGGAGACTGGTAGTGCTGGCTTGTACATCCAGCCTTAGCATTATTTCTCTTCAGGACCTGAGAAGACTTTTATCTTCTTCTTGCTGAAGTCATTTCCAAAAAAGGTATGTCAAATACGAAATATACTGTTTCCTACCTACACATTTATTCTGTTGTCTTTTAACCACGTAAAAGTAATGATCTGGTTACACTGATTCTCATATTCAGTCTTTGGAAAGAGATGTAAGATATCAATTATAAGTTATGATAATTTAGAACTGGTAGTAGAATTAGTAAAAATACTTACTGCTTTTTCATTTCTTCCCAATGTTTTTCCAAAACAAGACACAGGATACAAGTCCATTGTGAGATACTTGATTTGCAAATATTTTTCCATTGCAGAATGAAAGACTCACCTACTATGAATACACAGATTTATTTCTTCATAGTGCACTTTGAATCATGTAAATATCTAATTTTAGTTAAATAGTTCTTTAATTACCAAGATTTCCCTTATTCTAATGGAAGTGACAATGTTAAGTACATTGTGCCATGTGTATCTATATTCAAGTCAACATTCATTACAACTATTACACTAATCTTACTGTATAAGAAGGTCATCTCCTAAAGGAACACTTTAACAATGCATGAACAAAAAATAGTAATAAATTTCAGTGGAAAAGTACTTTAAAATTCAAGAAAACAATAGAATGGAAATATAATTCAGGTGAGAAAAACAGTAAGTGAATATAAAATAAAATGGTGAATTCAACTGTGAAGATATTACAGTTTACATTAATTATAAAAACTGGAATTACTATCAGACAAAGAATGTAAGATCATATTTTTTTAAAATTAACTATCTACCCTGTTTATAAGACATGCTGAATTTAAGTATACAGGAAGGCTGTGAGTAAAAAAGTAAGAAAAATCCTACTGAACCCATAACCAAAATAAGCAATTTTACCTCCAATAATATTACCATTGTTTTCCAAAATAACAAATAAAATTAAATATTAATATTTTTACATTATTATTTGAAGTCATTTTAAAGCATACCATTCTCAATTTTATGCACCTACTAAATAAACTTCAAATTAAATAAGTCTAAGTGAACAAAAAAAAGAATACACAGAATCTATTGACATAATAAAATGATATTGAATACCTTTACAATAAGATATAAATTATTTTAAAATTAATAAATATGGGCTAGGATTATAGCTCAGTGGTATGCCTCGCATGCATGAGACCCTGGGTTCGATCCTCAGCATCACATAAAAATAAATAAATAAATAGTATAAAAAATTAATAAATATAAGTGCACATTAGACTGATAGAATGTAATGAATGTAACCTAAGTGATGAATGTATATTTATGACAAGAAAACTTAGTAGATTTGGAAAGGTAGAAATCATAAATAATATATTGTGCAGATACACAGGATTTAAGTGAGGAAACAAAAAATATTTAACTAAAATAACCACATCTGGATATTAATCTAAATACATGAGGATCCATGTGGAAACTTTAGTCACACTAGTATCCAAAGCTGACATGTGTTTAATCAAAAATGATCTTTCTGGCAAAAGGTAGAAGAGAAGAGAAAAAATATAATTGTTAAAAGTCATTTCACCCACCCTGACAAAATGCCTCTTCAAAAAGGTCAAGATGATATTTTCAAATAGCATTTAACCATTTCACTTACCATTCTTAGAATGGTTTACTACGACTTGGTCTCTAGAAAAGATTAAGCTTCCCACTTGACATTCCATTTTAACTTTGGAAATATTTATGCACCAGAAATCTCCAACTTAAAGAGATTGTACTACTTTGAATTCACTCTTTTCAAGCACAATTTTTGTTTTAATTACATTTGAACTTGAAATGGAAGTAAAGAAATAAATAAACCTCCAACTTAGAAGCCAAGTTGTCCAAGACAACAGTTCAAAGTACAATACTTTTAAGGCTGTTCTATGGCACTTATTTGACCCACTTTTGTAAACTCAAAGAACATTTTAGAGACTTGAAAAGTTCAACCAATTAACTAGCTTTAAAAATTGGTGTCTTATGATTTTCCTTTGAGATAAAGAGAATGCTGTTAGATTATCAATAATTCATCGTAAGCATCCAGTTGAGCTATCATCTGGATCAAGTTTGTCATGTGCCACAAAGAAACTAAATACCTTTGGTTGTTGCTCATGACTTCTCCTGGTTCCAGTACTACTCTTTAGATGTGGTTGTGTTTCTGCTGGCCCGTGTGGCAAATGTGATGTTCATCATCACTAAATGCTGTCTGTTTTGTTGCCAAAAGTTTGCTAAACCAGGAAAGAAGCAAAAAAAAGGAGAAGTTTATTCAGCCTGAACCTGGGAGTCCTAACAGATGGACTTCTTCTAGTGTATTCCAGCAAAAAGCTGTTACAATGCTAGACTCCCTACTGTTGTGAGAAATTTTCACAACCTACCATAATTAACTCAAATTTCTTTTCCAGAATTTTGATTCCTGGTTAAGGAGTATAAATATTTCAAGTGAAAGAAATATCAAACATTGGAGAAGAAAAAACTATATGAACCTATGTAGAAATTTAATAGTGTAATTTATTCTTCATACCAATAAACCTATTGAGCTTAATTATAATTATTCTTTGAGATAAGACCAGTAAGGATTCACTCAGAGTATCAATATGGTTTCTCAAATATTTAGCCTGCCTTAACTTAATTTTAGTACAGAATTTTGTACATTTAACTTTCTTAAAGAAAACACTCAATAATTTCAATTGTGTAAAAAGACTAAATCTTTCTATTGGATTTCAGAAACCAGTATTTCTGCTGAATTTTACTATAAACCCAGCCTCAGCATAACTTCTCTCTGAGCATCTGGAAGTATGTTTGCCTAGTTTCAGCTAAGTCACTTCTCAATAGAATGTGTATGGAATTAGAAACATAATGATTTTTATCTGCTTTCTACAGTTGAGCTATTGAAGAAAATATTTGATTTCAGTAGCTTATTATTATTTACTTGTAATCCTTCAAATAAATTCAACTGGTTGCCCACTCTCATAATCATACTTTGGACATAGATACTAGGTCTCAATTATAGGTTGTGCTAATACACAACAGGAACAGGAAAGAAACTTGCTCTCACCTCAAATAGGACAAAATGCTATCTACATTTGTTACAGTTATATTGTGAAATGTACTAAGTTTTGTAGACAGTTTGCAATTATGTTTACTGTTCTATAATTTGTAATTATGAAGAGCTTGTCTAATTTTTCTCTCTTTTCTCAGTAGCTAATTGCCTCATCCCACCCATAACTCTAAAAAGGGATCTAAATCATTTGGAATGACTGAAAAATAAAATCTTTATGCTTTTCCTTCAAACCTCAGCTTGTTATCTACTATAATAATTACTAACACTGTAAGCAATATAAAAAATATATAAATTGTGTGGAAAATAGATAAATAAACCACAAGTAGTCCAAAAGGCTGTCCTTTAAGGAAAACGTCACAGAACATTTTTACGATCAAAGTGGACCAAAACTGAGGAATAGTAATTTTTTTAAGTCAGCTTTTTCACTGGCTCATTTCTTCTGTGCTCCAGGTGAGGCAGAACATCCTGTTGGGAGAGTGTGCTGGAAGGAAGCAGCTCACATCATAACCAGGACACAGAGAGAGAGAGAGAGAGAGAGAGACTCCACTTGCTACATACAAAATATATACCCCAAAGCCAGGCCACCATTATCTGCCACCTACAGCTACACACCACCTGCCTTCAATTACCTTTCAATGAATCCCATCAGGTCATTATTTCACTGATTGGCTTAAGGATCTCACAGCCCAATCATTTCCCCTCTGAACCATCTCATATTGTCTCTCAAATGAGCTTTTGGAGAACCTCTCACACCCAAACTACAACAGTTAATTCTCCCTTTTGATATGAAGACCACCATCCAAGCCTCACAAGAAACAATCTTTGTTATATGTTATTAATTAAAATAAATATTAAAACCTATTTTTATATCTTTCTGTCACTTCTTTATTCATGCATTATAGTATACAAGCTGGTAGCATTTGATATGACATATCTGTACATGTACACAAAGACACAATATGACCATATAAGTTGGTCAGTATCACTTCCCAGCATTTCCCACCGCCCTTTTCTCCTCTGATCCTTTGGTTCCTTCCCTCTCCTGATCTCCCACTGATTTTCATGAGATTCACACCAGTCTTTCCTTTTCCTCTCTAGCTTCCACATATGAGAGAAAACATAAAACCCTTGATTTTCTGAGTTTGACTTATTTTGTCTAACAAAATTATCTCCAATTCCATCCATTTTCATGCAAATGACATAATTATTTATGGTTGAATAACACACTTCATTATGTATATATACCACATTTTCTTTATCTATTCATTCATTGGCAGGCACCTAAGCTGGTTATATAATTTGGCTATTGTGAATTGTGCTGCTTAAAATATGAGTATCCAGGTATCACTGTATTAAGATGACTTTAATTCTTTGGGGGTAAGTATTAAGAAGTTGTATAGCTGGGTAATATGATGGTTTCATGCCTAGCCTTTGAGGAACCTCCATATTGACATCCATATGATTGTACTAGTTGACAATCCCATCAACAGTGTTTCTTTTTTCCATATTTTATTCAGTATTTGTTATTCTTTTTATTATTGAAGACTACCATTCTGACTTGTTTGAAATGTAATCTCAGTGAAGTTTTGTTTTGCATTTCCATGAAGGTTAAAGACATCAAACATTCTTTTTCCATATTGTTGTTAGTCATGCACATGTCTTCTTTTAAGAAGTATATGTTTAATTCATTTGCTGATTTAATAATTTGGTTATTTAGTATACATTTTGTTGAGTAATTTCTACATTTACATATTAATCCTTTGTCAGAAGAGAGCTAGCAAAGATTTTTTCCTATTCTCTAGGTTCTCTTTGCACAATTCTAATGGTTTCCTTTGTTGTGTGTAGAAGCTATCTAATTTGATACCTTCCCATTTATTAACTCTTGGTATTATTTCCTGAGCTTTAGGGCTTCTATTGAGAAAGTTGTTCCCTATGCCTATACGGTGAAGTGTTGATCCTTCATTTTCTTCAAGGAGTTCCATAGTTTCTGGTCTAATTCCTAGGTCTTTGATCCACTTGTGGTTAATTTTTGTGTAGGGTGGAACAAAAGGGTATAATTTCATTCTTCTACACATGATGAGTCATTTTCCCAACATAATTTGTAGAAAAGGCAATCTTTTCTCCAATGTATAGTTTTGGCACCTTTGTCAAGAATTAGATGACTGTTCATATGTGTGGTTTTCTCTGTATCTTCATCTCCGTACCAATGGTATATGTGTTTTATGTTAATACTGTGCAGTTTTTGTTACTATAGCTCTGTAGTATAATTTGAAGTCAGACATTGTGTTGCTTTTAGCATTGCTTTCTGGGATCAGAATTACTTTGGGTATCCTACGACTTTGATAATGCCAAATAAATTTTAGGACTCTCTTTTTTTCTAGTTCTGTGAAGAATGCCATTTTTTGGTACTTTTATAGGGATTTCACTGAATCTGTATATTACTTTTGGTTATATGGCCAAGATTAGTATTCATCAAGTAGTTATAAATCTTACAAATCACCAAACAAAAGTATGAATAGTCATGTATACAAATAGATGAAGGAGATGGATAGGCAATTCACACAAGTGAAAATGGCTACTAACATGTAAAAATAACAACTGTCACAAATGGAAATTGAAGGTACACAATAAAATTCAGTAAATTTCAATAAATCTTGTAAGTACATTATAAGTACATGGAACATACCTCAACACAATTAAAGCTATATATTCAAAACACACAGTTAACATGATATTGAATAGGAAAAAGTTGATTTTTTTCCTCTAAGTCTGGAAGCGAAAAAAGGATGTTCACTTTCACCACTCTTACCCAATATAATATTGGAAGTTCAACTCAGAATGATTAATCAAAGAAAGAAAGTTCTTTGAAATTGGAAAAGGAGAAGTCAAACTATCACCTTTTTGATTCCACATGATCTTGCATAGAGCAAAGCTTACTCACTCCACCAGAAATCTTTTGAATGAAAAAGAACAGATGAAGTATTCTTGATAACGTTAGTGGATAAAAGATGAATATACAAGAGTGGCTAATATTTCTAAATACCAATAAGAAACTACGTGAAAAATCAAGAAATCAATCCAATATACAATAGTTTTAAACAATAATTATCTAAAAATGAATTTAACATGAAAGATAAAAGAATTATAAACTATAATCACAAAATAAAATATATAGAGAAAATATATAGAAAAAATTAGTAATGCATTGAGATTCAAAAAAACTCACAAAGTCTAGAAGTGAAGGAGCAGAAACATTGTAGAAAAAGCTAAATGTTAAAAATTAAGAAAACTAAAATTAAGAAAGAAAGAAGATGTGGAAATGAAACAGTAAAAGACAATAGAGAATGCATGAAAATATCTCACTGAAGTTAAATGAAAATCTGGAACAACTATGAAAAAATAACATAATAAACAATAAAATGTGTGTAGGAAAAGAAAAGGGAAAAAAAAGAAATCAAGGAAAGTATTCCCCTTGAGGTGTTTGAATTCAAGAAGCTCCTTTCTAGGCCCTCTGATATTTGAAATTAACTAGGTATGGGTCATGAGGTGGGGTACTAGGCCACTGCTGAGCTCCCATCAAACACATTGTTGTATACATAATCTGAGCCTGGCCACATGTTCTCTTCCAGGCTACTCATTGGTGTCTTGTCTGCTGTGGAACTCAGTAGATTCCCATGAATTTGAATGCATATCTAGAACTACTATTAGTCCTTATGAACTTCAGCATTATGTATGCTAAGCAGACATTCAAGCAATACACTTGGGTTTTTAACCTTGAACACCAGGGAACAAGGACTTTATTCTAATTTTTAAGACTAGTCTCAAAAGCATGCAATAAAAGAACCACATATAGGGGCTGATTAGAAATAAATAAATGTTTAAATATTTATGACCCTGAAATGGTAATATGTGGTACAAATGCACAAATAAATTTCAATGGAAAAATTGGACTTCATGAAACTTAAAATTTTTCTACATGAAAGAGCACAATCAATAAAATAAATGAAAAAATGACTATTATTTCCAAATCATACATCTGGTTATGGATTTGCATCAAGAATATATAAAGAAAGTTAGCAACTCAATAATAAGTATATCACGAAATAAAAAATGACCAAAAACTCTGAATAGACATATCTTCAAGAAAAATTTTCAAAAGGTCAATGAAAACATATGCAATCACCTGGAAAAATATTATTACCAGTAGTACAAGGAAATTCAGAAAGAACCATATTGAGATATCTGACTCATACCATAGTTATAATAAAATTAATAATAAAGTGTTAGCAGTGAGATATTAAAACACTCATTCAATGCTGGTTAGAATGGAAATTAAAACACTCATTCAATGCTGGTTAGAGGAAGGAGTCATTCTGGCCCTCAAAGGATAAACAGAGTTTTCAAAAGACCCAATAATTTGAATTTAACTATATACCAAAAAGAAATGAAAACATGTGCAAATAAAACTATTAAATAAGCATTAATAAATAAGATCATTCATAATAGCCCAAGGTTGGGAAAAAATTAGTGTGCAAAAACTTAAAATGTGATCTATTTTACACTAAGAGTTGTTATTTGGCTTTAATAGGAAGCACACAAACATTAACAGTGGGCACAGTAGTTTAAGGTAATAATTCTATAAAGTAGGACCATTGAGCTGATACCCACATGCTTTCATTTTTACACACACACACAAAATTTAACTGCTGGTTTAACTTAATAGATTATGTTATATTCCTCAGCAAAGAAGCTGTTATCTGCACAAGAAATGCAGGTCCAAAATGCCAATAAGAATACAAGGTACCCTGTGGGAAGGGAGAGGTGGAATTTTATGAGCTTTACAAAGACCTGGTTACAAAACTTAAGGAGATAAGGATAATTACCTGTAACCTTAAAAATATTTTAGGAGCAGGTTGCAACCACAACAGGTCAGCATAGTTCAAAGTCACCTAGAATTGCCTTAGCATCCCTATTTCCTTTTTACTGTCCCTTCAATAAATGTATGTGTGCTACTCTGAGCAACATGTATAAAATATTTCCAGCATGACCATAAAAATCAGGAGAGAAAGGATTTCCATGGTTGCCTCAGTTCAGTGGCATAGCTCAGGCCCTGTCACAGCATGAAAATGAATGAAGTCTTGTCACATGTTGAAATATCGATAAGTGACATAATTTTAAGTATTGATATAAATCACCAAAACCCATGACAATTATTTGAAAATGTTGAAATCAATCATAATCCATATATTATATAACAATTATTTGAAATGCCACCAGAATAAGCTTATTTATAGAGAGAGGAAATTGATTACATGTTACCTAGGAATGAGGGATGTGGAATGGTTAGAGGTACTGGGAAAGTTTGGATTGTTAAATGCCTCAACATTGAATGTTAACTGAGGTTTACAATTCTGAGATTCTATTCTGAAATTTAAAAATTGAACGGTATACTTAAAAATGGTGAGTTTCATCCTATGTGAATTATAAGCAAACAAAGATTTTACTTAAAAAACAATCTGTTAAACAATGATCTATAAGAAATGTTGATTCAACTATGTATTTACTTTAGTTCCAGCCAAGGAATCTATAGGAACAAGTCATCTCACTTGCAACCATTCCTCACACTATTCTAAAACTTTTAACATAAGATAGGTACATTGCACATGCAGGATAATCGATTCTTAACTGCAGGAAAGCACGTATAATCATGAAAGAGTCATTACACATACACAAGCAGGAAGTCACCTAATGATTTTTCAAAGTCACCTTTGATTTTTCTACTTGGCATCCAGGTATACTAAATGTTCACTTATGTATTTACTTTTATATGTACGAGTTACTTTTTAACCAAATAATGATTTCTTCTTGGATATTTGCAAGAGCAGAGGGAATTCACTGTGAAAGGAAGCCTTGCATTTCACCAGGATGTCTATGAAAATGACTGTAGTTCTGTGCCTGTTACAGCTCTTACACTTTGGTTCTGGAAGTTGTGGAAAAGTGCTGGTGTGGGCAATGGAATACAACCATTGGATCAATATGAAGACAATACTGGAGGAGCTCATACAGAGGGGGCATGAGGTGACTGTTTTGAGACCTTCAGGTTCCATTTTTGTGGATGGTGACAAATCATCTGCCATTAAGTTTGAGAAGTATGCTTCATCATTTTCAAGAGAATATATAGAGAATTTTTATACTCAATCACTTGGTATAATTATTTATGAAACAGTGAAAAATCCATTTTGGAAATATTCAAGATTTCAAAAAATTATGAGTCAGTTTTCTGATTATGTAGAGACTATATGTAGAGATGCAGTTTTGAACAAGAAACTTATGGCAAAACTATAAGAATCAAGGTTTGATGTCATTCTTTCAGATGCCATTTGTCCCTGTGATGAGCTGCTGGCAGAAATTCTTCAAAAACCATTTGTTTGCAGTCTCTGCTTATCGCCTGGTTACAAATTTAATAATTATAGTAGGGAACTACTCTTTTCTCCTTCCTATGTGCCTGTTATATTTTCAGGATTAAGCAATCAAATGACATTTGTTGAGCGGGTAAAATATATGCTCTACGTTCTTTATTTTGATTCTTGGTTCAAATTATTTAATGAGAAGAGATGGAATCAGTTTTACAGTGAGATACTGGGTGATTTGCAAACATGTTCTTCCATTTCAAAGTGGAAAATCCATCTACTATAGAGGGATCCATCAATTTCTTCATAGTGCACTTTGATGCATGAAAATGTTTTATTTTAGTTAAATAATTCTTTAATTATCAAAATTTCCCCAATTCAAATGGAAATGCAATGTAAAGTACAAAGTGCCTAGCATATCTACAATAAATTCAACATTTCATCACAATGATCAGTAATATTACTGTATAAGGAAAACATCACCTAAAAGAACACTTTAATAATGCGTGAACAAAAACAAAATAGTAATAAGATTCAATGGAATAGTGCTTTTTAAAGTATCAAGAAGTAAATAGAATGGGAATGAAACATAGGTCAGAAAAACAGAAAATGAATCAAAAATTAAAAAGTTAATTCAACTGTGAAGGTATTAATGCTTACATTAATTATAAAAACCAGAATTATTATCAAAGACCATATTTTTAAAACTAATTCAACTAACTAAACCTGGTTTATAAGACATAATAAATTTAAGTATACAATAAAACCATGAGTGAAAATGTAAGACAAATCCCAATGAAGCCATAATCAATGTAAGCTATTTTACTTCTACTACTATTACCAAAATAGTGCAAAATAACCTCTAAAAATAAATACTAATAATTATTCAAATATTATTTCATAAGCCATTCCAAACAATACCATTCTAAATTTTATGCATCTACTAAATAAGAGTAAACAAGTCTAAATAACAAAAAGAAAGTACACACAGAATGTGTAATAATAAATGATTTTGAACACTTTTGTAATAACTTAGAAATTATTTTAAAAATTAATAAATACAAGTGCATATAAAATTTGTAGAACCTGATAAATGTAGCTTAAGTGATGAATGTATATTTATGCCATGAAACCTACTCAGTACATTTTTAAAAAACAAAATCATAAATAATATATTGTTCAAACATGCAGTAATTAAGTGAGGAAACAAGTATATAAATATTGAACTGGATATTAATCTAAATACATGGGGAGCCATATGAAAATTTTGGTCACATCAGTATTAAAAGCTGACATGTTTTTAATCAAAAAGGATCTTTCTGGGTATTGAGCGAAAATACACAGCAACAGGTAGAATAGAAGAGCAAAATAGAATTGATCGAAGTCATTTCACCCAACATGACACAATACCTCTTCAAAAACATCAAGATGATCATTTTTAAATAGTGTTTAACCATATCACTTACCACACTGAAAATTGTGTACTTCCACTTGTTCTACTAGGTAATATTACCTTTCCCACCTGACCTTCCATTTTCACTTTGGAAAATATTTGTCCAACACAAATCTCCAACTTAAGGAGCTTGAATGACTTCAAACCCATTCTATATAATCACCATTTTAATTACATTTGAACTTTGAAATGGAAGTAAATAAATAAATCACCATTTTAGAAGCTGAATTTCTCAAGACAACAGAATTTTAAAAAAAAGAAAATTCTTCTATGGCTGTTCTATGACACTTATTTGACCCAGTTTTGTGAAACTTTCAAAGAACCTTTTGATAGACCCAACCTGATCTCTTCTTAAAAATGGGAGCCATCTCACCACAAAGCCGTGAAAAGATAATTTCGGCTTTACTATAAATTACTGCAAATTCCGAACCTGCTTGGAATGCCTGCCTGTGCCTTGAACTCACCCATGCCTGGCTCTCTGACCAGAGAGCAGCCCTCTCTGAAACTTTAGTGACGCCTCACAAATCTTGGCCTTCCCTGGCCAGATAACAACCCTCTGAGGCTCTAATGACCTTCATAAATTCTGATGTCGGGGCCAGCAAAAATGTAAACTACCATTAGTATTTTGCTCGTCAGAGTTTTGTTATCTGTAACCCCCCTTTGTGTGACTTTCTGGGCTATAAGTCTGGGCTGCAGGAAAGATGCGGCTGCTGTCTTGTTCCCGCGGTTTTGGGTGGGAGAGGCAGCCCGGACGGTTGAAATAATAAGCTTGTTTTAATTTGATTTTAATTGGAGTCAGTGGTCTTTTCTTGCGTCCTGGTCTAACACTTTCAGGGACTTAAAAATTTAGGCCAATTAACTTTTTTTAAAATATTGGTATCTTATGATTGTTGTATAGATATAAAGAGAATGTTATGAGATTATCAAGAATTCACCATGAACAGCCAGTGAAGCCTCTGGACCGAGCTGTGTTCTGGATCGAGTTTGTCATGCGCCACAAAGGAGCTAAACACCTCTGGGTTGCTGCCCATGACCTCTCCTGGTTCCAGAACTACTCTTTGGATGTGCTTGGGTTCCTGCTGGCCTGTGTGGCCACTGTGATGTTCGTCATCACCAAATGCTGTCTGTTTTGTTGTCAGAAGTTTGCTAAAACAGAAAAGAAGAAAAAAGAGGAATAGTTTATTCAGCCTGAACCTGGAAGTCCTCACAGACAGGCATTTCCAGTTACTCCAGCAACAAGAGGATACAATGCTAGACTCTCTATTGCCTGTGAGAAAACAAATTTTCACAACCTACCTAATGAATTCAAAGGTTTTTTTTTTCTTGAGATTTCATTCCTGGTCGAGGGGTATAAACATTTCAGGTGAAAGAAAAATCAAACATCAGGAAAGATTAAACTATATAAATCTACCTAGAAATTGAATATTATAATTTATTAGTCATACTCAAAAACTTGATGAGCTTAATTATGATTATTCTTTGAGATAAGACTAGTAAGTATTCACTCACAGTATCAACATGGTTTCTCAGATTCCTACCTGCTTTAACTTCATTATGGAATAGATTTTTTACATTTAACTTTCTTGAAGAAAGCCCTAAATAACTACAATTTGTAAAAAGCATACTCTTCCTTTGGGGTTTGAGAGACCAGTATTGCTAGTGTGTTTTATTATAATCCAGTCTCACCATCAATTCTCTCCTGAAGAATTCATAAAATCATTTCCCTTCTTCCACTTAAATCACTTCCCAATACAATGTCTGTGGAATTAAAAACAATGATTCCTATCTGCTTTCTATAGTACAATTAAAGCTAATTATAAATGAATATATTTGTTTTTATTTGCTTATTATTATTTACTCTTAATTTTTCAAAAATAGTGACCATGTTGCCCATTCTCATAATTATACTTTGGAAACAGATACTAGGTCTCAATTTTAAGTTGTGGTAATATAGAACATGAACAGAAAACAAACTTGCTGAATTTTGCTCTCCCCTCAAATAAGACACAATGCTATCTCTATTTGTTACTGTTATGATGTGAAATGTAATGAGACAGTTTGCAATTATGTTTACCATTCTATAATCTGTAATTATGAAGAGTTTGTCAAATTTTTCTGTTTCCTCAGTAGTTTATTGTCTCATCTCACCCATAACACTAATAAGGAATCTAAATAACTTGGAATGACTGAAAATAAAGTCATTATATTTTTCCTTCAAATATCAACATGTTATCTATTATAATAATCAATAACACTGAAAACAATATAAAAAGTATATAAATTATTTGAAAAATAGGTAAATAAACCCTCAAGTAGTCCAAAGGTTGTCCTTAAAGGGAAATATCATGGAACCTTTGTATGATCCAAATGGCCCAAATGAGGAATAGTTAGTGTTTTAATCAGCTTTTTTACTGCTGTGGATAAAAGACCCACAAGATAAATTGCAGAAGAGGAATAGTTTATTTGATTTCTCACCGTTTCTGAGGTTTTATTCCATAGAAGTTTGGCTCCATTTCTGGAGGTAGGAGAGGAGACAGAACATCATGGCTGGAAAGTGTGGTGGACAGAAGCAGTTCATATGATGATCAGAAATCATAGAGACAGACTCCACTTGCTAGATACAAAATATATACCCCAAAGCCATGCCCTCAATGACTTGCCTCCCTGTAGCCACAACACACCTTCCTCCAATTACCACTCGATTAATCTCATCGGGTGAATGTTCACTGATTGACTTTAGACTCTCACAACCCAGTAATTCCCTTCTGAACAATCTACCATTGTCTCAACATCAGATTTTGGGGGACACCTCACATCCAAATCGTAATAGCTAGTTATCATTTGTGATATGAAGATCACCATCTAAGCCTCACAAGAAACATTCTACATTTTAGGTATAAATTTAAAATACATAGTAAAACATATTTTCCATATCTTTCTCTCACTTTTTATTGGTGCACTTTAATTGTACAAACTGATTGGTTATGATGTGACCTATTTGTACATGCACACAGATACACAATAAAACAGTATAATTTGGCCAATAGCACTCCCCAGCACTAAACCCCTCCCTCTCCACCTCCCATACTTTGGTTCCTTTCATCTCCTGATTTCCCTTTGATTTTCATGAGACCTGCCTGCATCTTTCTTTTTCCTCTATAGCTTCCACATCTGAGAGGAAACATAAAACCTTGGATCTTCTGAGTTTGAATTATTTTGTTTAACCTACTGGTCTCTAGTTCCATCCATTTTCAAAAAAATGACATAATTTTATTTATTTTCCTTTATGGCTGAATTATATATATATATTTATTTATGCCGCAGTCTGGCTGGGCACAAAATCATGAGCCACTCAAGCAGGAACAAACTTTATTTTTTGAAACTGCCGCCAATGCCCCGTAAGTTCCCAGGAAGATCGCCGATGGATGCATGCAGTCGTTCTCCCGGATCCCCAGAACCCAAGAGGAAGTTCCTCCTCCAGAATTCCCTCCTACCGCACTTCCCCAATCAATGGGAACTCTCCAGGAGTACCATAGCAGGCTGAGGTGGACAGCAGGAGTCCAATATCCATATGAATGCAAATCTTAACATAATCATATCATCTCAATGGCTTGCTGGCATCACCTTTCAACCAAAAATGCCATGCATCATATTACTTGGATGTGGCTCTTAGCATATATATATATATATATATATATATATATATATATATATATATACTCATCTCTAAACTTTCTTGAATTGTCTTACATATGAGCTTTTGGGGAACATCTAATGTCTAAAATGTAACAGTGTTAAGAGCAAGTTGGTAAAAAAAAAAAAATCAACCACGTTCTTCCCTACATGTTCTTACCTGTACAGTGTGAAATATTAGTACTAGAGTCTGTCAGCCACACTGGATGCTGAAATCCAAGTTCAGGTTACCCCTCATCCTCCAAGAGGGTAGAAGTACTTTGACCATCACCACTACTTGTCTCCTGATTTAAGACTCATCCTAGGAGATCACTTAGTTTCCAGTGCATTTGAGAGATAATCCTTGAGCAATTGGCCTCTAATTAATTAAAATTAGTTAATTTCAGCTGAGACTCCTCAGAGATTGCTCTTGGGAGCTTAAGGGAAGTCTCTTGACTCCTTTAATTTTTCCTCTACCAGGTGTGCCATATGTCAGTTTAGGTCAGGGTCTTGGTGATCACATGCAGCTTCCCTTGGAACAATCATGGATAGTTTCTTCCTTTATTCCCCTCCTTTTTGTAATATGTTCAGTAATTGTCTTCCTTTTCTCTAGAATCCACACAGTTCCCCTGATTGGGAGGTCAGTTGACTCACCAGAGTTTTAGGGCCCTTAGTGAGATTCCATCATTCCCTAGGTCCTGGATGATCTTAGAAGACAAGGTCCAAAATATTGGCTGCTTATCTCTTAGCCTTTTTAATTCCTTCTCTTTTGTGTCCAAGTTTTGGTTTTAAACACGAAGCAGACCAGTTGAAACAATCTTGAATAGTAATGGGTTTTAATTTTATTATCTATGATTTTATGGTCAACCCTTCCATTTAATTGGGGTTACTATGAGTACTCAGAGTAAGAATTGTGTTCTGTCTTTCTGTAGGTGATGGCATATTATCTCTTAAGATTATTGTGTTAGAAGTAGTACTTCTATAAAACACTAACAGATAATAATTATAAAGTTCTACAAGGAAAATAGAAAATAAAAATAACAAGAACAAAAACATATTCAGTGTATATGAAACCTTTGAACCAAAAACATAATTTTTTAACAACACAAAAATATCTTTGATATCCCTTTGGCCCCCATTAAAATTTGCACTCATCAAATTAATTGTAAATAAAATTCTTAATAGGGCCTTTATAGGTTTTACTTTATTTTAAACTTCTTTTAAAACTTCACTTCTAAATATATTTTGTAATTTGTGCAAACATTTTTTAGATTTGTATTATAGTCATTTTTATTTTGAGATCACAGTAGTCCTAACAACAAAATCTGACTTTTTAATAGAACTTTAAATGAACTTAATTGAACTTAACTAAATTGGAATTATTCTAACATGGAGTATGGTGAGAGGAAGAGCCTTAACTTAGATAAGGCTGACCATTTGACGAATCATAGCTAAAATGTTTAATTTCTGAAGCTCACCATTGCTCCTCTTTCAAATATCAAATATTCTTTTCTGAGGCTATCTAAATATCAGTTAATATAATATAATTGAATATCAGTTACATCTGAAAAATGAATCAAACAGAAAAGTTCAGAGAGGTCCTAACTTCCTTACAGGGAAAAGAAAAATGTGGCAAAATGTTTTCATGTTCTACATTATCAAACTTTAAACAAATCAGGCTCTCCTTATTATCTCTCTAAAATCACATTTAAATTTCTATCTCAATTTAAGAGTACTTTTATCCAGTTAAAAAACATTAAATGACATAAATAGATGCTGAATTAAATTTTTACGTTTATATACATCTGAAAACTTGTTACAAAAAAAAATTCTTTCAACTTTAGTTTAGAGAATACCAACTTGGTAAAGTGCTTTTATAAGATTTACATTTTAAAAGACTTGTATGCTTGGTGTTATGTTTTACATATGAAGTGTCCCCAAAAGCTCATGTGAGACAATGCAAGAAAGTTTAAAGGGGAAATGATTGGGTTATGAGAGTTTTAACCTAACCAGTGCATTAAACTCCTGACATGTATCAAATGGGTAGTAATTGTAAGTAGGGAAGGTGAGGCTGGAAGAGGTAGGTCATTGGAAGCCTGTCTTTAGGGTACATAGTTTGTCCCTCGAAAATGGAGTTCTCTCTTAGTGCTTCCTGGTACTGACTATTTTTAATTTCTTAAGTTTACATTTTGAAGCAATCCTTATGAAATCCTTATAAAATTTCTAAACTTTTGTCAATTCTTTTTTAATAAGATGAAATAATTTATTTTTTGTACTTTTTTTCCAATTCAAATACAAATTAATTTTTTCTTCTTCATTCTTTCTTTTTCTGCATACAAAATTACATCTGTTAGTTAAAATTTTAATTCTTAGATATCTTGATTTATTTTACTATAACTCAGATATTGGGAGAACCTGTACAGTGGGAGATATTAGTAGTAGAGTCTGTCAGCTACACTGGATGCTGAAATCCGAGTTCAGGTTACCACTCATCCTCCAAGAGGGTAGAAGCACTCTGATCATCACCACTACTTATCTCCTGATTTAAGACTCATCATAGGAGATATCTTAGTTACCAGTGCATTTGAGAGTTAACCCTTCAATAATTGTCCTCTAAATAAAGATAGCAAGAATTTAAATAAAGAAAGAAATCCCAGAGATCTAACACACACACATTCTCTCTCTCTCTCTCTCTCTCTCTCTCTCTCTCACACACACACACACACACACACACACACACACACAATCATTATTCAAAACAAATCAAAACAAAAATATGTTAGTTTTGATGCGCAGGACAAAAGGTGAATTCACCAGAAAAACCATGAGCTTAAAAAAAAGGTAGATGTTTTCATTTTAAAAAATGGTTATAATTACTCTAATAACAGAGTATATAGAATATTTATATCATACCAGAGTGAATGTTAGTATCAGAATAGACTCAGCCCAGATATTTAAAGATTTTTAAATTCTATGATGTTCTGGGAGAGATGGTATCTTAGTAAAAAGTTCTCATGAAAAATAAAACTTGTATATATGGAATTTTTCTATTGCTCTTCCCTTTTGTCACTGTTAAATCTAGAGAGAAGAACCTCAGAAAGTGGGAGCCCCCTGTCATTCCTGGGCTTCTTGTGTCAGCTTTCTGTATTATGAACCTGAGTCTCTGTAGTTTGGATTGACATCCATCATGTCCCTAAAGAAAAATATAAGTAGTCTTTTAAAGCATTGTAGAGCTCTTGGACCTGGCACACCATCCTGTCCAAATTCCGTGTTCCTCTCTCTGTTTCCTCCTTTCTCTAGTATTTAGGGAATAACTGATTGAAAGAACAGAGTCTCAGAATACAAGAAAAGAGAAAGCAGACATTTATGTGCAACAGTATCATGATTCAAAAGTGACACTTTTAACCTAAGCATGGTGGTACATAACCTGTAATCCCAGTGACTCAGGGAGCTGAGGCTGAAGGACAGCAAGTTCAACGCCAACTGCTGCAACTTCTCTTACATTCCCTAAGCAACTTTGGAAGACTATGTCTCAAAATACAAAAATAAAAATGGCTGAGGATATGACTCAATGGTTAAGCACCCCTGGGATCAATCACCAGTACCCCCAAAATAAAAAAATAAAAGTGACTGAGCAAACTATACTGGGAAAGTTTCTATTTCTTTGACTTGAAACAGTGCAAATTTGAAAAAAGGCTCATGCTGAGCTTTGTAATTTGCTAACTGTACTTTTTCCTTTCAAATTATTTTAAACCATTTATTTTAAATTTCATTTGTCCATTTTATTTTACATATTTTATTTATAAATATGAATTCAATCAGTACAAAAGGGATGCCTTGATAGTTGTTTTAAAAGCATCCCATTATCTATCTGCTTATCAAGTTTTTTCTTGTAAAATATGAGTAGTTCAAATGTATCACTAGGAAAAATCAACACATAATACAGGCATTGATTCACCTTTGATGTTTATATAACAAGCAAAATCTGGGGCCAAATTCTCTGCTTTATTAATCAGAGTCTTTAGAGAGAACCACAAGAATCTTTTTCTTTTCTAAAACTTCTAATATGCACAGCATTTTTCGTTCCCCTGCTAACAGGACTGGTGAAAGGAGAGGGTACACAGAGGGTAAATTGTGAAGAATTATTTTGTTTTCTCTCCTCTTTTTTTCACCATATTCCAACTTGCATGAGAAGTTTCTCCATAAAATTTATACAACTAGTTTTCTTCAAGCCCTCCATAGGAGAGAACAGGACAGTGGAGTCAGTGCTCATCTTATAAGTAAGCTGCATTCCAAAAATTATCTTACTAATCATTTGTTGAGACTGATGCATTTTACCAGAGGCATTTCTTTCTAATTGGTAAGTTTACAAATCCCTACTGGAAATTTAATTAACCTACAAAAGTTTTAAAGATGCTATTGTCTTGCTTTATAAAATTATAAACAAGTACTAGTTATGGCCAATTATAGTTTATAGAAAACATAAATTTAATCACATGTTCTTAGCCTGCATTTCTGCAACACTGGTGTTCTGAGAATAAATAAAACTTGGAACCTTTACATTGTAACATTGACCACCATTACATAACTGTTTCTATGACAATGTTCCTCACAGCTATAGGAGCTTCTTATATATAATTCTATGTATTGTCATAATGGTTAAGAATGACATGTTGGAGTCAAACAGACTTAGATTTGAAACTCAATTATAAGTCTCATTTTGAATACTTTAAAAATGTGTGTAGTAATTCTTCTATAAATTTGTCTAACGTCTGATAGATTCTAATTGAAATGGCAATGAAATAAAAGTATAGTAAGTATATATCAACCCACAAATCATAGTGTTTGATTTTAATTTATACAATAGACATATATTCCATTTTATTTTCCCATTCTATAGTTATTAAGAAAATTATATGTAAATGTGAATATACATAATGCCAGATGAAAAGACTAACAATATAGACTTCTCTATATAATCAAATGCCCAGTAAGAAATTTTAATCCACCTATGTGGAATGATTGGCAAATAAATTTTAATCCATCTATGTGGAATGATTATTTGATTATATCTAACTTTTTGATATTGTTTCAAAGGTTTTATTATTATATCCTAAACATTATTTGTAAAGGTATTATAATCTACACAGCCTTCTTATAGTTTTCTTTTGAATGATGATCATTGGCCTCCATTGAAAATATTCAGTATTTAACAATAATCCCTTACACCACAATAGTTTTTCCTTGTGGAAAATTAGACTTGGGAGCAAACAACAAAAGAATATTCATAGTTGTAATGAAATCAGGGATCTCTTTTTCTCTGACTAACATGTAAAATATCTGTCATTTTGAAGCCATCTGGGTGGAACAAAAAATCTGATGCTTCACACCCATTTAAACAAACAAAATTTCAAGATATATAAAAACAATTTTCTTCATGGTAGCTAATAAATGGGAATGTGAATATTTAATAAACACATTCTAATTATTTTATTGAAAATTTCTGTCCATCCTGTGTACATTGTACAGATAAGAAACTGAGTCACAGGAAAGTTAAGTTACAGTCTCAAGGTCCCAAGTTACTTGATAGGAAGTGGCACAGACCAGATGCCAAAAAGACTCTTTAACTCTAGTCTGTGCTCTTCTGTTTTCTATTGCTTCCTTTTCTGATTTTGTCCCATTTTCATTCACAAAAACAAGTATGCCAAATTTTTAACTAGTGAGATAGAAGCTATGAATTTTGATGTTTCACTTTCTACTAAGATATTTGACTACTTATATGTTGAGGGTAGAAAATTAATGTAGCCTGTAAAATCAAGCATTAGATATTAAAATAAAGATAGTTACAAAAAGTCTTGGCACAGCAAGTCTCCAAATAGGCATCAATAAATTTAGTATGGGAAATTTCAATATTAGAGTGTATTAGATAAGTGGCTGCTTACAAAGATTGCTGCTGAAGGTAATGTTTTAACAACATGTAAATTTTATTTATATATAAAAGTCCAATATCACAAACAAAAAATGAGACATTGTTACAGGTAGTTTACTGAAAACTACCTATTCTTAGTCACACTTTTCCTTCTTACCTTTCTCAATTGTCTGAGGAACTCTAGCAAAATAATTGGCTTCTCATATTTCTTTAACATCAAGTATTTGAAATAGATTGTACTACCTTCTTGTCTGTATATGAAAACCAATATGAAATATGGAGGAGAGTGCTCTGTTGTTTGATAGTGAAATGGGGCATAGTACTCAAACCTCAAAATCCTCAAAGGGTGTAACTTTCCCAAATGGAAAATAAGGCCAGTGGGAAAAGGGAGTAAATTGCTGGGAGCCATTAGCCAAGTAGGTATGACAATTTCCTTGCCAGCGTACCCCATGTTGCTGACATGTTGCAGCGACATTGAATGTAGGTGACCTTGCTCAAGGACCAAGGCAGATTAGGGTGTTCCCGGTTTAAGATAATCGTGTTTAGGGCATTTCCAGTTTAGGTTCCAGGTTTAAGGTTTAAGATTATTCCTCCTGGGAATAGGGCGTATCCTGCTGCCTGAGTTCCCCTTGAGTTCTCAAGGGATTCAGACAGTATATTTTGGAGATAGAAGCCCAGTGGAGGTGGATTTGGGCAGAGAACCTGGATTTCCCCAGAACGTGTTTGTAGACGGCTGGTGTGAGTTCGGGAATAAAGAGTTGCTGTTTGAATCTACAAGCTGTGTGGTGGCTCATGATTGTGTGCCCAGCCAGACTGTGGCATTTGTGCCCAGCCAGACTGCGGCAGTAAATGGTGTGGGTAAGACAAGTTATGACACAGTAGAGTGAAAAGGGATATATACCTGTGCTGTGATGGAAAGAACTTTAAGCTGTTCATTAATTTTTTGATTGAATAATGAGACTTGTAACAGATAGAGAATATTCACATCAGTGCCAGATATTTGTTACCACTGTCCTTACCTCATGGTACATCAGTTAGGTTAAACACACACAAACACCCCAATAACACCATTAGAATGAGTTTAATACAACAGTGTTTTATCTGGAAATTAAAAAAGAAACAGAGATAAAAATTATTTTTGAAACATTAATTTAGTGGCAGGTTTTTATGATTTCAAAGATAAAGAACACTTCTGAAACTGAATACTACTAGAAACGTGTGGTGTGAAGGGGCTGGGGATGTGGCTCAAATGGTAGCACACTCACCTGGCTCAGCACCACATACAAACAAAGATGTTGTGTCTGCCGAAAATTAAAAAATAAATATTAAAAAATTCTCTCTCTCCCAAAAAATAGTGTGGTGTTAAGAGTGAGATTAATTGTAAGGGAATCAGAATAAATCTAAATTGTTTTACACTCTATATTTAGTGCATAGAAAAATAACTGGAGAATAGTTTAATCTTACAGCATTTTGTTTTTGTTGTTGAATCAAGTCCCAGTAAGAAATTCATCCTAAAAATGAAAACTAGGGAATCTGGAGATTATTACATCCTGAATGTGAAGATTATTATACCCTGCTAGTGAAGGCAACCAGTGTGGTCAATCTATTAAGAAGATTAAAGTCTAAACCAGGTTGGTGCAACACACCTGTAATCCCACAGTCTCCTGAGGCTGAAACAGGAAGATTGGGAGTTCAAAACCAGCCTTAGCAAAACCTATGCACTAAGCAATCAGTCATACCCTGTCTCTAATTAAAATACAAAATACCCTGGAAATGTGACTGGTGGTTGAGTGGCCCTGAGTTCAATTCCCAGTAACCCCTCCAAAAAAAATTAAAATTAAAAAAAGATTAAATCTTGAACAAGACTTTTCCCCCAAAAAATGGATCATAGTAAAAGAAACCCATATGTGTTACACCACATTATCTCAGTGTTAGTAAAGATAAGAAAGCAAATAGACACACTTGGCTTATTTTACTTCCTTCTTAACACCAGTATTAGCTGGAATTAGTTAAAAATCTTGTTATAATCACAGGATTAATTCCCTCAAATTATGTTTATAAAGAACATCAACACAAGTTTTGTACCCTGAAATGATTTGTCATATACACTGTAAAGGTATAGAAGCAAATATTTCTGGAATTAGAGGCAATCACTTGGGGGAGGGGTAACATTTGATACTATATCACTTTTCTGCTGAGATTGAAAAGGAGTGTAGTGATAGGTGGAAGGAGTGTTTCCAACTATTCCAGACTGAGAGCATATATTTGCAAAACTGCAACCCACTGATATCTGTATTATGCCTCAGGGGGTCTGCAATGCATTTGAAGTTCCAACTCCTAAACATAGAAGGACCCAAGTTAGAACACTCTATGGAGCTTCAGTTTAGGAATTGTGGCTTTGGATTTAATTTGGCACATGCTGATATGAACTTCAGGTAAAAGTTCTTGCTGCACATGGATAGAGGTATAGCTACATGCATGGTAAAACCAGACTTGAGATATAAATGTTCCCAGGAAATGTCTCTCAAGGAATCCAAGCAGGTAGCCATAGTGTGGGATAGTAGGTAGGAGGGATCCTGGGTCAGGAGAGCAGAGTGAGACTCAGACTAGTCTTCCTTGGGAAGCAGACTAGGAAATTTTCAGCAGCAGCTAAAACTTTATCTTGGGTGCTATCAGGGAATCCAAATCTATTTGGAGAAGATGAAAGTGACCCAAGCAAGGCAACGTGTGATTTGTAGAAATTGAAAAGGGTCTGCTAAGAAAAGAGGACTCTCCACAGGAAGCAGGTCCTGGCCCTCACAGTAGTCTCTCAGTGACCAGCTCCAGTCCCCAGGGAAGACCTTAGAGAGAATAATGTATGTCTTTGCCCTTGGGAGACCTGGACATGAAATAAGGTAAAGGAAAAAAAAACATTTTCACAAGATCTGGAACATGAACTGTGTTATTGAAATAGAGGAAGAAGAGCTATGACTTGCTGAGAGCCATAGCCAAGTCGGAATGACGTATGGCATTTTTGCCAGTATGGAGTGGTTGAGAGGTGACGCCAGCAGGCCATTGGGATAATGATGGTTATGTTGAGCTGTGTATGTTAGACCCCTGCTGTCTGCCTCGGGCTGCTGCTTTGGAGTTCTTGCTATTTTGGGATTCCCAGAGAGTTCCCGTTGGTTGGAAAAGTGCCGGAGGAGGGATTTCCGGTTGGTGTGTGGTTCCTGGAGGAGCCGAGTGGCATTTGGGAGAATTCCCAGGGAGCGTGTGTGGAGTGTGCTGGTAGAGTTCAGAAATAAAGTTTGTTCCTGCTTCAGTGGCTCATGATTTGTGCCCAGCCAGACTGCAGCAATGACTCCAGGAACAGTTTGACATCGAGTAAATAGCAGTGGAACACAGTGTCCTGGGTCAATAATTCAGCAAAAGAAACCAGCAGAGGCAGGAAATATAGTGTCAGGCTGCAAATGGCATTTCTTAGACCATAATAATAGGGAAAAGAACTTAACTAAGTTATAAGATAAGGGAGACTGAGGAGGATAAATACTGTCTTATCTGGTCTAATCTAGAAAAGGCAGGAATAGACTATAAAAAGAGAATGACAGGCCTTGGCTTTAAGGAATTAGGAATATCAGAGATAGCAGAAAAAGGGGGGAACTGATTAATGATGCTGAAAAATCCAAAGTTTTAAAATCAAGGTCTTTTCTTCCTATAATCATTTGATTGCCCAGCCAAGTCATAACTGCCCTGTTTCTAAAAACTGTGGGTCATCTGTTCTTTCTTTAAGATACAGTTCAGCTGTATCTGGTGAATCTCTATGCAAAATCGAAGTGCAGTTCCAGACATTTCTATTTTATAAAGGACATCAAATTTCTCATTTTGAGCCACTCTGAAGTAATTTTTTCAGTCACCAGTAATCCCTAAAAATAAAAAGTTAAAAAAAAAGAACAAAAAAACCTATGAAAGATAAAAATATATCCATTATGAAGGAAAACCTAACATACACCAAAAGAACAATTAGAAGCCATAAGGAAAGTCTTGCTTGTGTATGAAAACTTTAAAGTATCATTTACTAAAAAAGTTGGAAATTTCCTCTCATTTGTAAATGTGGCTTATAACTAAACACACAATCTAAATTTTAAAAAGTTAGAAGGACTAATTTTTATAAATAAATTCATGGAAGTGATTTTTTTTTTTCCCGAGAGAGATTCTTTTATTTTTTTCTGACAGTCAGTTCTGGGTCATGGGGTTATCACTGAATCCTCTGGATCAATACTCAGCACTTATTATATTTCCTGAGTTACTTTGGGAAAATGTACACAGAACAATCATTAGCCCAAAGAACCATGAAACAGAATATGGATATATAATTTTCTAGCATTTATAAATGAAAATTCAATGATACCTGGAAGACACTTATTTTCCCTCAAATTTACTATGTTTGCACTTGATTTGCAACTTGGATAAGAATTACACTATTAAAATCACACATATAACATTCCTGAACAACGTTTCAAAAATAAAATTTAGAGTATATTTAATCTCTTACACTTGGGTGATTATAAAAATTCATTTTTAAAATGAATGAACTGGGGCTGACTGATCCGCGCGGCCCGTCCCGCGGCTACAGACGGCGGGGCACCACCGAGAAGCGACCAGCAAGCAGGGAGAAACTTTGCTGAGGATTCTGTGGAATCCTGCCGGCTGAGCCCCCACTAAGCCCTGGGCTGAGTTCGGGATTTCAGTTGGGGAAGGAAGCGGTACAGTTCTATCCCCCACAACTGAAACGCCACCAAGGAAACCAGCGGCCACCATCTTGGAGAGCTAAAGTAACCACTGCCACTCTCTGACAGATTGCAACAATAAAACAGGTGTGTGTTACTCAGCTCATCTTCCATACAGCGGGAAATTCGCATAAAATCTCTCCTAGGCTTTCCGGGGGAGGGATTATCAGAGCAAGCCTGCATAAAGACAAGGGGAAAACTCCAGACACCTGACTTTCAACTCCCCCTCCCATCAGCGGTGAAAACGAAACCTGTCTAGCCAGCACTGGGGGAGGGACAAGCGGAAAAATATCAAAACAATAGAGTGCCAGGGTTCCCAATAGACACCCTCCACACCCAACAAACGGCAGGCCCAGAGTACAGTTTGAACTGCCAAGAGGCATCACTCAGGGGAAATCTGGTCTAGCAGGAGAAACCAGGACTAGCAAGAGAAACCAGGGGACTAGAGGCCAGGCCCTCGCGACTGGGTGGCTGGAGACCGCACGCCTGCCAGCGACAGTCCACCCACTGCCCGCGTGACTGGGCGGCTGGAGAACGCCCGCCCGCCGGCGACCGACCATGTGACTGGGAGGCTAGAGATCGCCCGCCCGCCGGCGACAGCGGGGCCGCTGCCCGCGTGACTGGGCGGCTGGAGACCACCTGCCCACCGGTGACCTATAGCCCGCCGGCTGCCCACGCGACTGGGAGTCTTCCCCCGCGCCGGTGAGCGATTGCCCACAGGCTGCCCGCGTGACTGGGCGGCTAGAGATCGCCCGCCCGCCGGCGACAGCCCACCCCCTGCCCCTGAGACTGGGTGGCTGGAGACCGCCCGCCCACTGGTGACCGACCACGCGACTGGGCGGCTAGAGATCGCCCGCCCGCCAGCGACCGGGAGCTGAAACCAACCAGAGACAGTCCAGTCCCACCCCCCCCATTCGGACACCCCTGCAAGAAGCCTGGGGCCAGCCATAGCAGAGAGGTGACGTCATTGAAGCTCGGCCGTCGGAATTCCTTCCCAGTAGAATCCACTTTAGCAGGCATAGTCTACCAACACAAAGGAGAGACAACAGAGATATACAAAACTAAAACAAATCTATAGAAGAGAGCAGAAACACAGCAATCAAATAGAGCTGGAAAATAACGTGAACATCATGAAAAAACAAGGGAAAAAAAGGAGTACAAACAATGCAGGACAACTTAATTCTACAGGAGGAACTAGAAGCATCAGAAACAGGGATAGGGAAAGAACTCAAGGCATACCTAACTCAGATGGAAAGGAATATTAGAGAAGACATGAGGCAGCAAGTCCAAGCAATAAAAGTATAATTTGAAAATGAATTAAACAAACAAATTCAAATAGCAAAGAACGAGCTTTACCAGGAGATAGAGATCTTAAAAAAAATCAAACAGTAATCCTAGAAATGCAGGAAACTATAAACCAAATTAAAAACTCCAGCGAGAATATAACAAATAGACTAGATCAAGTAGAAGTCAGAACATCAGATAATGAAGACAAAGTTTATCAACTTGAAAAGAATATAGTCAACACAGAAAAGATGCTTAAATCCCATGAGCAATCTATTCAAGAGATATGGGATGTCATAAAAAAACCAAATTTGAGAGTCATCGGGATAGAAGAAGGCATAGAGATTCAAACCAAAGGAATGGACAACATATTAAATGAAATAATTCTAGAAAACTTCCCAGAGATGAAAGATGGAATGGATTGCCAAATCCTGGAAGCCTACAGGACCCCAAACATTCAAAACCGTAATAGACCAACTCCAAGACATATAATTATAAAGATAGCCAACATACAGAACAAGGAGAGAATACTAAAAGCTACGAGAGAAAGGAGGCAGATTACATTCAGGGGTAAACCAATTAGGTTAACGACTGATTTTTCATCACAGACTTTGAAAGCAAGAATATCCTAGAATAATGTATTTCAAATGCTGAAAAATAATGGATTCCAACCAAGAATACTGTATCCAGCAAAATTAAGCTTCAGATTTGACAATGAAATTAAAATCTTTCATGATAAACAAAAGCTAAAAGAATTTGCAGCCAGAAAACCAGCACTGCAAAGCATTTTGAGCAAAATACTACAAGAAGAGGAATTGAAAAATAGTGCCCAAAACTAACAGCGGGAGGTATCTCAGTAAAGGGGGAGGAAAATAACCAAAAAGTAAAAACTAGCCAAACTAAAATAAATAAATAAATAAACATGACTGGAAGTACAAATCATATTTCAATTGTAACCTTAAATGTTAATGGCCTAAACTCACCAATCAAGAGACATAGGCTAGTAACCTGGATCAAAAAAACAAATCCAACAATATGCTGCCTTCGGGAGACTCATATGATAGGAAAAGACATACACAGGCTGAAGGTAAAAGGTTGGGAAAAATCATACCACTCACATGGCCCTCAGAAGCAAGCAGGAGTGGCCATACTCATATTGAATAAAATCAACTTCAAACCTAAGTTAATCAAAAGGGATAAAGAAGGACACTATATACTGTTAAAAGGAACCATCCACCAACAAGACATAACAATTATCAATTTGTATGCACCAAACAATGGAGCTGCAATGTTCATAAAACAAACTCTCCTCAAGTTCAAGAGTCAAATAGACTACAACACAATAATTATGGGTGATTTCAACACACCGCTCTCGCCATTAGACAGATCCTCTAGACAAAAACTGATTAAAGAAACTATAGAACTCAACAGCACAATCAATAACCTAGACCTAACCGACATATATAGAATATATCAACCATCATCAAGTGGATATACGTTCTTCTCAGCAACACATGGATCCTACTCAAAGATAGACCATATATTATGCCATAGGGCAACTCTTAGTAAATATAAAGGCATGGAGATAATACCATGCACCATATCTGATCATAATGGAATGAAACTGGAAATCAATGATAAAAGAAGGAAGGAAAAATCCTACATCACATGGAAAATGAACAATATGCTACTGAATAATCAATGGATTACAGAAGACATAAAGGAGGAGATAAAAAAAATTTTTAGAGACAAATGACAATACAGACACAACATACCAGAATCTATGGGGCACAATTAAAGCAGTTTTAAGAGGGAAATTCATTTCTTGGAGTTCTTTCCTCAAAAAAAGAAAAAAACCAACAAATAAATGAACTCACACTACACCTCAAAAACCTAGAAAAGGAAGAACAAAACAACAGCAAATATAGTAGAAGACAAGAAATAATTAAAATTAGAGCAGAAATCAACGAAATTGAAACAAAAAAAACATTGAAAAAATTGATAAAACTAAAAGTTGGTTCTTTGAAAAAATAAATAAGATCGACAGGCCCTTAGCCATGCTAACAAAGAGAAGAAGAGAGAGAACTCAAATTACTAACATACAGGATGAAAAAGGCAATATCACAACAGACACTACAGAAATACAGAAGATAATTAGAAAGTATTTTGAAACCCTGTATTCCAATAAAATAGAAGATAGTGAAGATATTGATAAATTTCTTAAGTCATAAGATCTGCCCAGATTGAGTCAGGAAGACACACACAATTTAAACAGACCTATAACAAAGGAAGAAATAGAAGAAGCCATCAAAAGACTACCAACCAAAAGAGCCCTGGACCGGATGGGTATACAGCAGAGTTCTACAAAACCTTCAAAGAAGAATTAATACCAATACTTTTCAAGCTATTTCAAGAAATAGAAAAAGAAGGAGCTCTTCCAAATTCATTCTATGAGGCCAACATCACCCTGATTCCGAAACCAGACAAAGACACTTCAAAGAAAAAAAACTACAGACCAATATCTCTAATGAACTTGGATGCAAAAATTCTCAATAAAATCCTGGTGAATCGAATACAAAAGCATATCAAAAAAAAATTGTACACCATGACCAAGTAGGATTCATCCCTGGGATGCAAGGCTGGTTCAATATACGGAAATCAATAAATGCTATTCACCACATTGTCGCGACCCCTTGCCCGCAAGGAAGACGCAACTCAGGAATCTTCTTTCAGCAGTTTATTCAGGCCCTTGATATTTCTTCTTCTCTCTCCCGGATGCCCCTCCCAGCCTTAATAAAGCATCTCAAGCTCCAATGCAAAGCTGCCACGTGGAGCTTTCTCATAGGGTGATAAAGGATTACGTGCCAACTCTCCAAAAAAGGAGTTGTTTATCACAGGCCACAGTGGAAGCCGGCGCCATCTTCTAATGGCGGCCACGGTCTATAGGAACGGCTCACCACACCACATCAATAGACTTAAAGACAAGAACCATATGATCATCTCGATAGATGCAGAAAAAGCATTCGACAAAGTACACCATCCCTTTATGTTCAAAACTCTAGAAAAATTAGGGATAACAGGAAATTACCTCAACATTGTAAAAGCTATATATGCTAAACCTCAAGCTAGCATCATCCTAAATGGAGAAAAACTGAAGGCATTCCCTCTAAAATCTGGAACAAGACAGGGATGCCCTCTATCACCACTTCAATTCAATTTAGTTCTTGAAATACTAGCCAGAGCAATTAGACAGACAAAAGAAATTAAAGGCATAAAAATAGGAAAAGAAGAACTTAAATTATCACTATTTGCGGATGACATGATAATATATTTAACAGACCCAAAAGGGTCTACAAAGAAACTGCTAGAGTTAATAAATGAATTCAGCAAAGTGGCAGGATATAAAATCAACATGCATAAATCAAAGGCATTCCTATATATCAGCAACAAAACTTCTGAAATGGAAATGAGGAAAACCACCCCATTCACAATATCCTCAAAAAAAAAAAAATACTTGGGGATCAACATAACAAAAGAGGTGAAAGATTTACACAATGAAAACTATGGAACCCTAAAGAGAGAAATTGAAGAAGATGTTAGAAGATGGAAAAATATACCCTGTTCATGGATAGGCAGAACTAACATCATCAAAATGGCGATATTACCCAAAGTTCTCTACAGGTTTAATGCGATGCCAATCAAAATCCCAACGGCATTTCTTGTAGAAATAGATAAAGCAATCATGAAATTCATATGGAAAAACAAAAGACCCAGAATAGCAAAAGCAATTCTAAGCAGGAAGTGTGAATCTGGAGGTATAGCGATACCAGAGTTCAAACTGTACTACAAAGCAATAGTAACAAAAACAGCGTGGTACTGGTACCAAAACAGGCAGGTGGACCAATGGTACAGAATAGAGGACACAGAAACCAACCCACAAAATTACAACTTTCTTATATTTGATAAAGGGGCTAAAAATATGCAATGGAGGAAGGATAGCATCTTCAACAAATGGTGCTGGGAAAATTGGAAATCCATATGCAACAAAATGAAACTGAATCCCTTTCTCACACCATGCGCAAAAGTTAACTCAAAATGGATCAAGGAGCTATATATCAAATCAGAGACACTGCGTCTGATAGAAGAAAAAATTGGCTACGATCTACATACTGTGGGGTCGGGCTCCAAATTCCTTAATAGGACGCCCATAGCCCAAGAGTTAATAACAAGAATAAACAAATGGGACTTACTTAAACTAAAAAGTTTTTTCTCAGCTAAAGAAACAATAAGAGAGGTAAATAGAGAGCCTACATCCTGGGAACAAATTTTTACTCCTCACACTTCAGATAGAGCCCTAATATCCAGAGTATACAAAGAACTAAAAAAATTAGACCATAAGAGAACAAATAACCCAATCAACAAATGGACCAAGGACCTGAACAGACACTTCTCAGAGGAGGACATACAATCAATCAACAAGTACATGAAAAAATGTTCACTACCTCTAGCAGTCAGAGAAATGCAAATCAAAACCACCCTAAGATACCATCTCACTCCAGTAAGATTGGCAGCCATTATGAAGTCAAACAACAATAAGTGTTGGCGAGGATGTGGGGAAAAGGGTACACTTGTACACTGCTGGTGGGACTGCAAATTGGTAAGGCCAATCTGGAAAGCAGTATGGAGATACCTGGGAAAGCTGGGAATGGATCCACCATTTGACCCAGCTATCGCCCTCCTCGGACTACTCCCTGAGGATCTTAAAAGAGCGTACTATAGGGATACTGCCACATCAATGATCATAGCGGCACAATTCACAATAACTAGACTGTGGAACCAGCCTAGATGCCCTTCAATAGATGAATGGATAAAAAAAATGTGGCATCTATACACAATGGAGTACTACGCAGCAATAAAAAATGACAAAATCATGGAATTTGCAGGGAAATGGATGGCACTAGAGCAGATTATGCTAAGCGAAGCTAGCCAATCCTTAAAAAACAAATGCCAAATGTCTTCTTTGATATAAAGAGAGCAACTAAGAACAGAACAGGGAGGAAGAGCATGAGGAAAAGATTAACATTAAACAAAGACAAGTGGGGGGAGAGAAAGGGAGAGAGAAGGGAAAGCATATGGAAATGGTAGGAAACCCTCAATGTTACACAAAATTACATATAAGAGGTTGTGAGGGGAAAGGGGGGGAAACAAGGGAGAGAATTGAACAACAGCAGATGAGGTAGAGAGGGAAGATGGGAGGGAAGGGGAGGGGGGATAGTAGGGGATAGGAAAAGTAGCAGAATACAACAGTCACTAATATGCCATTATGTAAAAATGTGAGTGTGTAACCGATGTGATTCTGCAATTTGTATTTGGGGTAAAAATGGGAGTTCATAACCCAATTGAGTCAAATGTATGAAAGATGATATATCATGAGCTTTGTAATATTTTGAACAACCAATAAAAAAATGAATGAACTGTTAATGTGCTGTTAATATTCTAGGATGAAAATATTATTTTTAATTTTATAAAATATTGAATTACTATCTAGGTTAACTCATGATACTTTAGTAAAACTTCCAGGTATTCAAATGAAAAAGATACTCCTAAACAAGATTGTCTCTCTGGTTATTATAATTTATTTTTTGTTGACCATATGGCAATAGCTCTTTGTAATGTACATGAAGATCAACACGAACATATTTGGAATAGTGCATCAGCAAGGATGTCATTAAAAACAGAGAGGAACAAATTTAAGAAATAAAAAGTTATACGTGAAGCATTTTGCTGATCTTCTGAAATGTGCATAAATTATGCAATAAACACAAACATTTTGTAACAATTTTTTTAAATAAAGTGAATGATGGCCAAAGGACACATTTTTTTGTTTTGTTGTTATTTGGGACATAGGAATAGACATTAGACATCATCTGTCCCTTCCTTTATGCTGACTATTGTACCACTAAATGAGGACATTAATTTTCCCATGAAGCCATTTTTCCAATCTGGATGTGCCTGGTTCCTGTGTCCTATTTCACATTGATCCCTTTTCAGCATTCATTTGTATGATTCTTATATTCCATCGTTAGCTTTTTGAAGCAAATGTATTTGTAACTTATCTTGAAGGGCCTAAAGAATAAGTGCTGCATGTAGGTATGCAGAAAGAGCATTTTCTGTAAGTGAATTATTGAGTGAATACAATAATGAGTGAATGAATGAATGAGCAGGTGAATCTTGAACTATTTAGACCAACAATATTTATTACTTCTTCATGTATTGTGGTTATAAAATACCCTAAATGTTTACATTTCATTTGCTATAATCCTCCCACAAAAAAACTTATGCCATAAGTGTTCATATTTTTCCATTTTGTCAGTGAGATAGGCAGAGCTTTGGCAGGTGAGTTAATACATTCAGTGTCATAGATTTTGGCAAGTGCATAGTCTGGATATACATTAGATATCTCTACCACAAATGTTTGTTCTTTAACACCACCAGAGGAGATGCAAAAACTGACCTCATTATTAGACAAGCATGTACTTTTTCCTATTGAAACTGGAGAAGTCAAATAATCCAGATAAAAGATTGTCTCCTCTACATGTACATCTTAGTAGATGGCATCAATTTTTATCTGATTGGAGGTTAGAAAAAAATCTCTTGGAAATTACATTTAGTGATCTATCCCTGAGAATTTGCTTAAAAAGATTTTTTAAAATTTTCTACCAGGGAATAAAAAATATATATTGTGTTTTTTACATATATTATATATTACACATATTATACATACATCCATTTTTTTCTCCAAATTATAATGTAAACATTTATAAAGAAAAGTCTGCTTTGCTGTCTTTTACTAAAAGTAATTTTTAAGAAATTAAATGTAGTACTTTTGTGGAAAAAAAATTTAATTTGAGAACACTATATTTTATGTTTTCATGTTATCAAAACCTATTTAGAAAAAATTCATCCTATAAATCATATCAAATTGATGTTTTTGATTCATGTGTTCATGTGCACAACACAATACTAGGGTTGTGCTTACTTCCAAGAACCCTAACTGAATTTCTGCTCCTTCATCTCACACAGAAAGAATATTGAAAGTACATGGTGATATAATTATTAGATGGATAAATTCTGAAATTTAAGATAATTTGGTAAATGTGTTTTTATTAGCAATAACACATTTTATATGTGTCATATATAATAAGACACAATATACACAATTTTCTTTTTGTAATTTATTTAGAGACAGAATCTCACTGAGTTGCTTAGGGTCTAACTTTTTTTGAGGCTGTCTTTGAATTTATGATCCTCCTGCCTCAGGCTCCTGAGCCATTTGGATTACAAGTGGGCACCCAGCCCACAATTTTCTGAAATGGTGGTAAAATTGTATTTTAACATCAAATTCTATATTCTCCAACATTAAATTTGGACTTTGTTTCCTCTAACTCAGACAGTATCTGTAAGGAGCAACAATTTCCTATAGGACTAAAAAAAAAAAAAAAAAAGAAAAAGAAAGGAAAAAAAAAAGTCCTTTCTTTTGGTGAATCTTCTTAGTGAAATAAATGACCACTATTTTCTAAATGATGTGGAGGCTGCAAAGAACAGAGTACAATACTGAGGAAAATTTATATAACATTGAGGAAGGGAAAGGGGCCTATGCCAACTCAGACAAAGAATTAAAGAAGAATGAAGAAATTGTATTTACACCACAATTCTCCAAAACCACTTCCATTCAGCAGAACAGTAAATAACAGGGGAAATACTCTTCAGACATTTAATGTGTTCTACAAACAGCTTTATACACTGTGTTTCATTTAATAATGTTGACTCTAATTGAGTAACTTTTGGTGCTAGGTATTATTAAATGAGTCCTGTTTTTACAGATGAAGAACCCAGCCCACAATTTTCTTAAATGGTGGTAAAATTGTATTTTAACACCAAATTCTATGTTATCCTATGTTAAATTTTGAGTTAATTTCTAGTAATTCAGATAGTATCTGTAAGGATTTATCTTAGGACAAGGCAGAGATATTATCCAGAATAAATATCTACCACTTTTACCTATTTCATATATTCATAGTATAGGAAAAGTATTGAATATTCTTTCTTTTTCTTCTAAAAACTCTTAACATGATTAAACCATGAAACATGGGCCACGAAAACAAGAAAAAAGTCTATTTCCAAAAGAATTCATCTAATCATTTATTTTTCCTAATCAATAAGTAAAATTGTAAAGACATTTTGTATAATTTGGCAATCATGGGAATTGAGAATATAAGAGCAATTTTAAAAGATAAAATTAGCCATTTATGGATGTATAAGCAATTATTTTTTTTAAATGTGAAAAACAATGGAAGTATTTCAGATAAAAATACATTGACTGCCAATAAATTATATTCAGTCTCACATGGAAGAAAACTATTCTTATACAAATTATTTCTATCAAGTATCCATTAAAAATATGGGTGTACAGAGCTAACTAATGATTTGAGCAAGTTAAGTAATGTTTATTGTGAGCACAGACTAAGAACAGATTTCTAGTAACCAAGAAAGGATTCTAGAATATTTTTATTATGCTAATGATTGATATCAGGTTTATAACCTGAATAGTACAGTAAACTGTTGGATAGAGTTGACTAATTTTCTAAAATGAAATTTAGATATATTTGTGAGGAATTTGAATGCACTTATTTTAAAAATAACTTTTGAAAGAAAAATCCATGACTATAATGGCTAATGGTGATTTATGTGTGTGTGTGTTTGTGTGTGTATATAAATATAAATTTTAAACTAAAGACCACTTAACCATTCCCAGTCATGAATTTCTCCAGATATTCTTTCCATGGTCCAGGAAGAGGGTGTAAATTATTCATTAAGTCAAAAATGGTAAAATGATACTGCAACATCCTAGGCATTTCAAGTAAGATAAATCATCTACAGGAGAGAGAAAAAAGAAAATAAAATATGTTATTAATTAAAAAATTATATAATTAAAATGATAGAGTGCTTTTTCTCCTAGAACACCTCAAACACACAATACATTTAAGTGATTTTTCTGGTAGAGAAATCTTGCCAGTTTCTGGCTCCTTTGACTCTGCAATCTAGGAATAAACAACAACATCTTTGGAGAGAGCAGAGATAAACAAGCAAATTGAAAATAACAAAATTGTGAGGCCTTGGTAACTCATTTCTACCACTTAAGCATCAGCAAGCATACAATAGGGTAAAAAAGATAAAGGTTAAGGAGGCAATAGAAAGCAATGACAGGCATTAAAATCAGTTTATAGGGGCAACCAGTTGAGAAACTGGAAGACAGAGACCAACTTGCCCCTGTTTTTGTCCTCTAAGGATCACTAGAGTTCTAAAAAGTTGACAGTGATATTAGAACCCTGAAACTGTACTAAATAGTCACCTCCTGACCTAAGGCACCAATGTAGTAAGATCCCTCTGGATTTTCTTTTTATCTCCTGTATGCTCTTGAATTGGACAACAAGGAGCTTTGTGACCTGGAACCTTTAGCAAGCATAAACCAAATAAAACAAAACCTAATTCCTAGACAAAGGATCAGGAAATAAGAAGCCCAAAAGAGACATAGTGGAAAATCCCAAACTCTGTTCTACACTTGGGACCATCTACATGACCTGATGCCCCTGGCTTTCCCAGCTTCTGATCCACAGTTGGGGCCCCCATTGGTAGTTCCATATACCACAGCAGCAAAGCTCTGTTTCTGCATACCCTCCACCAGGTGGCACAAGGAGACCCAGACATCAAGGCTCTGTCCTCCTTTAGTAGGTCAGTCAGCACTAGCCAGTGGTCCCAGGAGGTACCATACACCTCTGAATAAGGCATGAGCAGGGACAAAGCAATATCACCAACAACCCCAGAATGTCAACACAACAAGAAAAACATTGCATGGACTGATGAAAATAAACTCCTATGAGAACAAAGTCTCCAAAATACAGTAAAATTCTATATGCTAAACCTCAACAGGGTAAATAACTACTAAAACTAACCCTAACAACATAGTCAAAATCCAGAATATAAATAGAAATAATGTCTTTCTAAAAAATAAGAAAACCACAATTTAAATGTACAAAATCAATAGACACCAATACTGAGATGAATTCAATTCTGAATTACCTAAACAGAATTCTAAATCACCTAGTGATTGATGTGAAAATGTAAAAGCTTAATCATTATTGGCTAAGGTTATAGGAAAATATTTTAAACAATGTACCCAATATCTTAGGTAATCAATGTATGCAAGAAAAGATTGTAACTCTTCAAAATCATGCAAATCAAAGAAGTTTGGGGGTTTGAGGTTATCCATTAACTACCTGAAAAAACACCTGTGAAAAAGGTATAAAAGTAAAAGCCCCTCTAGGGGCAGCAGATTTTTTTGGAGGCAGTTCCTAAATTGCAACCTGTCCTCCTGTCCGATGCCACTCCTCCTTCAGGACCCCTGGATCCCTTCTGGGGCTGGACCCTGGCAGGAGTGGCTGTGTGAATATGAGGCAAGGTAAAATACAGTACAAAAAATTACTAGGAACAAGAAAGGACATTGTATAATGAGAAAAGGATTAATCCAAGAAGGAGATAATGCAATCCTAATGCCCAAACTCTAAACAATATAGCTTCAAAATGCATGGAACAAAACCTGGTGAAGCTGAAATCATCAAAAAACAATTCAAAAGTTATAGTTGGGGGCATTTATAGTCAACCCTCACCAACTGACCAAACCACCAACCAGTAGAAAACAGCATGTATTAAGAACTGAATAATATTATCAGGCAATAGGGTCTAACCAAAATGTATAGACGTTTTAACCAACAAAGAAAAATGCACATTCTTTTCAAGTGCCCATGGAACATTCACAAAGATAGACAGAGATAAAATATAACATATTTTAGAGAATAACATTATATAATGCATGGTCTTTGATAAAAATGGAATCAAACTAGAAAGCAATAACAATAAAACAATGTGAAAGTCCTTAAACATTTGGAAATTAAACAACACACTTTCAAATAACCTACAGTAGAAAAGTACATTTCAAATGAAATAAAAACATTCATAGTACTGAATGAATATCAAAGTACAACACATCAATATTTGTGTGATACAACCAATGCAATTCTGAGAGGAAATTACTGCACTAAATGCTACTCTAGAAACAGAGGAAAGGCACTAAATTAGTAATCTACTTTCTTATATGAAGAAATTAGAAAAGGAAGAGTAATTAAACCCAAACAATCAGGAGGGCAATAATAAAGTTAAGAGCACAAATCCATGAAAATAAAAGTAGAAATATAATAGAAACAAAAATCCCAATTTTTAAAATAAAATTGATAACACTCCAGCAAGAACAACAAAGATAAAAGAAAGGAGATACAAACAACTAAGAAAAAGAACAGAACAGTGGGTATCATAACAACTCCTAAAGCCCTATAAGAATAATATAGGTATATATTATGTGAATATTTTTCACTCATAAATTCAACAACTTGGAAAATTTTCTCACAGATAAAAAACTAGCAAGAGTCAGGTAAGATGCTATAGATGATCTGAATAACACTATAGCTATTGAAGAATTCAATTTGGAATTTAAAACTTACCCCAAAGGAAATACACAGACATAAATAAATGTTCACTGAAGAATTTTACCATACAAATAAGAACTAGCACTCTTATGTTAAAGTTTTATAGAAGGCCACAATATCTAAGGACAGCAGAGGAATAAAAGTAGTAGCACTGTCCTGAGGAGGGGATTCTGTTGCTACTCAAGTTTAGATAATTTAAGTAAGGAAGATTACACTATTTTTCTTTTTTTAATTGAAACAATTTCTCATGTAGCTCAGTGCTCACTGTCACAAGTCAATTAAACATCTGGCCATTTTCTTACTATGTGAATGGGTAAAGAGACAAGGTCACACTTTAAAATAAGCTTACAGTTTAGAGTGTACCTTGCAGTTGTTCTCCCAGAACAACTTCTCTTAGAAAGAAGGTCAGTTGGTAGATGTGTCTTCAGGAGACAAGGTGATGGATTCTTCTTTAATTGTTCTATTCCTAGGGAATCTTAGTTTGGTATTTGTAAATATTAGAGTCTTCAAGTAGCATAGACATCCTCGTTTTCCGAGACAATTTTTCAAGACATTTTTGAGAAGCATATCATGTAGCTCAATGCTGTGTCAATTACAGGAATTTCTCTGTATTCCAAGAGGCAATTTTGTGTAATAGTTCAGTGTTCAATTTGAGACTATCCTTCCTGTGTTGAAATACATACTATCACACATTTATTGTAAGATATTTCAAAAATATCTAAATCTCCATGCTTCATTCCCCCTTCTCTAAATTGAGGGATAGGAGTGCCCACATTCATAATTTAAAGTTTTATTAAATCTCTTCCTTCAGCTCTCTTTGCCAATAAATCTTAAAGTCCTATGCATCCTTTCTTTGTTAGTCACAATATTAATTATATCCAACCTAAGCTCTTAATTACCTTCTAGTTCTACATAATCTTTCCATTTTCTGCATAGAAAGGTCCATCCACACAAAATTGCATCTGATTACACATTGAAAGCAACAATAGTTTCTTTTGTTTGCAATGAATTTATTTATTTGTTTGTTTGTTTTTGTGGGATGTTATGTAGTGGGGATTGCACTTAGGGGCACTTGACCACTGAGCCACATCCCCAGCCCAATTTTGTATGTTATTTAGAGACAGGGTCTCACTGAGTTGATTAGCTCCTCACTTTTGCTGAGACTGGGTTTGAACTCTGTATCCTCCTGCCTCAGCCTCAAGAGCTGCTAGGATTACAGGAATACACCACCCTGCCCAGCTGCAATAATTTCTTATATAGGTTAAAAGTCTCTCAGTTGCCATTATGACATTCTCTTCACATATTCTATATGATACATATTTGTGTTTAAATTTGTTTACTTCCATGTTTACTGTCTGTTCCCATATTCTTTTAATCCTCACCCTGAAAGACACATAATACAATGTAGATTTCAGCAGAGCAGGTAAGTGACTGGTTTTCTTCACCAAGGGATTCCAGTAGAACAGAGTGAACAGCACATGATTAGCACTAAGAAGAACCGTGTTATGTCAATAAAAATAGGATTGGCAGAAGCAAGATGCCCAGTTAAATCACAACTTTATATAAAAAATGATCTTATTTACTTAAATATCTCCTATGCAATAATGGTCACTTTTCAGAATTTTCAATTTAATGGAGTTTCTTGTATGTTTTCTGAAAACATTAACAATATATGTATAAAATTCCACCAGAAATTTTATTATACTTCTAATATGGTTACAGTCACTTTATCCAGCACAAAGAAATGAGAAATTGTACTTTTTCATAATTCACTCTTCCCAAATGCCCATGAAATGAACTTCCTTTTGTTATTTCTGTGAAATCTTCCCCATATCTGTTTTTCCAAGTCTCTCCCTCAGGTTTACTGTAAAATTTTTTTTCCCTTCTCTATCTTACAATCATTTTGAAATCAATCTCTTTGAATGAGCCCTTTATACCCAGAAATATGAATGCTAAGAAGACACAAATACATCACAATAATCTCCTTTCAGGCTCCAGGGGCCAGAGTTTACCCTCATCTTTTATTTGAACAATTGTTTTCTCTCTGGCAGCCCTACCCAGCTTGCCTCAAATTCTAACCCTGCTTCATACCAATGATCCTTGACTCCTGTCTGTGAGGACAAGTTGCAAGGAGTACTGCATATGTGGCATACTTTAAAGGCATATGAGTGGCAAACCACTCCCTTTGTGCTAAGTGCAGCAGCAAACTGCTTACCCCATAGACACAGCCCTGGGCATGAGTCCACGTATTGTAGTCCCTGCGCTTGCTCCACAGCCCACTCCTTGATTGGCCACTACAAGGACAATTGGCAAGAAATTTTATTAGTGGTTGCCTGTAATGTGCTTAGACATTGCCCGAGTATATATACATGGTAACTGAGCAATAAAATCAGATTTGCTTATTGCTTGTCTCTGGAGGTCTTGATTAGTGACTCAGCAGCCACACTCTCCACTACCCTCTTCCATGGACCTCCTCGCTGGATGAAAGAGATCCCATGCAGTGGCGCAAACATGGACCTAAGGTATGCCTATATGAAAGGGTGTGGCCCGTCACAGAATGGTGAGGAAGGAGACATAGGGAACCTACCAAGTTCCGCCAAAGACACGCAGCTGCAAGTGCTACACACTCTCTTAGATTCTAGAGATTTAACCCTGAATAAGAGAGAAGCCCAGTAGTTCTATGATGTAATAATAAACACTAGCCCTTGGAATGCTGCTCATGTTTTTGATCCTAGGATATGGGACAAGATAATGGCAAATACAGCAAGCTGAAATGAGACAGGGATATACTTTAACCACTACATTTTTTTTTTCTATTGTGACAGCCATTTAGCAAAGTTTAGGGGGTCCTGCAACAGGCCCTTTTCATATAATGATGGCCCTGAGGGAAGATGAGGCTCTGAGAGACAAGGGGAAAAAGCGGGAGTGAGAATCTACTTCAAAGCAAGCAACCACAACAGGTGCAGGAGGGAGAGAGACAGGAACTGGTACCCCTAGACTAAATTGCACAAGTGCGCCTTCTACTGACAGGCAAAAATTATATCTTTTCCTAAGTCCATGGCAAGTGCCTCCTTATGAGGCAATGCAAAAGCCAGCAAGGCACTATGACAGCTTAGAAATGACCAGGCTGCCAGTCAGGCCCAAGACATAGTCTTTCAGAAACCCATTCAAAGAGTCCAGAGATCCTTTTGAAGATCTATGTATGATAATGGATAAAAAATAAGGTAAGGGAAGATAAGCCTTCCTGGTCAACATGGCCCCCGCACCACAGCACCCTGCCACTTGATATCCACATGCATTGGGTACCCTGATGGAGTTAAAGAAGGAAGTAAAAGAGGATGGGCCCTGGGGGCTGTTTAAAGAGCAAATGCTCTAATCACCCAATCTTGAACTTAATTGCCCTCAAGACTGGAAAGTCCTAGCCAGAGCTGCTCTTGAGTCTGCAATATTTTTGAAGTGGAAGGCATTCTTCTATGATGAATGTGGACAGCAGAGGTATCATAACCACATCACAAATGTTAACCTCCCAGCTGAATGCTTGCAGTGAGAAGTAATCTTCAGTTCCCCTGCAGAACAAGCTACAGGCCCACCAAATTATTTTGATCAGGTGTGTCTCTGTGCTCAGAGCCTGGAGGAAGTTACCAGCTGGAGGATGTACAGTTTCTATACAGGGTGTAAGGCAGAAATCCATTGAAGACTTGCCACAGTTTATTGACAATATAAAGAAGGAAGTGGAAGGGAAGGTGTCTCATGAAGGAGCTAGGTAAGCCCTAGCCAAGGGATTGATATGGGAAGAATTAAATGAGGAACATAAAGCAGTAGTGGCACCAGTACAAAAGGGCACACTGGATGGCTTGATTTTGGCCATCCAGGACAGAAGGACACAGGAAACTCAAGCCTCTCTGCTGACCCCAACTATGGCAGTTGCAGAAAAGAAGGACTAAAGAGGCTTGCGGATAGCTAGTCAGAGACTATAAAAAATGTGTACTTTTTTTTTCCCACTGGCCCTTTATAACCTGCTGGAGTGAATCCATGAGTGTTAAAATCTAAGCTTTATGGCAAATGAATGTCACTTATTATGTACCTTTTGGAAATATAAATTTATTCATGTAGTCATTGATACCTATTTAGGCTGTGTAATGTCCACAGCCTTCACAGGAGAAACCACAAAGAAATAAGTAATCTCCCATCTACTTAAATGTTTTGGAATTATAGATGTTCCTATGTCTATTAAAACTGAAAATGGGCCAGCCTATACTAGCAAGACATTTCAAGCAGTTTGCAATAGTTGGCATATATAGCACTTGACTGGGATCCCCTATAACCCTCAGGCTCAAGGCATCCTAGAAGAACACACAAGGAATTAAAGACTATGCTACAAAACAGAGGGGGGGGGGACTATAACAAGTCTCCTTGTGATGCCTTGAACAAAACCTTATTTGCTTTAAATTTTCTTTCAGTGTCAAAATTTTCCACAGAAAGAGCAGTTCATAAACATTGGGATGCCCTCATGGGGCCCTACCCTTTACCTATGGACTCATGGAAGGATCTCATAACAAATGCATGGGGTGGTCCACGGCCCCTTCTAACCATGGATCAAGGGTTTGCTTATGTTAACAGGAGCCTCACCCTATCTGAGTGCCTGCCAGAAAAGTCAAGCCCTGGACCCCGAGAACCATTAACCACAAAGATGAAGGAACTAACTCTGGAGGAGAAACATCTCAAGCAAAGGACTCAACAACACAAATAGACCTCACATAAAGTAACCTGGAGTCATCTTAAAGGTCTTGTTGAACATACCACCAGATTGGCCTCTTTGCCTGGTGGCAACCTCATCCCTGGGCTTATGATGGTGGCCCTATTGGGTATAATACTAACTGCTAACAGTGAAGCCTCCCATCAGGTAAATTGGGCTTTGGTCACTAGGCCAGTCCCTTTAGCAGTTGCTAATTGGGAAGGTGCCCTACCTAAGCTCTTTCCCAATGATTCCAACCTTACTGATCCTGAGTTATCCATCCAGGAGTTAACTGTACCCTGGAATACCAGCATTTCCATACCTACTCTGCCTATTTGTTTCTCCATAGTAGATAATGAAACCTGTAATCCAGATAGTCCCTTCTGTTTTGTTCTTGCCAATGAAACTACTGTAGATAACTATAGTAAGTCGTATGTTGGGCTATCTCTCACTGACCTTAGAGTTAGATTTAATACTACCTATAGCTATAGACTCCCCCATGGCAAATGCAAGAAACCCTTGCTGCCAACATTCCCAACAACACTTTTGGAAAGCCTCTCTCGGATGATAGCATCCCATGGAATCAATGTTTCACAGTCATACCTTTTCTCCTTGATAAGAGGAATTTCTCCAGGGAAGAATAACATCTATGTGCCTGGACAGGTGCAGCACGCTGGAATGTAACTGATATGCCCCCAAAAACACATGGGCTACTGCAGTACCTGCTACACTGTACAAGCCATTACCAACCGTTTTGCAGGAGAGCAGTATAGCATGATGGATATCATGCCAATATTGCTGGCTGCTAGACTTATCAAATGGGCAGCAGCTGGCTAGATGAATGGGTTTATATTGAGTACAGATCCTGACCATGCCAAATTATACCCATACCCACTATACACAAGCTTGTGTTATACCATCCTTTGCTATACTGATAATCAATGATACTAATGTCATAAATATTACTCATACAGAGATCCCTTGTAGAGTCAATTCATCCTGATGACCCAAAAATTGTATAACCCCTGCTATGAAAGTGAAACATATATTTATCCTTGCAGTGCCCCTAGCAATCTGCCTCCAGTGAACTTGTCCAGAGAGTGGAGGAGTCCATGGGACATGGAGATGAATAATCTTCTGAATAAGACCTACAATGGACAAGGTGTGCAGTTAGCCTCATCATTGCTGGGATTATTGCCCTGGTAACCACCATTGCCTTCACAGCCACTGCCGCTGCTTTGCTCACTCAGTGTATCTGCTCAGACTGTAAACTATTTGTCTACTGCCATGGCAGAAGCTTTGTCCCATTCAAAATGACTTAAATACTGTCCTGAGCTACTATTTTAGTTATTCAGCAGGAACTAGAGCTCCACCAGTAACAACTAGATGTTCTGTTTATGTTGCAAAGGCTCACTTGTGACCCTGAATTCTATTCAATTTGTGTCACCCAATATGTTGTATCTGAAAAGGTAACCTTCCTCTTCTCCAGTTTTTCTCAGTATATTAAGGGTGCTTGGAATACTAAATATGTTATGATTATGCATAACCTTACTAAGGAAACTTTCAAAATCTATGAGACTAAGGTGTTTATCTTAACAACCTCCTCTTTCTTCTGGGGATTAACTGAACATTGGGAAAACCTGATAGTCAATTAAATAATCCTTATAATGCTATTACCCTGGCCCTACTGTTTATACTAATGATATTTTTTTTCTTGTGTTGTGAGATGCTTATGAAACCATGTAAAAGCCACCAAATAAAAAACAGCAATGCTGGCTGAGGTCCTTGCAGCACAGTCAGTGTTGGGAGATGTGAGGACAAGTAAAATATTAAAAAAATTACCTTTTCCCTCACCTCATATTTTAAATCAGTGCAATTTTAATGACAAGAAAACTATACCTAAAGGACAGAAGAAAAATGCATGAAGCAAAAATGAGAAAAACATCAATAAGATAAAGTTTCTGTAATTACTGTAGTAACATTAATCTTAATGTTAGAATACATTATACTGATAATCAGTGATACTGATATCATAAATATTACTCATACAGATAATAAACCACATCTAATAAGCTTAGGCTAGGAATTTAGTGTTAGAACACTTGCCGAACATGAACAAGGCCCTCAGTCTGACAATCCCCAGTACTGCAAAAATAAGAATCAATAAAAGGTTAAAAAAACAAACAAATAAACAAAACTTGTGAAAGCTTTCAAAATCAAAATGGAGTTGTTCATGTCAGGAACAACAACAACAAAAGCTGGGAAGTTATGAAAGAGGTGATGTCATGCACCTTTGCCTGATAGTAACAACTATCACAAATACTGTAAAACCACAACCATGAACAAAAGATACCACAGCAAACTTTTGCATTATGTATATATAGAAAGTACAAATACAAATAAATAAGTGAAAGAAAAATCATTAGATTAGAGAAAGGAGAATAAAAGGAAGGAAGAGAGGAGGGAAAGTGGGGAACAGAGAATGGAATAAGTAAAATTCCATTGATATCACCTGTTTCACTCTTCCTGCTTAGAATTGCTTTAGCTATTCTGTGTCTCTTATTTTTCCAGATGAATTTCATGATTGTTTTTCTGTTTCTGTGAGGAATGCTGTTGGGATTTTGATCAGAATTACATTGAATCTGTAAAGTGCTTTTGGTAATTTGGCCATTTTAATAATATTAATTCTGCCTATCCATGAGCAAGGTATATCTTTACATCTTCTAAAGTCTTATTCTATTTCTCTCTTTAGGTTCTGTAGTTTTCATTGTATAGATCTTTCACCTCTTTTGTTCAATTGATTCACAAGTATTTTATTTTTTTGAGGATATTGTGAATGGGGTGGTTGTCCTCATTTCCATTTCAGAAGATTTGTCACTGATATACAGGAATGCCTTTGATTTATGGGTGTTGATTTTATATCGTGCCACTTTGCTGAATTCATTTACTAGTTCTAGATGTTTCTTGGTAGAAACTTTTGGGTCTGCTAGGTATAGGATCATGTCATCAGCAAACAGTGCTAATATAAGTTCTTATTTTTCTATAGTTATACCTTTAATTTCTTTCATCTGTCTAATTGCTCTGGCTAGTGCTTCCAGAACTATGTAGAATAGAAGTGGTGAGAGAAGGCATTCCTCTCTTGTTCCAAACTTTAGAGGGAATGCCTTCAATTTTTCTCCGTTTAGAATGATGCTGGCCTGAGCTTAGCGTAGATAGCTTTTACAATGTTGAGGTAAGTTCCTGTTATCCCTAGTTTTTCTAGTGTTTTGAACATAACATTTTGTCAAATGTTTTTTATGCCTCTATCAAGATGATCATATAGTTCTTATTTTTAAGCCTATTGATGTGGTGAATTACATTTATTGATTTCTGTATATTGAACCAGCCTTGCATCCCAGGGATGAATCCCACTTGATCATGGTGCATGATCTTTTTAATATGTTTTTGTATCCGATTTGCCAGGATTTTATTGAGGATTTTTGGATCTATAATCATTAGAGATATTAGTCTGTAGTTTTCTTTCTTTGAAGTGTCTTTGTCTGGTTTTGGAATCAGAGTGATGTTGGCCTCTTAGAGTAAATTTGGAAGTACTCCCTCTTTTTTCTATTTCCTGAAATAGCTTGAAAAGTATTGGTATTAGTTCTTCTTTAAAGGTTTTGTAAAACTCTGCTATATATCCATCCAGTCCTGGGCTTTCCTTGGTTGGTAATCTTTTGATGGCTTCTTCTTTTTCCTCACTTGATACTGGTCTGTTTAAGTTGTGTATATCCTCCTGACTCAATCTGGGCAGGTCATATGACTTAAGAAATTTATTGATGCCTTCACTATCTTCTATTTTATTGGAGTATAAAGTTCCAAAATAATTTCTAATTATCTTCTGTATTTCTGTAGTGTCTGTTATGATATTGCCTTTTTCATCCCTCATGCTAGTAATTTGAGTTCTCTCTCTTCTTCTCTTCATTAGCATGGCTAAGCGTCTGTTGATCTTATTTATTTTTTCAAAGAAACAACTTTTAGTTTTGACAAATTTTTCAATTGTTTCTTTTATTTCGATTTCATTGATTTCAGCTCTGATTTTAATTATTTCTTGCCTTCTACTGCATTTGCTGTTGATTTGCTCTTCTTTTTCTAGGGCTTTGAGATGTAGTGTGAGATCATTTATTTGTGGCACTTGATCATGGTGCATGATCTTTTTGATATGTTTTTGTATTCAATTTGCCAGAATTCTATTGAGAATTTTTTAATGCAGCCATTATGAAGTCAAACAACAACAAGTACTGGCAAGGATGCGGGGAAAAATATACACTCATACCTTGCTGGTGGGACTGCAAATTGGTGCAGCCAATTTGGAAAGCAGTATGGAGATTTCCTGGAAAGCTGAGAATGGAATCACCATTTGACCCAGCTATTCCCCTTCTTGGACTATACTCAAAAGACCTAAAAACAGCATACTACAGGGACACAGCCACATCAATGTTTATAGCAGCACAATTCACAATAGCTAGACTGTGGAACCAAACTAGATGCCCTTCAATGGATGAATGGATAAAAAAAAATGTGGTATTTATACACGATGGAATATTACTCAGCATTAAAAAATAACAAGATCATAGAATTTGCAGGGAAATGGATGGCATTAGAGCAGATTATACTAAGTGAAGTTAGCCAATCTCTAAAACAAAGGCCGAATGTCTTCTCTGATATAAGGGGGGTGACTCAAAATGGGAGAGCATGAGAAGAAGATTACCACTAAATAGGGAAGAGAGGTGGGAGGGAAAGGGAGGGAGAAGGGGAATCGCACAGAAGATTGAAGGAGACCCTCATCGTTATACAGATTACGTGTATGATGATATGAGGGGAAAAAAATAAAAAGAAGTGTGTCACATTAGATTGGGTAGAGAGAAGTGATGGGAGGGGAGGGGAGGAGAAGGGGGGATAGGAAGGAAAGCAGAATAAAATAGACACTAGTATTGCTGTATGCATATATGTGACTGTATGACCAATGTGATTCTGCAACCTGCACACTCAGAAATAGGAGAAATTATACCCCATTTGATTCAAATGTATGATATGTCAAGATATCATACATATACTGTACTGTCATGTGTAACTAATTAAAACAAATAAAAAAATAAATGAATAAAAATTCCATGTATGTATGATTTTGTGAAAATGAACACAATTTCTATGTATAACTAATGCTTTAATTTAAAGAAACTATATGTGATTTCATAAGAAAGAAAGAAAGAAGAAAGAAAGAAAGAAAAAGAAAAGACTTTTGCAAGAATACCTGTCAATGACTATCAACTTTGGATTGTGTCACCCTAGTTGTTGCTCATTGAGGTCACTGATAATTATGGTTTCAAAATAACTTTTGTAATCTTCCTTATTTTGCCTTTTAAAGGTTTCCCTTTACCCTGTGATTTTTTTAAAAATGCTTATGGTTTTCTGTGGTAATCATATTTCACATTAAATTGGTCTCTGCTTACTCTCAAATAAATATTGTATTTTACAGAGTCTCTAATTATTGTTTAGGTTAAAAGTCTCTATATGAAGGTGTAGAAAACACAGAAGGGGAAGGTTAGAATGTACTTAAACATGCTAATGTATCTGTCTATTTATCAAATCACTTTTAATATTGATAAAATAAAATAACATTTGAATGGGTGCTGCAAAATTTAAGGGTCAACATTAAATGTATAGAAATATTACTTGCGTTTTACAGATAGAAAAAGGAAATATAAACTCTTTAAAAAATAGAAGAGGATCGGCTACGGGGACTCAAACGCGAGAGGTTTGTCGCACGGAGGGTAAAACTGCTTATTCAGCAAATCGCCCCGCGGCTAAAGTCTGGGATAGAGACGCAGGGTTACAGCGCTGCAGTTTCTGCCAGCCGCGCAAGCACCGTACTCAGGGCTGAATTCTGGGTTCGAGACGGGGGAAGGAAGCGGTCCATCTCGGTTCTCCACACCGGTCAGACCACAGAGGAGGCCAGCAGCCACCATGTTGGTAAACTGACGTCACCACCCCTGTTTTTGACTGACCGCAGCTCATTCAGCCATAGAACAGGTAATTTCAGGCTGCAATTCGCCTGCGGCTTGCAGACAGATTGCTAGGGCTCAGCGCCTGGGTGCTTCTTAGAACCTGACCTTATCAGAGTGAATACCGAGAGCGGGGCGGCCGAGTTCCGGCTCCCGGAACTGAGCCCGCGGGGACTGCTTCTTGGAGCTTACATTTATAGGAGCTTACACCAAGCACAGAGTGGCCGAGTTCCGGCTCCCGGAACTTCCCTGGCCCGGGGCTAGGAGCCCGCGGAAACTGCTTCTCGGTCCGGGTCCTGCTGAGGGCCGGTCAGGACTCACCCGGTGCTTTGGTTGCCCGGCAACGGAATGAAATGCTGCCATTCGCATAGGATACCAACATGGCAGAGATCTGACGTCTGCAGAAAGCGGCAGAGGAGGGAACTTCATCAATACCAGTGGTGACATAAGCAGTTGGTCTCCTGGTAGGGGGGGTGAGGCACAGTCACCCGAGTCTCCTCAATTTGTCGTCGAGCCAGAGGGAAGGAGCCGGGCCGCCGCCAGCCCCCGGAGCAGGCCCAGCGGCTCGCCAGCGTGGTGACCACGTGACCCCAATTGGAGAGGGGGCGGAGCGGAGCCACCACCCGCAACCGCAAGGTGGGCAGACCCGCGACCCAGTGGTACATGGGCGTGGTAGGAGGGGCAGGGCAGAGCCGCGGTTCGCGCTTGCAAGGTAAACAGACTTGTGTCAGCCTGGCGGGTCAGGCCCAGTGGCCTGCCAGTGTGGTACACACGTCACCCCAACTGGAGTAGGGGCAGAGCAGATCCTTCTCCCACGCCCGGATCAGGCCCTGCCGGTGTGGTGGTCACGTGACCCCAATTGGAGTGGGGGCGGAGTGGAACTGCCACCCGTGCCCGCAGGGTGAGCAGACCAGTGATCAACCTGCAGCTCAGGCCCAGGGGTCCGCAGGCGTGGTAGGAGGGGCAGGGCAGATCCGCCGCCCGCGCCTCCAAGGTAGGCAGACCTACAACAGACCGGCGGATCAGGCCCAGGAGCCTGCCGGCGTGGTACAAACACCACCCTAATTGGAGTAGTGGCAGAGCAGAGCCTCCACCCTTGCCCAAAAGGTGGGCAGATCTGCGACCGACCAGCGGGACAGGCCCAGTGGCCTGCCGGTACGACAGACACGTCACCCCATTTGCAGTAGGGGCAGAGTAGAGCCGCCGCCCGCACCTGCAGGGTAGGCAAACCTGCAAACGACCAGCGGATCAGGCCCGGTGGCCTGCCGGCGTCGTACACTCGTCACCCCAATTGGAGTAGGGGCAGAACAGAGCCGCCGCCAGCTCCCAGAACAGGCCCAGTGACCTGCCGGCGTGGTAGCCACGACACCCCAATTGGAATAAGGAGAGAGCAGAGCCGCCGCCCGCACCTGCAGGAAAGATACGCAAGCAGTATGAAAAGACAAGGAAAGAAAGGACCACAAGCAATGCAGGTCAACACAACTTTAGAAGAGGTAACAGCTGCAGCAGATGGAATGTCAGATAAAGAATTCAGGATATACATGCTTCAGATGATCTGGAGTATCAAGGAAGACATTAAACAGCAAAATCAGACAATGAAAGATCACTTCGACAACGAATTACGCAAACAAATCCAGGAAGCAAAGGATCAACTATACAGGGAGATAGAGGTTATAAAAAACAAACAAACAGAAATCCTAGAAATGCAGGAAGCAATAAACCAACTTAAAAACTCAATGGAGAATACTACCAGCAGAGTAGAACACTTAGAAGATAGAACATCAGACAATGAAGACAAAGTATTTCAACTGGAAAAGAACATAGACAGCTCAGCAAGACTGTTAAGAAACCATGAGCAGAACATCCAAGAAATATGGGATAACATTAAGAGACCAAACTTAAGAGTCATTGGGATACAGGAAGGTACAGAGCTCCAAACCAAAGGAATGAGAAGTCTATTCAATGAAATAATACAAGAAAACTTCCCAGACTTGAAGAATGAGACAGAACCCCAAATCCTAGAAGCCTACAGGACGCCGAATGTGCAAAATCATAAGAGATCCACACCTAGACACATCATAATGAAGATGCCCAACATACAGAATAAGGAGAGAATTTTAAAAGCTACAAGAGAAAGGAAGCAGATTACATTTAGGGGTAAGCCAATCAGGATAACAGCTGATCTTTCAACACAGACTCTGAAAGCTAGAAGATCCTGGAATAACATATTTCAAACACTTAAAGAAAATGGGTTCCAACCAAGAATTGTGTATCCAGCGAAATTAAGCTTCAGGATTGAAGATGAAATTAAAACCTTCCACGATAAACAAAAGTTTAAAGAATTTGCAGCTAGAAAACCATCTCTTCAAAACATCCTCGCCAAAGCATTACAGGAAGAGGAAATGGAAAATAACAATGAAAACCAACAGTGGGAGGTAGGACAGTAAAGGGGGGGGGAATAATCAAAGAGGAAAACAAACCATGTTTAGTAACAGAAATAAACAAATATGGCTGGAAGAACAACCCATATCTCAATAATAACCCTAAATGTTAATGGCTTAAACTCACCAATTAAGAGACACAGGCTAGTAGAATGGATCACAAAACAAGACCCAACAATATGCTGCCTACAGGAGACGCATTTGATAGGAAAAGACATACATAGGCTGAAGGTGAAAGGTTGGGAAAAATCATATCACTCATATGGACTTCGGAAACAAGCAGGAGTGTCCATACTCATATCAAATAAAATAGATTTCAAGCCAAAGTTAATCAAAAGAGATAAAGAGGGACACTACATACTGCTTAAGGGAACCATACACCAACAAGACATAACAATCATAAATATTTATGCCCCAAACAATGGTGCAGCTATGTTCGTCAAACAAACTCTTCTCAAGTTCAAGAGTCTAATAGATCACCATACCATAATCATGGGAGACTTCAACACACCTCTCTCGCCACTGGACAGATCTTCCAAACAAAAGTTGAATAAGGAAACTATAGAACTCAATAACACTATTAATAACCTAGACCTAATTGACATATATAGAATATACCACCCAACATCAAGCAGTTACACTTTTTTCTCAGCAGCACATGGATCCTTCTCAAAAATAGATCATATATTATGTCACAGGGCAACTCTTAGACAATATAAAGGAGTAGAGATAATACCATGCATCTTATCTGATCATAATGGAATGAAACTGAAAATCAACGATAAAAGAAGGAAGGAAAAAGCATACATCACTTGGAGAATGAACAATAGGTTACTGAATGATCAATGGGTTACAGAAGACATCAAGAAGGAAATTAAAAAATTCTTAGAGATAAATGAAAACACAGACACAACATATCGGAATCTATGGGACACATTGAAAGCAGTTCTAAGAGGAAAATTCATTGCTTGGAGTTCATTCCTTAAAAAAAGAAAAAACCAACAAATAAATGATCTCATACTTCATCTCAAAATCCTAGAAAAAGAAGAGCAAAACAACAGCAAAAGAAGTAGAAGGCAAGAAATAATTAAAATCAGAGCTGAAATTAATGAAATCGAAACAAAAGAAACAATTGAAAAAATTGACAAAACTAAAAGTTGGTTCTTTGAAAAAATAAACAAAATCGACAGACCCTTAGCGATGCTAGCGAAGAGAAGAAGAGAGAGAACTCAAATTACTAGCATACAGGATGAAAAAGGCAATATCACAACAGACACTTCAGAAATACAGAAGATAATCAAAAACTATTTTGAATCCTTATACTCCAACAAATTAGAAGATAGTGAAGGCATAGATAAATTTCTTAAGTCATATGATCTGCCCAGATTGAGTCAGGAGGATATAGAAAACCTAAACAGACCAATATCAATTGAGGAAATAGAAGAAACCATAAAAAGACTTCCAACTAAGAAAAGCCCAGGTCCAGATGGGTATACAGCAGAATTTTACAAAACCTTTAAAGAAGAACTAATACCAATACTTTTCAAGCTACTTCAGGAAATAGAAAAGGAAGGAGAACTTCCAAATTCATTCTATGAGGCCAACATCACCCTGATACCTAAACCAGACAAAGACACTTCAAAGAAAGAAAACTACAGACCAATATCTCTAATGAACCTAGATGCAAAAATCCTCAATAAAATTCTGGCGAATCGGATACAAAAACATATCAAAAAAATTGTACACCATGATCAAGTAGGTTTCATCCCAGGGATGCAAGGCTGGTTCAATATACGGAAATCAATAAATGTTATTCACCACATCAATAGACTTAAAAATAAGAACCATATGATCATCTCAATAGATGCGGAAAAAGCATTTGACAAAGTACAGCATCCCTTTATGTTCAAAACTCTAGAAAAACTAGGGATAACAGGAACATACCTCAATATTGTAAAAGCAATCTATGCTAAGCCTCAGGCTAGCATCATTCTGAATGGAGAAAAACTGAAGGCATTCCCTCTAAAATCTGGAACAAGACAGGGATGCCCTCTCTCTCCACTTCTGTTCAACATAGTTCTCGAAACACTGGCCAGAGCAATTAGACAGACGAAAGAAATTAAAGGCATCAAAATAGGAAAAGAAGAACTTAAATTATCACTATTTGCAGATGATATGATTCTATACCTAGCAGACCCAAAAGGCTCTACAAAGAAACTATTAGAGCTAATAAATGAATTCAGCAAAGTGGCAGGATATAAAATCAACACGCATAAATCAAAGGCATTCCTGTATATCAGCGACAAATCCTCTGAAATGGAAATGAGGACAACCACTCCATTCAAAATATCTTCAAAAAAAATAAAATACTTGGGAATCAACCTAACAAAAGAGGTGAAAGACTTATACAATGAAAACTACAGAACCCTAAAGAGAGAAATAGAAGAAGATCTTAGAAGATGGAAAAATATACCCTGTTCATGGATAGGCAGAACTAACATCATCAAAATGGCGATATTACCAAAAGTTCTCTATAGGTTTAATGCAATGCCAATCAAAATCCCAACGGCATTTCTTGTAGAAATAGAGAAAGCAATCATGAAATTCATATGGAAAAATAAAAGACCCAGAATAGCAAAAACAATGCTAAGCAGGAAGTGTGAATCAGGCGGTATAGCCATACCAGACTTCAAACTATACTACAGAGCAATAGTAACAAAAACAGCATGGTACTGGTACCAAAACAGGCGGGTGGACCAATGGTACAGAATAGAGGACACAGAAACCAATCCACAAAACTACAACTATCTTATATTTGATAAAGGGGCTAAAAGCATGCAATGGAGGAAGGATAGCATCTTCAACAAATGGTGCTGGGAAAACTGGAAATCCATATGCAACAAAATGAAACTGAATCCCTTTCTCTCGCCATGCACAAAAGTGAATTCAAAATGGATCAAGGAGCTTGATATCAAATCAGAGACACGGCGTCTGATAGAAGAAAAAGTTGGCTACGATCTACAGTCGGTGGGGTCGGGCTCCAAATTCCTCAATAGGACACCCATAGCACAAAAGTTAATAACTAGAATCAACAAATGGGACTTACTCAAACTAAAAAGTTTTTTCTCAGCAAAAGAAACAATAAGAGAGGTAAATAGGGAGCCTACACCCTGGGAACAAATCTTTACTCCTCACACTTCAGATAGAGCCCTAATATCCAGAGTATACAAAGAACTCAAAAAATTAGACAATAAGAAAACAAACAACCCAATCAACAAATGGGCCAAGGACCTGAACAGACACTTCTCAGAGGAGGACATACAGTCAATCAACAAGTACATGAAAAAATGCTCACCATCTCTAGCTGTCAGAGAAATGCAAATCAAAACCACCCTAAGATACCATCTCACTCCAGTAAGATTGGCAGCCATTAGGAAGTCAAACAACAACAAGTGCTGGCGAGGATGTGGGGAAAAGGGTACACTTGTACATTGCTGGTGGGACTGCAGATTGGTGCAGCCAATTTGGAAAGCAGTATGGAGATTTCTTGGAAAGCTGGGAATGGAGCCACCATTTGACCCAGCTATTCCCCTTCTTGGTCTATTCCCTAAAGACCTAAAAAGAGCATGCTACAGGGACACTGCTAAATCGATGTTCATAGCAGCACAGTTCACAATAGCAAGACTGTGGAACCAACCTAGATGCCCTTCAATAGACGAATGGATAAAAAAAATGTGGCATTTATACACAATGGAGTATTACTCTGCATTAAAAAATGACAAAATCATAGAATTTACAGGGAAATGGATGGCATTAGAGCAGATTATGCTAAGTGAAGCTAGCCAATCCCTAAAAAACAAATGCCAAATGTCTTCTTTGATATAAGGAGAGTAACTAAGAACAGTGTAGGGACGAAGAACAGGAGAAGAAGATTAACATTTAACAGGGATGAGAGGTGGGAGGGAAAGGGAGAGAGAAGGGAAATTGCATGGTAATGGAAGGAGACCCTCAGGGTTATACAGTGGAGGAGGTAGAGAGAGAGGAGGGGAGGGGAGGGGAGAGGTGGGGAGGGGGGAGGGTGGAGGATGGGAAAGGCAGCGGAGCACAACAGACACTAGTATCGCAATTTGTAAATCAATGGATGTGTAACTGATGTGATTCTGCAATCTGTGTATGGGGTGAAGGTGGGAGTTCATAACCCACTTGAATCAAAGTGTGGAAAATGATATGTCAAGAAATTTGTAATGTTTTGAACAACCCACAATAAAAATTTAAAAAAAAAAAATAGAAGAACACAGGAAATGGAAAAATAGAATAAATGAGTTTTATAAAACTGCTATAAGCTATGTTTTGTCATTATAGTTCCTAGGTAGGCAATACAAGCAAATAATAACACAAAATACAACAGCAAAGAGGATAGGTGAATAAGGGATCGGTATCTATTAGGACAGTGAAACTAGCTTTTTCTTTTTGATGAGATTTTAAAGTAGCAAAATGTAAAGGGTAAATTGAATGGGAAAAATCATTATGATCTAATCATATTGTATGATTGCTACAAACTTATAAACTTTCTTAAGTCATAGAGGAACTTAGTAAGGAAAAGATAAAGACGTATACCTGTAAGGATAGTTGTGTAATGATAAAATATTCTGTCAGTGTGTTAATTTCTAGGCTTTTAAAAACAATATTTTAACATTTACCCCCTATTCTTTAAATAAAAAAATCATTGGTAAGTATTAGGTCTTTCCTTAAAGTATCATCTCTCTTGGGTAGGCCAACCCCAAGCCCTAATTTATGGTTAGGATTACTTCTGGAATTAACAAGTTATACCTTAATAATTTACTGAGCTAGACTGTGATTCACAAGTTATTCATGGATACACAACTTTTACAAGTTGACTCAAAGTATCAACATAGTTTTTCACATATTCAGCATGCTTTAATTTCATTTGGATGCAAAACTTTTTATTTTTAATTTTTTTCTTAATAAGGTATTCAATATTAGAACTGTGTGTCAAGGTTTGTCTTTGTATTTGGTTCTGGGAGACTGGTAGTGCTGCTTATACATTCAACATCAGCATCACTTCTCTTCTTTAGGACATGAGAAATGCTTACTTTCTTTCACCTAAAGTCATTTCCCAGTAGACTGTGTGTGGAGTTTAAAATATAATTATCCATACATGCTTAATTACACAAAAGTGAACTATATGAAAATATTTCATTAGTCTGTAAAATATTTGGCATTTCTCTAATCCCAGTTGCTAGAAAATCTGAGGGAGGAGAATTGCAAGTTCAATGCCAACTTTGGCAGTTTAGCAAAAACAAAAAGTAAAAAGAGTTGGGAATGTAGATCAGTGGAAGGGCACTGCTTGGCATGCACAAGGCCCTGTATTCAATCTCCAGTATAGATGGATAAATGATAGATATATGATAAATACATAGATAGTTGGATATATAGATGAGAGATAGATAGATAGATAAATCTCAACCACAATTACAATTGAGGGGAAAGACCTGATTAGATATTTCTCAAAAGAATATATACAAATGGCCAATAAGTAACACTCAGCATTGAAAATTATCGGGAAACTGCAAATTATACCAAAATTAGATATCAATCATCTCACCTCAGTAAGACTGTGCTTTATCAAAAGACCACAAAAAAATTGCTGGCAAGAATGCAGAGAAAAGGAATGCTTATACTCCATTTCCAAGAATGGAAATTGGTATAGTATTGGAAAACATTATGGAAATTCCCAAAAAAGGAAAGAAAAATCCAGAAACAGTAATATAACTTGATCCAGCAATTTCACTACTGGTATATATTCAAATGAAAGGAAATTCGTATGTCAAAAAAAAAAAAATCTATACTCCCAAATTTCTCACATCAATATTCACAATAGCCAAAATATGAAATAAAACTAAGTTCCCATCAATGGATAAATAAGTATAGGAAATGTGTTTTGTAAACACAATCAAATATTACTTGTCCACAAGAAATTGTGATGTCCTGCCTTTTGCACCAACATAAACAGAACTGGAGCACATTATATTAAGTGAAATAAAGCAAACACAAAAAAACAAATACCATATGTTCTCATTTGTAGAAGCACAAAAGATTAATCTCACAGAAGTAGAAAAAGGTAGGAAGAAGGGGAAAGAATAATGGTAAAAAGAGAGAGGTTGGGCTATACTTGAGTCATAATTCTAATGTTCTTTTACATAGTAGAATAAGTAACATTGACAACAGTTAATTGCATATTTTAATAGCTAGTAGATAAGATTTTGAATGTTTCAACAAGAAATGACTAATGTTTCAGGTGATGGATCTGTTGTTACTCTGATCTGACAATTAAATATTATATATGAATTGAAATATCATAATTTACCCCATAAATATGCACAATTATTATGTGTCAATTAATTTTTTAAACTTTACATGCTTCAAAAAAACTAATGATATGTAGGAAACAGAAATGAAATCAAGACTTTTTTTCAGAAAAGACTCATAACCTATAATACTAGGAGTCAACTATTTCTAAGAAAACACAATGTGGGGTAACATTTTTAAATCAAATTGAAAAGCCATCTTGCTATTGAAATTTTATATTTAGGAATCACAAGCAGAAATAACCCACACATCATCAAATTTGTTTATGGGATATTTTCTTTGGAACTCCATGGCTAACAGTCAGTGAAAACACTCTTACAATTAATTTTATAAAGTACTAAACCATGCTGTTCTTGTCAAATTGACTTTCTTAAAGTTCAGAAATTTGAAAAGCACTTTGGAATGAATTAAAATATATGTGAACTTGTACAAACACTGTGTAAATAATTTGCAAAAATACATAGAATTTCAAGGTAAATAATGTTAATGTTAAATCTCTGTACTTCTGTGATATTTGACTTTCCACAATAATAAACTGCAATTAACCATGTGGCTTAAAACTAATTTGTAAAACAAACATTGATTCAACATAGCTAGCTATAAGATTTGATATCAAATTAACAGTTTGTTAGACTCATTCAGAATACTTCCTGGGCCAGGAAGTATGACACTTGTTTCATATTTAAAATCTCTATGGTGCAGGTGGCAAAGATTTTCTTCCATTCTGTAGTCCGTCTATTCACATTCTTGTTTTTTTTTTTTTTTTTTTTTTTTTTTTTGCTATGAGGACACTTTTTACTTTGATACCACCCATTTATTGAATCTGGATTTTTCTTCTTATGCTTTAGGAGACTTGTGGAAGAATTCAGGTTCTAAGCTGACATGATGGAGGGTTGGACCTAAATTTTCTTCAACTAGGCACAGTGTCTCTGGTGTAATGCCTATGGTCTTGATCCACTAGGAGTTGAGTTTTGTGTAAGGTGAGAGATATGGTTCAATTTCATTCTGCTGCATATGGATTTCCAGTTTTACCAGTACCACTTGAGAAGAGGCTATCTTTTCCACAATGCATGTTTACAGTGCCTTTGTCTAGTATGAGATAACTGTATTTATGTGGGTTTGTCGCTGTGTCAGATAGAGCATCAATCTCCAGGATATACAAAAAACCAAACAACCCAATGAATAAATGGGCAAAGGAACTGAACACACACTTTAAAGGAAAAAAAAATACATTTGGACAACAAACACATGAAAAATGTTGAACATCTCTAGAAATTGAAGACATGCAAATTAAAACTATATTGAGATTCCATCTCGCTCCAGTCAGAATAGTAATTATCAAGAATGCAAGTAACAATGTTGGCAAGGATGTGGGAGAAAAGGTTCACTCATACATTGCTGGTGGGACTGCAAATTGGTGCGACCACTCCAGAAAGCACTATAAATATTACTCAGAAAACTTGGAATGGATGGCACTAGAGCAGATTATGCTAAGTGAAGCTAGCCAATCCCTAAAAAACAAATGCCAAATGTCTTCTTTGATATAATGAGAGCAACTAAGAACAGAGCAGGGAGGAAGAGCAGGAGGAAAAGATTAACATTAAACAGAGACATGAGGTGGGAGGGAAAGGGAGAGAAAAGGGATATTGCATGGAAATGGAAGGAGACCCTCACTGTTATACAAAATTACATATAAGAGGTTGTGAGGGGAATGGGAAAATAAACAAGGAGAGAAATGAATTACAATAGATGGGGTAGAGAGAGAAGATGGGAGGGGAGGGGAAGGGGGATAGTAGGGGATAGAAAAGGTAGCAGAATACAACAGTCACTAATATGGCATTATGTAAAAATGTGGATGTGTAACCGATGTGATTCTGCAATCTGTATTTGGGGTAAAAATGGGAGTTCATAACCCACTTGAATCTAATGTATGAAATATGATATGTCAAGAGCTTTGTAATGTTTTGAACAACCAATAAAAAAAACATGGAATAAAACCACCATTTGACCTGCCTATATCACTCTTTATTATAAACCCAAAGGACTTAAAATTAGCATACTGCAGTGATGCAGCCACATTAATGTTTATAGCAGCTCGACTAACAATAGAAATCTACGGAACCAACCTAATTGCCCTTCAACAGATGAGTGGATAAAGAAAATGTAGCATATATACACAATGAAATATTACTCAGCCATAAAGAAAAATGGAATTATGGCATTTGCCATTAAATGGAGGGAACTGCAGACTATCATCCTAAGTGAAATAAACCAATCCCCACACACCAAAGGCTAAATGTTATAATATACAATGTTAACACGAAACAAGCTGGGGGAGGAAAGAAAAGAAGTTCATTGGAATGAAGGGGAGGGAGGAGAGGTGGGAATAGGAAAGACAATAGAATGAATTAGAGACAACTTTCCTATGTTCATATAGGAATACCTGACCAATGAAACTCCACATCATGTGCAACCACAATAATGGGATCTTAATTAGAATAAGTTATACTCCATGTATGTCAAAATACATTCTATCATTATGTATATCTATAAAAAAACAAATAAAAAATACAAAAAGTATGAATAAATATATTTTTAAATTTCTATATAGTAAAAACTAATGTCACACATTTTTGTAAAATTACTTAGCATTTAATATTAATATTTAATGCATTTTATAGTAAGTTAGTGACCTTTGTTAATGACTTCAAAAAATTGTGGTGATTGACATATGATTCCAAATACTCTGACAATCTTAACAAGCTATGTTCCCTCTGGGTGTCCTTTCTGGCTGAATTTCAGCAAGGCTTATAGCTCCCTCAACAAAGACAATACAGTAGAAGTGACATAGTTTATTTTCAAAAACTATTAGAAAAGACAACACATTCTCTCTCTCTCTCTCTCTCTCTCTCTCTCTCTCTCTCTCTCTCTCTCTCTCTCTCTCTCTCTCATCCCTGTGTCCTTTTTCTATCTCTTCCTTTCTCTCTTATGAATCTGAATCAGTACAGAAGCCTCCAAGATAAAATTTTAGTGGAGAGAGAGAATTGTCCCACTTGTTCCAACCCAAAAAGTCAGTTTGACTTTTTTTGACATTGACTAGAGAAGTGGATGAATGACCTTCCATGATTATATCCCTGCCAACACAGGACCATATCCATCTAAGAAAGCCTGTGTAAAAACCACCTTGCTGAGTGCACTCAACACACCAAATTATGAAAGAAGATACCAAAACAAATGTTGCTGTTCTAGTCCTCTACATTTGAGAGCAATTGGTTAAACAGTGATAGATAACTGGAACATTAAATTGACATACTTTTAATTTTACTAATGTAATACTCTTTCAGTTAATACAGAGGTATATAAAGGAGAGACTAAAAATGTAACACTTTGAAAGTAAATATTACACAGAAAATGGAGTCAGTATAACAGAGGCAAATGGTTCATATTCTGTACCTAGTAGCTTTTGTACTAGTCCCTACAAAGTGATATAAAGAGACAAAGTATATTAGACATCCTTAGGAGTGTAGCAAAGAGAATAAGTAGAGGGATAGGGCTTATTTCCAGGTAGTTAAATGCCCTAAACTTGATTGCAGTGATAATTTTACAATTCTGAGATTGTACTATGTACCACTGAGCTTTATGTTTATTGCTGCATTGTATGATATGTGATTTACATGAAAACAAAGTTGACACTTCCCCAAAAAAAAAAAATCATTGAAGGAAGTTATCCTTAAATGTTGATTCACCAGGATTATGACTACATTTCTGCTTCTGTACAAAGAAGCTGCAAACAAAAGTAATATGTCACATGCCACTGTTCTTGACATTATTCAAAAGCATCAAGTATAACATAAGAGACATATACATGTAAGGTCATCAACTCTTAACTACAGGAAAGAACACAGAAAGGAATTATGGCACATTTTCATATGGACATGAGGTCATCTACCATTTGCTTTTCCCACTTGGCAGTCAGACACTCTGTCCATTAGTGTATGTATTTACTTAGGTGTGTACAAGTTATATTTTAACTAATGATTTCTGCTTGGATATCAGCAAGAGCAGAGGGAATCCAGTGTGAAAGGAAGCCTTGCATCTCACCAGGATGTCTACAAAAATGACTGCAGCTCTACTCCTGTTACAGCTGAGTAGTCACTTTAGTTCTGGAGGTTGTGGGAAGGTGCTTGTGTGGCCAATGGAATACAGCCATTGGATCAATATAAAGACAATATTGGATGAACTAGTTCAGAAAGGTCACGAAGTGACTGTTCTGATATCCTCAGCTTCCGTTTCTTTTTATGTTGAAGAAGGATCTGATATTAAATTTGAGACTTACCCTTCAGCAATGTCTAAAACTGACATGGAAGATTTTTACATTGAAGCAATCAGAAAGCTGATTTATGAGCTGCCAAAACAATCAAATTGGACATACTTTTCACTGTTGCAAGAACTGCTATGGGAAGGTTTTGAAAACTTTTTGACACTCTGTAAAGAGGTAGTTTTTAACAAGAATCTTATGACAAAACTACGTGAATCCAAGTTTGATGTCATTCTTGCAGATGCATTTCGTCCCTGTGGTGAGCTGCTAGCTGAGCTATTTGAAATACCACTTGTGTATACTCTTCGCTTTTTGTATGGCTACACGTATGAAAAATATAGTGCAGGACTTCCATTCCCTCCTTCCTATGTGCCTATTCTTATGTCAGAATTAAGTGATCAAATGACATTCATGGAGCGGATAAAAAATATGCTGTACGTGGTGTATTTTGATTTTTGGTTCCAAACATTTGATGAGAAGAAGTGGAATCAGTTTTACAGTGAAATTTTAGGTAAGTCCTATTATCTAATGGCAATAAAAATTTCAAAATTAGTCATGTCTCTGAGGGTGAGCCTGCGGGAGTATGAAGTCAGAGAAGTTAATCTTTTAAATGTATGGTGATAAAATAAAAAACATTTTACCACAATAATACATCAAACTCAAAACACTATGGAAAAGCTTCAGTTGTAAAGTTAGTTTGAAATGTTTGGATACAGCAGGAAGTCACACACACAAAATAAGCCACTGGGGACTTCCCTAGGAAGTCACACACATTTATTACCCTTTTAGTATCCATTTTATTTCATCTTCAAAACAATAATTTTTAATGTTACTCAATGTCTTCATGAGTCTAGAATGTAGTTGGATGACTCCTACAAATATTTCTAGAACAATTATCTATGTAGCTTTGAGTAAATCAGCTCTGTATCTGTAGATTAGTTTCCACATTTATAAATTCAAATATTTTGTCACTTAATTCATCTCTCACATTGTGCCTTTCACGTATGTCCACATAAATATGAGCGACATATATGTTTTTTATATATGCACATATACACACACACATTAGCTTTATTAAATCACAGAAACTCTTAAACATGTTTGGCTTCATTATTAAAAGTTTTTTTCAGATATTTACCAGACATATTCATTTCCATATGATAACTTTCTAATGTCCTATAGCTTTTGTATTCCTTTTCCTGTTCAGGACGACCCACTACATTATTAGAGACAATGTCAAAAGCAGATATCTGGCTCATTAGAACCTATTGGGATTTGGAATTTCCTCGCCCAACCCTACCAAATGTTGATTTCGTTGGAGGACTCCACTGCAGACCTGCCAAACCTCTGCCTAAGGTAAACCTATTCCCATTTAGTTGGTTCTGTTGTCCTTGCATTTTCACCAAGAATGATTCTCTGTTCTCACTCAGAATGTCTCATTCACTGTGAAAAAAAAAAGTTATGGGAAATGGGACAAAGAGATCTGTAGATAGAAATTCTTACATGTCTATGCATATTCACATAACTATGTGAATTTTATTTTTTTAACAGTAGAAAAGTAAAACCTGGGGACTTTTGAGAGCTACACAAAGCTCCAGTTAAATTAAGGTCTTTATTTCTCAACATACAAGACAATATCAGTCATTAATTCAAAGAAATGCCTAGCATGTACCATAGGAAAATTCTTTATATGCAGAGAAACAAAGAAACACAGTCTCTTCTCCCAAATACCTTACATTCTACATTGAAAGACAGACTGTGAACATGAAAGAGAAATTTTGTGAGAAATATTATAATAGAGAAGGACCACAGGCATTTCCTGTCTACCCAAGGCTATTGGGGAACCTCAGGAAAACTCCCTGTGGCAAAGGGGGTCACCACACTTTAGTTGTCTTAAAATAAAAGAGAGAGATATACTGCAGAGTTATCAATGACCATAAATTTTGCATATTTGAAGAATAAATATTAACTTGTACTACTTGTATCTGTAGGATGCTCTTAGCTTTTAATTATAAAATAATTCTGTAAGTATTTAGAATAATACTGCTTATGAAAAACCATAAGAATCTGATGTGTTTTTAACAAATACTGCACTTTTATCATTCCAATAAACTGTAAGGATAATAAAAAGAGACACAGAGACAAGACGCAGAGGCAGAATGGCCAAGTTGCCCACTTTATTTAAATCAATAGGTTACATTAGATCACTGGCATCAGTAATACATTATTGTTCATTGTGTCATTAGGCAGGATACAGAGTTAGCAACATTATGCAGCTTTTTTCTCAGTTACACACTATAGTTGCAGTGTACAATATTAGCAGCTTTGTATAGCTCTCAAGAAAATCCATTGTTTAAAGTTACTATTATGTGGGCAGGTTCAGGCAGCAGAGTTTGGTGAAACATTGTGGTTGTTTAACAAGATAATTTCTTTATTCCCATGAGCTATGTGCCTAAGATGAAAATTGAGAATCATAAGACTCTACCACAGAGACTCCTCATGCAGGTCATTGATACAGCAGCTAGGCATTCTATGTCTTTGCACAGAAACTTCCTAGCCACCAAGCATGCCAAAGTCATGAAGCCATCAGAGACCCAATCCTGTAAGGAATAATAATAAAGAGGAGACAGAGTCAAAGTGCAGAAGCAGGGAAGGTAGAAGAGTGGCTCTTTGTCCAAGTGGCCACATTTATTTATACCAATAGGTTACATTAGGTCATTAGTACCATAACCACATTATTGTTTAGAGTATCAGTAAGGTTGCTTATTCTGCAGTTACATTTCACAATTACAATAAGAAGTGTTAGGAGCTTTGTGCAGTTCTCAAGAAAAGCCACTGTCTGAATGTTAGGCGGGCAGCTCCAAGGGCACAGAAGCTTGATGAAACATTGTAGTTATCTATCAAACAAGTTTTTCTATTCCCAGGAGTATGTGCCTGCAATCAAGGTTGAGGCTTGATGAGGGTCTAACACAGAGGTCTCAGGGCATTGCCATACAAGCTGGACATAGCATACAAATTAGCTATATTATTAAATCCTCAGAAAAATTATTGGGCATTCTAAGGGTGGGAAACAGAGTGCCTGCTATCCCACTTCCCCCTTGTGCTTTCTCACCATGGGAATGCTGCTCTTTACATTTTCAGGGCCAGAATCCCTATACAATCCCAAACACAGAGCTGTTACATTAAACAGCAATCATTTATTTCACTATTAAGTGATCACTTAAGAGATTCTTTTTGTCTACTCTTTTATTAGCAGTACCATTGTATGTGATCTCATTGATATTTAAAATCCAAATATAGGTACTTAAAGCCAAACTTTGAGGGTACATGTTGCAATTCAATTCCAAAAGCACACCTAAGAGTAATGGAAGTTCTGGGTAGTTCAATCCTATTTTAAAAAGATTTCTCCATTTGTGTTAAATGGAAATGACAGTGTCAATACAGAAGGAAAGAGAGGATATCCAGAAAAAGAATGAGAAAGATGAAGTTCAGCCTAAGTGCAGGGTGACGGTCAGTGGATGAAAGATTACTAAGAACAAACATCAGAAGTCAAGGAAATTTTAGCCAAAACAATAATTCTTGCTGAAGACAGAACATAGTACTCAGATATCACAACTGACAAATTTCCTGATGTGCAATTTAAGTGCTTTTAGTGATGGCACAGATATCAAGGTCACAGTTGAGTTGATTTCTTAGAGCAAAGCATGAAACCACCCAGCTTCAACTTGTGGGAAATCTTTAGAGAGTCACACACACAAAAAAAAGTCACAGTTTTGTTCCTGGTAGCCTACACCAGGAAGATAGCAGAAACAATGAATACTTTAGTTTGATGAGGAACCTAGAATTGAAAATTTAGTGAGGAGGGACACAACATGACACTGTCCAATTTACAGGTTAAAATAACACAAAATAGTGTGTCATGGTATTCCTCTGTGACATGAAATTTACCTACAACCACTCAACTCCATTTCTGAAAAATGATAGGTAAAGTAACGTAATTCTTCCTGGCCAAATATGTTTAATTTCATTGTATTGCGTGGATTATTTTCACCAAAGAAGCAAGAATGGAAATTGATCATAATGCTTTTGAGGTTTCCTTTTCCAGATCTTTCCAAAAGAAATCTCAGATAGACTTCTAAAAGCCTCCTGAGGCTGGGAAACCTGGGAAGCCAAGTTAGGAAATAGAGTTAAACTTCTAACGGCAAGAGCATCTAGTATGTTGTTTCCAAATTCTGTAGAGATTAGAAAAAGGGAAGCCAATAAATGATTAATTTCTATAAAAAAATGTAAATTACAAATTTGTTAGTTGGAAAAATTCTGTACAGGAAAAGAAAAAACGGTGCCTTGAATCATGAAAACAAAACATCAAATTCCAGCAAAATCTCAAACTTAATGTCAAAAATATTATTATCCTTCTTTATCAGATCATTCATTTCCATGTCTACTTTAGGCAGGTTCATCAAACTGCAGTAATTAAAGATGTGATGAAAGTCCATTTGACAAGCAAATGTTTTAGTGACACGTTTTCTTATAGGACTGTTATATCATTCAATAATTCCTTATCTTTCTTAACAGACACAAATATAATTATGCTTAAAAGCCACATGTAAAAATTAAATGAATGCATACTTAAGTGTTTTAGTCTTATTTAGAAATGGGCTACACATCTAATAAACAAATATCCCTTAACTTAACTTAGTATATAACTAAGGTATCAAATTAACAAAAAGATTTTGGAAACTGGTTTTAGGAAAACATACTTTTCACACTTAACAGCAAAAATACTAGAACTCATCTCAAATTATTTCTTTGATAACTAATTGCAACCATAGGTGACTGGTATACCCAGGTGGAATAAAAATATAAGCTCATTTTATACTTATGATGATAACTGAGTCACACATCTGTTTTTAGTAAACCAATAACATCAAACTAGTCATATTTTCCAAAGACTTACTAAGCCATGTGAATATTGAAAGTATTTGATTTTTTCTACATTTCTGGCAATTGTAGGTATGTTTAATTTATGTAAGTGCTCATTTATATCACAGTGGGTAGGAATAGAAAGCCATTCAGAGATTTTATATATTCCATTACGCATATCATCTAGAGCTGAGAAAATATCAAATATATGTAACATGTAACACATACACACATACAGGCATACATGCAGACACACAGATCTCCAGCTTCCATTCTAAAATTTTAGGCATAAATCGGTCAACACTGTAATACAAAACTTACTGCTATTATCTCCATATAATATTTCATCTAAATTGTGTTTCTGATAAAATGTAACAAGGTGAGATTATATATTCAATATGGAGTAAAGATTCTTGGAATTAAAATATATGTGAAGAAGGCTTTTAAGGGAGTCTTCATTTTAGGTGAGGGAGACAAGACATCTTGTGTCCCTCTAAATGTCTTTGAAGCCCATCTAAGTGGACAACATATTCAGTTTATGTCTAATTAGCCTTTTCCCTTTAAACCTCAAATAGTTGCTTTTGGAGGATCCCGAGTTCCTTGAGAGCCCTTGCTTGAGACAGAGGAACAAGTGACTGTCAATGCAGGAACAGAGGTGCTAAAGAGGGAAGTGAAAAGTGCAGCTCTGTGCACAGGCAGAGGGAGGACGTAGGACCTAGAAGGAGACATAGCAAAGGGTGCAAGGGACCTGAGGAGAACAATGACATGTTAAAGGAAGAAGAAACAGGAGATGGAAAGGGAGAGTCCACCAAGGAGCATGATTGGGGATATTAAAGTTTCCCTAAGTAACCTTAAATATCCAAAATATCTGTTCTGAAAGTATACCAACAAGAAAGCAGAGACAGTTGTCAGAACACAAAGTTGGCAGGGGCTTGAAAAGAGCTTTCATTTGATTGATGTGTTCCATGGGAAAATTAATAAATAGGCCTCAGGACTAGCTAAGCAAAAAGGAATTTTAGAGCCCAGATGTCAGGGAATTATCTCCACTCCAGAGAGACAGCCAGTAAGGTACCCAGCTATCTTTCCATCAAAGATGCCTGTCACTGTAAACAGCTTTTGCTTGCCTAGAACTCTAATCTTGCCCCTTAAAACTGAGACTCCTAGGAGACTAGCGTAGCCTCCAATTTCTTGGACTTTAGATCAGCTTAAACAGAATAGTGATGTTCTTGAAAAACATGATCTGCCCTTACCAATGTCAGCAGATGTTTCCTCAGGACAAAGTTTCAGGAGATTTACTCCCCAATAGGTAGCCAATCAACCAGTGAGGAGTGAAGGCACAGGCTTTAAAGATGCACATTTACAATCCTGAATGAAAGATTAAGCAGTTTAGAAATGAATATGACCTTCTCTGGGGGTTAAAGAAAATAAAAATTTAATGACAAACATTAAACACAGTAAGGCGAACTGCATTTTGCATCTACACAGTAAGTGTAGACACCACTGCAATTGAATTTTGTAGAAAAGGGAGATAAATTAAGTTCAGTTATGAACACAAGGAAAAAGATAGATTTAGAGAAAAGGTTTAAGGTGAGGGTCAGTGGATAGAAAGTTATTAAGAGAAAACATAAGGGGCTGCAGGGATTCTGGCCAAACTAATCTAACAAGATAGTTGCTGAAGGCAGGTCAGTGGGATATCTGGGAAAGGAGGAGTTTGAGAGACCTGAAAATATCTTAAATCAGATATAAAATATTAGATATAAGTGTTGGCAGATTCTAGTTAAGCTAATTTAACAAGACTCAAATTTAGAGGATTCAGGACAATGCAAAGAAGAATACCCAAATACTAAATGCAAAGAGGAAAAACAAAAGCCAGCTTTTATAGGAGATGCAATTTTAGATAGGACAACAAGCATTTGGTCAAGGAGAAAAAAAAAAATTCTCACTAGTCTATAGTGATTATTTCATTTCTTGCTAGAACACACACACACACACATATACATACACACACGTGTACACACAGAGAGAGACAGAGAGATGCATACACATGCATATATGCATAATAAAGGGAATGTATTTCATATAAGAAATCTCCAACTAAACTAAGTGATTAAGTTTTTTAAAAAGAAGGATAACATGGGCTGGGGATGTAGCTCACTGGTAAAGCACTAGATTGGCATGTATAAGGCCCTAGATTCAACTTCTGGCAACACACACAGATACACACACACACACACACACACACACACACACGACAATACTGAATGGTTTTACCAGTTCCACTTCTGGCTAGATTGTAGAAGAATTGATTGAAGGATCTTCACAAGGTTTTGGCCCAAGGTCAATCACAAAACTCCATTCCTGGAAATGAAGAGATGCAAATTACCTAGGTATATGTTAATGAATTTTTGATAAAATGTACATAAATATCACTAAATCTTAAAAAAATTAGGGAATTGGGATAGATGCTACAATATTAAGAAAACATTAAACTAAGTAATATAAGTCTGTCCAAAAAAAAGAAAGAAATCACTATGAATCCACTTACATGAATACCTGAGTAGCCAATTTCAGAGAAGCAGAAAGTAGAAGTAAGGTAGACAATGAACCAGGGGAGGAGGAAACCAGGAGTTCTTGCTTAACTTATATAGATTTCCTGTGTAAAAATAAAAATGTTCTGGATGTTGTTCGCATAAAAAAATGTGAAATATATGCATGTGTAATACAGAATTTTATACCTTTAGAAATTGTTATAACTATATATTATATTGTATATATTATAACTTAATTTTTAATACAGCCCAACATAATTTCCTTAAATTCTTATTTATTTCCTTAAATGTTTCTACAAACCTTACAATACTCCGTGTTCTGTATTTTCTCTTTTGTGATGGAACAAATTCTTTCCTTTACAGGAAATGGAAGACTTTGTCCAGAGCTCTGGAGAGAATGGTGTTGTGGTGTTTTCTCTGGGGTCAATGGTCAATAACATGACCCAAGAAAGGGCCAATGTGATTGCATCAGCCCTTGCCCAGATTCCACAAAAGGTTAGATAAAGTGCCCTAATGGTAGATAACTACTAAATATATAAACAAAAATATATACAGCAAATTCTGAAATAGCACAAAGGATATTTTTGATTAATAATACTTTGACATTAACATTGTGCTCAGGATGAAATACATTATTCAGGTGCAGTATGAACTTGGTATTTAAAAAGTATTATATGCAGATACACAGTAATCTCCAAATTCTGCTCTTTCATTTCCTTGTTTTGCTTGCAGAACTCCAGAGGACACTGTGCACACTACAGATATCAGAAGCATGGAGTTAAATATTAGTCATTTATTGCATCAGTGCAATAGCAATAGCAGGCAATAAAAATATCTGAATAGCATCATACAGCATCATCATCCTATATAATCCTGGCCTTGATACTCCCCCTAAATGTAAGAAGGGGCCTAGTTATGATGATTTTTTGTGCTGCTAGTTAGAGAAAGGAAGGCCAGGCTCACCAACCCTGAGTGCAGATATCCATCAAAACAAGGAGACTTAGTTTGTCATGGTGGACATGGCCCTATTATAGATTTCTCAAGAAGGAAGGTATAAGAGAAAAGGTGGAGATGGAATCCTGTGAATTAGAAACTGTGAACCTACAAGGACAAAACACTAGTAACCCATGGAGAAAGTGGTTATACTAATCTTCGCATATCAGGACAAAGGTTAATATTAAATTTAGTAGATAAGAACTAGTATAAAATACAAATTTCTAAAACAAAATGAATATAAATATTAATTTTTTACACATTATGCTATAGATCTATAATTATCAATTTCTTAAATATTTGTATTTGATATTGATAAACTCATTTGTCTAAGCTACTACTTATATGAAGCTACTATTTATATGACCTTGATTAAATATAAAAATGAATGCAGGAAAATTATGTCTCTATTTATATACCATTTCAATAGTTATTATTATTTATTGTTTCTTGATCTCATTTCTTTATCTTGCATAGGATAGGTATTTAAGTATGTGATTTCTTTCTTAATCACTTTCAAATTTTAATATCCTATAATTTGAAATTTAACTCAACTAATAAGAGGCTTGCTTTACCCTAACAGGTCATATGGAGATATGATGGCAAGAAACCAGCTACCTTAGGACCCAATACTCGACTTTACAAATGGATTCCTCAGAATGACCTTCTTGGTAAGACTCAGAATAAATCTCAAAAATATGATTAATATCCAGTTAGAAAAATAAAAATTTAAAAATGTTTTGAAAATTTATTAAGAAAATTTCAAAATAATCTGATTTTTAAAGTTCTCTTTTTAGTCCTAGGGAGAAAGTGAATAAAGAACAACTGTGGGCATTTTATTATACAAAGTCATATTGTTTGTGTTCAAGTATCCTTATTTTAGGGGTAATTACCTCTCACAAAGAATTTTTTGGTCACTTCCTGGATTGTCCCTTATCTCCTATTTCTACAACTTTACACCTACCCTTTGACATAAAGTAGTGCTCTCTGAAATGCCGATAAAAAACAGCCCTCTCTGTTATTACAACTGACTCTGCATGTTCCATATCCTAAAAAAAAAAAAATCCATTATCCTTAAAAAAATTTTTTAGGAAAAGGATAGAATTTAATCCTTATTTACAGGACACTTTAAAATATGAAATTTTACTTAGTAATAGGAAACCCATTTAGAAGACAATCTTTATACATATATACAGTTTGGAACTGTTCTAGTACAGTTTTGTTGTAAAAAGTGCTATAATGACAAACCACATTTACAAAGAGTTTTAGCAGAAAAACAGTAAGACAAATTTATTCCAAACATACTACACAATAAACTTTATGCTTCAGCTGTGTAGCATATAAGTTAAAAGTCCCAGGAGTGCTGTCCTGAACTTGGAAGGTACAGCCTTCAGAGGTAGTTTCTGGCACAACATTCTGATCATCCTCTTTCTCTACTGAAAAACACTTCTCAATCAAGTTTAAGATCTTAATCCTGAAGTTGTACTTCCTAATGAAGTACAGCAAATCCTACCTCTGATTTCATAACCACCAACAACCCACTCCCTGCTGCATTGGACACCCTTCATAGCATGCTCAGGGACATCATTGTTGTTTTAATTGAACACATAAATCCAGGTCCCCTCTTATGTTTGCACAGGTTGGTTGTTCTACCCAGTATGTCCTCCTTCCATTTGTCTAGATAGCAACCTTGTTTTCATTTTTCAGATCTCAGGTAACATACCTACTCTTCCATGTAATCTTCACTTACCTCGCCAGTGGACACAGGTGCCTCTTGCCCCAATAATTGAAAGTATTGTGATATGAATTCATCATTATTCGAATCTATTACCTAGAAAACAATTTATTTTCATTGCTTTACATTACATATTTGACAATTTATTTCTGACATGAATAATTTCCCTTCATTTGTTTCAATCCTAGGTCATCCAAAAACCAAAGCTTTTATAACTCATGGTGGAACCAATGGCATCTATGAGGCCATCTATCATGGGATCCCTCTGGTGGGCATTCCCTTGTTTGCGGATCAACCTGATAATGTCATGCACATGAAAGCCAAAGGAGCAGCTCTTAGACTGAATTTTATTACAATGTCAAGTATGGATTTACTCAGTGCGTTGAATACAGTCATTAATGAACCTTCGTAAGTATAACAAATTTTTCAGTAAAGTAATATTTATATTTAGGTACCCTTGAAAATGAGAAAAGATTTATTCCTCTTTGAGTCTAATGTTAATAACTAAAATTATTGAACTCTTTGAAATGTGCTTTTATTCTCAACCAATCATTTTTACATTGCAAATTAGCCTTACAAATGTACTTAATTAGCAATAATAGTTATTAGTAAAGTGATACTAAAATTTTTTTACTATAAAGCTAAATATAAAGAACACAGGTTTTACTAATATGACAAGAGAACAGAAGGACAATGCAGTTGAAGAAATAATATATTTCCATTTGATACCTAAAATTTCCAAAACTGCCAACATTTTTTAAAAAATTACATACACTTATTTGGTATGGCAGAATAATTTGATACATGTATATAATATGCAATGACCTAATCAGGAAAATTTTTATTTCCATATTCTTAAATATTCATAATGTTTTCTGCTAGGAACTGTCAAACTCTTCTCCTCTAATTCTTTATAATATATATAAGAAATTATAAACAATAGTACACCTATTGTGCTACATACCAGTAGCACTTATTCCTTCTATCTAACTGTAGCGTGTTCTGTGTTTTTCAACTTCTCTTTAGACCCCCTTGCTCCTACAATTCCCAGCCTCTAATTACTCCTTTTCAATAATGTACTTCAATTAAGTCAGCTTTTTAGATTCCACATGAGAATGAGAAAATGCAGTATTTTTCTTTTGGTGCCAGTATATAGGATTTAGCATAATTACTTCCACTTCAATCCTTGTAAGTAGAAATGACAATATTTCATTCTTTTTCATGGCTGAATAAAAGCCAGGTGTGTGTGTGTGTGTGTGTGTGTGTGTGCATGCGCGAGTGTGTGTATTTCCATGTTTGCTTTAGCCATCATCTAACAATGAACAACTCAGTAGATTTATAGCTTGACTATTGTGAATAGTGATGCAGGTAAACATGGAAGTTCAGGACCTCTTTGATAAACTGATTTCGTTTTCATTGTGTTAGTATACAGTAATACGAAAGCTGAATCCTATGGTAGTTCTATTTGCATTATTTAAGGAGACTCCATGTTCTTTTTTTCCATAGTGGCCATACAAATTTGCATTCTTCTCAGTGGACTATAAGAGGTCCCCGTCCTCTTCTACCTCAACAGCGTTTGTTATTTTTTCACTTTTAGATTATGACCATTCAATTCAATGAGATTATCTCTCATTTTTGTTGTTGTTGCTGCTGCTGCTGCTCTTTTTGGCATGCTGAAGATGGGTGTTTTTCAAAGTTTGAGTAGAAAACTACAAAAGAGTTCTGAAATCAACATTGTGGATTGATTGTTGTTTGATTTACATCTCATTGCATGATTAGTAAAGTTGAGCACTTTGTCATATACAATATCTTCTTTTGAAATCAAAAGGTCTATTCTGATCATTTTCTGCTTTTTACAGCAATAATTTGGAATTTTGCTGCTGAGTTTTTAGAATTCCTCACATATTCTAGATATTCATCTTTTCTTACAAGTATTACCTCCCAATTGTGCATGTTTTCTGTTTACTCTCTTGGTGTTAACTTTGCAGTGCAAAAGCTTCTCAATTTAACATAATCCTAATTGTCCTTTTTCCTTTTGTTGCGTGTGCATTGGAGTCTCAGCTAAAAAAAAAAAAAAAAGTCATTGACAATACTGATTTCTTCAAGTGTTTCCCCTCTACTGAAAATATAAATTTTTCTCCAAAATTGATTTTTACTTTAACAGATTCTATTATATATAACTTATATACCATAAATTTCTTGTTTGAGCTGTAAAAGTCAAATAATTTGGGTTATGTTCACATAGTTCAGAATTCTTCTTCAAGAGATAATTTTATAACATTTTTGTTGTGCCAAAAAGAAATCTCATATATCTTTCAAATAAATCTCTCTTAACCTCCAGCTCTTCGCCACAACTAATTATACATTCAGTCTCTAAAAACTAGCCTTAGATGCACATTTCATACAAATACAACCAGACATACAATGGTAGACAGCTCCAACTGTGTTGTTTCACTTACTATATTGTTTTTTTTTTAATTTTGTCCACGTTTAAACAAGTAGAGCTATGTGATTTCTACTTATTACTGAATAGTATTCTTTGGTGTGGATGTATATAACACATTTTATTTAACCATTTATTACATCATGGACATTTGGGCTGTTTTTAAATTTCGAATATTTGAACATGGTTTGTTTTGTGTGGAAAAAGTTTTTTATTTTTCATTTCTTTTATGTAGTGCCAAAGAGTGGCATTACTCCCTCACATGAGAACTTCATGTTAGTAATTAAATTCCATTCTGTTTGCCAAATAATTGGCAAGATTTTACATTCCTAGAAGTAGTATAGGAGAGTTCTAACTTTTCCACATCACTGCTAAAAGTTGCTATCTTCTGTCTTCTTTTTATAATGCCAATCCTAGTGGTTATGAAGTGGCAACTAATTGTGACCTTGATTTGCACTCCACAGGTTGTTTAAAATGATGAATTGTTGTTCACATGCATACTAGATAATCATGTTTATTCTCTGTACAAATAATTATCCAAGTCTTTAAATCCTTTGTTAATTAGGTACTTATCTTAAAATTGAACTGTCAGTAGTTTTTATTATGGAGACACATTTATATTGAGATATTTGATTTGTATGTATTTTATTCTATTCTGAATGGATGAGTTCATCATTTTTATAATGGTGTACTTTGGAAAGCAAATAATTTCAATTTCTATAAAATATCTTTTATAATCAAATTTTCTCTTAATACAACAAAAATTGTTCTATAAAATGTGTAGTGCTTAGATTTCTACCATCAGTCAGCATTGAGCATGACTACCAATACTCATTATTTACGGAAGGTATGACCTATCGGAATACTTTGACAAAAGATTACCAAAAAAAAAAAATTGTTACAATTTTGAATGCTAAAATACTTTAAAAATAGATGAGAAGGAATAAAAAAACATAATGCAAGGAAAATGGTAAAGAAAATATGGAATAAGTTGGTAGAATTATATAGTAATATATCAATATCTATCGTAATATTAACTATATCATTAAAAGATAATCAAACTGGATTTTAAAAACCCGTCATATACTCTTTTTCTGAGATATGTTTAACTTAATTACATAGTAATTCTATGAGTAAAGAGATAAAAGATTTTAAGTGTCAATCAAGGTGTTGCAGCTGGGCATGGTAGTGCAAGCCTGTAACTCAGTAATTTCTGAAGCAGAAACATGATTGTGAGCTCAAGGCAAGCCTCAGCAACTTAAAAAGACCCTATCTCAAAGTAAAATATAAGAAGGATTAGAGTAGTGGATGGCCCCTGAGTTCAATCATTACTAACACAAAATAAATAAATAAGCTATTGTAGCTATATTACTGTCAGAGAGAGTAGACAAAACTAAATATGAAAAGAATATTTCTTCATTTAGAAGTCATTCAATATAAAATAGACCTATTAATGAAATTTTACATAAAAATATAAAATGTAAGTGCACAGGTCTATAGTCATAATATGAAGTTTTTAAAAACTTTTATCGATAACAGAAAATGATGGAAAATAATATTCATATTTGAAGAACCTGATATATTTGGGTATGCCATAAAACTGCCCAGAAATGATTTGAATCTAAAGAATACATTTTCCAGTCATATTGGAATTAAATCAGAAAAAAAAAATTAGAGAAAAAATTAACTAAAAAAAATAAATAAAAAATTAACTAAAAACCCTCTAGGTTTTGAAAACTAAGTAATATACGTCTAAGTAATTTAGATTCCATAAAGAAATCACAATTATACTTGCATTTTTATATCACCAATACCACTCCCAGGCATATAAGCAATAGAACTATATGAATATTTAAAATACTCTGTATATTAATTAATATTGTCAAAATGGCCATACTACCGAAAGCATTATACAGATTTAATGCAATTCCAATTAAAATCCCAATGACATTCTTCATAGAAATATAAAAAGCAATCATGAAATTTATTTGGAAAAATGAAAGGTCCAGAATAGCCAAAGCAATCTTTAGTAAGAAGAGTGAAGCAGGAGGAATCCCAATACCACACCTTAAACTATACTACAAAGCTATAGTAACAAAAAGGCATGATATTGGCACCAGAATAGACATGTAGACGAATGGTACAGATAGAAGACACAGAGACAAACCCACATAAACACAGTTATCTCACTCTAGACAAAGGTGCCAAAAACAAACAGGAAAATAGATAGCCTCTCCAACAAATGGTGCTAGGAAAACTGGAAATATATATGCAGTAAACTAAAACTAAACCCCTCTCACCATGCACAAAACTCAACTCAAAGTGGATCAAGTATCTCAGAATTAGACCAGAGACCCTATATCTAATAGAAGAAAATGTAGGCCCAAATCATAATGTCAGATTAGGCCCTGACATCTTTAACAAATCTCCTAAAGTGCAAGAAATAAAATGAAGAACCAATAAATAGTATGGATTCAAACGGAAAAACTTCTTCTCTGTGAAAAGAAACCATTAATGAGTGAAGAGAGAGCCTATATTTTGGAGCAAATTTTTGCCACACTCAAGACGGATAGAGCACCAATATCCAGGATATATAAAGAGCTCAAAAAGCTTAACACCAACAAACAAACAAACAACCCAATCAATAAATGGGCTAGGGAGCTGAACAGAGACTTCTCAGAAGAAGATATACGATTGATCAACAAATACATAAAAAATGTTCAACATATCTAGGAATTAGAGGAATGCAAATCAAAACTATTCTAAGACTTAATCTCATGCCAGTCAGAAAGGCAGTTATTAAGAATACAAGCAACAGTAAGTATTGGCAAGGATGTAAGGGAAAAGGCACACTCATACTTTGCTGGTGGGATTGCAAATTTGTGCAAACAATCTGGGAAGCAGTATGGAGATTCCTTGGAAAATTTGAAGTGGAGCCACCATTTGACTCAGCTATCCCCCTCCTTGGTCTATACCCAAAGGACTTAAAAACAGCATACTACAGTGATGAAGCCACTTCAATGTTTATACCAGCAAAATTCACAATAACCAAACTATGGAAACAACCTAGATGCCCTTCAATAGATGGATGGATAACAAAACTGTGGAATATTATACACAATGGAATATTACTTAGCATTAAAAAAGATTGAAATTTTGGGATTTGCAGGTAAATGGATGGAGTTTGAGAAATCATGATAAGCAAAATAAACAAATTCCAAAAAAACAGGGCCTGAATGTTTTCTCTGATAATGATTGCTAATGCAAAATGGATGGGGCATGGGATGAGTGCAAGAATTTGAGATGGGGCAAAGGAGAGGGGACAGAAAGAATGGGTGCAGAAAAGTTGGTGGACTGAGATAGACATTGAGGGCTTCAGGAGAAAAACTGAAAACAAAAAATTGTGTCTGTAACTTAATATGCACAGGAAAAATGATAGGAGAGAACATTTCTAGTATATGAGCTTCTGTGGTCTAGTAGTGATAGACCCAGCCTGATTTTCTCTTAAAATTGGGAGCCATCTCACCACAAAGCCATGAAAAGATAAATTCGGCTTTACTATAAATTACTGCAAATTCTGAACTAGCTTGGAATGCCTGCCTTGACCTCACCCATGCCTGGTTCTCTCTGACCAGATAGTAGCCCTCTCTGAAACTTCAGTGACGCCTCACAAATCTTGGCCTTCCCTGGCCAGATAAGGACCCTCTCTGAGGCTCTAATGACCATCATAAATTCTGACGTCGGGGCCAGCAAAAATGTAAACTAGCCTTTGTGTTATGCTCCTCAGAGTTTTGTTATCTGTAACCTCCCTTCTGTAACTTTCTGGGCTATAAGTCTGGGCTGCAAGAAAGCTGTGGGGCTGTCTTGTTCCCATGGTTTTGGTGGTAGAGGCAGCCCGGCCAGTCGAAATAATAAGCTTACTTTAATTTGATTTTAATTGGAGTCAGTGGTCTTTTCTTGTGTCCTGGTCTAACAGAGTTCCAAAGAGTATATCTGGATGTTATTCTAAATATGATTATGAGTGAAAATCTTTGAGCAAGTGTTATAATCTGAAATGGATACTAGGTAGAAATTAGACAGTAGAGAGCAATAAAAAAGATTAAAAACAGAGAGACTGATTAAAAGTCATTTCACCCACTATGACAATTTCTCTTCAAAGACTTCAAGATGATCATTTCAACTACAATTAACTATCTTATAGTGCTTAGAATGAATGGCTTATTATCATTTTATCTGAAGCAATCAACCTTCCATTTTCTTTTGGAAAATATTTGCCCATAAGAAAATCCCAAAATAAAAGTTAAACTTTCTATGATGATCTAACATCTTTAACAGCAACAAAAACAAAAGTCTATGGATATTCTTTGCATTTGTGTGTAGTACTGAGAATTGAACTCAGGTGCATTGTTCATGATAGGCAAATGTTCTACCACTGAGCTACATCATCAGCCCACTTTGTTGAATTTTGAGACAATGTCTTGCTAAGTTGCCCAGACTTAGCCTTGAACTTACTATTCTGCTTCAGCCTCCCAAAGAGCTGGGATACAGGCCTGTGTCACCAACCTGGCTCTTCTGTGGCTACCTAAGGCACTTGTTTAGATTCAGTTTTATGAACATTTCTAAAAGCCTTACATAGACTTAATATACTTATGCAAATTAAGTTGCTTTAAATGTTGGTGTCTTATGGTTTGTCCTTTAGATATAAAGAGAATGCTATGAGGCTATCAAGAATTCACCATGAACAGCCAGTGAAGCCTCTGGATCGAGCTGTCTTCTGGATTGAGTTTGTCATGCGCCACAAAGGAGCTAAACACCTCCGGGTTGCTGCCCATGACCTCTCCTGGTTCCAGTACTACTCTTTGGATGTGATTGGGTTCCTGCTGGCCTGTGTGGCAGCTGTGATATTTATCATCATCAAATGCTGTCTGTTTTGTTGCCAGAAGTTTACTAAAACAGGAAAGAAGAAGAAAAGGGCATAGTTGCATCTAGACCCAAAGCTGGGAGTCCTGTCAGATGGACCTCCTCTAGTTCAACTTCACAAGAAAAGATTGTGAATCAGCCTCCTCTTCTGCTTATAAAATCACTTTTAAAACTTATCATGATTTAATTTCACTTGGGTGTAGAGTTTTGTAGTGTTAACTTTTTCGGAATAAGGTATTCAATACTTAAAATTGTGTGTCAAGATTCACCCTTCTCTTTTGTTTTGGGAGACTGGTAGTGCTGGCTTGTACATCCAGCCTTAGCATTATTTCTCTTCAGGACCTGAGAAGACTTTTATCTTCTTCTTGCTGAAGTCATTTCCAAAAAAGGTATGTCAAATACGAAATATACTGTTTCCTACCTACACATTTATTCTGTTGTCTTTTAACCACGTAAAAGTAATGATCTGGTTACACTGATTCTCATATTCAGTCTTTGGAAAGAGATGTAAGATATCAATTATAAGTTATGATAATTTAGAACTGGTAGTAGAATTAGTAAAAATACTTACTGCTTTTTCATTTCTTCCCAATGTTTTTCCAAAACAAGACACAGGATACAAGTCCATTGTGAGATACTTGATTTGCAAATATTTTTCCATTGCAGAATGAAAGACTCACCTACTATGAATACACAGATTTATTTCTTCATAGTGCACTTTGAATCATGTAAATATCTAATTTTAGTTAAATAGTTCTTTAATTACCAAGATTTCCCTTATTCTAATGGAAGTGACAATGTTAAGTACATTGTGCCATGTGTATCTATATTCAAGTCAACATTCATTACAACTATTACACTAATCTTACTGTATAAGAAGGTCATCTCCTAAAGGAACACTTTAACAATGCATGAACAAAAAATAGTAATAAATTTCAGTGGAAAAGTACTTTAAAATTCAAGAAAACAATAGAATGGAAATATAATTCAGGTGAGAAAAACAGTAAGTGAATATAAAATAAAAAGGTGAATTCAACTGTGAAGATATTACAGTTTACATTAATTATAAAAACTGGAATTACTATCAGACAAAGAATGTAAGACCATATTTTTTAAAATTAACTATCTACCCTGTTTATAAGACATGCTGAATTTAAGTATACAAGAAGGCTGTGAGTGAAAAAGTAAGAAAAGTCCTACTGAACCCATAACCAAAATAAGCAATTTTACCTCCAATAATATTACCATTGTTTTCCAAAATAACAAATAAAATCAAATATTAATATTTTTACAATATTATTTGAAGTCATTTTAAAGCATACCATTCTCAATTTTATGCACCTACTAAAAAACTTCAAATTAAATAAGTCTAAATGAACAACAAAAAAAGAATACACAGAATCTATTGACATAATAAAATGATATTGAATACCTTTACAATAAGATATAAATTATTTTAAAATTAATAAATATGGGCTAGGATTATAGCTCAGTGGTATGCCTCGCATGCATGAGACCCTGGGTTCGATCCTCAGCATCACATAAAAATAAATAAATAAATAGTATAAAAAATTAATAAATATAAGTGCACATTAGACTGATAGAATGTAATGAATGTAACCTAAGTGATGAATGTATATTTATGACAAGAAAACTTAGTAGATTTGAAAAGGTAGAAATCATAAATAATGTATTGTGCAGATACACAGGATTTAATTGAGGAAACAAATAAAAAATATTTAACTAAAATAACCACATCTGGATATTAATCTAAATACGTGAGGATCCATGTGGAAACTTTAGTCACACTAGTATCCAAAGCTGACATGTGTTTAATCAAAAATGATCTTTCTGGCAAAAGGTAGAATAGAAGAGAAGAAATATAATTGTTAAAAGTCATTTCACCCACCCTGATAAAATGCCTCTTCAAAAAGGTCAAGATGATATTTTCAAATAGCATTTAACCATTTCACTTACCATTCTTAGAATGGTTTACTACGACTTGGTCTCTAGAAAAGATTAAGCTTCCCACTTGACATTCCATTTTAACTTTGGAAATATTTATGCACCAGAAATCTCCAACTTAAAGAGATTGTAAAACTTTGAATTCACTCTTTTCAAGCACAATTTGTGTTTTAATTACATTTGAACTTGAAATGGAAGTAAAGAAATAAATAAACCTCCAACTTAGAAGCCAAGTTGTCCAAGACAACAGTTCAAAATACAATACTTTTAAGGCTGTTCTATGGCACTTATTTGACCCACTTTTGTAAACTCAAAGAACATTTTAGAGACTTGAAAAGTTCGACCAATTAACTGGCTTTAAAAATTGGTGTCTTATGATTTTCCTTTAGAGAAAGAGAATGCTGTTAGATTATCAATAATTCATCGTAAGCATCCAGTTGAGCTATCATCTGGATCAAGTTTGTCATGTGCCACAAAGAAACTAAACACCTTTGGTTGTTGCTCATGACCTCTCCTGGTTTCAGTACTACTCTTTAGATGTGGTTGTGTTTCTGCTGGCCCGTGTGGCAAATGTGATGTTCATCATCACTAAATGCTGTCTGTTTTGTTGCCAAAAGTTTGCTAAACCAGGAAAGAAGCAAAAAAAAGGAGAAGTTTATTCAGCCTGAACCTGGGAGTCCTAACAGATGGACTTCTTCTAGTGTATTCCAGCAAAAAGCTGTTACAATGCTAGACTCCCTACTGTTGTGAGAAATTTTCACAACCTACAATAATTAACTCAAAGTTTCTTTTCCAGAATTTTGATTCCTGGTTAAGGAGTATAAATGTTTCAGGTCAAAGAAAAATCAAACATTGGAGAAGAATAAACTATATGAACCTATGTAGAAATTTAATAGTGTAATTTATTCTTCATACCAATAAACCTATTGACCTTAATTATAATTATTCTTTGTGATAAGACTAGAAAGGATTTACTCAGAGTATCAATATGGTTTCTCAAATTCTTGGCCTACTCTAACTTAATTTTAGTAAAGAACTTTGTACATTTAACTTTCTTAAAGAAAACACTCAATAATTTCAATTGTGTAAAAAGACTAAATCCTTCGATTGGATTTCAGAAACCAGTATTTCTGCTGTATTTTACTATAAACCCAGCCTCAGCATAACTTCTCTCCTGAGCATCTGGAAGTATGTTTGCCAAGTTTCAGCTAAGTCACTTCTCAATAGAATGTGTATGGAATTAGAAACATAATGATTTTTATCTGCTTTCTATGGTTGAGCTATTGAAGAAAATATTTGGTTTTGTTAGCTCATTGTTATTTATTCTTAATCTTTCACATAAATTCAACTGGTTGCCCACTCTCATAATCATACTTTGGACATAGATACTAGGTCTCAATTATAGGTTGTGTTAATACAGAACAGGAACAGGAAAGAAACTTGCTCTCACCTCAAATAAGACACAATGCTACCTACATTTGTTACAGTTATATTGTGAAATGTACTAAATTTTGTAGACAGTTTGCAATTATGTTTACTGTTCTATAATTTGTAATCATGAAGAGCTTTCTAATTTTTCTCTTTTCTCAGTAGCTAATTGCCTCATCCCACCCATACCTCTAATAAGGGATCTAAATAATTTGGAATGACTGAAAATAAAATCTTCATACTTTTCCTTCAAACCTCAGCTTGTTATCTATTATAATAATTACTAACACTGAAAGCAATATAAAAATTATATAAATCATGTGGAAAATAGATAATTAAAACCACTAGTAGTCCAAAGGCTGTCCTTTAAAGAAAACATCACAGAGCATTTTTATGATCAAAGTGGACCAAAACTGAGGAATAGTTATTTTTTTAAGTCAGCTTTTCACTGGCTCATTTCTTCTGTGCTCCAGGTGAGGCAGAACATCCTGTTGGGAGAGTGTGCTGGAGGGAAGCAGCTCACATCATGACCAGAATACAGAGAGAGAGAGAGAGAGAGAGAGAGAGAGAGAGAGAGAGAGAGAGAGAGAGAGAGACTGACTCCACTTGCTACATACAAAATATATACCCCAAAGACAGGCTACCTACAACTACACACCACCTGCCTTCAATTGCTTCTCAATGAATCCCATCAGGTGATTATTTCACTGATTGGCTTAAGGATCTCACAGCCCAATCATTTCCCCTCTGAACCATCTCACATTGTCTCTCAAGTGAGCTTTTGGAGAACCTCTCACACCCAAACTACAACAGTTAATTCTCTCTTTTGATATGAAGACCATCATCCAAGCCTCACAAGAAACAATCTTTGTTCTAAGTTATTAATTAAAATAAATATTAAAACCTATTTTTATATCTTTTGTCACTTCTTTATTCATGCATTATAGTATACAAGCTGGTAGCATTTGATATGACATATTTGTACATGTACACAAAGACACAATATGACAATATAAGTTGGCCAATATCACTTCCCAGCACTTTCTCCCACCCTTTTCTCCTCTGATCCTTTGGTTCCTTCCCTCTCCTGATCTCCCACTGATTTTCATGAGATTCACACCAGTCTTTCCTTTTCCTCTCTAGCTTCCACATATGAGAGAAAACATAAAACCCTTGATTTTCTGAGTTTGACTTATTTTGTCTAACACAATTATCTCCAGTTCCATCCATTTTCATGCAAATGACATAATTTTATGTTTTCTTTATGGTTGAATAACACTTCATTATGTATATATACCACATTTTCTTTATCTATTCATTCATTGGCAGGCACCTAAGTTGATTCTATAATATGGATATTATGAATTGTGCTGCTTAAAATATGAGTATGAAGGTATCTCTGTAATAAGATGACTTTAATTCTTTGGGTAAGTATTAAGAAGTTGTATAGCTGGGTAATATGATAGTTTCATGCCTAGCCTTTGAGAAACTTCCATCCTGACATCCATATGGTTGTACTAGTTGACAATCTCAACAACAGTGAAAAGTTGTTTCTTTTTTCCACATTTTATTCAGCATTTATTATTCTTTTTATTATTGATGACTACCATTCTGACTTGTTTGAAATGTAATCTCAGTGAAGTTTTGATTTGCATTTCCATGAAGGTTAAAAATGTCAAACATTCTTTTTCCATATTGTTGTTGGTCATTTACATGTCTTCTTTTAAGAAGTATATGTTTAATTCATTTGCTGATTTAATAATTTGGTTATTTGGTGTACATTTTGTTGAGTAATTTCTATATTTAGATATTAATCCTTTGTCAGAAGAGAGCTAGCAAAGATTTTTTCCCATTCTCTAGGTTCTCTTTGCACAATTCTAATGGTTCCTTTGTTGTGTGCAGAAGCTACCTAATTTGATACCTTCAAATTTATTAACTCTTGGTATTATTTCCTGAGCTTTAGGGCTTCTATTGAGAAAGTTGTTCCCTATGCCTATACGGTGAAGTGTTGATCCTTCATTTTCTTCAAGGAGTTCCATAGTTTCTGGTCTAATTCCTAGGCCTCTGATCCACTTGTGGTTAATTTTTGTGTAGGGTGGGACAAATGGGTATATTTTCATTATTCTACACATGGATAAGTCATTTTCCCAAAATAATTTGTAGAAAAGGCAATCTTTTCTCCAATGTATAGTTTTGCAACCTTTGTCAAGGATTAGATGACTGTACATATGTGTGGTTTTCTCTGTATCTTCATCTCTGTACTAATGGTGTATGTGTTTTATGTTAATTCTGTGCAATTTTTGTTACTATAGCTCTGTAGTATAATTTGAAGTCAGACATTGTGTTGCTTTTAGTATTGCTTTCTGGGATCAGAATTACTTTGGGTATCCTAGGTCTTTGATAATGCCAAATAAATTTTAGGACTCTTTTTTTTCTAGTTCTGTGAAGAATGCCATTGGTACTTTTATAGGGATTTCACTGAATCTGTATATTGCTTTTGGTTATATGGCCAAGATTAGTATTCATCAAATAGTTATAAATATTATAAATCACCAAACAAAAATATGAACAGTCATGTATGCAAATAGATGAAAGAGATGGATAGGAAATTCACACAAGTGAAAATGGCTACTAACATGTAAAAATGACAACTGTCACAAATGGAAATTGAAGGTACTCAATAAAATTCAGTAAATTTCAATAAATCCTGTAAGTACATTATAAGTACATGGAACATACCTCAACACAATTAAAGCCATATATTCAAAACACACAGATAACATGATATTGAATAGGAAAAAGTCAATTTTTTTCCTCTAAGTTTGGGAGTGAAAAACGGATGTGACCTTTCATCACTCTTACCCAATATAGTATTGGAAATTCAACCCAGAATGATTAATCAAAGAAAGAAATTTCATTGAAATTGGAAAAGAAGAAGTCAAACTGTCACCATTTTGATTCCACATGATCTTATGTAGAGAAAAACCTACTCACTCCACCAGAAATCTTTTGAATGCAAAAGATCAGATGAAGTACTCTTGATAATGTTAGTGGATAAAAGATGAATATACAAGAGTGGCTAGTATTTCTAAACATCAATAAGAAACTACCTGAAAAATCAAGAAATCAATCCAATTTACAATAGTTTTAAAATATTATTATCAAGGAATGAATTTAACAAGAAAGATAAAATAATTATAAACTATAATCACAAAATAAAAACAAACCATATATAGAAAACAATTAGTAATGCATTCAGAATGAAAAAACAAAGTTCAGAAGTGAAGGAGCAGAAACATTGTAGAAAAAGCTGAATGTTAAAAAATAAGAAAATTAAAATTAAGAAAGAAAGAAGATGGGGAAATGAAAGAGTAAAAGACAATAGACAGTAGTAAAAATACCTCACTGAAGTTTAATAAACATCTGGTACAACTATGAAAAATTAACATAATAAACAATAAAATGTGTGTAGGAAAAGAAAATGGAAAAAAAAGGAAATCAAGGAAAGTATTCCCCTTGAGGTGCTTGAATTCAAGAAGCTCCTTTCTAGGCCCTCTGATATTTGAACTTAACCAGGCATGGGTCATGAGGTAGGGTACTAGGCCACTGCTGGGCTCCCATCAAACACATTGTTGTTTACATAACCTGAGCCTGGCCACATGTTCTCTTCCAGGCTACTCATTGGTGTCTTGTCTGCTGTGGAACTCAGTTGATTCCCATGGATTTGAATGCATATCTAGAACTACTATTAGTCCTTATGAACTTCAGCATTATGTGTGCTAAGCAGACCTTCAAGCAATGCACTTGTGGGTATTGCAACTTCCCTAACTCTGGCATGGCCCTGCATTGTAGGAAAAGCTGGGAGACTAATGAATTCTGCACTCAAGGGAAAACATCTACAGGTGCCAAGTAATATGCCAATACCAGTCTCGGTCCTTTAAGACCTGGTCCCCAAAAATGAGGTATTCATTAATCAACAGAGAGAGATAGGGTCACCAAGCTTACACAGACCATGTCCCCATTTGTTAAATTCTTAGAACAGTTTTGAAACACCCTCCCCTTTACCAAGACGGTTCCTTGTAACTCTCTCTGAATCTGTCATTGCAGCAGGGTGTCCACAGGTGTCGCGACCCCTTGCCCGCAAGGAAGACGCAACTCAGGAATCTTCTTTCAGCAGTTTATTCAGGTCCTTGATATTTCTTCTTCTTCCTCTCGGATGCCCCTCCCAGCCTTAATAAAGCATCTCAAGCCCCAATGCAAAGCTGCCACTTGGAGCTTTCTCATAGGGTGGTGAAAAATCATGTGCCAACTCTCCCAAATAAGGAGTTGTTTGTCACAGACCACAGCGGAGCCAGCGCCATCTTGTAATGGCGACCATAGTCTGCAGAAACAGCAGAAGCGGCTCACCACACACAGGGACCCAGAATTAGTAGTGTTCCTTGTTTTTCTGATTCATAGAGTAGTTACTTCTTAACAATGGGGCCCTTCTAAAGATGGCTCCTGGTTATAACACACTAAGAGATGGTGAGGGTCATATAAAATTCTTTTTATGCAGGAGGAGGCATTTTCAAATGAAACCCTTGTATTGAATATAAACATTTTAAGAACTCTGGGTTTCCTCTACATTTTTTATTACTAGTTTGTGGCTATCATTTTGGGTTTCCTGCTCTCTCCCAGTTTAACTGGTGCTTGCATGTCAGTTTTGCCTGCCCTGCCCTGGGAGGTTGGGTTGTTATTACAGATTGTTTCATTCATTTTTCTGAAATGCCTTTCTGCTCCTATAGGGTTGTAGTTTTCCCATTGCAACTTCCAAGATTCCAGGATTTCTCTTCAGAATTTAACTTCTCCTTTGTTTATCTGACTCCTCTCTCTCTTTGGGTTCTTCCAAGGATACTTGTACCTCTTATGGGGACCTCTGTGACATTATAAAAACTAAGTGTTGTGTTCATAGTCTGGATTACTCTGGCAATATAACAAATATCCTTGAACACTGAAATTCTCAAATAGAGGCCATGACTTCATCGGCCTAGTCATGGGGAAAAAAATTAGTTTTACCCCTCCTGGTGTAAAATTACTGGTTTCTTTCATCATCGTGATATTCATTGACATGTTCCAGATGCTGCAATATTTATTTTGTATTAATCTCATTTCAGCACTCAAGTCTTATTTCTCTCATAGAAACACATACATCCAGATGACTTTACAACCTGTTCTTTTTAAACCAGAATTTTACCATAGACCCCTCAAACAACCCAAATCATTCATTAAAGGGAAACCTGAACTGCTTGCCCCATGTCGCCAACTCTCAGCCTGAAACAGTCAGGGTAGTCATCATCCATTTCCCCTTATAGCAGTAAGGGTTCCCTTAATCAGAGGGATGGGGAAAATGAAAACAGGGCATACAGAGATAGTGTAATGTAGGGGCATGCTGCAACATGTGGAACATGTTGCATCAGGAAAGAGAAAGCCTTACTTGCTGGCTGCTATCTGCTTCTCAGTCCTGGGGCCACATGTAGTTAAGATGGCGCCTGGCAATCAGCTAAGAGGCAGTGCTATGGGTTGTGATAAAAAATCAGACCCCCTCCAGGATAGGTCCAGTGTTCTTCTGCCCTCGTGGACACCTCATGCCTTCCCTTACAAACCATGGAATGCGTGTACATGTGGACTCTCTCTGCCCCTCTGACCTTTATCCTGATTGGCTCCTGTGCATTACATTAGCTGTGTGTGCTTCCTCAATAAACAAGCTCCTGCCTTGATTGGTTTCCCTGATGTGTGTGATTGTCCTCCAGTCAGGGAGCCCTGGGTGCGGGTGGTCAGTCGGCCCTCTCCTTACTTGGCTCCTCCTGGTTGGGGCCTGCCCTCCCTATCTTTCCCACAGGTCAGGAGGAAATGGGGAGTGGGGGTGGGGAGTTAAAAACCCCCCGACAGTGTAGGAGATAAATTATTATGTCAGGCAGATGGGAGCTAATTCAAAAGGAAATAAAATGCTAATTTCCAAAATACTTTCCCCTCTTCTCAGCCTATTTCCAAGACTACCTGGTCTCAAAGGAATTGTTCCTCATTGAAAGGAGTTGTACAAGAATATCCCCTGTGTAGTTCCTTTTCTGCCTCTGTCATTTCCACATTTTGGTCAACCTATAGGCAAGATTTGAGAAGGAGGGTGTGTGAGATAAATGGAAATCCAAAATCTAGATATGAGCAGAACACCTCTACTCCCTTGGGCACCAGCTCCAGACGCCCCCTCATTGGGAAGTGGGAAGTCTCTCTGGCTCTCTCTCTCTCTCTCTCTCTCTCTCTCTCTCTCTCTCTCTCTCTCCCTCCTTCCTTCCCTCCCTCCCTCCCTTCCTCCCTTTCTGTGTGTGTGTGTGTGTCTGTACTATCATTTAAATAAAACTTGTTTTCTTGCCTCAGCATTTCTCGGGTTTTTAATCTTGAACACCAGGGAACAAGGACTTTATTCTAATTTTTAAGACTAGTTTCAAAAGTATGCAATAAAAGAACCACATATTGGGGCTGATTAGAAATAAATAAATAAATAAATATTTAAATATTTATGACTCTGAAGATGGTAATATGTGGTACAAATACACAAATAAACTTCAATGGAAAAATTAGACTTCATGAAACTTAAAATTTTTCTACCTGAAAGAGCACAATCAATAAAATAAATGAAAAAATGACTATTATTTCCAAATCATACATCTGGTAATGGATTTGCATCAAGAATATATAAAGAAAGTTAGCAACTCAATAATAAGTATATCACAAAATTTAAAAATGACCAAAAACTCTGAATAGACATATCTTCAAGAAAAATTTTCAAAATGTCAATGAAAACATATGCAAACACCTGGAAAAATATTATTACCAGTATTAAAAGGAAATTCACAAAGAACCATATTGAGATATCTGACTATATTACTCATAACATAGTTATAATAATATTAATAATAAAGTGTTAGCGATAATGTGAAATACTAAAACACTCATTCAATGCTGGTTAGAATGGAAATTAAAACACTCATTCAATGCTGGTTAGAGGAAGGAGTCATTCTGGCCCTCAAAGGATAAACAGAGTTTTCAAAAGACCCAAGAATTTGAATTTAACCTATATACCAAATAGAAATGAAAACATGTGCAAATAAAACTATTAAATAAGTATTAATAAATAAGATCATTCATAATAGCCAAAGGTTGGGAAAAAAAATTAGTGTGCAGAAATTTAGGAATGAAAAACAAATGTGATCTATTTTACACTATGAGTTGTTATTTGGCTTTGATAGGAAGCACACAAACATAAACAGTGGGCACAAGAGTTTAAGGTAATAATTCTATAAAGTAGGACCATTGAGCTGATTCCCACATACTTTCTTTTTTACACACACACAAAAAAAATTTAACTGGTGGTTTTAACTTAATAGATTATGCTATATTCCTCAGCAAAGAAGCTGTTATCTGCAAGAGAAATGCAGGTCCAAAATGCCAATAAGAATACAAGGTACCTTGTGGGAAGGGAGAGGTGGAATTTTATGAGCTTTACAAAGACCTGGTTACAAAACTTAAGGAGGTAAGGATAATTACCTGTAACCTTAAAATCTTTTTAGGAGCAGGCTGCAACCACAACAGGTCAGCATAGTTCAAAGTCACCTAGAATTGCCTTAGCATCCCTATTTCCTTTTTACTGTCCCTTCAATAAATGTATGTGTGCTACTCTGAGCAACATGTATAAAATATTTCCAGCATGACCATAAAAATCAGGAGATAAAGGATTTCCATGGTTGCCTCAGTTCAGTGGCATAGCTCATGCCCTGTGACAGCATGAAAAGGAATGAAGTCTTGACACATGTTGGAATATCGATAAGTGACATAATTTTAAGTATTGATATAAATCACCAAAACCCATGACAATTATTTGAAAATGTTGAAATCAATCATAATCCATATATTATATAACAATTATTTGAAATGCCACCAGAATAAGCTTATTTATAGAGAGAGGAAATTGATTACAGGTTACCTAGGAATGAGGGATGTGGAATGGTTAGAGGTACTGGGAAAGTTTGGATTGTTAAATGCCTCAACAGTGAATGTTAACTGAGGTTTACAATTCTGAGATTCTACTCTGAAATTAAACAATTGAAGTGTATACTTAAAAATAGTGAGTTTCATCCTATGTGAATTATAGGCAAACAATGATTTTACTTTAAAAAACAATCTGTTAAACAATGATCTATAAGAAATATTGATTCAACTATGTATTTACTTTAGTTCCAGCCAAGGAATCTATAGGAACAAGTCATCTCACTTGCAACCATTCCTCACACTATTCTAAAACTTTTAACATAAGATAGGTGTATTGCACATGCAGGATAATCCATTCTGAACTGCAGGAAAGCACGTATAATCATGAAAGAGTCATTACACATACACAAGCAGGAAGTCACCTAATGATTTTTCAAAGTCACCTTTGATTTTTCTACTTGGCATCCAGGTATACTAAATGTTCACTTATGTATTTACTTTTATGCGTACAAGTTACTTTTTAACCAAATAATTATTTCTTCTGGGATATTTGCAAGAGCAGAGGGAATTCACTGTGAAAGGAAGCCTTGCATTTCACCAGGATGTCTATGAAAATGACTGTAGTTCTGTGCCTGTTACAGCTCTTATTGGTTCTGGAAGTTGTGGAAAGGTGCTGGTGTGGGCAATGGAATACAACCATTAGATCAATATGAAGACAATACTGGAGGAGCTCATACAGAGGGGGCATGAGGTGACTGTTTTGAGACCTTCAGGTTCCATTTTTGTGGGTGATGACAAATCATCTGCCATTAAGTTTGAGAACTATGCTTCATCATTTTCAAGAGAATATATAGAGAATTTTTATACTCAATCACTTGGTATAATTATTTATGAAACAGTGAAAAATCCATTTTGGAAATATTCAAGATTTCAAAAAATTATGGGTCAGTTATCTGATTAAGTAGAGACTATATGTAGAGATGCAGTTTTGAACAAGAAACTTACGGCAAAACTACAAGAATCAAGGTTTGATGTCATTCTTTCAGATGCCATTTGTCCCTGTGGTGAGCTGCTGGCAGAAATTCTTCAAAAAACATTTGTTTAGAGTCTCTGCTTATCACCTGGTTACAAAATTAAAAAGTATAGTAGGGTACTACTTTTTTCTCCTTCCTATATGCCTGTTATATTTTCAGGATTAAGCAATCAAATGACATTTGTTGAGCGGGTAAAATATATGCTCTACATTCTTTATTTTGATTCTTGGTTCAAATTATTTAATGAGAAGAGATGGAATCAGTTTTACAGTGAGATACTGGGTGATTTGCAAACATGTTCTTCCATTTCAAAGTGGAAAATCCATCTACTATAGAGGGATCCATCAATTTCTTCATAGTGCACTTTGAAGCATGAAAATGTTTAATTTTAGTTAAATAATTCTTTAATTTTCAAAATTTCCCCAATTCAAATGGAAATGCAATGTAAAGTACAAAGTGCCTAGCATATCTACAATCAATTCAACATTCATCACAATGATCAGTAATATTACTGTATAAAGAAAACATCACCTAAAGGAACACTTTAATAATGCGTGAACAAAAACAAAATAGTAATAAGATTCAATGGAATAGTGCTTTTAAAGCATCAAGAAGTAAATAGAATGGGAATGAAACACAGGTCAGAAAAACAGAAAATGAATCTAAAATTAAATAGTTAGTTCAACTGTGAAGGTATTAATGCTTACCTTAATTATAAAAACCAGAATTATTATCAAAGACCATATTTTTAAAACTAACTTAACTAACTAAACCTTGTTTATAAGACATAATAAATTTAAGTATACAATAAAAACATGAGTGAAAATGTAAGACAAGTCCCAATGAAGCCATATCAATGTAAGCTATTTTACTTCTACTACTATTACCAAAATAGTCCAAAATAACCTCTAAAAATAAATACTAATAATTATTCAAATATTATTTCATAAGCCATTCCAAACAATACCATTCTAAATTTTATGCATCTACTAAATAAGAGTAAACAAGTCTAAATTTAAAAAAGAAAGTACACACAGAATGTGTAATAATAAATGATTTTGAATACTTTGTAATAACTCAGAAATTATTTTTAAAATTAATAAATATTAATTAATACAAGTGCATATAAAATTTGTAGAACTTGATAAATGTAGCTTAAGTGATGAATGTATATTTATGCCATAAAACCTACTCACTACATTTTTAAAAAACAAAATAGTAAATAATATATTGTTCAAACATGCAGTAATTAAGTGAGAAAACAAGTATATAAATATTGAACTGGATATTAATCTAAATACATGGGGAGCCATATGAAAATTTTGGTCACATCAGTATTAGAAGCTGACATGTGTTTAATCAAAAAGGATCTTTCTGGGTATTGAGTGAAAATACACAGCCACAGGTAGAATAGAAGAGCAAAATAGAATTGATTGAAGTCATTTCACCCAACATGACACAATACTTCTTCAAAAACATCAAGATGATCATTTTTAAATAGTGTTTAACCATATCACTTACCACACCGAAAATTGCGTACTTCCAGTTGGTCCACTAGGTAATATTACCTTTCCCACCTGACCTTCCATTTTCACTTTGGAAAATATTTGTCCAACACAAATCTCCAACTTAAGGAGCTTGAATGACTTCAAACCCATTCTATACAATCACCATTTTAATTACATTTGAACTTTGAAATGGAAGTAAATAAATAAATCACCATCTTAGAAACTGAATTTCTCAAGACAACAGAATTAAAAAAAATAAAATACTTCTATGGCTGTTCTATGACACTTATTTGACCCAGTTTTGTGAAACTTTCAAAGAACCTTTCAGGGACTTAAAAATTTAGGCCAATTAACTTTTTTAAAATATTGGTATCTTTGATTGTTCTATAGATATAAAGAGAATGTTATGAGATTATCAAGAATTCACCATGAACATCCAGTGAAGCCTCTGGACCAAGCTGTCTTCTGGATCGAGTTTGTCATGCACCACAAAGGAGCTAAACACCTCCGGGTGGCTGCCCATGACCTCTCCTGGTTCCAGTACTACTCTTTGGATGTGCTTGGGTTCCAGCTGGCCTGTGTGGCAACTGGGATGTTCATCATCACCAAATGCTGTCTATTTTGTTGTTGGAAGTTTGCTAAAACAGGAAAGAAGAAAAAAAAGGAATAGTTTATTAATCCTGAACCTGGAGTACTGACAGATGGGCCTCTTCCAGTTTACCCCAGCAATAAGATGTTACAATGCTAGAATCCTTTCTGTCTGTGGAAAAACAAATGTTTACAATCTACCTAATCAACTCAAAGTTTCTTTTCCAGAAACTTAATTCCTAGTTAAGGGAAATAAACATCCTGGGGGCGGGGGGGGGGGGGAATCAAACACTGCAGAAGGTTAAACTATATGACTATATGAACCTATGTAGAAATTTAATATTATAATTTATTAGTCATACCAAAAAAACTTAATAAACTTAATTACAATTATGCATTGAGACAAAAACAGTAAGGATTCACTCATTATCAGTATGGTTTCTCAAATTCCCAGCCTGCTTAATTTCATTTAGGCACAGAATTTTGTACATTTAACTTTCCTGAAGAAAGACACTTGCCTTTTTTCCAGCTAAGTCATTTCCCCATAAAATGTTTTATAGAATTAGAAGCATAATGATTCCTATGTACTTTCTACAGCACAATTGAGTCATTGAAGAAAATATTTGGTTTCATTACCTCATTATAGTTATTTACTCTTAATCCATCAAATAAATTGAACTGTTTGGCCACTCTCATAATCATGCTTTGGAAATAGACATTAGGTCTCAATTTTAGGTTGTGGTAATACAGAACAGGAACAGGAAAGAAACTTTCTAAATTCTTATTTTTTACTCAAATATGACACAAGGTTACCTATATTTGTTACTGTTATGATGTGAAATGTAATGAGTTTCTGTAGACAGTTTGCAGTTATATTTAAATTCTATAATCTGTAATAATGAAGAGCATGTCTAATTTTTTTCTTTTTCCTCAGTAGCTTATTGTCTCATATCACCTATAACAGTAGTAAAGGATCTACATCATTTGGAATGACTGAAAATAAAATATTCATACTTTTCCTGCAAAACTCAGCATGTTATCTATTATAACACTCGGTAACATTGAAAACAATATAAAAATTACATAAGTTGGTTGGAAAATAGGTAAACAAAATCACAAGTAATCCAAATGCTGTCCTTTAAGGAAAACATCACTAAACCTTTTTATGATCAAAATGTCCCAAATTCAGGAATAGTTAGTGGTTTAGTCAGCATGTTTGCTACTATGACTAAACGACTACAAGAATTATTGTAGAAGAGGAAAAGTTTATTTGAGGGCTCATGTTTTATTCCATAGAAGGTTGCCTCCATTTCTTGAGTCTGGAGGTGAGGCAGAATATCATGGGGGTATTGTATGGTGGAATAATAATCAGGAGGTGCCGCAGTCTGGCTGGGCACAAATTCCGCAGTCTGGGTGGGCACACAATCACGAGCCACCACACAGCTTGTAGATTCAAACAGCAACTCTTTATTCCCGAACTCACACCAGCCGTCTACAATCACGTTCTGGGGAAATCCAAGTTCTCTGCCCAAATCCACATCCACTGGGCTTCTATCTCCCAAAAAATACTGTCTGAATCCCGTGAGAACTCAAGGGGAACTCAGGCAGCAGGATACGCCCTATTCCCAGCAGGAATAATCTTAAACCTGGAACGCCCGATTATCCTAAACCGGGAACACCCTAATCCCGGAACACCCTAATCCCGGATCCGCCCTGGTCCTTGAGCAAGGTCACCTAACTGCAATGTCACTGCAAAATGTCCTATTTCCACGAGTCCTTCCACTAAGCAACATGGGGTACGCTGGCAAGGAAATTGTCATACTTACTTGGCTAATGGCTCCCAGCATCTCCCCCCTTCTGATTAATTAAACAACAAGCAATGTGGCTTAAGGACCGTGCCTGGTAGGTTGTCCAATTCAACATATGGTTCTTACCCGTCATCAGAAAACTGACCTTTAGGCGTCAGCCTCCTGTCTTAGGTTGATACCACTGCAATTGAATCATACCCGTCACTGACTACCGGTCCAGCATACAGCCATACTTGTGGATAGGTCTATGCACCAGTGGGGGGGTGAGGTTCTTTGCCTCACCTCTGTTGGCCCCCAAATTTGGCCTTGGTGCCAGTGGGGGAGTGAAGTTAATGTGGCTTATGGACCGTGCCTGGTAGGTTGTCCAATTCAACATATGGTTCTTACCCGTCATCGGAAAACTGACCTTTAGGCGTCAGCCTCCTGTCTTAGGTTGATACCACTGCAATTGGATCATACCCGTCACTGACTACCGGTCCAGCATAAGCCATTGGCCCCTAAATTTTAGACCATCACTAGCAGAAGGGAGGAGGATACAGAAATGCCACGACACCAAGCCAATTGACGGCTCCTTGGGAAAAAATTGCATCACTGGTGACACCATCAGCAAAGATATGCCAGCACTACCACAATTAACATGGGGTGCGCTGGCAAGGAAATAAAATTGCATCACTGGTGACACCATCAGCAAAGATATGCCAGCATTACTGCAATTCGCTGCACCAAACGATAGTTACATAGTCCAGGCAAGTTCTGCAAGCAGTTCAAAGCGGAGGAATCTATCAATATGTCCATTTCCTCCCAAAATCCGTTTCCTCCCAAAGTAAGTTGACTCCTTGATTGAGCATTACTTGTTGAGTTATATTCATTGATGCATCAGTTTATACAGTTTACTGTGATAGCTATCATAGAAGCTGTAGTTTGGTTTTATCTTTGTCTTACCCGGCACTGGGATGAAGATAGGAATTCTGGCAATGATGCTAAAAAGACATTATCCTGAAAAGAATTATTGAATATAATGAAAAGGAAAGGTGAAAGTAAACAAACAGATCTGTTAACCTACTTTAAAAACAATCCTTAACAGCTGTTTACCTAATTTAAATTAAACCATTTAAATCACATGAATAAAAAAAATAATAATAATAATTCAGATCCATTTTTTCATGAGCACTCCTCATATAAGAAATATGGACATACGCACATACAGACATACAACACAAAACACAAGAGTGTACACAGACATACAACACATAAGAAAATAGTAAAGGCCTTGTAGCATTACCTGGGTGAAATCTCCATTGCAATGTTTAAAAACTCCACAGTCAAAAAATAAAACTGATCAGAAAAACATTAACCTAGGTTTGTATGAGCTCAAAAAATAAAAATAGAACCTTATGATGTGGAAAAATGCAATAATAAAATAGCTATTGAAAAAAGCATCCTGGTTAATCACTGTCGCAGATGTAAGAATGGCCAAGCTGGAGTTCTGGATATCAGCTGTTATGGATTTGAGTCAAATCATCTTCTTTTCGATCTGTAGAAATTGTTTTAGTTAATCTCTCTGGAATCCAAATCAGCTGCTGTTCTCCCTGGGGAAAAACACAAACAGACCCCCGACTCCAGACAATCACTGGGTCAGGACCTTTCCATTGTCCTGTTAGAATATCTTTCCAAAGTACCTTAGGCTTATGTACATTTTTTGGATACATATGTCTTTCTGCAGCACTAAGTCCTGATGAATCCAAATTTTAAAAGTTTAGAGTAAAAAGCATTATTTTAAGTTTATCTTTGGGGGATATATACCCCCTTCCAATTCCCTCTTTTTGCTTTAATAAGTACGTTTTAATACTTTGATGAGCTCTTTCAACTATGCCTTGTCCCTGTGGATTGTATGGGATTCCTGTTATATGAGTAATACCAAATGATGAGCAAAATTGTTTAAAAGAGGTAGAGGTATAGCCAGGACCATTATCAGTTTTTAACTGTTTAGGAACGCCCACAGTGGCAAAATTTTGTAAGCAATGAGCTATAACATCTTTAGTTTTTTCTCCGGCATGAAGGGAGCCCATCAAAAATCCGGAAGAAGTATCAACTGTAACGTGTAAATATTTTAATTTTCCAAATTCTGGCAAGTGTGTGACGTCCATCTGCCAAATATGGTTAGGTATCAGTCCTCTAGGATTGACTCCAAGATTAACTTGTGGTAAAAATGTCACACAATTTTGACATTGTTTTATTATATGTCTGGCTTGTTCCTTAGTTATTTTAAAACTCTTTTGTAAAGTATTAGCATTAACATGAAACCTTTTATGAAAATTTGTAGCTTCTTCAAATGTAGAGAAAATATGTATGTCATGTGTAGTTTTATCTGCTAAATCATTGCCTAAACTAAGGGCTCCAGGCAATCCTGTATGTGCCCTAATATGTCCTATAAAGAATGGATCTTTTCTGTCCCAGATTAGACTTTGTATAGTGGAAAACAAAGAGAAAACAGTAGAAGAAGGGGAAATCCTACCAGCATCTTCAAGAGATACTATAGCATTAACTACATACTGACTATCAGAAAATAAATTAAATACAGAATCTTTAAACATCAAAAAAGCTTGTAAAACTGCATTAAGCTCTACCTTTTGAGCTGATTGTTTGGGTACTAAAAATGTAAAAGTTTGATCAGGGGTAACTACTGCTGCTGTACCATTATTTGACCCATCAGTGAATATATTTGGAGCATTCATGATAGGTGTTTTTCTTGTCATTTTAGGAAAAACTACAGGATGCTTAGACCAAAAAGACAACAAAGGATTAGATGGTAAATGATTATCAAATGAAACATTTCAATAATTTTTAATGCCTTTCTTGCTTTAGGAGTTAACATGCGGGGTGAATTTGGATCTGATGGACCTTTTAGAATATCAAATAAAGGTCCCAACTCTCCTGTTGGTATACCCAGATAAGGCCTTATCCAATTTATGTCTCCCAATAACTTTTGAAAGTCGTTAAGTGATTTGAGTTGATCTACTCGTATTTGAAGTTTTGGTGGACGGACCATGGTTGAGGATAATAGAACTCCTAAATAATTAATTGGAAAATTTAATTGTACTTTATCTATTGCTATCTCTAGATTATAATTTTTTAATAAGTTTGTAAGTGTGGCATAACATTCCAGCAATATGTTTTTATCTTTATGTGCCAATAATACATCATCCATATAGTGAAATATTTGTAGTTCAGGATTTTGATTTCTAAGTGGCTGGATTGCTTTGTTAACATATATTTGACACATAGTTGGACTGTTAGCCATCCCTTGAGGGAGTACTTTCCATTCATACCTCTGATCAGGACCTTCACGATTTAATGCAGGGATAGTAAATGCAAAACGTGGACTATCCTCGGGATGAATTGGAATTGAAAAAAAACAATCTTTAATATCTATAGCTAAAACATGCCAGGTTTTTGGCAAAGCAGACAATTGAGGAATCCCTGATTGAGCAGGTCCCATAATAACCATCTCATTATTAATGGCTCTTAAATCTTGCAATAATCTCCATTTACCAGATTTCTTTTTGATGACAAAAATGGGAGTATTATGGGGAGATACGGAAGTTTGTATATGTCCTTCCGCTAATTGTTGTTTGACCAGATCATGGGCTACTTGTATCTTTTCTTTAGTCAGGGGCCACTGAGGAACCCACACTGGTCTTTCTGATTTCCAAGTAATTTTGATTGTCTCAGTGGCCCTTTCTGAAAATCCAACCCATGTCTGTCTGTTCCTTGATCTATTTGTATTGGTGCTGCTATACCTTGCCCTTGTTTTCCTAATCTTTTTTTCTTTCCTAAAGCCTTGTCTAGCCCTAGTAGTGGGCGCATTAGGATTGATGTTATTTGTTAACGTCAAACCTAATTGATCTAGGACATCTCGTCCCCATAAATTTATAGGAAGATGATCCAATACATATGGCTGTATAGTTCCTTCATATCCTTCAGGATCCTTCCAATCTAATATCATAGAACTTCTATGGGGATTAGTCGCCACTCCTAGGCCTCGAAGCGTTTGAGTGGCTTGTTGTAATGGCCAATGTTTTGGCCATTCTTGACGAGATATGATGCTAAGGTCAGCTCCTGTGTCCAGTAGCCCATTAAACTCGTGACCTTGAATATTTAGTTTTAGCATTGGGCGAGAATCTAAATTTAAAGACAACATAGCCCAATCTACACCTGTGGAGCCTAATCCCCTGGAACCTCTTTCTACACTATGACTAGGAAATTTATTATGTAGGCTGGGTATTATTAACAACTGTGCTATTCTATCTCCAGGTGAAATTACTGATATACCTCTTGGAGAACTAGGTATAATTTTTATTTCACCTACATAATCGGGATCAATTACCCCAGGACTTATCATAAGTCCTTTTAATGTAGATGAACTACGTCCCAATAATATGCCTACTGTTCCTTGGGGAAGAGGTCCTTTTACTCCTCTGGGAATGATTTGAACTCCCATCTCTGGAGTTAATACTGCTCTGGCAGAGGCGCAGATGTCCAACCCTGCACTCCCTCGGGTTTGTCTGATGAGGGATTTAATGGACAATGTGTCCTGGGCACTACCCTGATGGTGTTGCTGGGTTCCTCCACTGCCCCGTAGATTTCTGGTTGTGGGCCCCAGAGCATTGGGCCCCCCTGTCCGTTTTTTGGCAATGGAGCCTGATGCCTTTCTCCATGATATCATGGATAAATACCTGGTCTTTGTCCGTTTTTTGATAAGGGAGTACCCTCTATGGTGGTTTGAGAACGGCATTCATTAGCCCAATGTCTCCCTCTACAGCATCGTGGGCAAATACCCGGTATTCTATTCCTTTGATACCAACTTTTGTTAAACCCTCCTCCTATGGGGCAATTCCTTTTAAAATGTCCTGTTTGTTCACAATCATAGCATGTTTTTGGCCTGGCATCTAAAGCCTGTTGTACTGCAGCTGCCAAGACTTGCCCTTGTTCATTAATATCTCTACATAATTTAATATATGTGTTTAAATCTTCATGTCTCCATGGTCTAATAACCTCTCTGCAGAAATGATTTGCTTGGTCATAAGCCAGTTGTTTTATTAATGGCATTGCTTGTTCTGTATCCCCAAAAATTTTGGCAGCCGTTTGAATTAGCCTATCTACAAAGTCAACATAAGGTTCATTAGCTCTCTGTATTACCTTAGATAGCTGACCTTGTAAATCTCCATGTCCTTGTAAAGTCTTCCATGCCCTAACTGCGTCTGCAGCAATTTGTGCATATATAGCAGGATCATATTCAATTTTTTGCCGTTGACCCTCATAAGGTCCTTTTCCTAACAACATATCTAGATTTCTTTGAGGGTAACCGGTTGCTGCATTTCGCCTAGCTGTCTCCGCGCAAAATTCCTCATTGACAACCTTCCATAACAAATATTGTCCTCCATTTAGTACAGATTTACACATGCTAGCCCAATCTGCTGGCCTCATGTCCAAGTTAGTAATGAACTCGACCATGCTTATCGTGAAGGGAGCTTGGGGACCATAGGTTGTTACAGCCTCCTTTAACTGCTTCACTGTTTTAAAATCTAAAGCATGGTGAATTCGCTGTCCTCCTGCCTGTTCAAGTACAGGGCATGCTAATCTTTGAGGTCCTGTCTCAGGATCCCATTTATCAACTACGGGGTTTGAGGGCCACTCAGCTGTCTCCATCGGTGGGGCTGTTGGTTGAATTATGCCCTCTTGTGATAAAACGGAGTTAGTAACAGCCTCCTGTTGTGGCCTTTTTCCTAACAACCCCTTTTCCTTTAAATTTTCTTCCTCTGTCTGACTAGCTCGAGAGACCTTCTCTTTTGCTTGATCTAAAATGTCTTTCTCCATGGTCTGAACCTCTAACAATTTACTTAACATCTTTTCGGTTTGTTTTTTTACTAATTTCTAATCTACTATAAAGATAACGCAACCCAATAAGATAACACAAAACAAAACCGAAACTGAATGAAACAAAAACGGAATAAAAAATCGTTGTATCAATTTTCTCTTCCTCAGGGCCGACAAACTTCAAAACTTTAGTCAACCATTTTTTCCAGTTTGCCTGAGAAATTTCTAGGGATAGGCAGCTTGAAACAAAAACAAGATAAATCAAAACAATAACACATTGTTTTTTGAATTGGTCACCCATTCTTTCGCTCTTCCTCAGGGGCGAGCAATTTCACTTACCTCCAAGCTTCAGACGTTCCCCTTTTGAGCCGCCAAATGCCGCAGTCTGGCTGGGCACAAATGCCACAGTCTGGCTGGGCACACAATCACGAGCCACCACACAGCTTGTAGATTCAAACAGCAACTCTTTATTCCCGAACTCACACCAGCCGTCTACAATCACGTTCTGGGGAAATCCACGTTCTCTGCCCAAATCCACATCCACTGGGCTTCTATCTCCCAAAAAATACTGTCTGAATCCCATGAGAACTCAAGGGGAACTCAGGCAGCAGGATACGCCCTATTCCCAGCAGGAATAATCTTAAACCTGGAACGCCCTAAACCCGATTATCCTAAACCGGGAACACCCTAATCCCGGATCTGCCCTGGTCCTTGAGCAAGGTCACCTAACTGCAATGTCACTGCAAAATGTCCTATTTCCACGAGTCCTTCCACTAAGCAACATGGGGTGCGCTGGCAAGGAAATTGTCATACCTACTTGGCTAATGGCTCCCAGCAAGGAGGTAGAGAGAGATTCCACTTGCCAGATATAAAATATATACCCCAAAGCCATGACCCCAATGACCTGCCTCCTGCAGCCACACCCCACCTTCCTTCAGTAACCACTCAATTAATCCCATCAGGTGATTAATTCACTGTTTGGCTTAAGACTCTCATAACCCAATCATTTCCCCTCTGAACTATCCCCCATTGTGTCTACCGTGAGCTTTTGGGGGACACCTCAAGTCCAAACCATAATAGTTAGTTATTTTTTTTGTTATAAAGACCACCAGCCAAGCCTCACAAGAAATATTCTCCATCTTAAGTTTAATTCAAAATAAATATTAAAGCATTTTTGCATCTTTTTCCACTTTTTATTGGTGCATTGTAATTTTATAGACTGATAGGATTTGTTGTGACATATTTGTACATACAAATAAAGACACAATATAACAATATAATTTGGCCAATATCACTTCCCAACACTTTTCCCCTCTTACCTCACATTCCACCCTTTGGAGGCTTTCTGCTTCTGCTCTTCTACTGATTTTCATGAGATCTACCTCCATCTTTCCTTTTTTGCCTCTAGCTTCCACATCTGAGAGAAAACATAAAAACCTTGACTTCTGAGTTTGACTTATTTATTTTGTTTAACATAATGATCTCTAGTTCCATCCATTTTCATGCATATAACATAATTTTATTTTTCTTTATGACTGAATAAAATTCCATTATGTATAAAAACCACAATTTTTATAAAATCCATTCATCCACTGGCAGACACCTAAGCTAGTTTCATAGTTGGGCTATTGTAAATTGTGCTTCTAAAAATATAAACATGGATATGCATGTATCAGGGTAATGAAATGACTTTAATTCTTCATGATAAATACTGAGAAGTGGTATAGCTGGGTCTTATAATGGCTCCATGCCTCATTTTTGAGGAACCTCTATACTGATTTCCATAGTGGTAGTACTAGTTTACAATGTCTCCAATATTGTAAAAGTGTTTTCTTCACATTCTTTCCAGCATTTTATTTTTTTATTGATGACTGCCTTTCTGACTGGTATAAGATAAAATCCAAGTATACTTTTGCTTTGCATTTCCATGAAGATTAAATGTATCAAAGATATTTTTCACATTTTTTTTGGTTATTTATATTTCTTCTTTTGAGAAGTATCTTTTTTATTCATTTGCCCATTTGTTGATTTGGTTTGTTTTTTTTGGTGTAAAGTTTTTTAAATTCTTTATATATTCTAAATATTAATCCTTAGTCAAATGTAACTAGCAAAGACTTTCTTCCATTCTGTATGTTTTCTCTTCAAAATTATAATTGTTTTGCTGTGAAGAAGCTTTTTAATTTGATGCCTTCCCATTTATTAACTCTTAGCATGATTTTCTGAACTTTATCGTTCTATTGAGAAAGTCATTTCCTGTGCCTATATACTGGAGTGTTGACCGTTTGTTTTCTTCTAGGAGTTGCATAATTTCTAATTCCTAGGTCTTTGATCCATTTGGGGTTTATTTTTGTGTAGGGTCACAGTTAGGGGGCTAGTTTCATTCTTCTACACATGGATAACCAGATCCCAACATCATTTCCTAAATAATCAATTTATTCTCCAGTGTATTTTTGGCAATTTTGTCAAGAATCAGACATCTGTAGATTTGTGGGTTTGTCTCTGTGTCTTCTATTTTGTACCACTGGCCTGTGTGTCTGTTTTAAAACAGTACCATGCAATTTTTGTTACTATAGCTCTGTAGTATAATTTGAAGTCAAATATTTTGATGCCTCCAACATTACTTTCTGGGTTTAGAATTGCCCTGGCTTTTCTGGGTTATTTATTCTTCTAAATTAATTAGAGCACTGCTTTTTTCTAGTTCTGTGGACAATGTCATTGTTGTTCTCATGGTGAATTAACTGTATTTGTATATTGCTTTTTATTATAGGGCATTTTAATAATATTAATTCAGCCTATCAATGAACAGGGGAAGTCTTTCCATCTTTTGAGATCTTTAATTTCTTTCATCAATGTTGTCCACATTTCATTGTAGAGGTCTTTCACCTCCTTAGAAAACTTTTGTTTAAAAATTAGAGAAATTATAGGAAAGGTTTGGATGAATTATTTTTACATCTTATCTAATAATTTATATATATATATATATATATATATATATATATATATATATATAAATACAAATAGAACTAATACAGTAAGTTGTTAAAAATACTGTTAAATCATGAAGACTGACTTAGTTTTCATGCAACTTATATATGAACAAAAGAGTAATATTCATCAAATAGTGAAAAAATATTACAATCATCAGAAATTTAAACAGTTTTGTATACAAATAAGTGAAGCAGATGGATAAGCAATTCACAGAATTAAAAGTGGCTAATAACTTGTAAAAGATGAGACTAATTATAAAAGGAAATAGAATGTATTCAATAAATTTTAATAAATCCTGTCAGCAAGTCACAAGTAGAAGGACATACCTCAACACAACTAAAGACACATATTCCTGATGCACAAATAACATGATATTGAATTAGGAAAAGTTGAAATTTTTTCTTTAAATTTGGGAGCCAGAGAAGAATGTTCACTTTCACCACTCTTACTCAATATGATATTGTAAATCCGACTCAGAACAATTAACCAAAGAAAGAAAGAAATTTCATCCAAATAGGAAAGAAAGAAGTCAAATTATTACTGTTTTGAGTCCAAACAATCTTACATAGAAAAAAAAACCCTTCTCAACCCACCAGAAACCTTTTGGATGAAAAATAATAGATAAACCATTCTTGATAATGTTACTGGATTCATGATCAACACCAATAAGAAGCTACCTGAAAAATCAAGAAATAAATTCAACTTATAATAGTTACGGAAAAATAATTAGCTAGCAATAAATTTACCATGAAAGGTAAAAAAAAATAAAATGTTAATTCTGAAACACTGATAAAATAAATTGAATGAGTCACATGCAAAAATGTAAAGATAGTTCACCTTCATAAGAAGAATTCAATTTGGTATAATGTCCACAAAATATAAAGCAATCTAAGGTCAGAAAGCAAAACTTAACAAAATACTGAGGAACTCCTTCACAGAAATAACCAATATAATATAAATATAGTAAAAACTATCTGGATCCATGAAAGACACTTGGAGAGCTAATACTTCTGAAAAAAACAGTGAGAAATATTATAATATTTTGCCTCAAAATATATTACAAAATATATTAAGTTATAGAAAGTGAAGCAGCAAAGAATTAGCATAAAATCTGATAAGTGGACCATTGTAGCAGAATATAGAACCAAAAGATCAGTCCACCAATTTATAGTAACTTGACTTTCAACATAGGGACCAACAAGTGGTGAAAGAAAAACTTAATTTCCACATATAGAAGAATAAAACTGTACTTCTACTATTTATCAAATAAATAATCAACTCAAAACATATTAAAGATATAAATGTAAGTATGCAAATTGTAAAACTACCAGAAGAAACATTTCAGACCATAACCCTCAGCAAAGGGTTATTGACTCTAACCCAAAAGCACAAGCAACATAAGTAAAAATTGAAAAATAGAACATCAAAGGAAACAATCAAAAGAATTAAATGAAAACATATGGAATTGGATAAAACACTTGCAAACCATTCATCCAACAAGAGAATGATATCCTCAATATATCAAGGTCCCAATTACCTCACCAGCAACAACAATTAAAAAGAGGAAAAAACAATGGAATAGAAATAAATTTCTCAAAAAGGAGATATAAAAAGTGGTCCACAAATATATAACAAAAAAGCTCACCATCAATAATTATTAGAAAAACACAAATAAACCTACAGTGATATATCATCTTACTCCAGTTATAGTGAACACTATTGAAAGACAAAAAATAAGTAGTATTGGCAAAGATATAGAGAAAAGAGTAGGCTTTTACATTGTTTGTAGGAATGTAAGTTAGGGTATACATTACAGAAAAGAGTACTAAAGTATTACAAAAAGAATGAAATAGAAATACTACGAGATGTAACCAGTTTCTTTCTGGGCATATATACAAATGGAAAGAAACCTGCTTGTGAAAGAAATATCTACACTGCCATTTTGCTTTTAACATGTTTCACAATAGCCAAGACTATAATCTAACCAAGTGTCTATCAACAGGTAAACAGATATAGATAATATGGAATATGAACAGAATTACTTTCACTTAATATATTTTATGTAAATATTCAATCATTATTTCTATAAATTAAGGAAATTCTTTGTGACATTTCCGTGAGTACATGTATTATGTTTTAATCATATCCTCCCAGCCTACAATTTCCCCTCCTTCTCTCCTCTAACCACTTTCCTCTGTCTTAACAATACCTCTTTGATGTTCAGGGTTTTTATTTTAATTCCCATAATGAGAAAAGATATGTGACATTTGTCTTCTCTCTGGCTTATTTCCCATAAAAAGATGATCTCTAGTTCCATTCATTTTTTCTACAAAGAACATGACTTTATTCTTCTTCACAGCTAAATAAAATTCTAATTATATGTGTGTATAACAACTTACATATATGATATATGTGTGATATATGTGTGTATCACTACATATATATATATATATATATATATATATATATATATATATATATATATATATATATATATATATAAAACCATATGATGATATATAATATATATCTATACCTATAGGCATATAGATATAGATATATTATCTTATCCTTAGTTCTTCATCTGTGAATAGAAACCTATACTGTTTCCATAGCTTGGCTATTGTGCATAGTATTGTAATAAAGATAGTCATTCAGGAATCTGTTTTATATACTGACTTCAATTCTTTTGAATGTATGTCTAGGAGTGGGTCATAAAATAGTTGTAATTTTAGTGTTTTTTTTTTTTTTGAACCTCCTACTGTTTTCCATAGTTGCTGTTGGAAGTTGCATTCTACCAACACCACATAAGGGTTCTTTCTTCTTCAGATCCTTGCCAGCATATGTTATTTTGTTGTTGTTATTGTTGTTGTGATAGCAACCACTCTGACAGGGTGAGGTACATTGATTTGTATATTCCTTATGGCTAAAGATGTTCAGCACTTTTCTTCCTACATTGGTGATTTGAACTTCTTTTTAGAAGAGTCTATTCAGATCCTTTTCCCATTTGTTGTTTCTATGGCTTGTTCTTTGGTCGAACATTTTTTTTTTACTTCTTTATATATTCTGAATATTAATTCACTGTCAAATGAATACATATGAAAAATTTTGTCCTATTTGAAGGTTCCTCTTTTTCTCCCAGTTGCTTCATTTGCTGTCTAGAAGCTTTTAAATTTGATCTAATCCAATATGCCACTTCTTCCATTTACTTCCCAAGCTTTGTAGTCCTATTCAGAAAACTGTTGCCTCTTCTTACATCATAAAATGTCTCCCCAATTTTTTCCTGTAAGCTCCAAACTTTTATATCCAACATTAAATTCTTTGATCCACTTTGAGATCACTTTGTACAGGGTGAGACAAGGAAATCTAGATTTAATATTGACATGTATATGTCCTGTTTTCCCATTTTTTAATCTTTGTTCCAATGTACCTTTTTGGAAACTTTGCCAAGAATCAGTTGACTATAGACCTGCAGGTTTATTTTTGCATTTTCTATTCTATTCCATTGTCTACAATCTGGTTTTATGCTAATACCATGCTATATTTGTTAATATGATTCTGTAGCACATTTTGCAATACTTCCAGCATTGCTCTTTTGTCTCAGGATTTCTTTGACCACTCAGAGACTTTCATATGCCTTTTCTAGTTCTGTGAAGAATACCATTGGTATGTTGATGGAGATTTCATTGAATCTTTGGGTGTCTTATGGTTCTATGGCCATTTTAGCAATATTAGTTCTCTAAGTTAATGAACGTGAGCAGTCTTTCTAACTTCTGACATCTCCTTCAGTTTCTCTCATCAGTGTTTTACAATTTCCACTTCAGAGGGACTTCAACTCTTTGGTTATTTCCTAAATTTAGTTTATTTTGACACTCATGTGAATATGATTTCTCTGAATTATTTCTCAGTCTGTTCAGCATGGTTGTATTGAAAAAAAACTAACATTTTTTGTAGCAGGGAAATACTGAATTTACCGAATGAATTTGGAAGGATTCCTTCTCTTTTATAAAGGATGATTTTTTTTTCAAATCTGAAGAAGTTAACAACAAATCAGTACATTTCTGGGTTTCTTTTTTTTTGGGGGAGACATTGTAGCTACTTCAGTCTCATTGCTTATAGTTGACTTCATAGGATTTGAATGTTTTTGAAGAATGGTGGGTCATATGTGTCTCAACAGGTTTACTTATTAAATAATTTCCAATTGATTTTTTTCTAGCCACTTAATAATTATCATAGAGCCAGTTGAATTTTAATATTAAAATAACTAATTTTTAAAGGTTTACCATGTTAATAAATTCATTTCTTTTAAATGAAGTTATGACTTAGTTAAGGCATTTAATTTCATTTTCATTTTATCATAAGTAATAATTATCAAAAGTGAATTTATCAAAAGTGAAGCAGGTAGGTTAAGTAACCCCGCCAGGGGATTAGGAAGATGGCAGCGAGGGGAGTGCATTGCCCCCGTGTGCTGCTTCACTGTGTGGGAGTATGACAAGTCAGGACGGCTAAAGGCTATCTTGTTAGGAATTTCCAGCAATAGTGGGGTGCTCCGGAACCTGGAGGAAGGATTTCCATCTCACGAGGATCGGCTACGGGGACTCAAACGCGAGAGGTTTGTCGCACGGAGGGTAACACTGCTTTTTCAGCAAATTGCCCCGCGGCTAGAGTCTGCAGCGCACGCTGCGAAACGAGGAGATAGCGACGCAGGAATACAGCGCTGCAGTTTCTGCCAGCCGTGCAAGCACCGTACTCAGGGCTGAACTCTGGGTTCGAGATGGGGGAAGGAAGCGGTCCATCTCGGTTCTCCACACCGGTCAGACCACAGAGGAGGCCAGCAGACACCATGTTGGAAAGCTGACGTCACCATCCCTGTTTTCGACTGACCGCAGTTCATTCAGCCAAAGAACAGGTAATTTCAGGCTGCCATTCACCTGCGGCTTGCAGACAGATTGCTCGGGCTCAGTGCCTGGGTGCTTCTTAGAACCTGCTCTTATCGGAGCGAACACCGAGGGCGGAGCGGCCGAGTTCCGGCTCCTGGAACCGCCCTGGCCCAGGGCTGGGGAGCCTGCGGAGGCTGCTTCTTGGACCCTGCTCCTATCAGAGCATACACCAAGCACTAAGCAGCCGAGTTCCGGCTCCCGGAACTGAACCCGCGGGGGCTGCTTCTTGGAGCCTACTCTTATCGGAGCATACACCGAGCACAGAGCGGCCGAGTTCCGGCTCCCGGAACTGCCCTGGCCCAGGGCTAGGAGCCCGCGGAAACTGCTTCTTGGTCCGGGTCCTGCTGAGGGCCGGTCAGGACTCACCCGTTGCTTTGGTTGCCCGGCAAGGGCAACGAAATGCTGCCATTTGCATAGGATACCAACATGGCAGAGATCTGATGTCATCAGAAAGCGGCGGAGGAAAGAACTTCATCAATACCAGTGGCGACAGAAATAGTTGGTCTCCTGGTAGGGGGGGTGAGGCACAGACACCCGAGTCTCCTCGATTTGTCGTCGAGCCAGAGGGGAGGAGCCGGGCCGCCGCCAGCGCCCGGAGGAGGCCCAGCGGCTCGCCAGCGTGGTGTCCGTTTGACCCCAATTGGAGAGGGGGTGGAGCGGAGCCGTCACCCGCGCCCGCAAGGTGGGCAGACCCGCGACCCAGTGGTACACGGGCGTGGTAGGAGGGGCAGGGCAGAGCCACCGCCCGCGCTTGCAAGGTAAACAGACCTGTGACAGACTGGTGGGTCAGGCCCAGTGGCCTGCGAGTGGGGTACACACATCACCCCAACTGCAGTAGGGGCAGAGCAGATCCTTCGCCCACGCCCGGATCAGGCCCTGCCGGTGTGGTGGTCACGTGAACCCAATTGGAGTGGGGGCGGAGCTGAACCACCACCAGTGCCCGCAGGGTGAGCAGACCTGTGACCAACCTGCAGATCAGGCCCAGGGGTCCGCAGGCGTGGTAGGAGGGGCAGGGCAGATCTGCCGCCCGCGCCTCCAAGGTAGGCAGACCTGCGACAGACCGGCGGATCAGGCCCAGGAGCCTGCCGGCGTGGTACACACACCACCCTAATAGGAGTAGGGGCAGAGCAGAGTCGCCGCCCGTGCCAGGAACAGGCCCAGCGACCTGCAGGCGGGGTAGTCACAACACCCCAATTGGAGTAGGGGCAGAGCAGAGCCACCACCAGTGCCCGAAAGGTGGGCAGATCTGCGACCGACCAACAGGACAGGCCCAGTGGCCTGCCAGTATGACAGACACGTCACCCCATTTGGAGTAGGGGCAGAGTAGAGCCGCCGCCCGTGCCTGCAGGGTAGGCAAACCAGCAACCGACCGGCGGATCAGGCCCGGTGGCCTGCCGGCGTGGTACACTCGTCACCCCAATTGGAGTAGGGGCAGAACAGAGCCACCGCCAGCGCCCAGAACAGGCCCAGCGACCTGCCAGTGTGGTAGTCACGACAACCCAATTGGAATAAGGAGAGAGCAGAGCCGCCGCCCGAACCTGCAGGAAAGATACGCAAGCAGTATGAAAAGACAAGGAAAGAAAGGACCACAAGCAATGCAGGTCAACGCAACTTTAGAAGAGGTAACAGCTGCAGCAGATGGAATGTCAGATAAAGAATTCAGGATATACATGCTTCAGATGATCTGGAGTATCAAGGAAGACATTAGACAGCAAAATCAGACAATGAAAGATCACTTCGACAATGAATTACGCAAACAAATCCAGGAAGCAAAGGATCAATTATACAGATAGATAGAGGTTATAAAAAACAAACAAACAGAAATCCTAGAAATGCAGGAAGCAATAAACCAACTTAAAAACTCAATGGAGAATACTACCAGCAGAGTAGAACACTTAGAAGATAGAACATCAGACAATGAAGACAAAGTATTTCAACTGGAAAAGAACATAGACAGCTCAGCAAGACTGTTAAGAAACCACGAGCAGAACATCCAAGAAATATGGGATAACATAAAGAGACCAAACTTAAGAGTCATTGGGATACAGGAAGGTACAGAGCACCAACCAAAGGAATGAGCAGTCTATTCAATGAAATAATACGAGAAAACTTCCCAGACTTGAAGAATGAAACAGAATCCCAAATCCTAGAAGCCTACAGGACGCCGAATGTGCAAAATCATAAGAGATCCACACCTAGACACATTATAAAGAAGATGCCCAACATACAGAATAAGGAGAGAATTTTAAAAGCTACAAGAGAAAGGAAGCAGATTACATTTAGGGGTAAGCCAATCAGGATAACAGCTGATCTTTCAACACAGACTCGAAAGCTAGAAGATCCTGGAATAACATATTTCAAACACTGAAAGAAAATGGGTTCCAACCAAGAATTGTGTATCCAGCAAAATTAAGCTTCAGGATGGAAGATGAAACTAAAACCTTCCACGATAAACAAAAGTTTAAAGAATTTGCAGCTAGAAAACCATCTCTTCAAAACATCCTCACCAAAACATTACAGGAAGAGGAAATGGAAAATAACAATGAAAACCAACAGTGGGAGGTAGGACAGTAAAGGGGGGGAAATAATCAAAGAGGAAAACAAACCATGTTTAGTAACAGAAATAAACAAATATGGCTGGAAGAACAACCCATATCTCAATAATAACCCTAAATGTTAATGGCTTAAACTCACCAATTAAGAGACACAGGCTAGTAGAATGGATCACAAAACAAGACCCAACAATATGCTGCCTACAGGAGACGCATTTGATAGGAAAAGACATACATAGGCTGAAGGTGAAAGGTTGGGAAAAATCATATCACTCATATGGACTTCGGAAACAAGCAGGAGTGTCCATACTCATATCAAATAAAATAGATTTCAAGCCCAAGTTAATCAAAAGGGATAAAGAGGGACACTACATACTGCTTAAGGGAACCATACACCAACAAGACATAACAATCATAAATATTTATGCCCCAAACAATGGTGCAGCTATGTTCGTCAAACAAACTCTTCTCAAGTTCAAGAGTCTAATAGACCACCATACCATAATCATGGGAGACTTCAAAACACCTCTCTCGCCACTGGACAGATCTTCCAAACAAAAGTTGAATAAGGAAACTATAGAACTCAATAACACAATTAATAACCTAGACCTAATTGACATATATAGAGTATACCACCCAACATCAAGCAGTTACACTTTTTTCTCAGCAGCACATGGATCCTTCTCAAAAATAGATCATATATTATGTCACAGGGCAACTCTTAGAAAATATAAAGGAGTAGAGATAATACCATGCATCTTATCTGATCATAATGGAATAAAACTGAAAATCAACGATAAAAGAAGGAAGGAAAAAGCATACATCACTTGGAGAATGAACAATAGGTTACTGAATGATCAATGGGTTATAGAAGACATCAAGGAGGAAATTAAAAAATTCTTAGAGATAAATGAAAACACAGACACAACATATCGGAATCTATGGGACACATTGAAAGCAGTTCTAAGAGGAAAATTCATTGCTTGGAGTTCATTCCTTAAAAAAAGAAAAAACCAACAAATAAATGATCTCATACTTCATCTCAAAATCCTTGAAAAAGAAGAGCAAAACAACAGCAAAAGAAGTAGAAGGCAAGAAATAATTAAAATCAGAGCTGAAATTAATGAAATCAAAACAAAAGAAACAATTGAAAAAATTGACAAAACTAAAAGTTGGTTCTTTGAAAAAATAAACAAAATCGACAGACCCTTAGCAACGCTAGCGAAGAGAAGAAGAGAGAGAACTCAAATTACTAGCATACGGGATGAAAAAGGCAATATCACAACAGACACTTCAGAAATACAGAAGATAATCAAAAACTATTTTGAATCCTTATACTCCAGTAAATTAGCAGATAGTGAAGGCATAGATAAATTTCTTAAGTCATATGATCTGCCCAGATTGAGTCAGGAGGATATAGAAAACCTAAACAGACCAATATCAATTGAGGAAATAGAAGAAACCATCAAAAGACTACCAACTAAGAAAAGCCCAGGACCGGATGGGTATACAGCAAATTTTACAAAACCTTTAAAGAAGAACTAATACCAATACTTTTCAAGCTACTTCAGGAAATAGAAAAGGAGGGAGAACTTCCAAATTCATTCTATGAGGCCAACCTCACCCGGATACCTAAACCAGACAAAGACACTTCAAAGAAAGAAAACTACAGACCAATATCTCTAATGAACCTAGATGCAAAAATCCTCAATAAAATTCTGGCGAATCGGATACAAAAACATATCAAAAAAATTGTGCACCATGATCAAGTAGGATTCATCCCTGGGATGAAAGGCTGGTTCAATATACGGAAATCAATAAATGTTATTCACCACATCAATAGACTTAAAAATAAGAACCATATGATCATCTCAATAGATGCAGAAAAAACATTCGACAAAGTACAGCGTCCCTTTATGTTCAAAACTCTACAAAAACTAGGGATAACAGGAACATACCTCAATGTTGTAAAAGCAATCTATGCTAAGCCTCAGGCTAGCATCATTCTGAATGGAGAAAAACTGAAGGCATTCCCTCTAAAATTTGGAACAAGACAGGGATGCCCTCTCTCTCCACTTCTGTTCAACATAGTTCTCAAAACACTGGCCAGAGCAATTAGACAGATGAAATAAATTAAAGTCATAAAAATAGGAAAAGAAGAACTTAAATTATCACTATTTGCAGATGATATGATTCTATACCTAGCACACCCAAAAGGCTCTACAAAGTAACTATTAGAGCTAATAAATGAATTCAGCAAAGTGGCAGGATATAAAATCAACACACATAAATCAAAGGCATTCCTGTATATCAGCGACAAATCCTCTGAAATGGAAATGAGGACAACCACTCCATTCACAATATCTTCAAAAAAAATAAAATACTTGGGAATCAACCTAACAAAAGAGGTGAAAGACTTATACAATGAAAACTACAGAACCCTAAAGAGAGAAATAGAAGAAGATCTTAGAATATGGAAAAATATACCCTGTTCATGGATAGGCAGAACTAACATCATCAAAATGGCGATATTACCAAAAGTTCTCTATAGGTTTAATGCAATGCCAATCAAAATCGCAACAGCATTTCTTGTAGAAATAGAGAAAGCAATCATGAAATTCATATGGAAAAATAAAAGACCCAGAATAGCAAAAACAATGCTAAGCAGGAAGTGTGAATCAGGCGGTATAGCGATACCAGACTTCAAACTATACTACAGAGCAATAGTAACAAAAACAGCATGGTACTGGTACCAAAACAGGCGGGTGGACCAATGGTACAGAATAGAGGACACAGAAACCAATCCACAAAACTACAACTATCTTATATTTGATAAAGGGTCTAACAGCATGCAATGGAGGATGGATAGCATCTTCAACAAATGGTGCTGGGAAAACTGAAATCCATATGCAACAAAATGAAACTGAATCCCTTTCTCTCGCCATGCACAAAAGTTAATTCAAATTGGATCAAGGAGCTTGATATCAAATCAGAGACACGGCATCTGATAGAAGAAAAAGTTGGCTACGATCTACATACTGTGGGGTCGGGCTCCAAATTCCTCAATAGGACACCCATAGCACAAAAGTTAATAACTAGAATCAACAAATGGGACTTACTCAAACTAAAAAGTTTTTTCTCAGCAAAAGAAACAATAAGAGAGGTAAATAGGGAGCCTACACCCTGGGAACAAATCTTTACTCCTCACACTTCAGATAGAGCCCTAATATCCAGAGTATACAAAGAACTCAAAAAATTAGACAATAAGAAAACAAACAACCCAATCAACAAATGGGCCAAGGACCTGAACAGACACTTCTCAGAGGAGGACATACAGTCAATCAACAAGTACATGAAAAAATGCTCACCATCTCTAGCTGTCAGAGAAATGCAAATCAAAACCACCCTAAGATACCATCTCACTCCAGTAAGATTGGCAGCCATTAGGAAGTCAAACAACAACAAGTGCTGGCGAGGATGTGGGGAAAAGGGTACACTTGTACATTGCTGGTGGGACTGCAGATTGGTGCAGCCAATTTGGAAAGCAGTATGGAGATTTCTTGGAAAGCTGGGAATGGAGCCACCATTTGACCCAGCTATTCCCCTTCTCGGTCTATTCCCTAAAGACCTAAAAAGAGCATGCTACAGGGACACTGCTACATCGATGTTCATAGCAGCACAATTCACAATAGCAAGACTGTGGAACCAACCTAGATGCCCTTCAATAGACGAATGGATAAAAAAAATGTGGCATTTATACACAATGGAGTATTACTCTGCATTAAAAATTGACAAAATCATAGAATTTGCAGGGAAATGGATGGCATTAGAGCAGATTATGCTAAGTGAAGCTAGCCAATCCCTAAAAAACAAATGCCAAATGTCTTCTTTGATATAAGGAGAGTAACTAAGATCAGAGTAGGGACGAAGAGCAGGAGAAGAAGATTAACATTTAACAGGGATGAGAGGTGGGAGGGAAAGGGAGAGAGAAGGGAAATTGCATGGAAATGGAAGGAGGCCCTCAGGGTTATACAGTGGAGGGGGTAGAGAGAGAGGAGGGGAGGGGAGGGGAGAGGTGGGGAGTGGGGATGGTGGAGGATGGGAAAGGCAGCAGAGCACAACAGACACTAGTATGGCAATATGTAAATCATGGATGTGTAACTGATGTGATTCTGCAATCTGTGTATGGGGTGAAGGTGGGAGTTCATAACCCACTTGAATCAAAGTGTGGAATATGATATGTCAAGAAATTTGTAATGTTTTGAACAACCAACAATAAAAAATTTAAAAATAAAAATTAAAAAAAAAAGTAACCCCGCCAACCTCATACTACTCTACTTCTCATACTGCTTTGTAGGAAGTAGTATTAATGTTATCTGGGTATTTACCACCATTTTATGCTGATTCCCCTTTCTTATTAACAGTTATTTTCAAAATGTAACATGTATAGTCTTCCATCTTTATACCTACATGTTAATAGAAAAAGTATTGTGTGTGTGTATAATCAAAGATATGTCAAAATATGATTGCAATTGTCTATTGCAGCATAATAAATTATTCTCAAATGCAGTTATTATTCAGTCTCAGCTCTTATGTTGGCAAGAGCTATAATCATTTGAAGGTCATTCATTCAACATACCTGAGAATTGGTATCAAGAATCAAACTGCTGATGTGCTAGAAGAACTGGAACTTCTTTGCATATTTTTATCTCTCCAACAAGTGATTATTTATTATGGAAGCTCACTTCTTCTTTAGTGTTCCAAAGGGAATAGAAGAATAAATAATAGATAAAGAGACAGAAATACACAGAAAATGACTCAGGCAGAGGGATTAAAGATAAACAGAATACATTGCTTTCTTGGAATGGAACCACCATTTGACCCACCTATCCACTCCTTGGTTTATGCCAAAGGAATTAAAGTCAGCATACTACAGTGATGCAGCCACATCAATGTTTATAGTAGTTCAACTCATAATAGCTAAACTATGGAACTAAATTAGATACCCTTCAACAGATTAATAAATAAAAAATGTGATATATATATATATATATATATATATATATATATATATATATACACACACATACACACACACACACACACACACACACACAATGGAATATTACTCAGCCTTACAGAAAAATGAAATTATGGCATTTGCAGGTAAATGGATGAAACTAGCAAACATCGTGCTAAGTGAAATAAGCCAATCCCCCAAAACCAAAGGCCAAATGTTTTCTCTGATAAGCAATGCTTATCTATGGGGATTGGGGTAGGAATGAAGGAACTTTGGATTTTGCAGAGAAGACTGAGGGGAGGAGTAGGACAGTTAGGATGGGAAGAATGGTAGAATGAGACAGACATTATTAATATATATATATATATATATATATATATATATGTATATATATATATATATGTATTACTATGCTAGTGGTGTAATCTGCACCACCTACAGCCAGAGGAATGAAAAGCTGTGCTCTATTTGTGTAAAGTGTATCAAAATGCATTCTACTGTCATGTGTAACCAATTAGAACAAATTAAAAAAAAAAAATAGAAGGGAGACCAGTAGAATAAAAGTAGGGGATTGGGGGAGGGGCAGGGAGGGAAACCAGTGATACTGGGAATGAAATTGTTAAAACTATATTGTTTTATTATGTGTGCACATGGATATATTATAATAGATCCCACTGTTATGTGAAAATATAATGCATCAATAAAAAGAAAAATAAATTAAAAATGCAGATGTAACAGCAATTTAATAAAGAGAGAATGTGGAAAAATAAACAAAACAATTCTTGAGAAAAAATAATAAAATCAAATAAAAATCACTAGTGGGCTGGATATATCTCAGTTGGTAAAGGGCTTGCCTCACATGCACAAAACTCTGGGTTCAGTCACCAGCACCACAAAAGAAAGAATAAATAAATAAATCATTCCTAATTCTGTAAACATCATTTCTCTAAAATGAATAAGAGAGAAAGAAATGAACAGAGATATTATTTGAAGCAATCAGAAGAAAAAACAAAAAAATTATAAGTGTTAGTATATATATTTGAAAAAATACCATTCACATAAAAGTTTCTGTTTTTCAAATTAGAAGATATACAACAGCTGACTGGATTAAAAGGTAAGAACCAACAGTTTGGTGCCTTGGAGAAACTAACCTCACAGGCAAAGAAACACACAAAGTGAAATTATCTGGAATTTTATCCCAATCAAATGGAATCCAAAAGTAAGCATTAGTGATTAATCATTTGAGACAAAGGACACTTGAAGCCAAAATCAGTCAGAAGAGGTAGAAGTCACTACATTTGAATAAAGAGAACAATTTATCAAAAGCATTTAACAATGGCATACACACAAACAGAGAGAGAGAGAGAGAGAGAGAGAGAGAGAGAAACACATACAAGACACACTGATGTGGTTGCACACAATTTTTTTTTAAACAAACACTGCTGGACATAAAGGGAGAAAGAGGCCCCTTAAAATGGTAGTGGTGGATTCACAGCCCTACTTTCATGAGATCAATCACTCCCCCCAAAATAAAAATCTTTAGAATTAATTCACACTAAAGATCAAATGGACTTTATAGATAGCTATAAATTATTACATCCATTAGCTGTAGAAGACACACTCTTTGTACCAGTTAATGAAACTTTTCCCCAAACTGAATGAATGTAGGTCATAAAGAATGCCTTTTCTTGTCCAAAAATTTGAAACTTTTTCCTCATCTCACCAGACTTTAATGGAATGAAACTAAAAATCAACAGCAAGAGAAAATAAAGAAATGGGAAAACTGAACACATTCCCTCTAAAAACTGGAACATGACAGGGATGCCCTCTTTCACCACTTCTATTTAACACAGTTCTTGAAACATTGGCCACAGCAATTAGACAGATGAAAAAAATTAAAGGGATACACATAGGAAAAGAAGAACTCAAATTGGCACTATTTGCTAATGATATGATTCAATATCTGTAAGACCCTAAAAGTTCCACAAGAAAATTTCTAGAACTAGTAAATGAATTCAGCAAAGTAGCAAAATATAAAATCAACACCCATAAACCAAAGGCATTTCTGTATATCAGTAACACATCCTCAGAAAGGGAAACGAGGAAAACTACCCCATTCTCAATAGCTTAAATAAATAAATAAATAAATAAATAAATAAATAAAATGGTTGGGAATCAACAAAAGAGGTGAAAGATCTATATAATGAAAATTACAGAACCCTAAAGAAAGAAATCAAAGAAGACTTTAGAAGATGAAAAGATTTACCTTGCTCTTGGATAAGCAGAATTAATATTATCAAAATGACTATACTTCCAAAAGCACTATACAGATTTAATGCAATTCTGATCAAAATTCCAATGACATTCCTCATGGAAATAAAAAAAGTCATCATGAAATTTATCTGGAAAATAAGAGACCCAGAATAGCTAAAGCAATCTTTAGTAGGAAGAGTGAAGCAAGTGGCATTACTATACCAGATCTTAAACTATACTATGAAGTAATAGTAACAAAAACAGCATGGTATTGGCACAAAAACAGACTGGCAGACCAATGGTACAGAATAGAGGGCACAGAGACTAACCCACTAAACTACAATTATCTTATATTAGACAAAGTTTTCAAGAACATGCATTGGAGAAAAGATAGCCTCTTCAACAAATGGTGCTGGGAAAACTGGAAATCCATATGCAACATAATAAAATTAAAACCCTATCTCTCACCATGCACAAAACTTAACTCAAAATGGATCAAGGACTTAGGAATACAACCAGAGACCCTGTGTCTAATAAAAGAAAAAGTAGGCATCATCTCCATCATCTGGGATTAGGCACCAACTTTCTTAATAAGACACCTCTGGTGCAAGAATTAAAAATCAAGAATCAATAAATGGGATGGACTTAAACTAAAGTTTCTTCTCAGCAAAAGAAACAATCTGTGAGACAAATAGAGAGCCTACATCTTGGGAACAAATATTTACCCCTCAAACATCAGATAGAGCACTAATCTCTAGGGTATATAAAGAATTCAAAAAGCTAAATATTAAAACAAATCACAAATAATCAATAAATGGGCAAAGGACCTTAAGAGACACTTCTCATAAGATGATGTACAATCAATCAACAAATAGAGGTCTTCCAACATGGCGGCCGGCAAGGAAGCAGCACTTTCAGTATCTCCACATTAACCAGATCAGAAACACCCATTAAAACAGCTACATTCTACCTACTGAGGAATTTCTAGCAAAATTCCGCTGAAAGGAGACCTGCCAGGAATTAGTAAGTTTATTAGAGGTGACAGTTTGCCCTAGACAAGTGAATCTTGGCCGGCCACGTGGGCGCAGAGGTCCAATCCCGCAGCCACCTCCCGACAGGCTCTGCAAGCGGCCCCCAGCGGCCCGGGGCAGCGAGAAGGGTCCCCGCCTGGCCCGGCAGACGGCCTCCGCCATCCCGGCTCTCCTGGCGGCCCCGCACGCTCTGTGATCGGCCACCCCGCCCGCCCAGCTCTTAGCCAAGAGGCCGCTGCCTACCCGGTTCTACAGGCGGCCCCCGGCGGCCAGTGCGGCGAGAAGGGTCCCTGCCTGGCCTGGCAAATGGCCTGCACCCTCCTGGCTCTGCTAACGGCCCCACCCACCTGGCAAATGGCCCCCCCGCCTTCCCGGCTCTGCTGGCGGCCCCGCCCCCAGCCAACGCAGGCCCGGCTCTGCAGGCGGCCCCCGGCGGCCTGCGCAGCGAGAAGGGTCCCCGCCTGGCCCAGCAGATGGCCTGTGCCCTCCCGGCTCTGCTAACGACACCGCCCCCACTGAGAACGGCCCCGCCCACCCGGCAAACGGCCCCCCACCCTCCCGGCTCTGCTGGCGGCCCCGCCCCCGGCCAGCGCAGGCCCGGCTCTGCAGGCGGCTCCCGGCGGCCCGCGCAGCGAGAAGGGTCCCTGCCTGGCCCGGCAGACGGCCCGTGCCCTCCCGGCTCTGCTAACGACCCCGCCCCCACTGAGAACGGCCCCGCCCACCCGGCAAATGGCTCCCTCCCTGAGACGACGTGAAGGGAATCTAACCAAGCCTTTATGAAATAGCGAACTGGGAACTAAAACCAGAGATTGTGTCAGACCAGAGACAAGCCAGTTCCACCCCTCCCTTCGGACACTCCAGCAAGGAGGCAGGGGCCCGCCATAGCAGAGAGGGGAAGTCACCAAAGTTCGACCAAAGAGATTCCTTCCCAGCGGAATCTACTTTAGCAGGTGTGTGACTCCCACCCGCATCAGATACAAACAACCGGGAAACTTCAAAATCTCTCCTTGGGTGTGACCATAAGGGCCAAAGGACTCTCAACCCCCAACTCCCAATACTGCCAGTGACGTGGGCGTGACTGTAGGGGCGGAGGGAAGCAGAGAAGACTCCCCACCCCCAACTCCCCCAACCGCCAACTGAGAGGGCGTGACGGTAGGGGCGGAGGGAAACAGAGGACACTCCAGACCCCCAACTCCTCCTACTGCCAGCAGAGTGGTCGTGATTGTAGGGGCTGAGGGAAGCAGAGGGGATCCTCGACCCCCACCTCCCATTACCACCAGTGGCGACACCAATGGTCTTAGCCGCCAGATTCCGAAGGTGTGCCCACCAAAGGGGTCCGGAAAAATTAAACTATTGACTCCCAGAACACAGCTCCACAGCACTGGGGCTTAGATGAATGACAGAGAGAGTGCTCAGTCGTTAGGGAAATAGAGCACTCAGAGGGGCTGAAAGTGTAACCAAATCCTTGGAGAACCGCCTCCGGTGAACAGGACCTGGCTGGCTGGCAGGAGGAAGGGGAGGAGGTGCTGTAGAAGTGAAACAGCTCTGGACCAACAGGATTGAGAGGCTCCCAGGAGCCGCCTTACAGGGATTGCTGTTGACACATTGAGGGCAAATCTCAGCCCAGAGGGCACAGCTTTGCCTACGGGAAGAGAAGAAAATGGATCTCTAAGACCTAATTTTATTTCTTATTTTATTTTATTTTTTCTCACCCTTTTTCCCTCTTTCTCTCCCCTGCCAAGTTTTATTGTTCTTTCCATTCTCCTCTATGCTATCTAACTCCCCCTCCTTCTTTCTTTTCAAGAGCACCTTCCTTCCCCTTCCCCCCAACTTTCAACCCAAGCGTTACTTCCTCCATTTCTTGTAACTGTCTAAATGCAAACAGGTGAATGCTTCAAGGCCGTCTATAGTGCTCCTAAATACCTAGCTACTACCAACACCCTGATCCAATTGATGGTTAGCATCCCCCTTCAGTAGAGCAATCTTCTGAAGTAGCCAAGACATACTAACCCTTATACCTTCATAGCACCTAACCTAAAGTCCTAAGAACAAAAAACAAATCACTATATGCATACAAAATCCGGAAGCCCTTTATAAATTGAATGAATCAGCTCTAAAGTACAATAAAGCCCAACATCTATAGGCATAATCTCCCACCACAAAGGAGAGACAACAGAGATAAACAAAGCCAAAACAAATGTATAGGAGAAAGCAGTTACAAAGCAGTCAAACAGAGCTGGAAAGTAACATGAACAACATGAAAAAACCAGGGAAAAAAGGAGTACAGATAATGCAGGACAACTTAAATCTACAGGAGGACCTAGAAGCATCAGAAACATGGACAGGGAAAGAAATCAAGGCATACCTAACTCAGATGGAACGGAATTTTAGAGAAGACATGAGACACCAAATCCAAGAATTGAAAGTATATTTTGAAAACCAACTAAACAAACAAATTCAAACTGCAAAGAACGAGCTTTACCAGGAGATAGAGATCTTAAAAAAAAACAAACAGTGATTTTAGAAATGCAAGAAAACATAAACCAGATTAAAAATGCTAACGAGAATATTACAAATAGACTAGATCAAGTAGAAGTCAGAACATCAGATAATGAAGACAAAGTTTATCAACTTGAAAAGAACATAGTCAACACTGAAAAGATGCTTAAATCTCACGAGCAATCTATTCAAGAGATATGGGATCTCATCAAAAAACCAAATTTGAGAGTCATTGGGATAGAAGAAGGCACAGAGGTTCAAGCCAAAGGAATGGACAACCTATTGAATGAAATAATCCTAGAAAACTTCCCAGAGATGAAAGATGGAATGGATTGCCAAATCCTGGAAGCCTACAGGACCCCAAACATCCAAAACTGTAATAGGCCAACTCCAAGACATATAATTATGAAGATAGCCAACATACAGAACAAGGAGAGAATACTAAAAGCTACGAGGGAAAGGAGGCAGATTACATTCAGGGGTAAACCAATTAGGTTAACGGCTGATTTTTCATCACAGACTTAGAAAGCGAGAAGATCCTGGAACAATGTATTTCAAATGCTGAAAAATAATGGATTCCAACCAAGAATATTGTATCCAGCAAAATTAAGCTTCAGATTTGACAATGAAATTAAAATCTTTCATGATAAACAAAAGCTAAAAGATTTCCCAGCCAGAAAACCAGCACTGCAAAGCATTTTGGGCAAAATTCTACAAGAAAAGGAATGGAAAAGCAGTGCCCAAAACCAACAGCGGGAGGTATCTCAGTAAAGGGGGAGGAAAACAACCAAAAAGTAAAAACTAGCCAAACTAAAATAAATAAATAAATAAACATGACTGGAAGTACAAATCATATTTCAATTGTAACCTTAAATGTTAATGGACTAAACTCACCAATCAAGAGACACAGGCTGGTAACCTGGATCAAAAAAACAAATCCAACAATATGCTGCCTTCAGGAGACTCATATGATAGGAAAAGACATACACAGGCTGAAGGTGAAAGGTTGGGAAAAATCATACCACTCACATGGCCCTCGGAAGCAAGCAGGAGTGGCCATACTCATATCGAATAAAATCAACTTCAAACCTAAGTTAATCAAAAGGGATAAAAAGGACACTATATCCTGTTAAAAGGAACTATTCACCAACAAGACATAACAATTATCAATTTATATGCACCAAATAATGGTGCAGCAACGTTCATAAAACAAACTCTCCTCAAGTTCAAGAGTCAAATTGACCACAACACAATAATTATGGGTGACTTCAACACACCACTCTCACCATTAGACAGATCCTCCAGACAAAAGCTGAATAAAGAAACTATAGAACTCAATGACACAATCAATAACCTAGACTTAACCGACATATATAGAATATATCAACCATCATCAAGTGGATACACGTTCTTCTCAGCAGCACATGGATCTTACTCAAAGATAGATCATATATTATGCCATAGGGCAACTCTTAGTAAATATAAAGGAGTGGAGATAATACCATGCACCATATCTGATCATAATGGAATGAAACTGGAAATCAATGAAAAAAGAAGGAAGGAAAAATCCTGCATCACATGGAAAATAAACAATATGTTACTGAATGATCAATGGGTTACAGAAGACATAAAGGACGAAATCAAAAAATTCTTAGAGATAAACGACAATTCAGACACAACATACCAGAATCTATGGGACACAATGAAAGCAGTTTTAAGAGGGAAATTCATTTCCTGGAGTTCATTCCTCAAAAAAAGAAAAAAACCAACAAATAAACGAACTCACACTACATCTCAAAACCCTAGAAAAGGAAGAGCAAAACAACAGCAAATATAGCAGAAGACAAGAAATAATTAAAATCAGAGCGGAAATCAACGAAATTGAAACAAAAAAAACCATTGAAAAAATTGATAAAACTAAAAGTTGGTTCTTTGAAAAAATAAATAAGATCAACAGACCCTTAGCCATGCTAACGAAGAGAAGAAGAGAGAAAACTCAAATCACTAACATAAGGGATGAAAAAGGCAATATCACAACAGACACTACAGAAATACAGAAGATAATTAGAAAGTATTTTGAAATCCTATATTCTAATAAAATAGAAGACAGTGAAGACATCGATAAATTTCTTAAGTCATATGAGCTGCCCAGATTGAGTCAGGAAGACACACACAATTTAAACAGACCAATAACAAAGGAAGAAATAGAAGAAGCCATCAAAAGACTACCAACCAAGAAAAGCCCTGGACCAGATGGGTATACAGCGGAGTTTTACAAAACCTTCAAAGAAGAATTAATACCAATACTTTTCAAGCTATTTCAAGAAATAGAAAAAGAAGGAGCTCTTCCAAATTCATTCTATGAGGCCAACATCACCCTGATCCCGAAACCAGACAAAGACACTTCAAAGAAAGAAAACTACAGACCTATATCTCTAATGAACATAGATGCAAAAATTCTCAATAAAATCCTGGTGAATCGAATACAAAAGCATATCAAAACAATTGTGCACCATGATCAAGTAGGATTCATCCCTGGGATGCAAGGTTGGTTCAATATACTAAAATCAATAAATATTATTCACCACATCAATAGACTTAAAGATAAGAACCATATGATCGTCTCAATAGATACAGAAAAAGCATTCGACAAAGTACAGCATCCTTTTATGTTCAAAACACTAGAAAAACTGGGGATAACAGGAACTTACCTCAACATTGTAAAAGCTATATATGCTAACCCTCAGGCTAGTATCATTCTAAATGGATAAAAACTGAAGGCATTCCCGCTAAAATCTGGAACAAGACAGGGATGCCCTCTCTCACCACTTCTATTTAATTTAGTCCTTGAAATACTAGCCAGAGCAATTAGACAGACAAAAGAAATTAAAGGCATAAAAATAGGAAAAGAAGAACTTAAAATATCACTATTTGCGGACGATATGATCCTATACTTAGAAGACCCAAAAGGGTCTACAAAGAAACTACTAGAACTAATAAATGAATTCAGCAAAGTGGCAGGATATAAAATCAACACGCATAAATCAAAGGCATTCCTGTATATCAGCAACAAAACTTCTGAAATGGAAATGAGGAAAACCAACCCATTCACAATATTCTCAAAAAAAAAAAAAAATACTTGGGAATCAACCTAACAAAAGAGGTGAAAGATTTATACAATGAAAACTAAAGAACCCTAAAGAGAGAGATAGAAGAAGATCTTAGAAGATGGAAAAATGTACCCTGTTCATGGATAGGCAGAACCAACATCATCAAAATGGCGATATTACCCAAAGTTCTCTACAGGTTCAACGCAATGCCAATCAAAATCCCAACGGCATTTCTGGTAGAAATAGATAAAGCTATCATGAAATTCATATGGAAAAACAAAAGACCCAGAATAGCAAAAGCAATTCTAAGCAGGAAGTGTGAGTCGGGAGGTATAGCGATACCAGATTTCAAACTGTACTACAGAGCAATAGTAACAAAAACAGCATGGTACTGGTACCAAAACAGGCAGGTGGACCAATGGTACAGAATAGAGGACACAGAGACCAATCCACAAAATTACAACTTTCTTATATTTGATAAAGGAGCTAAAAGCATGCAATGGAGAAAGGATAGCATCTCCAACAAATGGTGCTGGGAAAACTGGAAATCCGTATGCAACAAAATGAAGCTGAACCCCTTTCTCTCGCCATGCACAAAAGTTAATTCAAAATGGATCAAGGAGCTAGATATCAAACCAGAGACTCTGCACCTGATAGAAGAAAAAGTTGGCTCCGATCTACACATTGTGGGGTCGGGCTCCAAATTCCTTAATAGGACGCCCATAGCACAAAAGTTAATAACTAGAATCAACAAATGGGACTTACTCAAACTAAAAAGTTTTTTTCTCAGCAAGAGAAACAATAAGAGAGGTAAATAGGGAACCTACATCCTGGGAACAAATCTTTACTCCTCACACTTCAGATAGAGCCCTAATATCCAGAATATACAAAGAACTCAAAAAATTAAACAACAAGATAACAAACAACCCTATCAACAAATGGGCCAAGGACCTGAACACACACTTCTCAGAGGAGGACATACAATCTATCAATAAGTACATGAAAAAATGCTCACCATCTCTAGCAGTCAGAGAAATGCAAATCAAAACCACCCTAAGATACCATCTCACTCCAGTAAGATTGGCAGCCATTATGAAGTCAAGCAACAATAAGTGCTGGCGAGGATGTGGGGAAAAGGGTACACTTATACATTGCTGGTGGAACAGCAAACTGGTGCGGCCAATATGGAAAGCAGTATGGAGATTCCTAGGAAAGCTGGGAATGGAACCACCATTTGACCCAGCTATCGCCCTTCTCGGTCTATTCCCTGAGGACCTTTAAAGAGCACACTATAGGGATACTGCCACATCAATGATCATGGCAGCACAATTCACAATAGCTAAACTTTGGAATCAACCCAGATGCCCTTCAATAGATGAATGGATTAAAAAACTGTGGCATTTATACACAATGGAGTATTACGCAGCACTAAAAAATGACAAAATCATGGATTTTGCAGGGAAATGGATGGCATTAGAGCAGATTATGCTAAGTGAAGCTAGCCAATCCTTAAAAAACAAATGCCAAATGTCTTCTTTGATATAAAGAGAGCAACTAAGATCAGAACAGGGAAGAAGAGCATAAGGAAAAGATTAACATTAAACAGAGACGAGTGGGGGGAGAGAAAGGGAGAGAGAAGGGAAACTATGGAAATGGACGGAGACCCTCATTGTTACACAAAAATTACATATAAGAGTTTGTGAGGGGAAAGGGGAAAAAAAAACAAGGGAGAGAATTAAACAACAGCAGATGGGGTAGAGAGGGAAGATGAGAGGGAAGGGGAGGGGGGATAGTAGGGGATAGGAAAGGTAGCAGAATACAACAGTCATTAATATGGTATTATGTAAAAATGTGGATGTGTAACGGATGTGATTCTGCAACTTGTATTTGGGGTAAAAAATGGGAGTTCATAACCCACTTGAATCAAATGTATGGAAGATGATACGTCATGAGCTTTGTAATGTTTTGAACAACCAATAAAAAAAAATCAACAAATAGATGAAAAAATGTTCATCATCACTAGCAATTAGAGAAATGCAAATCAAAACCACTCTAAAATTTCATCTCACTCCTGTCAGAATGGCAGCTATTATGCATACAAACAACAAAAAGTGTTGGTGAGGATGTGGGGGAAAAGGTACACTCATACACTGCTGTTGGGACTGCAAATTGGTGCATCCAATATGGAAAGCAGTATGGAGATTTCTTGAAAAATTGGGAAGGAACCACCATTTGACCCAGCTATCCCTCTCCTTGGTCTATACCCAAAGAACTTAAAAACAGCATACTACAGGGACACAATCACATCAATGTTTATAGCAGCACAATTCACAATAGCTAAACTGTGGAACCAACCTAGATGTCCTTCAATAGATGAATAGATAAAAAATGTGGCATATAAACAAAATGGAATATTACTCAGCAATAAAAGAGAATAAAATCATGGCAATCACAGGTAAATGGATGGAGTTAGAGAAGATAATGCTAAGTGAAGTTAGACAATCCCAAAAAAACAAATACCGAATATTTTCTTTGATATAAGGAGGCTGATTCATAGTGAGATAGGGAGCAGGAGCATAGGAGGAATAGACAAACTCTAGATAAGGCAGAGGGTTGGAGGGGAAGAGAAGGAGCATAGGGTTATTAATGATGGTGGAACGTGATGATCATTATTATCCAAAGTGCAGGTATGAAGAAATGAATTGCTGTGAATATACTGTGTATACAACCACAGATATGAAAAATTCTGCTCTATATGTGTAATAAGAATTGTAATGCATTCCACTGTCATATATAAATAAAAAAAACACATTTATTAAAGTCAGCATTTTAACCAATGTAAAGTATACAATTAATTGGCATCTATATATATCCATGTTTTGTAACCAACCACTTTCCAGATCCACAGAGCATATACCAAGCATGCTCAAGGTTCTTGGTTTTATCCTCAGCACTGAAAAAGCAAAGAAGAGTAATTTCTAAAACTGATGGGGGACATCTATGGTTTATATTGTACTTGATGGAGAAAGAATGAACTAAAAAATATCTTCTTTCTAATATAAGGCAGAGGATGAGAAGATCCAATTTTACCACTTTTATTCAACATAATTTTTTATGATTATAACTAAGGCAACTGCCAACAACATGAAATTTAAGATAAATGTATCTGAAAGAATGAAGTCTTCCTGTTAGTAGACAGCAAAATTTAGAAAATGACTTAAAGAATCATCTAGAAAAACAGAGAAAAGCAAGTTTTCAGGATACAAGACCAAAATTACAATATTTATATGGTTGCAATGAAAGATTCTAAATACACTTTACAAAATGATCCTATTTAAAATACTATCAGAATAGATCTGAATGCAATAAGTGTGATAGATCTTCCTAGCATTCATTTACTCAACTCAAAAGAATCATGGAAACATATTAACTGCAGGACAAAGAAAAAATTTATTTCATGAGGAAATCTATTAAAATGATTGCAGTACTGCTGCTGCTGCTACAGCTGAATAGTGACTTTGGTTCTGGCAGTTGTGGAAAGGTGCTGGTGTAACCAATGGAAACAAACATAAGATCAATTTAAAGATAATGCTTAATGAACTTGTCCAGATGGATCACAAGGTGGAGATGATGACCTGTTCTCTGGAAACTAGTCAGCCCCTTTCTTTAGAAAACTGCAGATTATTCAGTGGGCTCATGACAAATAATGACATATCCATCATAATCAGAAACATGTATTTCCATTCACCAAGGGCAAACTTAATCTGACCAAAATTAAGTCCCCCAATCTCCAAGAATCCATGACAATCACAGAGTTCCTTATGTAGCAACAACCTGTGGTGATCTGAAAGCTATCTGCTCACAGATTGATTTCTTGGACTGCTCCCATTGTGGAGGGGGCACCCTTTTGTTCTTCTTGGAATAGAAACTTTTTGTCTGGAAATAGATGTGCCTTTCTGGTATGAGATGTTCCTACTGAAACTACCATCTATAAACTTACAGAAGGCCTTCTCCACCATCATGCTATCCCATACAGTATTACCTCTAATCAAGAAACCGATTTCACAGCAAATGGAGTTTGAGAATTGGCCCATGTTCATATGTTAATGTTAAATATGTTAACATATTTACCACTACCCTGAAGCAGTTTACTTGATGGTACAAGGGGACTTGTCTTTTAAAACTACTTACATTGCCAATTAGATGGCAATAACTTGCAGGACTATGGCAAGATTCTTTGGAAGACTGGACAGTCTCTGAGTCAATGTCTAATATGTAATATGTTCCTACCATTGGCATATTCACAGACCAGAAATCACAGATTTGAAATGAGAGTGGTACCACTTACTAATACTCCTAGTGATCTACTAGCAATATTTTTGCTTCCTGTTCAAGCAGCCTTATCTGTGCTTACCCAAGGCTTAATTTCAAGTGGACAAATGATTCTATCAGGAAACACAACAATGTTTAGATACTTGGAGGATGTCTTACTATTACTATGCCATATTAGATAAAAAAAAAAATCAGTGGCTCACTACCATGACCCTGTTTAGGCAGAATTGATAATGACTCAGACTCTATAGAAATGACTTTTTTTTAGAGAGAGAGAGAGAGAGAATTTTTAATATTTGTTTTTTAGTTTTCAGTGGACACAACATTTTTAATTTTTTTTTTTAATTTTTATGTGGTGCTGAGGATCAAACTCAGCGCCCCGCGCATACCAGGTGAGCGCACTACCACTTGAGCCACATCCCCAGCCCCTAGAAATGACATTTTAAGTCACTCTTGTGAAGTAAAGAATGACAACTAGATGAGGTGTTTGCCAAAAGCAAAGGAAATACATAATGGGAAATATAGTTAGAAAATTACCTATGATCAAAGACCACTTAAAGAAAATAATACTGCAATTATTATAAATATTTCTCCCTTCTTAATGTTCTGAAAATATTTGTTCATGCCTCTCCCTCTCTCTTTATTTCTCTCTCTAATATTTTTTTCTTCCCATTTCTGGTCATATAACATGAAGTATCCTGATTGTATACTATGGTATTCATGTATCATTCTTTTTACCTCACAGCATTGATGTTAAAAGCTATCAAGGAGAAGAGTAAACAATCAGACTTTACTTCCTATTTGTGGGAAGGTTAAATGTGAATTTTGCTTTACACAACTTAGTTCTATCATGGTAAGTGGAATTATGACCTTGTTTTTTTTTCCCTTTATTAGGATAAGAATATAGTTTATGGCCATATAGTGAAAGGCAAGTTGGCAGGGATTGACTAAGGATAACTAATATTATGGGTCCTCTTCACCAGATCTTAGAACTCTCGTACAATTGATTCAACATTATTTTATGTTTGTTAGGGCATTCCTGAATCTCAGGCCTTCATAACTCAACTGAAATTGACAGTTACTAGCTTAACCTAGGGACCCTGCTTATCTTGGCTGGCTTAATTTGGCCATTTGCCAGCTGTATACAAAATAGGCAAAAATGACAAAAGGAAAAATGAATTTTATGCAGTTTGATCAAACTGTAAAAAGAGGCTGGATTGTTTCTCCCCTCAATTCCCACAAAAGAGGTTACAATTTACAGAAACAAAAGCCAGGTGTTGTACATATTCAGGTTTAGTTTACTTGAAGAGGAGGAAAATGTAACAAAAAGTAGGAAATACACCTATCCACATTTAGTTAGTCTGTGCTAGACACGTCCCAAAATAGTTACAAAGGCCTGAGATTGTTCCCAGCTTTATTGGTACCTGTCAGGTTGGAGGATTTAGTCCTTTAGATTCCCTTTTAGGGGAAAGTTGTTCCCAGTTCAGGCAGGAAGTTAAACTCAATCTGTTTTGACACCATCAAATTTCTGGATCTCAGGACTGTGAAGTACACCACTAGACTTCTAGAGTATCCAGGTTGCAGAGGGCAGATGATGGGACTTCACAGCTCTCTCAGTTGTTACCCATTCCATCATGATGGACATTCATTTCTCTGAAGAACCCAGAATAATCATGAGCATACCTTTTTAAAGCTTACTTATTCTTAACAGATTGGTTCTATGTCAATATCTAATGTCTTTCTTGTCTCTCAAAACTATTTGATTAAAGTATCTGATAGTACTATGGACATTCTACTTTCTCTCCCTCTTCTCCTCTGTGTCTTTGTCAGTTGTCTATCTCTATTATCTATTTCCTTGGAATACTATACGATCCATATGTTTTCCATCCCAAAATTTGTGTTCAACTCTCTCTGAGAGTTTTTGTCTCTTTTTGAAATACTTTTGATGAGATATTGTTCTTCTGGTTTTCTTTAACTCTTTGTCCATATTTTCCTACACTTCTTTGAACATGATTTATACATTTAACTTAAATTGCTTTGTCCAGTAATTTCAATATCTGGCCTTCTTTATGGATAATGTGTACTAAATTCTTTTCTTCTTCTATGCACGTGCTATGTTGTCTTCTTGTGATTTTTGTTGTAAAATGGACATTTCCAATACCACAATGTGATCAGTATGGAAATCACATTTGATATTTTCCTCATTGTTTGTTGCTGCTGTTTGATGCACATTACTATTATTGTTTAGTAACATTTCTAGATTATTTTTGTATAAAAGTATTCATTTTGATTTGTGGTCACAGAAGTACCTATTTTTTTCCTTACTCCTTAACTATTAAATTGGTGGAAATATTCTCAAATGCCTTGAGATAAAGAATTACTCTCACAGCTTTTGCAAATTAACTCTTTGATGCAGAACTTACTTAAAGATTTTCCAGACCATTTGCAAATTTTTGTGCCTTAATTCCTGCTTCCTTATAGTCTAATACTACAGAGAAATATTGGACTACTTCAGAGGTTAAAAACTAGAGTTTAGTAAGGGGATTTTGAGCATGTGCCTATTTGTGGACATGCACATAACTTTCCAGATTCCTCAAGATATGCAAAAGCTTTTGTAATTTCATATTTTTTTATAATTTCATATCTTAAGTATATCTTTCCCCAACATTCTCACTGCCAGACTCATGATCTGACCATTATTTGCTCAGGACTTTTATGCTTTGCTTTAGGCTACTGTGTTACATTTACTTTAAAATGCTTTTTCTACGTAACCCCTCCCCTCAAAAAACCAACCTCTGTCATGGGGTAGCTTTAAGGAAAGCAAAACAAAGCTATGAGTTTGATAATTTCTTCAGGAACTGCCAAACATGTTAAAACACACATCACAAAGCTGGAAGACCAAGATTCATATTAGTCCTTTTGAAACAAGCAATCTGCACCAAGAACGTAGTCTGTCATTTCCAGAGCCAAGCCAAAGAATAGGATTGGGCAAATGACTAAGTTAAATGTCGCAGCACACTCTGACAAAAATTCAGTGACTTCTTTCTTCATGAGGCATTCTCTCAGTCGCTGTAACTTCTCAGTAGTTGAGTAGTGTCAAGAGTCCATTATCCTTGTTAAGTTCTGAAATGTATTCAATATGATTTTTAAAGGTTTTCTTTTATGTCTCCCAACAGTTCCAGGGCATTTTTCTTTTCTTTTTAAATTTTGTTCTCAGTGTTTATCCCTCTATATATTGAGCTTGTTCCTTTACTGAGACATGATGCAGTTTTTGAACCTCCAAATATTTATAGTTATGTATTTAATCTGCAATATCAAAGATAAAAGTGTTAAAAGGAAAGAGCCTACCAAGGAGCTGAGGCATAGTGGTCCTTCCTCACCAGTTCCTGTGATCATACCAGAAAGATTTCAGACATGCCACTTACAATGGACACTTTCAAAGGAAAGAATGAGTTCTCTCAGAGAGGAGAGGGAGGGCTGCCCAGTCTCCCCTCCTGTTTTACTGGTGTACTGGGAAGTTTCCAGAGAGTACACTCAAGTCTACTTCTTGACTTGACTGAGCAGGATTACATCAGACTTTCAAATCCCTGCTGTGTATGGTAAACTTTCAGGAAAACTCAGTTCACTTTGGCCCATGCTGACTTATTATATTTGGAACTGGCTCTTACAGATTTTTATGGTTATGGGGAATTATTCTTTTTTTGATAAGCTCTGCAAACTGATCTGTGTAAAGGTCATAAATGTCCACCACTCCAGGGTAACTTGCGTTCTTCTTATCAGCATTTTATACCTGTGTTTGTCCTGCAGATAACAGATTGTTTGCTGATGAATGTAACATATTCTACCCAGCAGGATTGAAAGTAAATCATTTTCTACAAGAATGCATGTAGAAGTCAGCACAATAGACCCAATTTATGGAATTATTCCCTTAAACTCACATTCCCAGTTCTCATGTATGTCAGCTATTTATCAATCCCTGCAACTTTGTGTCCCTAAATTCTTTTAGAGTATTTGGGCATTGATTTGTTCTAGCTGGTACTTGCCAAGAGAGGGTGCAATTAAGAGTGACCTGAAGTCACTTTATGTCCAGTAGGGCATGGAATGTTAAGGGTATTTAGCATCAGAGCAATTCAGAGGTCCATTATGGCAGTTGGTGGGTGACTCAGTGAAATATGCATAGGGTCAGGATCATGTAAACATAAAAATAAACAAGACAGTTAAGATAAAATAAACAACAAAACGAAGATATTGTTTTTGTAAACATTTAGTAAAAAAAGCAATCAATAGTTTTTTTTTTTTACACAGATAAGTAACTCATTAACAGTTAAGCAAGTTGCCATTTATTTGTATATGGAGGTCGGTCATTTAAGTCTTTAAATATATTAGCAGAGATGTTAGAAAAAGACAAACAACATGGCACAGTTATCTGCTTGAGCTATCTCATTCAATAAAATATCTCTTTTAAAAATTACTGTTACTTTTTTGTGGTTAGTGGAGGAATCCTTTAGCTGTGTTCATTAGAGCTCTCTTGGTAGAATTAGACAGGGCTGACACAAATTCTCATCTCAAGTTCTATTCTCATAATAGTGTGAGTAAATTTTGTTGCACTTTTCTGTCAGGTGTTTGTTTTAGTCGGCGTTTTCACTGCTGCAACCAAAGTACCTGACAAAAATAATCTTAAAAGAGGAAAAGTTTAGTTTGGGTCCCACAGATTCAAAGGTCTCAGACCATAGAGTGCTAACGCCATTGCTCAGTGCCTGGGGTGAAGCAGAACATCATGGCAGAAGGTTGTGGTGGAGCAAAGTGGCTGGGAATATCACACCAGGAAGCAGAAAGAGAGACTAAACTCAGTTCACAATATATAAGCTCCAAAAGCACATCCCCAGAGACACACCTCCTCTAGCCACACCCTATCTACCTATAGTCACTACTCAGTTAATCTCTACCAGGGATTAATGCATTGATTATGGTAAACCTCTTATAAACCAATGTTTCATCTCTAAACTTTCTCAAATTGTCTTATATATGAGCTTTTGGGGAGCATCTAATGTCTAAACCATAACAGTGTTTAACAGCAAATTGGTAAAAAAAAAAAAAAAAATATCAACCATGGTCCTATCTGTGGTTAAGTTTGGCTGAGATTCCACAGGGATCACTTTGGGGAGCTTGTGAGAAGCCTCTTGACTCCTTTATTAGCTTTTCCTATATCAGGTGTACCAACTGCCAGTTTAGGTCAGGGTCTTACTGATCACACTTCCCTTGGAAGGATCACGGATATTTTCTTCCTCAATTCCCCTCCCTCTTGCAAAATGTTCAGTGATTTCCTTCCTTTTTTCTAGAGTCCCTCACAATCCCACTGATGGGAGATCAGGTGACCCACAGAGTTTCAGGGCCCTTAGTGAGATTCCATCATTCCCTGGATCTGGGATGATCTTAGAAGACAAGGTCCAAAATATTGGCTGCTTTCCTCTTAGCCTTTTTACTCCTTCTCTTTTGTGTCCAAGTTTTGGGGTTAAACATGGAGCAGGCCAGTTACACCAGTCTTAAGGGTAAGTAATGAGTTTTAACTTTAATATACATGATTTTATGGTCACCCCTTTCATTTATGGGGTCACTATGAGTACTCAGATTAAGCATTATATCCTGTCTGTTCTGTAATTGATGGCTGATTATCATAAGTTATCTCAGATTATTTTGTTAGAAGTAGTACTTCCACATTAGCAGGTTAACAGTTATAAAGTTCTACAAGGAAAATAAAAAACAAACAACAATAACAAAATCATATTAGTTTATATGATAGCTTTGAACCAAAAAACATAATTTTTATAGCAACAAAAATACATCTTCGATATCTCTTTAGCCTCCATTAAAATTTACATTTAACAAATAAATTGCAAATAAAATCCTTAATAGGTCCTTTATAGATTTTATTTTATTTTTTTTTAATTTTATTTCTAACTATTCTTTGTAATTTATGCAGATCTTTTTTAATTTTTGTATTATAACCATTTTTATTTTGAGATCACAGTAGTCTTTACAACAAAAATCTATCTTTTAAATAGGAACTATCTTAACATGGAGTATGTTAAGAGGAAAAGCCTTAACTTAGATGAAGCTGACCAATTAATGAAAATTTTTTATTTTTGAAGCTGACCATTGCTCCTCTTTCAAATGTCATTCTATATATTGTTTTCTGAGACTATCTGAACATCAGTTAACATAATATAATTGAGTATCAGTTAATCGAAACCATGAATCAAACAGTAGTTTCCTCCTTTCTCTAGTATATAGGGAGTAACTGATTGAGAGAACAGAGTCCCAGAATACAAGAAAAGAGAAAACACGCATTTATGTACAACAGTAAAAAATGATTCAAAAGTGACACTTTTAAGCCAAGTATTGTGTCTCACACCTGTAATCACAGTGACTTAGAAGGCTGAGGCTGAAGGACAATAAGTTCAACACCAACCTCTGTAATTTCTCTAAGTTCCCTAAGCAACTTGAGAAGACAGTGTCTAAAAATACAAAAATAAAAAGGGCTGAGGATGTGAATCAATGATTAAGCACCTTGGGTTCAATCCTCAGTACCCCAAAAATAAAAGTGACCGAGAAAACTATACTGGGAAAGTTTCTATTTCTCCTACTTGAAACAGTGCAAATTTGAACAAAGGCTCATGTTGAGCTGTGTAATTTGCTGAATGTACTTTTTCATTTCAAATTATATTAAACCATTGGTTTTAAATTTCATTTGCCCATTTTATTTTTCACTTTTTATTTATAAGTATTATTTAAATCAGTGCAAAAGGGATGCCTTGATAGCTGTTTTGAAAGTATCTATTATCCATCTGTCTATAGAGCTGCTCCTTGGAAAACATGAGTAGTTCAAATTTGTCACTAGGAAAAATCAATAGACAATACAAGCATTGATTCACCTTTGATGTTTATATAACATACATAATCTGGGGCCAAATTCTACACTTTCTTAATCAGACTCTCTAGAGAGAACCATAAGAATATTTTTTCTTTTCTAAAGCTTCTAATATGCACAGCATTTTTGGTTCCCCTGCTAATAAGATTAGAGGAAAGTAGGGGATATAGAAAGTGTAAGTTGTGAGGAATTTTGTTTTCTCTCCTCTTTTTTTCACCATATTCCAACTTGCATGAGAAGTTTCTCCATAAAATTTATACAACTAGTTTTCTTCAAGCCCTCAATAGAAGAGAACAGGATAGTGGAGTCAGTGCTCATCTTATAAGTAAGCTGCATTCCAAAAATTATCTTACTAATCATTTGTTGAAAGTGGTGCATTTTACCAGAGACATTTTTTCTAATTGGTAATTTAACTTAATTAACCTACAAAAAATTTTAAAATGCTATTGTCATTACTATTTAAAACTATAAACAAGTACCAATCATGTTCAATTACAGTTTATAAAAAAACATTAGAAATTTAATCACAGGTGTGGGAGGCCATCCTCACACGTGATTTGGGTTACCTCTCTGGCTGGGTGAGAGGTGCTTAGGCTCAGCTGTGTCAGAGCTTTCCCCACCCTTCTCCAGGTGGGAGGGCTTGTCTGTGCAGAGGCATGTCTGGCCACTACCGCGAAGACCCAATGGATGCCCCTGACCTTGGGATGCTGCCCCCCTTAATCTTCATTAGATGGGATTTTCCCCAGAATTTTTTGTTTCCCAATAAAAGTCCACTCCCTGGCCTCTTCAGTAAACCTCGCTACCATAACAGGTGGCTTGAGGCTGGAGCTAGGAGGAGCCATCCTGGAGCTGATTTAAAGGTAATTCGAGGCTTGTCTCTTTAATTCAAAACTCCCTAGCGGTTTCTCACTACTCAACCTTCTTTCATGAAGCCTGAGCTGGTGGCGGCTAAACACAGGCTCTTAGGCTGCATCTGTGCAACACTGGTGCTCTGAGAATAAACACAACTTGGAACTTTTACATTGTAACATTGACCACCATTACCTAATTGTTTCTATGATGATGTTCCTAACATCCATAGGAACTTCTTATATATAATTCTATGTATTGTCATATAATGGTTAAGAATGACAGTTGGAATCAAACAGACTTAGATTTGAATCCCAGTTGTAAGTGTCACTTTGAATACTTTAAAAATTCTTCTATAAAATTGTCTAACATCTGATAAATTCTAATTGAAATGGCAATGAGATACAAGGTTTAGTAATTTTATATCAACCCATATATCATTGTTTCAAATTTTAAATTATACAATTGCCATATATTTCATTTTATTTTCCCCTTCTATAGTTATTAAGAAAATTATAGGTAAATGTGAATATACATATTCATAGATGCAAAGACTAACCGTAGAGTCTTCCCAACATAATCAAATTTCCACTAAGAAATTTTAATCCACATATGTGGAATGATTGCTTGATTATATCTAACTTTTATTTATATTTTTTCAAAGGTTGTATTATTATATTCTAAACATTATTTGCAGAGGTATTTCAATCTACACAACTTTCTTATGCTTTTCTTTTGAATGATGATCATTGGCTTCCATTGAAAATACTATTATTGAACAATAATCCCTTATATAGTAATAGCTAACACATGTGGGAAATTAAACTTGAGAATACACAAGATGTAATGAAATCAGAGAACTCTTTTCCTCTCACTAATATGTAAAATATCTGTCATTTTGAAGCCATTTGTGTGAAATAAAAAATTTGATGCTTCAAGCCCATTTAGATAAACAAAATTTCAAGATTTATAAAACCAAATTTCTTAATGGCATCTAATAATAAGAGGGCATACCAATATATAAGAAGTACCATTCTAATTATTTTATTGAATGTTTCTTGTCATCCTTTTTAGAATTTCCCACTGTGTACATTGTACAGATAAGGAATTGAGTCAATAGGAAAGTTAAGTTACAGTCTCAAGGTCCCAAGTTTCATGGTTAGGAAGTGGCACAGACCAGATGCCAAAAAGATTCTTTTACTCTAGTCTGTGCTCTTATCTTCTGTTTTCTATTGCTTCCTTTTCTGATTTAGTCGCCGTTTCCAGGCACAAAAACCAATATGCCAATTTATTAACTAGTGAGATAGAAGCTGTGAATTTTGATGCTTCACTTTCTACTAAGACATTTGACTACTTATATTTTGAAGGTAGAAAATTAAATTAACCTCTAAAATCAAGCATTAGATATCACAAAAAGTTACAAAAGTCAATGGCACACAGAGCCACCAAATAGTCATCAATGAATTTAGTATGGCAAATAACAATAATTATGTTGTATTAGATAAGTGGCAGCTTAAAAAAGATTGGTGCTTAAGGTAACATTTTAATAACATAGAAATTTTATTTATATATAACAAGTCCAAGCATCACAAATAATAATGAGACATTTGTGCAGATAGCTTACTAAAAACTAGTGATTTCTAGGCCTATTTTTCCTTCTTGCCTTTGGTGAGTTTTCTGAAAAACTCTAGCAAAATAATTGGCTTTCACATCTCTTTAACATCAAGTATTTGAAATAGGTTGTACTACCTTCTTGTCTGTATATGAAAAGCACTGTCAAATATGGAGGAGAGTGTTGTGTCGATTGATGGTGAAATGGGGCATAGTACTCAAACCTCAAAATCCTCAAAGGGTGTAACTGTACCAAATGAAAAATAAGGCCAGGGTGGAAAGGGAGTAAATGGTGTGGGTAAGTCAAGTTAGAGCACGGTGGAGTGAAAGGGAATAGATTTCTGTGCTGTGATGTTTATTAAAAAGTTTATTAACTTCTTGATTGAATAATGAGACTTGTGGCAGATAAGGGAATATTCACATCATTGGCAGATGTTTGTTACTACTGTCCTTACTTCATGGTACATCAGTTAGGTTAAAAAAAAACAAACAAACAAAAACACAACAACAACAACATGAGGATGAAGTTAATGTAACTGTTTTATTTGGCAATTAAAAGAGAAATAGAGATAAAATTTATTTTTGAAAAATTAGTTTGATGGCAGTTTTTTATGGTTTCAAAACATATAGAGCAATTCCAAAACTGAATTCTATTAAGAATGTTTGTCATTAAGAGTGAGCTTTAAAGTGAGGGAATCAGAATGGATGTTTGAATCATAGATTAAGGAATAAATAAGAGGAAATAACCCATAGAAAAGGAAAGGAAAATCTAGATTTTGTTTTCCACTCTACATTTAGTGCATAGAAAATATACCTGGAGAATAGATAATATTACAGTATTTTGTTAATGCTGAACCAAGTCCAGTTAGAAACTTCTTCCTAAAAACGAAAAACTAGGGAATGGGGAAATTATTACATCCTGCTAGTGAAGACAACTAGTGCAGCCAATCTATTGCAAAGATTAAAGTCTAGATCAGATATTTTTTTCTCAATAACAGACAATGTTGCAGAAGCCCATATGTGTTAGGCCACATTATCTTAGTGTTAGCAAAGATAACAAAGCAAATAGACACATGATTGGCTTATTTTACTTCCTTCTTAACACCAGTATTAGCTGGAATTAATTCAAAATATCCCTAAAATCACAGGATTAACTCCCTCAAAATATGTTTATAAAGCACATGAACACAAGTTTTGTATGCTGATTTGATTTATAGAATACACTGTAAATGTATAGAAGCAAATATTTCCAGAAGTAGAGGCAATCACTTATAGATTTGAAATATAGATTTGATTCTATATCACTCTTCTGCTGGGATTAAAAAGGAGTGTAGTTACAGGCTGAAGGAATGTTTCCAACTATTCCAGACTGAGAGCATATATTTGCAAAACTACAACCCACTGATATCTGTATTATGCCTCAGGGGGTCTGAAATGCATTTGAAGTTCCAACTCCTGAACATGAAAGGGAACAGCCAAGAGCACTCTAAGGAGCTTCAGTTTGGGAACGGTGGCTTTGGATTTAATTTGGCACATGCTGATATGAACTTCAGGTAGAAGTTCTTGCTGCAAATGGATAGAGGCATAGCTACATGCATGGAAGAAAAAGAGTTGAAATATAAATGTTCCCAGGAAACGTCTATCAAAGAGTTGAAGCACGTAGCCATAGTGTGGGATAGTAGGTAGGAGGGATACTGGGTCAGGAGGGCAGAGTGAGACTCAGACTAATCTTCCTTGGACAGCAGACTGGAAAATTTTCAGCAGCATTTATAACCTTATCTTGGGTGCTATTAGGGTATCCAAATCTATTTGGATAAGATGAAAGTGAGCAGAGCATGGCCATGTGTGATTTGTAGAAATTGAAAAGGGTCTGCTAAGAGAAGAGGACTCTCCACAGGAAGCAGGTCCTGGCCCTCATAGTAGTCTCTCAGAGACAAGCTCAAGTCCCCAGGGAAGACCTTAGAGAGAATAAGGTAAGTCTTTGCCTTTTTGAGACCTGGGCATGAAATAAGGTATAGGAAAAAATATTTTCACTAGATCTGGAACATGAACTGCATGTTATAGAAATAGAGAAAGATGAGCTATGACTTCAAGAATAGTTTGACACCGAGTAAATAGTGGAACACAGTGTCCTGGGTAAATAATTCAGCAAAGGAAACCAGCAGAGGCAGAACATATAGTGTTAGTTTGAAAAAACAGCATTTCTTAGACCACAGTAAGAGGGAAATCAACTTAACTAAGTCATAAGATATAGGAGACTGAAGAGGGTAAATACTGTCTTATCTGGTCTAATCTAGGAAAAGGCAAAAACGGGAATGATGGGCCTTGGCTTTAGGGATTTAGGAATCTCAGAGACAGTGGAACAAACTGAAGCCTGATTAACGATGCTGAAAAATCCAAAGTTTTAAAATCAAGGTCTTTCCTTCCTATAATCATTTGATTGTTTAGCCAAGTCATAACTGCCCCATTTCTAAAAACTGTAGGTCATCTCTTCTTTCTTCAAGTACAGTTCAGCACTTTAAATCTCTATGCAAAATCGAAGTGTAGTTCCAGACATTTCTTTTTTATAAAGGGCATCAAATTTCTCATTTTGGGCCACTGTGAAGTAATTTTTCCAGTCACCAGTAATCCCTAAAAATAAAAAAAAAAACAAGGAAACATATGAAAGATAAAAATATGTCCATTATGAAGGAAAACCTAACATACACCAAAAGAACAATTAGAAGCCATAAGGAAAGTCTTGCTTGTCTATGAAAACTTTAAAATGTCATTTACTAAAAAAGTTGGAAATTTCCTCTCATTTGTAAATGTGGCTTATAACTAAACACACAATCTAAATTTTAAAAGGTTAGAAGGACTAATTTTTGTATCTAAATTCATGGAAGCGCAATTTTTTTTCCTGAGAGAGATTCTTTTATTTTTTCTGACAGTTCTGGGTCATGGGATTATCACTGAATCCTCTGGATCAATACTCAGGACTTATTATATTTCCTGAGTTACTTTGGGAAAATGTACAAAGAACAATAATTAGCCCAAAGAACCATGAAACAGAATGTGGATGTATAGTTTTCTAGCATTCATAAACAAAAATATAATGATACCTGGAAGACACTTGTTTTCCCCAAAATTCACCAGGTTTGCACTTGATTTTTCAAGTTGGGTAAGAATAGCACTATAAAAATCACACATATAACATCCCTGAACATCTTTTTTACAATAAAATTTGGAGGACATAAATGAACATTTAAGCTCTAATACTTGGATGATTATAAAAATTCATTTTTAAAATGAATAAACTGTTAATGTGCTGCTAATAGTCTAGGAGGAAAATGCATTTTCCATTTTATGAAATATTGAATTATGAACTATGTTAATTCATGATACCTTAATAAAACTTGCAGGTATTCTCAATGAAAAATATACTCCTAAACAAGGTTGTCTTTCTGGTTATTATAATTTATTTTATGTTTACCAAATGGTAATAGCTCTTTGTAATGCACATGAAGATTTACACAAACATATATGGGATAGTGCATCAGCAAGGATGTCATTAAAAACACATAAGAACACAAATTTAAGAAATAAAAAGTTATACGTGAAGCATTCTGGTGATCTTTTGAAATGTGCATAATTATATAATATACATAAACACTTTGTAACAATTTTTAAATAACGTAAATGCTGGCCAAAGGCCAGATTTTTTTGTTGTTGTTAATTGGGACATAGGAATAGACATTGGACATCATCTGTCCCCTCCTTTATGCTGACTATTGTGCCACTAAATGAGGACATTAATTTTTCCCATAAAGACATTTTTCCAATCTGGGTGTGCAAGGTTCCTGTGTCCTATTTCACATTGATCCCTTTCCAGCATTCATTTGTATGATTCTTATATTCCATTGTTATATTTTTGAAGAAAATGTATTTGTCACTTATCCTTGAATGGCCTAAGTATGTGTTGCATGTAGGTATTCAGAAAGAGCATTTTGTATATGTGAATTATTGAGTAAATACAAGAATGAGTGAAGGAATGAACAGATAAATCTTGAACTATTTAGACCCTTTTTATTTATTACTTCTTCATGTATTATGTTTATAAAATACCCTAAACGCTTGCATTTGATTTGCTACAATACTCCCACAAAAACTTATCAGATAAGTGTTCATATTTTTCCCATTTTGTCAATAATGTAGACAGAACTTTGGCAGGTAAATTAATGTATTCAGTATCATAGATTTTGGCAAATGCATAGCCTGGATATACACTAGATCTATCTACCACAAATGTTTTTTTTTTTCTTTATCACCACCAGAGGAGATGCAAAAACTGACCTCATTATTAGAAAAGCATGTACTCTTCCTGTTGAACTGGAGAAGTTAAATAATCCAGATGAAAGGTTGTTTCCTCTACATGTACATTTTAGTAGATGTCATAAGATGGCATCAATTTTTATCTGATTGGAAGTAACAAAAATCTCTTGGAAATTACATTGAGTGATCTATCACTGAGAATTTGCTTAAAAAACAGTTTTTAAATTTTCTTCTAGGGAGTGAAAAAATACATTATGTATCTTTTATATATTATATTTTATATTATATATTTTATACATCTATTTATTTTTTGCTCCAATTATAATGTAATGTTTATAAAGAAAAGTCTGCCTTTCTCTCTTTTACTAGAGGTAATTTTTAAGATGTTATATGCAGTATTTTGTGGGGAAAAAGCTTAATTTGAAAACATTAAGTATATTTTATGTTTTAATGTTATCAAAACCTCTTTAGAAAAGAATTCATTGTATAACTCATTTCAAATTGATGGTTTTCATTCATGTGTTCATGTGCAGAACACATTCATACAGTTATGCTTGCTTCCAAGAACATTAACTGAAATTCTTCTCCACCCACTCACACAAGAAAGAATATTGAAATTATATGGTGATATAATTATTAGATGGATAAATTCTCAGATTTGAGATAATTTGTTAAGTGTGTTTTTATTAATAGTAACACATTTTACATGTTTCCTATTATAAATCACAATATACACAATTTTCTTTTTTTCTTTTTGTATTTTATTTAGAGACAGGGTCTCATTGAGTTGCTTAGGGCCTCACTTTTGTTGAAGCAGGCTTTGAAATCGTGATCCTCTTGCCTCAGCCACCCAAGCTGCTAGGATTACAAGCATGCACCCAGCCCACAATTTTCATGAATGTGGTAAAATTGTATTTTAACAGCAAATTTTATATTCTCCTATGTTAAATCTGGACTTTGTTTCTGTTTCCTGTAATTCAGATAGTATCTGTAAGACAGCAATTTCCCATAGGATTAAAAAAAAAAAAAAAAAGGCCTTCCTTTTGGTGAACCTTCTTAGTGAAATAAATGACCACTATTTTCTAAATGATGTGGAGGCTGTAAAGAACAGAGTACGGTACTAAGTGAAATACTGAGGAGAAGAAAGGGGTCTATGCCAATTTAGACAAAGAATTAAAGAAGAATGAAGACATTGTATTTTCACCACAATTCTCCAAAACCACTTCTATGTAGCAGAACAGTAAACAACAGGGGAAATACTCCTCAGACATTTATTGTATTCTACAAACAGCTTTATACACATTACTTCATTTAATAATGTTGATGCAAATTGAGCACCTTTTGGTGCTAGGTATTATTAGAGTCCTATTTTTTACAGGTGAATAATCAAACCCTAAACAAGTTAATAATGCAGGAGAGATCACAGAGCTAATCCTCCAGAAGAAAGTAAAACAGGAAGTTAAAATGAGTAAAGTGTTTACCTTTGCGCATGAAAGGAGATTTGCTGTGATCCATTACTGCAGTGGGCAGGTGTGTGTAATTCACCAGAGGATTGTCCTTCATCGATTCAAATGAGGTGTGATGGATGATCTTATCCAAGACCTCATCATTCAGGTTCTTCTCTAGAAATCTAGTAATCTTCTTGATTTCCTCCTTTGGATTCTATCAGTGGGTAAATACACATCCAAGGAAATGATGGGAGTATAAATGACTATCATAATGTAAAAAAACACAAATTTATAATTTTCTTATGGGTTGACCCCAAATGTTGAAGGAAATTTATAATTAGTTGGGTTCATTATCCATAATTTTTTAAAGTAATTAAAATTATTGAAGATTTGAAATTTGCCTTGAAAACTAACAGAACATGTTTGGGCATAAAATATATTTTTAAAAAAAATAGAAGACTCCAGGCATCAGTGGTAGTGTGTTTGCCTAGCATGCTTGAGGCATGGGCTCAATCCAAGCACATCAAAAAAGGATGAAAACAGACAAGATTATAAGGTGCAAAGATATCAAGAACTAAATTACTCATTAACTATTAAAAATAAAATGAACAAAATATGAAAAGTGGGTCATTCTCAGTTGCTAATGATGAAAACTCACCTTTGTAATTTCATTAAAAGCAAATAAACCTCCATGGATATATCTAGAAGATTTGGGGGAACTCAAGCTGAAGTTGAGAAAAATGAGTTACAATTTACCAAAATGCATTGCCTATTCCTGTGTTGGACAGTGACATAAATATTCATGGGGAAAGTGAGCCTGGACGTGATCGCAAACAATTCAAAAAGAAAAACAACTGAGTCAATGGACAGTATACAGGGGATGATCATGAGTATGAAATCTGGGGAAATTTAGGAGACAATTTCAAAAGGAAAAGATGCTCAAAGAAATACAGTGGTTAAGGAAGGAGAGGAATGAATATACGTCATTGATATCTCAATTAGAAAATTGTTAATGACTCTATCAAGATTCAGATAAGCAGACATGGAGGATAAGAAAGCAGTGATACCATTTTGGACTTGAGACTAGTTTCAAAAATAAAGATTAATCGTTTTGCCCTAGGACAGGGCAAAGATATTATCCATTATAAATATCCACCACTTTTACCTCTTTCATATCTTCATAGTACAAGAAAAGTATCGGATGTTCTTCCTTTTTCTTCCACCAGCTCTTAACGTGATTAAACCAAGAACCATAGGCCACTAAAACCAGAGAAAAACCATAACATTCATCAAATCATTTTTTTTTCTGAACAATAAGTTAAATTGTAAAGATATTTTGTGGAATTTAGTAATCATGGGAATTGAAAATATAAGATCAATTTTAAGAGGTAAAATTAGCCATTTATGGATGTGCAAGCAAATTTTCTTTAAATATGAAACACAACGGAAACATTTCAGATAAAAATACAATGACTGCCAATAAATTATACTCAGTCTCACATGGAAGGAAACTATTCTCATACAAATGTTTTTTTTTTTTGTTTTTTGTTTTTTGTTTTTTTATCAAGTATCTATTACAAATGCAGGTGTAACAGAGCTAACTAATGATTTGAACAAGTTAAGCAATGTCTATTGTGAGCACAGACTGAGAACAGATTCCTAGCAACTGAGAAAGGATTCTAAAACACTTTCATTATGCTAGTGTTCGATATCAGGTCAGTTGACTAATTTTCTAAAATGGAATTTGAATGTATTTGTGCTGAGTTTGAAATACTTATTTTAAAAAAAAAATAAGTTTTGAAATGAAAATCCATAACAGTAATGGCTAACAGTACTGTTTAAAATTAAATTTTATATATATATACATGTGTGTGTGTGTGTGTGCGCGTGTGTGAATTTTAAGCTAAAGATCACTTAACCATTTCCAGTCATGAATTTCTCCAGATATTCTTCCCATGTTCCAGGAAGAGGGTGTAAATTATTCATTAAGTCAAAATGGTAAAATGATACTGCAACATCCTTGGCATTTCGAGCAACATAAATCATCTGCAGGAGAGAGGAAAAAGAAAATAAAATGAAAGTTATTCACAAAAGAAAAAAAACACTCATAGATAATTAAAATGGCAGAGTGCTTTTTCTCCTAGAAACTGTGAACCATAATGCTTCTTCATCAACACTTCAAATATAGAATTAATTTAAGTGATTTTTCTGGTAGAGCAATGTTTTTTATGAGATAAGAAGCAGAAAGTTCTGAGTGCTTTGGAAAAAGCCTTGTCAGTTTCTGGCTCCTTTGACTCTGGGATCCATGAATAAACAGCGACATCTTCAGGGAGAACAGAGAATAACAAGCAAATTGAAAATAAGAAAATTGTGAGGCTTTGGTGACCTTATTTCTACCACTTAAGCATCTGGAAGCATACAACAGGTTGAAAAAGATAAAGGTTAAGGAGGAAATATAAAGCAAGGACAGGCATTAAAATGAGTTTTTAGGGGCATTCAGTTCAAAAACTGGAAGACACAGATCCACTCGCCCCTGCTTTTCTCCTCTAAGGATCACTAAAGCCCTAAAAACTTAACACAGTGATATAGGAACTCTGGAACTGAATAACCTGAGGAAACTAATATAGTAAGCTCCCTCTGGATTTTCTTTTTATCTCCTGTATGCTCTTGAACTAGACAACAAGGAGCTTTGTGACCTGGAACCTTTAGCAAGCATAAACCAAATAAAACAAAACTTAATTTCTAGACAAAAGATCAGAAAATAAGAAGCCCAAAAAGACATAGCGGAAAATCCCAAACTCTGTTCTATACTTGGGCCCATCTACATGACCTGATGCCCCGGGCTTTCCCAGCTTCTGATCCACAGTTGGGGCCCCCATGGGTAGTTCCATGTACCACAGCAGCAAAGCTCTGTTTCTGCATACCCTCCACCAGGTGGCACAAGGAGACCCAGACATCAAGGCTCTGTCCTCCTTTAGTAGTTCAGTCAGTACTAGCCAGTGGTCCTAGGAGGTATCTTATGCCTCTGCATAAGGCATGAGCAGGGACAAAGCAAGATCACCAACAACCCCAGAATGTCAACACAACGAGAAAAACATTGCACAGACTTACGAAAATAAACTCCTATAGGAACAAAGTCCCCAAAATACAGTAAAAATCTATATGGTAAACCTCAACAGGGTGAATAACTACTAAAACTAATCCTAAAAACATAGTCAAAATATCCAGGATATAAATAGAAATAATCTGTCTTTCTAAATACTAGGAAAATCACAATTTAAATGTAGAAAGACAATAGACACCAATACTGAGATGAGTTGAATTCTGAGTTATCTAAACAGGATTCTAAATCAACTTCATAAAGATGTTATAGCACTCAATTAAATTTTTTCTTTAAACAAATGAAAACATAGATAGGAAAGATGTGCTATACATGGAAAGTTTTATATACATGGAAATAATAGACCTAAAATCTACCATAACTGAAATAAAAACAGCTTACTGGGTGGACTTAATAATACAGTAGCCATAATAGAGGATATAATTAGCAAACCTGAAGATACATCAATAGAAGTAACTTGATGTAAACAACACAGAGAAAAATGACTGAAGAGAAATGAACAGAATCTTAGGGATCTGTGAAACCATAATGAAAGATTTCTCAGTCATATATTCAGAACTCCAGAATAATAGGAGAAAGAAAAAAAACTGAAAAAAATGTTTTGGAGAATTAATGACTAAAACCTTCCAAATTGTTATGGTTTGTATATGAGGTGTCCCCCAAAAGCTTCTGTGTTAATACAAAAAAAAAAATCCAGAGGTAAAATGATTGGATTGTGAGAGCTGAAATTAATCAGTCCATCCTACTTTGAATGGACTAACGAGGTGGTAACTGTAGGCAGGTGGGGCATGGCTGGAAGAGATGGGTCACTGGGGGCATGCACTGGAAGGGTTCAACTTTCCTGTGGTTCCTTCCTCTCTCTTTCTCTGTTTCTTGGTCACCATGAATAGAGCAGTGCTCTTCCACCATGTCCTTCCTCCGTGATGTTCTACTTCTCCTTGGGCCCAAGAGCAATGGAGTCAGTCCACCATGGAACATCCTTTGAAACCCATGAGCCCAAAATATCTCTTCTACCTCTAAGTTGCTCTTTTCAGGTATTTTGGTCACAGCAACAAAATGTCACAGCTAACACTCATGTATATTAAAACAAATAAATCTATAGATCCAAGAAGCCAAATTAACTCCAAAAAGGAGAAACCAAATAAAGTCAGACCAAGACAACTTTGTTAATAAACTTCTAAATATAAGGGCAAATAAAAACCTTAAAACCAGCCAGAGAGATACTACATTTCCTTTTAAGGATCATTCATGTGAATGGAAATGAATATCTCATTCAAAATCATGAAGGTCAAAAAGATGTTGCATGATACTTTACAAGTACAGAAAGCAAAATATTGTCAACTGTATATCTGTATGCAGTTAAAACTCTACTTCCAGCAGGAAAGGAAATAAGACATTATCAGATAAGGGATATGAAAAAAAAAAGCTGTTACTTGCAGACCTATCTTAAGGAAGGGCTAATGGAAGCTCTGAAGAGAAAGAAAATAACCACAGAAGAATGGAATCTTCAGAAAGAAAAAAAAGATCAAGAAAATGGGTTAAAGAGAAGTAAACAGAATGTCTTTGACTTGGCAAGTTTTTTCTTCATATTTTATAATTGAAGCAAAGGTTAAAAGAACATCTGTTGAGGCAATTTATTCATGTTCAGGAAAACAGTTCAGACCATTATGTTTAACACATGGAGAGGGTATAGGAAATAAAATTGAAGTAAGAAATGTTCACAACAATAGTCTATGATAAGTTATGTATGTTTATATGTTTATAGTAACATCTAGAGCAGTCACTGAGAAAACCATATCTAAAAACAAAACAAAAAAAAGAACAAAAAATTCAAAAACATTAAAAGCAAGTGAAAATGACCCTCTTAAAAAACGTTCTGGTAAAGTAAGAATGGAAAAATGCAGAAACAAAGATACGACAACAAAAAAAAAAAAAAAACAAAGAAAAAACATGACAGATTTCAGTTTTAAAATGTCAATTTTTTTTCAAGGTAAATGGTATAAGTATATGAATTTAAAGACAGACTGACAGAAAGAAAAATTAGGAGTGTCTGGAGTGTCTGTGTGATTATTAGATAAGGTAAAATTCAGGAGAAAAAATTACTAGGGACAAGAAAGGACATTGCATAACGACAAAAGAATGAACCCACTGGGGAGATCATGCAATCCTAATGCCCAAGCACAAAAAATATAACTTCAGAACACACAGAGCAAAACCTAGTAAAGCCGAAATCAGCAATAGACAAGCCAAAATTTATAGTTGGGGGCATTTATACTCTACCCTCACCAACTGACCAAACCACCAACTTGTAGAAAACAAGCAAAGACAAAGAATTGAATAATGTTATCAAGCAATGGGGTCTAACCAAAATTTATAGAATGTTTCAACCAAAAAAGAAAAATGCACGTTCTTCTCAAATGCCCATGGAACATTCACAAAAATAGACAGAGATAAAATATAAGATATTTTAAAAACTAAAAATTATATAATGTATGGTCTTTGATGAAAATGGAATCAAACTAGAAAGCAATAACCAAATTGCAACATGAAAATTTTTAAACACTTGGAAATTAAAGAACACACTTTCAAATAAATAAATAAATCCTACAGTTAAAAATGGAATAAAAACATTCATAGTACTGAATGAAAATCAAAGTACAACATATCAAAATTTGTGAGATGTAACCAAAGCAATTCTGAGAGGAAATTACTGCACTAAATTCTAACTCTAGAAATAGAAGAAAGGCACCAAATCAATAATCCACATGTTTACGTGAATAAATTAGAAAAGGAAGGGTAATTAAATACAAACAAGCAGGAGAGCAATAATAAAGATAAAAGAACAAATCCATGAAAATAAAAGTAGAAATATAATGGAAACAAAAATCTATTTTTAAAAATAAAATTTATAACCCTCTAGCAACAACAACAAAGATAAAACAGAGAAGATCCAAACAACTAAGATAAAGAACAAAACAGTGGGTAATATAACAAATCCAAAAATCACTATAAGAATAATATAGGTATATATTATATGAATAATTTTTCATTAATAAGTTCAACAACTTGGAAAATTTCTCACAGATAACAAACTAGCAAACTAGCAGGTAAGATAAAATAGATAACCTGAACAGCATTATAGTTATTGAAGAATTTAATTTGGAATTTAAAACTTACTGCAAAGTAAACATGAAGTCACAAATAAATGTTCACTGAAGAATTTTACCATACAATTAAGAATCAGCACTCTTAGGTTAAGTTTTTGTAGAAGGCCACATTATCCAGGGACTGCAGAGGAATGAAAGTAGTAACACTGTCCTTAGGTGAGGATTCTGTTGCTACTAAAGTTTAGATAACTTAAACATGGAAGCTTACACTAATTTTTAAAAATTGAAACAATTCTTCATATAGCTCAGTGCTCATGGTCACAAGTCAATTAAACATGTGGCCATTATCTTACTATGTGCGTGGTAAAGAGACAGGGTCACATTTTAAAATCAGCTTCCAGTATAGCATCTACCTTGCAATTGTTCTCCCAGAAAGACTTAGGAAGAAGGTCAGTTGGTAGATGTGTCTTCACAAGACGAGGTGATGGATTCTTCTCTAAGTGTTCTATACCTGGGGAATTTTAGTTTGGCATTTAGAAATATTAGAGTCTCCAAGGAGCCTGTATTTTCTCATCTTCCCAACCAATATTTCAAGATGTTTTGAGCAGCATATCATGTAATTAAATGCTGTGCCAATTACAGGCATTTCTCTGTATTTCAAGGGGGAGTGTTGTGTAATAGTTGAGTGTTCAATTTGAGACTATCCTTCCTGTGTTGAAATACTACTACTTATTCATTTTGAGATATTTCAAAAATATTTGAGTCTCCATGCTTCATTTCCCCTTTCTCCAAATCAGGGGATATAAATGCCCACTTTAGTAATTTGAAGTTTTATCCTCTCTCCTCTTTCAGCTCTTTATTCCAATAAATTTTAAGGTATTATGCATCCTTCCTTTGTTTTTCACAATATTATTTATATCCAATATAACATTTAAATTAACTTCTAATCCTACATAATATTTTCACCTTCTGCATAGGAAGGTCTACCCACATAAAATTGCATCTGATTACACACTGAAAACAATAATTGTTTCTGTTTTATGCAATGATTGCTTTATTGTGGGGGGAAGGAGATGCTGGGAATTGAACTCAGGAGCACTGGATCACTGAGCCACATCACCAGCCCAATTTTGTATTTTATTTAGAGACAGCGTCTCACTGAATTGCTTAGGTGTCTTGCTTTTGCTGAGGCTGCCTTTAAACTCTCAATCCTCCTGCCTCAGCCTCTTGTGCCACTGGGATTATAGGTATGTGACCCTGCACCAGGCTGCAATAATTTCTTATATATGTTAAAAGTCTCTCAGTTGCCATTATGGCACTCTCTTCACATGTTCTATATGATACATATTTAAGTTTGTTTACTTTCTTAGTTACTTTTGCCATACCTCCTACCCATCCTCACTCACCCCCAAACACACTCAATACAATGAATATTCCAGAAGAACAGGAAAGTAACTCATATTCTTCACCCAGGGATGTCCAGTAGAGCAGAGTGGACAGCACATGATTAGCATTAAGAAGAACCTTCTTATGTCAATAAAAATAGGATTGGCAGAAGCAAGATGTCCAGTTAAATTTTAATTTTATATTAAAAATAGATCTTGTTAGCATAAATATCTCCCATAGAACAATGGTTACTTTTCTGAATTTTCAATTTAATTGAGTTTCTTGTATGTTATCTGAAAACATTAATTAGAGATGAATAAAATTCCACTAGGGATTTTATTATACTTCTAATGTGGCTGCAGTCACTTTACCAATCACAGAGAAATGAGAAATTGTAATTTTCCATAATTCACTCTTCCCAAATGTCCATGAAATGAACTTGCTTCTGTTATTTTTATGAAGTTTTCCCATATCTGTTTTTCCAGGTCTCTCCCTCAGCTTCCCTGTACTATTTCTTTCTCTTCTCTATCTTACAATCATTTTGCCATATGAATATCTTTAAATGAGCCCTTTATATCCACAAATATGCATGCTAAGAAGACACAAAGACATCACAATAATCCCCATTCAGGCTCCAGAGTAAGTCTGAAAGCCAGAGTCTATCCTCATCTCCTAGCTGAACAACTATTCCCTCTCTGGCAGCCCTACCCAGCATTCCTCAAATCCTAACCCTGCTTCATACCAATGATCCTTGACTCTTTGTCTCAGATTATTTTGGATCAATCACTTTTTCATTTCACACTTTCCTTTGGCTGAGCAATATTCCATTGTGTATGATGTACCACATTTTCTTTACCCATTCATCTGTTGAATGGCACCTAGTTTGGTTCCATAGCTTAGCTATTGTAAATGGAGCTGCAGTGAACATAGATGTAGCCAATCACTATAGTATGCTGATTTTAAGTCCTTTGGGTATATGCTGAAGAGTGGGATAAATGGGTCAAACGATGGTTCCATTCCAAATTCCACATTTTCTGAGGAATCTGGATTTGAAGTCTTACCTCATTGTGGAACTTGCCTCAACATAATCCTTCAGTTTCCAGCCTTATCAGTTTGCCCTTAGCCTACAACCACAGTAAGGACTGATACCCTTTCAGTTGATCCCTGCCTGCCTATGGAAGTTATTAGTCCAGCCTATCTGCTGAGGGATACATCCTCCATGGGAGAGGGTTTGGATTCTGCTCTTGCCATTAACAGGAAGGTTTACCACCATCCGTCTTCTTATCTCTGGTTTCCAGAAGCACTCAAGAGACAAACTTCCCTTCAGCTACCCTTCAATCATGCCTATAGGACTCCATGCTCTTTCCCTCCCTCCTAGGTAAATGACACTTTCTTTTCCGTGTCTTTTGGCAACTCCTATTCCCCTACCAAGCCTCCACATCTGGGTGGTTTCCACAGAGTTCTGTTCTTCTCATGTTTTCTTGCTATTTTTCCTTGGGCAATACCATGACTTTCCATGCTAGTTATACTGTGGCCCTAATGCATATATTTCAACATGTTCCAAATACTATGATTTTAATTCATTATTTAAATTTTTTCAGTGCCATCTCAAACCTACCATTTCAAAGCTGATTATTAATTGTCTTACACCCAGATGTATTTCTGTCCAAATATTTTCCATAGTAGTAAATGGTTCCATAGTCCACTTGATTGATTTTAATAAAACTATGTGAATCACCCTTAATTATTACATTTCCCTTATATTTCTTATACAGTTCATCAATACAATAGATACAACATGTATCTTGTTTGGAATCTTCAATTCCATCTCTCTCAGAAGTCAGTGGAATAATTACATTTTAAATAATAAAGATAACACAGCTTTATATCTCTTCCTTGATTAAAATTCTTCTTTTGCACTGTTTAGAATAAAATTGAAGAGACCGCGTTAAGAATCACAAGCCTCACATAATTTATGCTTGCTTAATCTCTGCTTTACATGCCTATTTCCCCTCTTTCAGTGGTCATTATTTAGTCCGTGTCCTACACCAGGGTAATTTCTACATCAAGGTGCTTGTGCCAGCCTGGTGAGGTGGCATATTCCTGTATGGCATAGAAGGCTAATAAGGCAAAAAGATTGTGAGTTCAAAGCCAGCCTCAGCAAAATTAGGCATTAAGCAACTCAGTAAGACCCTGTCCCTAAATAATATACAAAATAGGGCTGGGGATGTAGCTTAGTGGTTGAGTGTCCCTGAGTTCAATCCCTGGTACCCTTCCACTCCAAAAAAAAAAAAAAAAATAGACCCTTATGCCTAATGCTTTGCCTTCTTGGAATGTGCTTTTTCCAACTGTGTGCATAGTTTTGAGTTTTAATTCCAGCAACTTCCCCTAACATCCAACCTAAAGGAAACTCTCCTATTCTTCTCTTTCCTAGCATCTGATACTTTATAAAAACTAATAATATTGAAATGTTATTAATGTATTCACAAAATTTCATTGTCAAAATACATTTGTAAGCTTCCTGAGTATAAATATATAAGTTAATAATCATTTTGTAACTGACTAATAGCACAGTGAAGTTCTTAAGAACTACTCAATAAATATTTGTGAAATGAAAAACAAATTTTATTAATGAATTCTGTTCTTAAAACAGAGTTGGTACTTCTTTGCTTATTTCTTAAATTACGAGAATGTCCCAAGTTTGAAATAATTGTTTCATTGTGACAAATTCTGTACAATAAAATTCAATAAAGCATGAGAAATGCTATTCATATTATTAACCAAATTTTTAACTGCTTTGTACTATTGAACTCTTTCATCTTTTGTATCATACCTGGATATGCAATGAGCAACAGTTCTTTATATGACTTGGTAATACTATTGCTTGCAAACTTTCATTTCATGCTGCCAAATCTATGAATTTCTTTGAGTGGCCATCACAAATATAATAATACACATCTATGTAAATAATACTACAAAATCACAATTACCAGGTGACAAATTTACCTGATATATTTAATCCAGGAACAGCCATTTCCAGCATGGGAACTTTAGTAGTAATAACATCTCGCTTACATTTTTCAACATCTCCACCATTTAGAACCATGTCCAAGATTTCACTAATCCAAGTGGTACCTGTAGGAAAAAAAAAGGAATTATTTTTATAGTAAGCACCTAATTATAGTAGGAAAAGTGAAAGCCTGCCATCTTACTATAATCTATTAGAAACGTAAACCTGAGTTTCCATTTCTATACCACAATGTTCATTTTAATACACTGGAAAGAGATAGTGGCACTGAGGGATAAGAATGTTAACTTCACTTAGGATGATATTTTACAGAGAAGTTGATTCCAGAAAATGAAAGTTGAAGTCAGACCTGCATCAGTCAGTCTGCAGAGCTCACCTGATTTGGGGTAAGTGGCTATCACAATGTCATCTGGCCTGCTGCGGAACTGTTCAATCCTTTCCCAGTTGTGTGCAAAAGCATAGATCATGGGGCAACCATGGACTGTCTTCAGATTTTTTCTCAGGACATCACTTTGGGAGATCATTTTTATAGCAGATTGTACAAATACTTAATAGACTTCCTACTGACAGTAAAATCATAGAGAAATAAAGAGATTAGAAATCAAAATCTGAGTGAAAAATATCATCCTTTACAGTGCAATATAACAGAAAGCAAAATTGGCCTTTAACACATGGAGTCCACAAAGATCTAAAGGCAAAGGGCATTTTTGTAAGCATAAACGTACAAATTGCAACAGAAGCAAATTGCTCAGTGACAGAGAACAAAGGTCTTTAACAGAAACTTTGGAAACAAATAGGAGTACACATCTTATTTTCAATTAAAATCATGTTTCACAGAAATAGGCTAAAAAATCAGGATTTACCCAAATCAAATCTTTCCTAATAATTATCAGTTTAGTTGTACCTTATTTTTCCTTAAAGGAAGTCTATTCTCATTCTTACCCTTTCTCTGTAGAAAATGCATGTGTTTTCTCTGTCTACTTCTAGGATTGTTTACCTTATACTGGTTTTGAGCAATCTAATTATGGTGTTTCTTGGCGTCATTTTGTGTGTGTGTGTGTGTGTGTGTGTGTGTTCACAAGCATACACTTCAGCTATACTGAGTTTGATGAAACTGTGAGCTATGGTTTTTATTAAAGTTGGATAATATTAGCCATTATTTCTAATTTTTATTTTTATTTTGTAGTACTATTTTACATTTGTCAAATTAACTAACAACTATTATTCAAACTGCAGTCCATGTACAATCATAATGTGCTATTGGTCTCATCTGAGAGTTTGTTGTAAATATGGAATCTCATGTACCAATCTAGAATCAGATTTTTTAATTTTAGCATAATATTCAAATAATCATTTTCTCCTTAATATTTTAGAGAAAACTTTAAATCACCTTTAACTTAGTCTTCAGTGATATAGGGTGTATAAATGATTTATCACAACGAATTCAATGGCTTCTAGAAAATAAATTGCATTGATTTTGGTAACATGCAATTTTTTTATTTTTTTTTCCTTTGAACCAGGGTTTGAACTCAAGGGCACTAGACCAGCGAGCCACATTCCCAGTCCTATTTTGTATTTGATTTAGAGACAGGATCTCACTGAGTTGCCCAGTGCTTCATTTTTGCTGAGGCTGGCTTTGAACTCATGATCTTCCTGCCTCAGTCTCCAGAGCTGCTGGGATTATAGGCCTGTGCCACCCTATTTGTTTTTTCCTAATTCTTACCCACTCTGAATATGCATCTTTCATACTGTAGATGAGGTAAAGAAACAGAGCTTTAGAGTATATTCCCAAAGACACAGAAAAGGAGTGGCAACCCAAGAATGGATTTTTACTGTACACTTAATCATTCTGCACACTGACTATGGGCCCAACCTAGAGTTAAAAGTTGTCTCAAGTCTCTCATTCAAACAGGGTGTTCACAACTTGTAAGGGCATTTTTCTTCAATGAAGAAATTCCTCTCTGACTAAAAGTTCAGGCTGTTTATGCTCAAAGACTGTTGCCAGAGAAGGTTGGAATGAGTAACAAAACACAGCAAGGGGGCCAATTCTGACACATACCAGTCACATCTGGGAAGTGGGTGTGGCCAAATCAGGAAGCTCCAGGGGATTAGACCTGAGTTAGCATCACTTATCCTAATCATTGGCTGATGGTGAGTTCAGAATTGTAGGGGGAGGGCCACACAGAGGGGAGGGCTGGAAAACCTAAGATGATTAGTCATTGACCAGATGTGCAGGAAGAGGGTTGTCACTAAAAATTAAAAAATATATAGTTTTAAAAAACCTTTTAAACCCACAGAACAGTGACAGGCAATCTTTGTGGTGACAAATTATAGTCCCCATGACATATGAAATCTTTCTGTTCAAGTTGAGCCATAGGCTGGAAATTAAAATGTCTAAGATCAAATTAAGGAAGATGAATGGATTAAAAGAAAAAAAAAACAATGCCCCTCTTAGGAGAAATGGAGTCATTTGCCATTAAAACTAAATGACTCTTAAGAAACCCAGAATAGCTAAAGCAATACTTAGCAAGAAAAGTGAAGCAGAAGGCATCACAATACCAGAACTTAAACTATACCATAGAGCTATAGTAACAAAAATGACTTGGTATTGGCACCAAAATAGACTTGTTGACCAATGTTACAGAATAGAGGACACAGAAACAAACACACATAAATACAGTTATCTCATACTAGACAGGAATACCAAAAACATTCACTAGAGAAAAGATAGCATGAATTTTAGCATGATGTTCAAATAATCATTTTTCCCTTAATATTTGAGAGGGCAGCATTCAACAAATGATGCTGGCAAAACTGAAAATCCATATACAGCAAAATGAAATTAAACCTCTATCTCTCACCCTGCTCAAAAATCAACTCAAAGTGGATCAAAGACTTAGACACTAGAATAAAGAGCCTGGGCCTAATAGAAGAAAAAAATAGACCCAAATCTTCACCAGGTTGGCCTGGGATCTGACTTCCTTAACAAGACTCCTAAAGTGTAAGAAGTAAAATCAAGAATTAATAAATGAGATGGATTCAAATTAAAAAGTTTTTTCTAAACAAAGCAAATAATTAATAATGTGAGGAGAGAGCCTATAGATTGTGAGGAAATCTTTACCACATGCACCTCTGATAAAGCATTAATCTCTAGAACATATAAAGAACTCAAAAAACTTAAAATAAAACAAACAACAAAAAAAGAACACAAATAACCCAATCAATAAATGGGCTAAGGAACTGAACAGACACTTCACAGAAGAAGATATACAATTGATCAGCAAATATATGAAAAAGTGTTCAACATCTCTAGCAATTACAGAAATGCAAATCAAAACTACTCTAAAATTTCATCTCACTCATGTCAGAATGGCAATCATGAAGAATACAGGCAACAATAAATGTTGGTGAGGATGAGATGAAAAAGGTACACTCATACATTGCTAATGGGACTTCAAATTAGTGCAACCACTATGGAAAACAGTATGGAGATTCCTCAGAAAACTGGGAATGAACCATTTGATCCAGCTGTCCCACACCTTGGTTTATACCCAAAGGACTTAAAATCAGCATAATATAGTGATGCAGCCACATCAATGTTTATAGCAGCTCAATTCACAACAACTAGACTATGGAACCAACCTATTGAGGTGTCCCTCAATAGATGAATGAATAAAGAAAATGTGGTATATACACGCAATGGAAAATTACTCAGCTTTAAAGAAGAGTGAAATCATGGCATTTGCCAGTAAATGGTTGGAGTTGGAGAATATCATGCTAAGCAAAGTAAGCCAATCCCATAAAACCAAAGGACAAATATTTTCTCCAATATGCAGATGCTAATTCACAGTATGATGGGAGAGCACTAGGGAAGAATAGCAGCACCTTAGATTGGGTAGAGGGAAATGATGGGAAGGGAGGGGAGGAAATGTGGGGATAAGAAAGATAGTATGAAAATGAAACAGACATTATTACTGTGTGCATATATGTGACTACAATACGATTCTGCAACATGTACACTCAGAAAAAATGAGAAATTACATGTCATCTATGTAAGATATATCAAAGTGCATACATGCATTCTACTGTCGTGTAGAACTAATTAAAATAATTGAAAAAAATTAAAGCTAAAATTAAAAAAACCTAAATGACTCTTAATAAAAACACACATTCTTTAATTCATTCCACAGTAACAAAATCTGACTCTACCAGGTCCACATCCAGTTTCAGCTCCTGGAACAAATGTAGTAAACAACACAGTCTGTATTCTGGAATGTGCTTCAGAGTGATGTGTGTGTGTGTGTGTGTGTGTGTGAGTGTGTGTGTGTCTAGAAGACAGGGAAAGAAAAGAAAGATGAGGCCTTAAAGAGGATTTCTTTATCCTGAAGTGCCTTGATTTCTCAAGAGAAGATCCCCAATCCTGGCAATGCTTCAAAAGCATTCCACTGAACCCAGAAAAATATGTGAACATTGAAAACTTGAAATATTCTTCATGACATAAACAACAGAACTGAGTTTTCCATGGGGAAAAAAATTAGAATTATGCAAAAACAATCAAATTAGGAAATTGCTCAAAACATAAATTATTCTAACTAGCATAATGCTCAGTAGATATTGGACAAAATCTTTAAGAGATTAAAAAGAAAATTTTACCTTTCAATGTAGCCTCCTCTCCAGAAAGTAAACAAGTGTAAGGACAGAACCCAGCACTGCAGTCAAAAGTAATAGCATTCTCCGATTCCACCGGCAGTTACGTAGTGACCACTTTGAACTGCACACACACACACACACACACACACACACACACACGCAGAGCAGCCCTGCTGTCTCCACAGCTGGCAGAACCAGGAAGCCCGGAAAAGGAAATGGAGGAGGGTGGTGACCAGAAGTGAGCTCAGGCCGAGTTTGCTTAGAACTGAATTCCCTCACAGACTGCAAAGGATCTGAAGGAAATGCAGAGGGAAAGCACATGAAGAGTCAGTGGGTCAGAATATTTTGCATCGCTACTAAGAATATCTTCTAATAATTTCAACCATGATGAAAAGTGGTTGTGATGTACATGTATGTTTTCATCTAGACAAAACATGAGTTTCCAATATGATGGAAAGATCAAGTGTAACAAAGATACACTGAAGATGAACATTTATTTGGAGAGCAGAAACAGAGATGGTTTCATAATGCTTTTTGTCACCCTATTCATTTCAACAACCTCTCAGCTTTTTTTTTTTCTTTTTATAATGCTGACTGACTCATATAAATAGATAAGGAGTAAACTAGAAGCTGGTAGTGTGCATGAAGGGGAAAAATTGGGGGCTCAGAAATATACCTTTGTCCTCCACCACTTAAGTACCCATGAGATTTTCTTTATTCCACTTGCTGAAATAAATCCTTTGGTTAATTGCATTCAACTCAGATTCAGCTACGATGACAAGCACTAAGCCATTGCTGAGTGGCTAAACTTGTGTAGCCCAAGAAAGTCAGGAAACTGTGAAAGAAAACAAAACATTCTTTTACACCAGCAATTTTATTTACAGATTCTTAAGGAAATTTTTCAAGGGCATTGTGATTTTAGCATATGTTCCCAAGAGATAATTCAGAATCTCAAGTATATATTTTGAGAAGTTTGTACCAATTTAAATTAATATCAGCAGAGTATCAACATACTGATGCATGAGACTGAAATGTGGAGGTCTGAGAATGGGATCCCACTATCTTAGATTAAAACCCTAGGCAAGGGGCTGAGACTGTAGCTCAGTGGTAGAGCACTTGCCTAACACCTGTGAGGCACTGGGTTCAATCCTCAGCACCACATAAAAATAAATAAATAAATAAAGTAAAGGGTATATTTTTAAAAATATCCCTAGGATGAATCTTGTTTTGTTTTTGTTTTTGTTTTTGTTTCTGTCAGCCTGACTGGGAGGCCCCACTTATGCTTGGATGCCTGGAAATTCTGTTGTTGCCCTAGGTTTTCCTTACTACCTGAACCTTTGTCAACCCCAAAGAGTTGTTTTAAATCCAAGCAACTCTTTCATTTTAAGGAAAAAGTACAGGACAAACTCAGATTAACAAACATATTAAACCATCCCATTGTGAGAATAACAAATTAAAATTGTACACATTTAAATGAGTCAGAGAAAGAGAACAATCAAGGAGGACTCTCCAATGAAAGGTTAGTTCTTTGAACAAATAAATTAAATAGATAAGCCCCTAACCATGTTAGCAAAGAGAAAAAGAGAAAACTCAAATTACTAAAATATGACATGAAGAAGGAAATAGCACAACAGACATTTCTGAAATGCAGAAGATAATTAGAAACTCTTTTGAAAATTTATACTCCAATAAAAGAGAAAACATCAAAGACACTGACAAATTTCTAGAAACATATGACCTACTCATACTGAATAAGGAGGTCATACATGATTTAAGCAGATCAACTTCAAGTAATGAAATAGAAAACACCATCAAAAGCCTACCAACCAAGAAAAGCCCAGGACCAAATGAATTCTCAGCTGAGTTCTACAAGACTTTCAAAGAAGAATTAATTCCAATGCTCTTTAAAGTATTCAATGAACTAGAAAAGGAGGGAACCCTTCCAAACTCATTCTATAAGGCTAATATCACCCTGATACCAAAATCAGACAGATTCATTAAGGAAAGCAAACTTCAGACTAATATCTCTGATGAACATAGAAGCAAAAATTCTCTATAAAATTCTGGAAAATTGCATACAAAAACATATTAAAAAGATAGTGCACCACAATCAAGTGGGGTTCATCCCAGGAAGGCAGTGTTCATTCAACATACAGAAATAAATAAACTTAATTCATCATATTAAAAAACTTAAAACAAGAATAATATGATCATCTCAATAGATGCAGAAAAAGCATTTGACAAAATACAGCATACCTTCATCTTCAAAACACTAGAAAAACTAGGGATAGTAGCAACATACCTCAACATTGTAAAAGCTATATGTGCTAAACCCAAAGTCAGCATCATTCTAAATGGAGAAAAATTGAAAGCATTCCCTCTAAAAACTGGAACAAGACAAGGGATGTTCTTTTTCACCACTTCTATTCAACATCATCCTTGAAACTCTAGCCAGAGCAATTAGACAGAAGAAAGAAATTAAAGGGATACAAATAGGTGAACAAGAACTCAAACTATCACTATTTGTTGATGACATTATTCTATATCTACAGGATCAAAAAAATTCCACCAGAACTTCTAGAATGAATAAATGAATTCAGTAAAGTATCAGGATATAAAATCAACACCTATAAATCAAATGCATTCCTATACATCAGTGATGAATCCACTGAGAAAGATTAGGAAAACTACCCCATTCACAATAACCATAAATAAATAAATAACATGGAATTAATCTAATAAAAGAGGTGAAAGACCTCCACAATGAAAATTGGAGAACACTAAAGAAATAAATTGAATAAAACCTCAGAAGATGGAAAGATCTCCCATGCTCCTGGACAGGCAGAATTAATATTGTCAAAATGGTTGTACTTCCAAAAGCGTTATATATGTTTAATGCAATTCCTATTAAAATTCCAACGACATTACTCATGGAAGTATAAAAAGCAATCATGAAATGTATTAAGAGACCCATAGTAATCAAAGTAATCCTCAGTAAGAAAAGTGAAGGAGGAGAAAACACAATATCAGACCTTAAACTATACTACAGAGCTATAGTACAAAAAAATGGCATGGTATTGGCACCAAAAATGCATGTAGACCAATGGCACAGAATAGAAGTCACAGAGACAAACTCACACAAAATACATTGTATTTTGTGCCAGTTTTTTTTTTTTTTTTAATCATTCCTCTTTAAAAAAAATACTTTGTTTTGTAGTAGTTGGACACAATACTTTATTTTATTTTTATGTGGCGCTGAGGATTGAACCCAATGCCCCGTATGTGCTAGGTGAGTGCTCTACCGCTGAGCCACAACCCCAGCCTCAATCATTCCTCTTTAATAGTAGCTCTTTATTTAAATCCCTCACTGTGGAATACAATCATCATCCATTAAAGGCAATAAAATCTTGTGAGTTCCCCAGATTTACACCCACTCAATAGAAATAATTCACAGACACAGAGCAGTCCTGATAGAGATAAGGCCTGACTAAACCAGTAAAGTAACAATAGGATTTTTCTAGGGGCCAAAACAACAAATCCCACTATTATTTATAATTATCCTGCACCACTAAAAAAATTAAGAATAAAGGGACTGGGGTTAAGGCTCAGTGGTAGAGCACATGCCTAGCATAAGTTTGATTCTCAGTATCACATAAACATAAATAAATAAAATAAAGGCATTATGTTCATCTATTTAAAAAATTTTCAATAAGAAATATTAGGCATTTAAAAAAAGAAAGAATAAGAAAGTGAGTGCAGTAAATTTCAAAGTATTATGATCATGGACATGAAAATAACTTGAAACTAATGAGATCTTCTTACTAACCACTGTCATAATTTTGTAGTATATGTTCAAGTTGTTAACAGACAATTAAACAAATGTAGCAACATCACAATTGAACTTTTTTTCAATAGTGTGTGTTTATTTACGAATTATCCATTGTTTCTTCTTTTCAACACTTAGGGAATTTTCAAATAGAGTAATAAAAGTCTATGTTAAGTTTCACAATTAGTGGTTAAAATGTTTCTTTTGAATAGTACTTAATAATTTGGAATCCAAAACAAATTATATGTACTTCCTAGTTAGGATTCAATTATTTTTCACAAATATCTAATTGTGTTATTTTATTTTTTTGCATATCAAGAGAAGCAAAACTATAATAAGCAAAAAATGAACAAGTGCATGTAAATAAACTCCTTCCCATACAACTCAGAAAGGAATAAACAAGGTCTTATTAAATTTAGAAAATGAGTTAGAATAAAATACATAAAATCAAATAAACATGTAACTTAGTAGTAATTTATTATCTTTATCCACACTACAATCACATTGACTGCCAAACAATTTCTTAAGCACTAGAATTTTTCATTAATCATCGCATTTTTCTAAATTACTATATATGAACATATATTACATTAAGTACTCAACTGAATATGAAGATATTCATGAACTACAGATATTCTATTTACTTCAGTCTTTGTAATTCTTATTATTCAAAAACTCTTGTCCTCTTTTCTATGTTTCAAGTGTTGAACTTCACAATCTCTCAGATTTTTTAGAATTCTAATGTCCTCTAACTTTAAAGAACAAGTCATAGAATAAATGTTTTCTTTACCGAACAGGTTCTATGGAAATTTGATGGCAAGAAACCAGGTAACTTAAGACCCTACACTTAGCTATACAAGGGAATTCCCCAGAATGAACTTTTTAGTAAGATTCTGGAGAATAAATGCTGAAAACTTGAATAACAAGTCAAGATGAAAATAGTTCAACAGGAAAAAAAAAAGTTGCACACTTGTTATTTAAAACACTCATGTGGAAACCTGGCATGATAGTTTGCAATCCCAACAATTCGAGGCCAGCTCAGGCATTTAGTGAAATCCTGTCTCAAAATGAAAAATAAAAGGGGCTTGAGATGTCACTCAGTGGTAAAGTGCTCCTGGGTTTGAAACTTAACTTCTTCATATTTTCCTTCCAGTACTGAGGATGGGGAAAGGATAAATTATAAAAGGTGTCATTTTGTTATGCTCAGTCATGCTGTTTTAGGGCCAGAATGCATTTTTTTTTTTTTCAAATTAACCACTTTTTATATTACAAAAATCCAAGGATCTTTCTATCAACTCTTGGATTTTCTGTCTGGTATCTCTACAACTTTCACTTTCCTCTACTGAAGAAGTATATTAAATGCCAATAAAAATAGCTTTTATTACCATTTTTTCTTCATTTTCTATGGACATAAAATCTGAATCTTTATCATGAAGTGTTGACATATTTTATATGAAGTGTATCCTCACCTTCCTCACAATCAAGCACCCCACCACCACCGCTTTTCTGCTGCCTTGGACACACTACATACCAAACTCAATGACTTCACTTCTTTGTGAGAAAATGTCTTAATGTGTCCTCCTGGACTTATTTTTATTGGTACATGCTGATACTTTAACCCAAAACTTTTTCATTTTTTTTCTCTATCTGTTTTAGTTAAAGCTTCGTCCCAGGGTTTCATAAACTGACTTCCAGACCACTCATGTATAATCGAATAAAACCTTTATTTAAGCACACCAGTGGTGGCTGACCAGAAAGTAAAGCTGTTCCCCTGATCAGCCCCAAACAATTGCAAGGGCACTCCTTATAAGCCTGAAAACCACAAAAGGGATCGGGGGATCTAGCCAGTGAAAGCAAGCCAGGTTACAGAAGCAGGACAGTGCAGTCAAGCGGAGGGAAGCCTAACCAATCACAGTTAGCCCAGTCATGCCAGTTACAGAAACAGAGCCCCATTACCCTAGTTACAAAAATACCCCATTAGGTAGTTCCGTGTTCTTGAAGGTTTCTATAGCAAAAGGAAAAGAACATCTTGCCCCAGTCATGACTCTTCTACTTGGCATGGTTGTTTTACAGGATGAAGTCATAAAACAAAATGGAGTCACATTTGCTCCTACTACCACAATCTATCAATTCTGTGTTCATTTTTCAAGTCTCAAGTCATGCACCTCCTCTTCCATGTAGCTTCATTTACCTCTCCATGGGACTGAGTTGCTTTATCCTATGATATATGGTAGAAATTTCAAAATGGGACAATAATTGTTACCTAAAATACATTGCTCCCTTTAGTGCCTTGTTTTATATTTATTTATTTATTTAGTTAGTTAGTTAGTTAGTTAGTTAGTTAGTTTTAGGTGGACACAATATCTTTATTTTATTTTTATGTTGTGCTAAGGATGATCGAACCTAGTGGCTCATGCATGTTAGGTGAGCACTCAACCACTGAGCCACAACCCCAGCCTCACTTTAGTGCCTTTTACTAACATTTCTCATTTCATTTCTAAAACTTCTAATTAATAGTTTTGTTGACATTCACTCAATCCTAAGTTATCCAAAAACAAAAGCTTTTATAACTCACTGTTGAACCAATGACATCTGTGAGGTATTCTACCATGGGGTTCATATGGTGGGCATTCCTTTGTTTGCAGATCAGCCTGATAACGTTGCTCATATGGAAGTCAAGAAAGCAGCTATTAGATTGGACTTAAGAACAGTGCAGATATTCTCAAGGCTTTGAGCATGATTATTAATGCCCCTCATGAATATAGCAAATTTGTCATTAAGTAATTAATAGAAGGGTTATCTTCTCATTGGTGAGTATGAATTGCAGACCATTTCCAGAGGCTAATTTTGAAATAATTTGATGAAACCCATGTAAAATCTGTTTCTATTTTCAACTGAACAGATGAAATTTTAGTATTTCAGGATTGTTGTCTACTTAAAATATAGTAACTATTTCAAAGTTCCATTAACTTCATAGATTAAATGGGTAATCAATTAGTGCAACTTTTCTAGGCATACACAAAATGTTTGCCATGTACATAAACTATCTGCAAAAGGGATGCAATTTTTAAAATATGATGGAATCTACATGAGGGAGGAAAGAATAATGAATCTGAAGAAATATGACAAATGTCTTAATTCTGTAATTAAAATTTCTGAAACTAAATTTTTGCTCAAATTTTTATTTTATTATTATAATTATTTTGTTAGATTTTATTACTGATATACAACACACATATATAAAATTTTCCTTTTTAAAGAAGAAAACTCAAATTCAATTATATTTACCATGTTTACAGAATTATGAAACTCTCCTAAGACTATAATTTTAGGAAATTTTTATTACCAAAAGACATGTGACATGGCATTGAACTTAGTTCAAGAATATTATCATTTATGTCTTATTTCTATCAATTATCCTCTTCTGAATATTTTTCAAAATGTATCAGTCAAATTAGTTTCTTTATATCTATTTTCTTTTACTGGCATATGTTTGGTATCATTTATATTATGCCATACATCAGAATTTTATTTTTTTCTCCTTGAATAATATTTTATGATTGGATTCATCACATGAAATTTACTCATGTGATATATTCTGGATGTCTTTGTTGCATCCAATTTTGCTAATTATAAATTATATATATTATGAGCATATCTTTTTATTTCTTCTAGTTACATAATAATACAAATGGAATCTGAGTTCATTTTGTACACATGTGGGAATTTTATGTGTATAAAGGTGTACCAAATTTTTTTCTAAAGTGCTTACAAACTTTTTATTCCAAGCAACAATACAAGAGGGTAGTAATTTCTCTTCATAATTGCTAATACATTATCATCTGCTTCTTTTTATCATAGCCTTCATAGTGGACAGAAGATTATAGTTCATTGTGGCCTTGATTTGAATTTCCATTATGGCTAAAGCAAATTCTTTTGTGCTCTTATTTGCAATAAATAAAGCTTCTTGAGAAAAATATGAATTCACATTCTTTATGAATTTTAATAGAATTATCTTCTTATAATTTATTGTAGTGATTCTCTACAGGCTATGGATGTAAGCCTCTTAATAGATGTATAATTTGTAAATATTTTCTACCATTCTAAATGAGTTGATTTTTTAAAAATTTTATTTATGATCTTTTCAAACACATTAAAATGTCCTGCATGATATTTGATGAAATAATTTTTTTAAATTAACATTTTTAATTCTCCAAAGTAAAATAATGTGTGGAATGTGTAGTATCCACATAATAGTACTACCATAATTCAGCATAATTCAGCATTCATTATTGCTACCACCAGCACTATTCCTCAAGCAGAGTATCATATTAAAACTACATTACCAAGAAGAATATAGTGGGACCCAAGGGATAACTTTTAGAATATCTAAAATATGAAAGATAAGGAATGTCCTTCTAAATAATTCAGAGTCAATGAAGATTTTTTAAATTTTTTAGATGTTCATGGACCTTTATTTTATGCACTTAACTGTATGCAGTGCTGAGAATTTAACCCACTACCTCTCACATGCTAGGCAAGAGCTGAGCCACAACTCCAGCCCCTCAACCAACATTTTAATAAGAACTTTTGTCTCAGTAGTTCGACTATGTGTACATACTCAAAAGAAACATTTAAGTATGTTAACTAAAAACTACTTACAAGAATGTTTTATAACAGAATTACTACCAATGACAGAAAAAAAAAAACTGTTACCTACTCAAATATCTATTATACATAAAACAATGAGATAACAAATAGTATTTTCATAAATAGAATATAGCAATAAAATTAAATCAGAGCTCCTACACAAAAGACAGGCATAATTGAGAATATGACAATATATAAACAAATTAAACTAAGCTATGTGTTAGAAGTCAAGATAATAATTAATTTAGGGAAGGTAGTACTAACAAAAAGTACTCATGAGCAGGGGTGCTTCTAGGGATATTTTGCATCATGATCCTGTTAGTGGGTACAATGGTTTCCTTGGTTCACCATATTTACCAAGCTAAATGTGAAATGTCCAGTTAATCACTTAGGTTATGTGCATTTTTTGTGCATTTTGTATTTAAATCTGGGGCTCTTTTCACAAAATATAATATTTCTGCATTTTAAAATACTAGAAAACAAATATAAAAAATAAACACAAACCAATAGAAGAAATGCCTAGGGTTCCCATGCTAATATGACCTGGAATAAACCTCAGAGAGGTGACCCATAAGCCAAGACCTCAATCATGACATGTGAGCAAGACTTGTGGTGCTACAGGGAAGAATGCCCAAGGAAAGGGATAGGGAGGATTAAAAGTATAAAGGTGCACTGGTCTTTTTGAGGAATTTGGTTCCTAAGCTGACATGATGGAGAATTTGGCCTACATATTCTTCTAGTAGGCACAGGGTCTCTGGTCTAATGCCTAGGTCCTTGATGTACTTTGAGTTGAGTTTTGTGCAGGATGAGAGATAGGTGTTCAATTTCATTCTGCTACATATGTATTTCCAGTTTTCCCAGCACCACTTGTTAAAGAAGCTATCTTTTATCCAATGTATGTTTTTAGCACCTTTGTCTAGTATGAGATAACTGTATTTATGAGGGCTTCTCTCTGTGTCAGAGCATTAATCTCCAGGATATACAAAAAACTCAAAAAAATTTAATACCAAAAAACCAAATAACTCAAATAATAAATGGGCAAAGGAACTGAACAGACACTTCACAGAAGAAATACAATTAGTCAACAAACATACAAAAAATGTTAAACATTTCTAGAAATTAGAGACAGACAATTTAAAAGTACACTGAGATTCCATCATCCTTTATCAAGAATACAAATAACAATAAATGTTGGCAAGGATATGAAAGAAAGTTTCACTCATACATTGGTGGTGAAACTGCAAATTGGTACAACCATTCCAGAAAGGAATATGGAGAATCCTCAGAAAACCTGGAATGGAACCACCATTTGACCCAGTTATTGCACTCTTCAGCGTACACCCAAATGGCTTAAAATCAGCGTACTGCAGTGATGCAGCCACTTCAAAATTTATGGCAGCTCAATTAATAATCACAAAGCTAGGGAACCAACCTAAGTGCCCTTCAACAGATAAATGGTGTAAAGAATATTCTTGTAAAGAAACCTGTAAAGAAGCAAACAAAAGAGAGAGACACACACACTCAGCGCAGAAGCAAGAAGAAAAAGTGGCCGCTCCTCCCAGCAGCTGTGTTTATTATCTCAAAAATTACATAGCTCCCATTCCATGTCTACATTCTAGTTCAGTATTTCTCTAACCCCATGTGCTAGCTAACTGAAATAAGGTCCACATTAATATAAACACGCAGTCCTTTCTCTCCAAGGATATCACCATAGAAACTAGATAGTTATTTTAATAGCTTCAGGGGGAAACTGCTGGACATTGCAATTGTGGGAAACAGGGCACCAGGTACCCCCTGCCGGAGCTTGCTCACTAGGGAAACTCTTCCCTATATATTTGCACTGTCAGAAAAAAAACTACAGAATGGATAAAAAACATGGTAAATATACACAATAAAATATTACTCAGCCATAAAGAAGAATGGAATTGTGACATTTGCCAGTAAACGGATGGAACTGGAGACTATCATCCTAAGTGAAATAAGCCAATCCCCACACACCAAAGGCCAAGTCTTCTAACATACAGATGCTAATACACAACAAGCTGGGGGATGGAAAAATATAAGTTCATTGGAATGAAGGAGAGGGAGGTGGTATGGGAATAGGAAAGGCAATAGAAGGAATCAGACACAGCTTTCCTATGTTCATATATGAATACATGACAAGTGAAACTCCACATCATGTACAGTCACAATAATGAGATCCTAGTTAGAATAAGTTATACGTCATGTATGTTAAAATACATTCTACTGTCATGTATATCTAAAAAGAACAAATTAAAAAATTACAAAGAAATCTATAAATAAGTATATCATTAAATTTATCTAACTGTAAAAATCTAAATTCACACATTTTTGTAAAATTACTTGGCTTTTAATATCAATATTTAATGCACTTTACAGTAACTTAACGGTCTTTGTTAGTGACTTCAAAAATCTGTGATAACTTGACACATGACTACAAATACTCTTGACAACCTTAACAAACCATGTCCCCTCTCAGTGAACTTTCCTGCTGAATTTCAGCAAGTCTTGTAGATCCCTCAACAAAGAGAATGCAGTAGAAGTAACATAGTTTATTTTAAAAGACTATTAGAAAAGACAACACATATTCATATTCTCTCTCTCTCTCTCTCTCTCTCTCTCTCTCTCTCTCTCTCTCTCATCTATCTTTAGTTTCTGTCCCAGTATCCTTTTTCTGTCTCTTTCATTCTCTCTTATTCAGTCCTACACTCTCTATAGAATCTGAGTCAGAACAGATGCCCCCATGATAAATGACCCTTTAGTGGAGCAAGAGAATTGTCCAACCCACCATCAATTTGACTTTTTCTTGACAATCACCAGATAAATGAATGAGTGACCTTCCATGATTATATCTCTGCTGCCACAGGACCATATCTACCTAAGAAAGCCTGTGTAAGTACCACCTTGCTGAGCCCAGTCAACACACCAAATTACGAAAGAAGATACCAAAACAAATGTTGCTGTTCTAGTCCTTTACATTTGAGGGCAATTTGTTAAACAATGATAGATAACTGGAACATTAAATTGACATATCTTTACTTACACTAATGTAATACATTTTCAGTTAATATATAAAGGGGAGACTAAGAATGTAATGCTTTGAAAGTAACTATTGCCCAGGAAATGGAGTCAGTATAACATAGTGGTAAATGGTTCATATTCTGTACCTAGATAGCTTTGATACTAGTCCCTACAAAGTGTCCCCCCAAAATCAAGTGCTGGAAACTCATCTTGGGTGCAGCAGTGTTGAAATGGGGGCTGGTAGGGGTGTTCAGGTCCTGATAGCTCCATCCTCCTGAAGGTCCTAAGCTGTGCTTCCCAGACCCGATCCTCCCTTCTGCTCTTCTGTCAGGTGAGGACATGGCAAGAGGCCCAGCCCTCCAAGGCCAACTCCTTGATCCTGGACTTCCCAGCTCCAGAGCTGTGAGAAATAAATTCTCTTCTTTGAATGAGAGAGAGAGAGAGAATATTAGAGGTTCCTAGGACTGTAAAAAAGAGAATGGGTAGAGGCATAGGGCTTATTTTCAGGATGCTAAAATTCTCTAATCTTGATTTCAATGGTGAGTCTACAATTCAGTGAGAGTCCTGTGGATCACTGAGCATTATGCTTATTGCTGAATTGTATGATATGTGATTTATGTGAAAACAAGATTGCCACCACACCAAAAAAAAAAAAAATCCATTGAAGGAAGTCATCCCCAAATGCTGACTCACCAGAATCCTGACTACATTTCTGCTTCTGTACAAAGAAGCTGCAAACAAAAGTAACATGTCACATGCCACTGTTCTTACATTATTCTAAGATGTCAACTAAAACATAAGTGACACATACATGTAAGGTCATTAACTCTTAACTACAGGAAAGCACTCAGAAAGGAATCACGGCACATCTACATATGGAAATGAGGTCATCTACCATCTGCTTTTCCCACTTGGCAGTCAGACACTCTGTCTATTAGTGTATGTATTTACTTAAGTGAGTACAAGTTATATTTTAACTAATGATTTCTGCTTGGATATCAGCAAGAGCAGAGGGAATCCAGTGTGAAAGGAAGACTTGCATCTCACCAGGATGTCTACAAAAATGACTCCAGTTCTGCTCCTGTTACAGCTGAGTAGTCACTTTGGTTCTGGAAGTTGTGGGAAGGTGCTTGTGTGGCCAATGGAATACAGCCATTGGATCAATATAAAGACAATATTGGATGAATTAGTCCAGGGGGTTATGAGGTGACTGTTCTGAAACCCTCAGCTTCCATTTTTCATTATGTTAAAGAAGGATCTGCTATTTAATTTGAGATTTACCCTACAACAATATCTAGAAATGACTTAGAGGTTTATTTCATTGAAACAATCAGGAAGGTGATTTATGAGCTGTCAAAAAAAATCAATTTGGAGTCACCCATAATTATTGTGTTGTGGTCTATTTGATTCTTGAACTTGAGGAGAATTTGTTTTATGAACGTCGCAGCACCATTATTTGGTGCATAAATATTGATAATTGTTATGTCTTGTTGGTGAATGGTTCCTTTTAACAGTATATAATGTCCTTCCTTATCCCTTTTGATTAATTTAGTCTTGAAGTCAATTTTATTCGATATGAGGATGGGTGACTTCAACACACCTCTCTCACAATTGGACAGATCCTCCAAACAAAAGCTGAATAAAGAAACTATTGAACTCAATATCACAATCAACAACCTAGACTTAACTGACATATATAGAATATATCAACCATCATCAAGTGGATATACTTTTTACTCAGCAGCACATGGATCCTCCTCAAAAATAGACCATATATTATGCCATAGGGCAACCCTCAGTAAATATACAGGGGTGGAGATAATACCATGCATTTTATCTGATCATAATGGAATGAAACTGGAAATCAATGATAAAAGAAGGAAGGAAAAATCCTACATCACATGGAAAATGAACAATATGTTACTGAATGATCAATGGGTTACAGAAGACATAAAGGAAGAAATCAGAAAATTCTTAGAGATAAATGAAAATACAGACACAACATATCGGAATCTATGGGACACAATGAAAGCAGTTTTAAGAGGGAAATTCATCGCTTGGAGGTCATTCCTCAAAAAAAGGAAAAACCAACAAATAAATGAGCTCACACTTCACCTCAAAGCCCTAGAAAAGGAAGAGCAAAACAACAGCAAATGTAGCAGAAGGCAAGAAATAATCAAAATCAGAGCGGAAATCAACGAAATTGAAACAAAAGAAACTATTGAAAAAATTAACAAAACTAAAAGTTGGTTCTTTGAAAAAATAAATAAGATCGACAGACCCTTAGCCATGCTAACGAAGAGAAGAAGAGAGAGAACTCAAATCACTAACATACGGGATGGAAAAGGCAATATCACAACAGACACTACAGAAATACAGAAGACAATTAGAAATTATTTTGAAAACCTGTATTCCAATAAAATAGAAGATAGTGAAGACATCGATAAATTCCTTAAGTCATATGATTTACCCAGACTGAGTCAGGAGGATACTCACAACTTAAACAGACCAATAACAATAGATGAAATAGAAGAAGCAATCAAAAGACTTCCAACCAAGAAAAGCCCGGGACCGGATGGGTATACAGCGGAGTTTTACAAAACCTTTAAGGAAGAATTAATGCCAATACTTTTCAAGTTATTTCAGGAAATAGAAAAAGAAGGAGCTCTGCCAAATTCATTCTATGAGGCCAACATCACCCTGATTCCGAAACCAGACAAAGACACCTCAAAGAAAGAAAACTACAGACCAATATCTCTGATGAACCTAGATGCAAAAATTCTCAATAAAATTCTGGCGAATCGGATACAAAGGCACATCAAAAAAATTGTGCACCATGATCAAGTAGGATTCATCCCTGGGATGCAAGGATGGTTCAATATACGGAAATCAATAAATGTTATTCACCACATCAATAGACTTAAAAATAAGAACCATATGATCATCTCAATAGACGCAGAAAAAGCATTCGACAAAGTACAGCATCCCTTTATGTTCAAAACATTAGAAAAACTAGGGATAACAGGAACTTACCTCGACATTGTAAAAGCTATCTATGCTAAGCCTCAGGCTAGCATCATTCTGAATGGAGAAAAATTGAAGGCATTCCCTCTAAAATCTGGAACAAGACAGGGATGCCCTCTCTCACCACTTCTATTCAATATAGTTCTCGAAACACTGGCCAGAGCAATTAGACAGACGAAAGAAATTAAAGGCATAAAAATAGGAAAGGAAGAACTTAAATTATCACTATTTGCAGATGACATGATTCTATACCTAGAAGACCCAAAAGGGTCTACAAAAAAACTACTAGAACTAATAAATGAATTCAGCAAAGTGGCAGGATATAAAATCAACACGCATAAATCAAAGGCATTTCTGTATATCAGCGACAAAACTTCTGAAACGGAAATGAGGAAAAACACTCCATTCACAATATCCTCAAAAAAAATAAAATACTTGGGAATCAACCTAACAAAAGAGGTGAAAGATTTATATAATGAAAACTACAAAACCCTAAAAAGAGAAGTAGAAGAAGATCTTAGAAGATGGAAAAATATACCCTGTTCATGGATAGGCAGAACTAACATCATCAAAATGGCGATATTACCAAAAGTTCTCTATAGGTTTAATGCAATGCCAATCAAAATCCCAACGGCATTTCTTGTAGAAATGGATAAAGCAATCATGAAATTCATATGGAAGAATAAAAGACCCAGAATAGCAAAAGCAATTCTAAGTAGGAAGTGCGAATCAGGCGGTATAGCGATACCAGACTTAAAACTATATTACAGAGAAATAGTAACAAAAACAGCATGGTACTGGTACCAAAACAGGAGGGTGGACCAATGGTACAGAATAGAGGACACAGAGACTAATCCACAAAGCTACAACTATCTTATATTTGATAAAGGAGCTAAAAGCATGCAATGGAGGGAGGATAGCATCTTCAACAAATGGTGCTGGGAAAACTGGAAATCCATATGCAACAAAATGAAACTGAATCCCCTCCTCTCGCCATGCACAAAAGTTAACTCAAAGTGGATCAAGGAGCTAGATATCAAATCAGAGACTCTGCGTCTGATAGAAGAAAAAGTTGGCTCCGATCTACATATTGTAGGGTCGGGCTCCAAATTCCTTAATAGGACACCCATAGCACAAAAGTTGATAACAAAAATCAACAAATGGGACTTACTTAAACTGAAAAGTTTTCTCTCAGCAAGAGAAACAATAAAAGAGGTAAATAGGGAGCCTCTTGTACATTGCTGGTGGGACTGCAAACTGGTGCGGCCAATCTGGAAAGCAGTATGGAGATTCCTGGGAAAGCTGGGAATGGAACCACCATTTGACCCAGCTATTGCCCTTCTTGGACTTTTCCCTGAAGACCTTAAAAGAGCGTACTACAGGGATACTGCTACATCGATGTTCATAGCAGCACAATTCACAATTGCTAGACTGTGGAACCAACCCAGATGCCCTTCAATAGATGAATGGATAAAAAAAATGTGGCATTTATACACCATGGAGTATTACGCAGCACTAAAAAATGACAAAATCATAGAATTTGCAGGGAAATGGATGGCACTAGAGCAGATTATGCTTAGTGAAGCTAGCCAATCCCTAAAAAACAAATACCAAATGTCTTCATTGATATAATGAGAGCAACTAAGAACAGAGCAGGGAGGAAGAGCAGGAAGAAAAGATTAACATTAAACAGATAGATGAGGTGGGATGGAAAGGGAGAGAAAAGGGAAATTGCATGGTAATGGAGGGAGACCCTCATTGTTATACAAAATTACATATAAGAGGTTGTGAGGGGAATGGGAAAATAAACAAGGAGAGATATGAATTACAGTGGATGGGGTAGAGAGAGAAGATGGGAGGGGAGGGAGGGGGGATGGTAGAGGATAGGAAAGGTAGCAGAATACAACAGTTACTAATAGGGCATTATGTAAAAATGTGGATGTGTAACCGATGTGATTCTGCAATCTGTATTTGGGGTAAAATTGGGAGTTCATAACCAACTTGAATCTAATGTATGAAATATGATATGTCAAGAGCTTTATAATGTTTTTAACAACCAATAAAAAAAAATTTAAAAAAAAAAAATAAATAAAATATTAAAAAAAAAAAAAAAAAGATAACAAATAACCCAATCAACAAATGGGCCAAGGACCTGAACAGACACTTCTCAGAGGAGGACATACAATCAATCAACAAGTACATGAAAAAATGCTCAAAAAAAAAAAAAATCAATTTGGACACACTTTTCACTGTTGCAAGAAATGGTATGGGAATATTCTGAGTACTTTGAGACACTCTGTAAAGATGTAGTTTTCAACAAGAATCTTATGACAAAACTACGTGGATCCAAGTTTGATGTCATTCTTGCAGATGCATTTGGTCCCTGTGGCGAGCTGCTAGCTGAGCTACTTTAAATACCATTCGTGTACACTCTTCACTTATTGTCTGGCTACATGTATGAAAAATATAGTGCAGGACTTTCATTCCCTCCTTCCTATGTGCCTGTTTTGTCATAATTAAGTGACCAAATGACATTCATGGAGCAAAGACATGTTGCATGTGTTTTATTTTGATTTTTGGTTCCAAACATTTAATGAGAAGAAGTGGAATCAGTTTTACAGTGGAGTTTTAGGTAAGCCCTGTTTTCTAATAGCAATGTAAATTCCAAAATTTGCCATGTCTTTGAAAGTGAGCCTGAAGGAATATGAAATCATATAAGTTAATCTTTTAAAAGATTAACTTTAGGGGCTGGGATTGTGGCTCAGAGGTAGAGCGCTGGCCTAGCCTGGGCAGGACCCGGGCTCGATCCTCAGCACCACATAAAAATAATGGCATTGTGTTGTGTCCATCTACACCTAAAAAATAAATATTAAAAAAAATAAGAAGGACTATAAAGAGATACTTTAAAAAAAATATTAACTTTAAAAATATTTTACCACAATAATACATTAAACTCAAAACATGAGCAAAAAGCTTAAATTGTAGAGTCAGTTTGAAATCTTTGGACACAACAGAAAGTCACACACACACAAAATAAACCACTGAGAACTTCCTTAGGGAGTCTCACATATTTATTACCATTTTACTATCCGTTTGGTTTCATCTTCAAAAGCAGTAATTTTAGATGTCACTGAATGTCTTCATGAGTATAGACTATAGATTGAGAACCTCTACAGATATTTCTGGAACAATCATCTCTGTAGCTTTGAGAAAACTGTCTTCATATTGGTAGGTTAGTTTCCTCATTTATAAAGTCAATTATTTTGTTACTTTTTTCATCTTTCACATTGTGTCTTTCTTATATGTCCACATGAATATGAGCAATAAATATATATACATAAATATGTATACACACACATTAGCTTTATTAAATCACACACACTTTTAAACATATTTGGCTTCATTATTAGAAGTTCTTTCAGATACTTACCAGACATATGCATTTCCACCTGACAACTTTCTAATGTCCTATAGATTTGTATTCTTTTTCCTGTTCAGGACGACCCACTACATTTTTAGAGACAATGTCAAAAGCAGATATCTAGTTCATTAGAACCTATTGGGATTTGGAATTTCCTCGCCCAACCCTACCAAATGTTGATTTCATTGGAGGACTCCACTGCAGACCTGCCAAACCTCTGCCTAAGGTAAACTTGTTTCCATTTAGTTGGTTCTGTTGTCCTTGAATTTTCACCAGAAATGATTCTCTGTTCTCACTCAGAATGTCTCATTCTGTGGGGAAAAAAAAAAAAAAGTTATAGTAATGGTGTAATGAGACCTGCAGATAGAAATTCTTATGTGTCTATGCCACGTAAGTATGTGAATTTCACTTTTATTACAGTAGAAAAGAAAAGCCTGGGGGACTTTTGAGGATGAGGTCAGTTAAATGAAAGTCTTCATTATTCAGCATATAAGAAAATATTAGTCATATATAAATTATAGTGAAAATATAATTCAAATAAGTGACTAGCGTGTACCATAGGAAAGTTCCAGATATGCAGAGAAATAAAGTAGTATAGACTTTGCTCTCAATTTTCTTACATTTTACATTGAAAGACAAACTGTGAACAAGAAAGACAAAGTTTTTGAAAATATTATAATAAGGAAAGACCACAGGTATTTCTTATCTACCCCAAGCCTATAGGGGAATCTCAGGAAAACTCCCTCAGAGAACATGGGTCTCCACACCTTAGCTGACTGGAAAAAAGAGATGGAGAAATATAAACTTCACAATTAACAAAGAGCATAAATTTAACATATTTCAGGAATATCTATTAATTTGAGCTACATGTATGTGTAGTCTGCATTTAGCTTACAATTGTTAAAAAAAATTATAAGTATGTAGGATAATGTGGCTTGTGAAAAACCTTAAGAATCTCATGTATTTTTAGCAAATACCACACTTTTATGATTCTAATACATAGCACGGATTTTTTTTTCACTTAAAAGAGATTGTGTGTGTGTGTGTGTGTGTGTGTGTGTGTGTGTGTGGTTCTGGGGACCAAACCTAGGGCTTTGTGCAAGCAAGACAAGCACTCTACCAACTGAGTTATATCCTCAGTCCCTGAGAGACTCTTTTTGTCTACCCTTTTATTGGCAGTAACATCGCATTTTCTGATCTCATTGAACATTTTAAATCCAAATATCTGTTTTTAAAGCCAATCTTTGAAACTATCTGTGGATATTCAATTCCCAAAGCACACCTAAGAGTATTGGAAGTTCTAGGCAGTTTAATTATATTTTTTAAAAGATTTCTCCATTTATGTTAAGGGGAAATGACACTGTCAATAAAAGGGGTAAGAGAGGAGGTCCAGAAAGAGAACAAGAAGGATGAAGAGCAGGCTAAGTGCTGGGTGAGGGTCAGTGGATAAAAGATTACTAAGAACAAACATCAGAAGTTAAGGATATTCTGGCCAAAATGGTATCACAAGATTCTTCTTGAAGATAGGGCATGGTACTCCAACATCACAACTGACAAATTTCCTAGTGTTCCATTTAAGTGCTTTTAGTGATGGCACAGACATCAACATCACAGTCTTGATGATTTCTTAGAGCAAGACATGAAACCAGCCAGCTTCAACTGGTGGGAATTCTTTAGAGAGTCACAAAAAAAAAAAAAAATCTGGGAAGTCAGGATATCATTCCCAGTGGTCCATGACAGAAAGATAGCAGAAACAATGGACACTTTAGTTTGGTGAGGAACCTAGAATTGAAAATTCAGTAAGGATAAACACAACATGGCCCAGTCCAATTTACAGGTTAAAACAACACAAACGGTGTATCATGGTATTCCATTGAAACATAAAATTTACCTACAACTACTCAAATCCATTTCTGAACAATGATAAATAAAGTAAGGTAATACTTCCTGATAAAATATGCTTTGTTTCATTGGATTGGTCAGATTAGTTTCACAAGTGAAGCAAAAATGGAAATTGACCATAATGACTTTGGGGTTTGCTTTGCCAGATCTCTTCAAAAGGAATCTCATATTAGAATTCTAAAAGCCTTCTGAAGCTGGGAAGCCTGGAAAGCCAAGTTCGACTTCAATGCAAAGAGCACTCATAATGTTGTTTCCAAATTGTGCAGAGATTAAAACAAGAGAAGTCAATAAATGTTTCATTTCCATTAACAAAAGTGTAAACTACAAATTTGTTACATAGAAAAATAGCATAAAACAAAAGAAAAAGGGATGCCTTGAATCATGAAACTAAAACATCAAATTCCAGCAAAATCTCAAACAAGAACATCACAAAATACTATAATTGTTCTTTATCAGATCATCCATTCCCAAATCTGCTTCATCTAGGGTTAGCAGGTTTATGAAACTGCAGAAGTTAAAGATCTGACTAAAGTCCATTTGACAAGAAAATGTTTTGTGACACATGTTTTCTTACAGGACTGTTTTGTCATTCAATAATTTCTTATGTTTCTTTTTTTTTTAATAGCTAGAATTTATTGAGCACGAAGTACTTTAAGTGAATGCATTAATTTAATAGGACCAACCTAAAATAGTATCTACTATTTTCTTCCATTTTTCAGATAAGAAAACTAGTTTAGAGAAGTTACCCAAGGTCACACAACTAGTTAAGTGACAAAGCTGGGGTTTTAACCTAAGCAATCAATCTTGAAGTTTCTACTGTCCTTGATTTTCTTTTTTTTTTTTTTAATTTTTTATTGTGGGTTGTTCAAAACATTACAAATTTCTTGACATATCATATTCCACACTTTGATTCAAGTGGGTTATGAACTCCCACCTTCACCCCATACACAGATTTCTTATGTTTCTTAACACACCCAAATATAATTAAGCTTAAAATCCACATGTAAAAATTAAATAAATGCATACTTAATTGTTTCAGTAGTTAGTCTTATTTAGAAATGGGCTACACATCTAATAAACATCTATGATTAATTTAATTTGTATATAACTAAGGTATCAAATAAACAAAAAAATTTTGGTAACTGGTTTTAGGAAGACATACTATAACAGCAACAATACTATACTAGCCCTCATCTCAAGTTATTTCCTTGTTAACTATTTGTAACCATAGGTGACTAGTAAACCCAGGGAGAATAAATATTTAGCTCATATTATACTTATGTTGGTAAATGAGAAAAACATCTGTTTTTAGTAAACCAATAACATCAACTAATCACATTTACCAAAGATTTACTAAGTCATGTGATATTGAAAGAATTTGGGTTTTTCTACATTCCTGTTAATCTTAGGTATGTTTAATTTATGTAAGTGCTCATTTATCTCACAGTGAGTTGAAATAGATTATCATATATATGTAACATGTAACATACAGGCATACATACACATAAATAAATAAACATGTAGACACAGAGAACCTCTAACTTTCATTCTAAAATTTTAGTCACAAATCAGGCAACACAAAACTCACTGTTATTATCTCCACATAATGTTTCAGTTAAATGTGTTTCTGACAAAAATACAACAAGGTAAAATTTTTTGTTCAATATGGGTTAAAATTTCATGGAACTAAAATAATCTGTGAAGAAGGATTTTAAGGGAGGTTGCATTTTAGGTGAGGGAGACAAGACATCTTGTGGCCCTCTGAGTGACTTTGAAGCTCATCTAAGGGGACAACATATTCAGTTTATGTTTAATTAGCTGTTTTCCTTTCAACCTCAAGTAGTTGCTTTTGGAGGATCCTGAGTTCCTTGAGAGCCCTTGCTTGAGACAGAGGAACAAGTGACTGTCAATGCAGGAACAGAGGCACTAAAGAGGGAAGTGAAAAGTGCAGCTTTGGGCACAGACGGAGGGAGGAGGTAGGACCTTGAAGGAGACATAGCAAAGGGTGCAAGGGACCTGAGGGGAACAATGACATGTTAAAGGAAGAAGAAACAGGAGATGGAAAGGGAGAGGTCACCAAGGAGCAGGTTTGGGGATATCTAAAGTTTCCCTAAATAGCATTAAAAATCCAAACTGTCTGTACTAAAATCATACCAACAAGAAAGAAAGCAGAGGGAGTTGTCAAGAGCACAAAGTTGGATTTCCTGTGTGAAAAATAAAAGTGTTCTGGACATTGTTTGCATAAGAATGTGAAATACATGCATGTGTAATACTACAGAAGTTTAAACCTTTAGAAATGGTTATAACTATTCATTACATTATGTATATTTAACTTAATTTTAAAAGAGCCAAATATAATTCCTGTTAATACTTGATTTCTCTCCTTAAATAGTTGCACCAAACCTTACAATAGTCTGTGTTCTGCCTTTGCTCTGTTGTGATGGAACAAATTCTTTCCTTTACATGAAATGGAAGACTTTGTCCAGAGCTCTGGAGAGAATGGTGTTGTGGTGTTTTCTCTGGGGTCAATGGTCAATAACATGACTGAAGAAAGGGCCAATGTGATTGCATCAGCCCTCGTCCAGATTCCACAAAAGGTTAGACAAAGTGCCCTAATGGTGGAGAACTATTGAATAAGTAGCTATTTAGTTGTCTTAAACTCTGTAAATGTTCTGATTATAGAAATTTTCACTGTGAAAGGTTAACTGTCATGATAGTGCAAATTTTTCTCAGAAATCACTTTTAAAACAAAAATATACACAGCAAGTTCTAAAATTGCATGAAGGGTATACTTGATTAACAACATTTTGGCATTAACATTGTGCTCAGAAAGAAATATATTTTACAGGTGCAGTATGAAATATATTTTACAGGAGCAATATTGCAGGTAAATACACAGTAACCTCCAAATTCTGCCCTGTCATTTCCTCCTTTTACTTGCAGAATTTCTGAGGACACTACACACTACAGACATAATCAGCATGGAGTTAAATATTAGACAGTAAGTTCATCAGTGTCATATCACTAGCAGGTAATAAAAAGTCTAAAGAGCATCATACAGCATCATCATCCTATGTAATGCTGGCCTTGATTATTCCCCTAAATATTGGATGGGGCTTATATTAGTTAGAGAAAGGAAGTCCAGGGCTCACCAACCCTGAGTCCAGGTGTCCACCAAACCCAGGAGACTTAGTTTGTCCTGGTGGACATGGCCCTATTAATTTCTCAAGAAGGAAGATATAAGAGAAAAGATGGAGATCTGAACATGGATTTAGAAACTGTGACCATACAAGGATCAAACACTAATAACCTGTGGAAAAAGTGGTTATAAATAATCTTCACATATCAAGAAAATGTTAATATGAAATTTAGCAGATGAGAATTAGTATAAAATACAGATTTCTAAAACAAAATAAATATGTAATTTTTTACAAATTATGCTCTAGTTTATAATTATTAATTTCTTAAATATTAGTATTTGATAAACTCATTTGTCTAATCTACTACTTATATGAAGCTACTATTTGTAAGACCTTGATTAAATATAAAAATAAGTACAGGAAAATTATGTCCTCCCTTTACATCTCCATATCAATAGTTCTCATTATTTATTTTCTCTTGATGTCATCTATCTTTCATTTGGTATTTAAGTATGTGAATTCTTTCTTCATCTCTTTAACATTCTATAATTTGAAATTTAACTCAACTAATAAGAGGTTTGCTTTACCCTAACAGATTATATGGAGATTTCATGGTAAGAAACCAGATACCTTAGGACCCAGTGCTTGATTTTGCAAGTAGATTCCCCAGAATAACCTTCTTGGCAAGACTCAGGAGAACAAATCTCAGAAACATGAGTAACAGCCAATCAGAAAGATAATAATTAAGTAAAACAAAATTATGAAAATTTAAGAACATTTAAGAAAATTGAAGAAAAATTCAAATTAAAATTTTCAATTTTAAAAAATTTCCTTTTAGCCCTGGGGAAAAATAAATACAGAGAAATTGTGGGCATTTTATTACATAAATTCGCCTTCTTTATGGTCATCCAAGTATCTTTGTTTCAGTGATAGTTACTTCTCACAGAGAGTTTTTTAGTCACTTCCTGGATTGTCCCTTATCTTCTATTTCTACAATTTTACACCTAACCTTTGACCTACAATAGTATTATCTGAAATGCCAATAAAAAATAGCCCTCAGTCTTTTATTACAACTGACTACATGTTCCATGACAAAAACAAAAACAACAAAAAAAGAAACAAAAAACCACAATTTTTTAAAAAAAATTTTTTAAGAAAAAAGGGTAGAATTTAATCTTTATTTACAGGACACTGTATGATATGAAATTCCACATAGAAATTCAAAACCCATGTGGAGGACACACTTCATACAGTTTGGTACTGTTCAAGTACAGTTTTGTTGTAAAAAGTGCTACAATAACAAACCACATTTACAAAGCGTTCTTAGCAGAGAAATAGTAAGACAAACTTATTCCGAGCAAACTACACAATAAACTTTATGTCTCAGTGGTGTGGCCAAGAAGCTAAAATCCCAGGAGTCCTGTCCTGAACTTGGAAGGTACAGCCTTCAGAGGTAGTTTCTGGCACAACATTCTGATCGTCTTTTTTTTCTACTGAAAAATACTTCTCAATCAAGTTTAAAATCTTAATCATGAAGTTATATTTCCTAAGGAAGTGTAGTCACTGCTACCTCTGATATCATAACCACAAACAACCCACTCCCTGCTACACTGAACACCTTCATAGCATGCTCAGGGACGTCATTGTTGTTTTAATTGAACACATAAACCCAGGTCCCCTCTTATGTTTGCACAGGATGGTTGTCCTACCCAGCATGTGCTCCTTTAGTTTGGCCAGGTGACAACCTTGTTTTCATTTTTCAGATCTCACGTAACATACCAACTCTTCCATGTAGTCTTCACTTACCTCACTAGTGGACATAGGTGCCTCTTGCCCCAAGATTTGAAAGTAATTGCAATATAGATCATAGTTGTAATAATCTACTACCTAGAAAACTATCTTTAGTGTTTTATATTATATATTTGACACTTTTTTTTCTGACATAAATAATTTCCCTTGATTTGTTCCAATCCTAGGTCATCCAAAAACCAAAGCTCTCATAACTCATGGTGAAACCAATGGCATCTATGAGGCCATCCATCATTGGATCCCTCTGGTGGGCATTCCCTTATTTGTGGGTCAACCTGATAATGTCATGCACCTAAAGGCCAAAGGAGCAGCTCTTAGATTGGATTTTATTACAATGACAAGTATAGATTTACTCAATGCATTGAATACAATCATTAATGAACCTTCGTAAGTATAACAATTTTTTCAGTAAAGTAATATTTATAATTAGGTACCCTTGACAATGAAAAAAGATTTATTCTTCTTTTGAGTCTAATATTAATAACTAAAATTATTTAATTCTTTGAAATGTGCTTTTATTTTCAACCAATCATTTTACATTGCAAATTATCTTACAAATTTACTTAATTAAAAGTACTAGTTATTAGTACATTATTTAACGTGATACTAAAAAATTTTTACTGTAAAGCTAAATATAAAGAACACAGTTTTTACTAATATGACAAGAGAAGAGAAGGACAATGCAGTTGAAGAAATAAGATACTTCCATTTGATACCTAAAATTTCCAAAACTACCACCTTTTTTAAAATCATATATACTTATTTGGTATGGCCGAATAATTTGATATATGTATGTAATATGGAATGACCTAATCAGGGAAATTTTTATTTCCATCTTCTTAAACATTCGTAACTTCTTCTGCTAAGAACTGTCAAATTCTTCTAATTCTTTATAAGATGCATCAGAAATTGTAAACAATAGTTACCTACTGTGCTTCAGAAGAGTAGCACTTATTCCCTTCTATTTAACTGGAGCTTGATATGTGCTTTTCAATTTTTCTGCAGACCCTCTTGCTCCTATACTTCCTGGCCTCTAGTTACTACTCTTCTACACTCTACTTCTATTAAATCAACTTTTTAGATTTCCACATGTGAATAAGAAAATGCAGTACTTTTCTTTTGGTGCCAGTTGATATGATTTAGCATAATGGCTTCCACTTCCATCCTTGTTAGTGAAAATGACAATATTTCATTCTTTTAAAATCCAGCTGTGTGTGGATATATATCATGTTTGCTTCTGCCATCACTGAATAATGAACACTTCAGTAGATTTTATAGCTTGACTATTGTGAATATTGCTGCAGGTAAACATGGAAGTTCAGGGACCTCTTTGATAAACTGATTTCGTTTTCATTGTGTTAGTATTCAGTAATGCGAAAGCTGAATCCTATGGTAGTTCTATTTTCAGATATTTGGGGAAATTCCATGTTCTCTTTGCCATAGTGGCTGTACAAATTTGTATTCCTGTCAATGGACTATAAGAGGCCCCCATCCTCTTCTACTCCTCCAGCATTTGTTATTTTTTGTCTTTTTGATTATGACCATTCTATCCAATGAGATCATCTTTCATTGTTGTTGTTGTTGTTGCTGCTGCTGCTGCTGCTGCTGCTGCTGCTGCTGTTGCTGCTCTTTTGGCATGTTGAAGATTGGTGTTTTTTCAAAGTTTGAGTAGAAACCTACAAAAGAGTTGTGAAATCAGTCTTGTGGATTGATTGTTGTTTCATTTACACTTCACTGATTGCCAAACAAGTGGCAGGATTTTAAATTCCTAGCAGCAGTGTAGGAGATTTCCAGTTTTTCCACATCACAGCTTAAACTTGTCATCATATTTTTCTTTTTTCTTTTTGTACCAGGGATTGAACTCAGGGGCACCCAGCCACTGAGCCACATCCCCAGCCCTTTAGAGACCACTAAGTTGCTTAGCATCTCGTAGTTGCTGAGGCTGGCTTTGAACTTAAAATCCTCCTGGCTCAGCCTCCTGAGCTGCTGGAATTACAGGCATGTGCCTCAGTGCCTGGCCCATCTTCTTTTTATTACACGCATCCTAGTGGTTATGAAGTGGCATCTCATTGTGATCTTGATTTGTATTTCACAGGTTGATTAAAATGATGAATGATTGTTCATATGCATACTAGATATTCATGTTTACTCTTTGTAGAAACAATTATCCTAGTCTTTAAATCCTTTCTTAATTAGGTTATTTGTCTTCTTAATATCACACTGTTTATAGTCTTTATGATGAAGACATCTCCATCATGAGATATTTGATTTACATGTATTTTCTTCCATTCTGAATAGATAACTTCATCACTTTTGTAATGGTGCACTCTGTAAAACAAATACTTTCAATTTTGATAAAATATATTTTATAATCAAATTTCCCCTTGATACAACAAAAATTGTTCCATAATATGTGTAGTGCTTAGATTTCTACCATCAAGTCAGTATTGATTATGACTACCAATACTCATTATTTAAGGAGGGTATCACCTATAGGGATACTTTGACAATGTATTATCAAAAAAGAAATTCGTAGCAATTTTGAATGGTAATAGTAAATTAAAAGCAGATGAGAACAAATAAAAATAAACATAATGCAAGTTGGAAAAATGGTAAAGAAAATATGAAATAAACTGGTATATTTAAATATGAATATATCAATATCAACATTAATTATTAATTATTAATGAGATCATTAAAAGATAAAGATTATCAGACTGGATACACTTTTTTATAAAATTTGCTTAATTTCATTTCCTAGAAAGGCTATAAGTAAAGAGATAAAATATTTCAAGTCTCAATCAAGCTTTTGCAGCTGGCCATGGTGGTACATGCCTCTAATTTTAGTGATTTATGAGACAGAGGATTGTGAGCTCAAGGTAAGCCTCAGCCACTTAAAGAGACCCTGTCTCAAAGTAAAATATAAAAGGATTAGGTGGTAGAGCACCTCTGAGTTCAATAATCAGTACCACAAAATAAATAAATAAATAAGCTGTTGTAGCTATATTAATGTCAATAGAGTAGACAAAACTGACTAAATATAAAAAGAATATTTCTTAATTTATGAGTCATTCAACATAAATTGAACCTACTAATAAAATCTTAAATAACAATATATGTAAATGCACAAATCTATAGTCATAATGGTAGGTCTTTTAAAAACTTTTATTGATAACACAGAACATAATGGAATATAATATTTATACTTGAAGAACATAATTAATAAATGTAACCTGATATGTGTGGGTATGCCATGAAACTGACTTAGTAAATTAGAAATTATTAGAATTCAAAAATATATTTACCAGCCATATTGGAATTAAATCAGAAAACAAAAATGTAAAGAGAAAAGTTAACTCAATAAACCTCTAAGTTTGGGAAATTAAGTAATATACTTCTAAATAATTTAGATTCCACAAAGAAATCACAATCATACTTCCATTTTTATCTCAGCAATATCACTCCCAGGCATATAAGCAACAGAACTATATGAATATGAAAACTATATGAATATGAAAACTATATGAATATGTATTTTGTATATACAAAAATATATATAAGCATTGGTGAAATTTAACAACCCAAATATCCATCAATCATAATATGAAGAGAAAATCTGTGTCAATGACATATAATGGAATATTATACACCAATGGAATTAAACAACTGCCACACAAATTATAGACACAAATGAGCATGTACAATACTATTCCCATATATAAACAAGCAGAACTAATCTATGGTATTATCAGTCAGAAAAATGATTACTTGGGACTAGGGCTGTAGCTCAGTGGCAGAGCGCTAGCCTAGGACAAGTGAGGCACTGGGTTCGATCCTCATCACCACGTAAAAATAAACAAATAAAATAAATGTATGCTGTCCGTCTACAACTACAAAAATTTAAAAGAAAAGAAAAAAAAAAGAAAAGTGCTTACTCTAGGGAAAGGAATAATAATGCTAAACAAGTCCAAAAAGAAGGAGTACTTTTGAGCAGATGTGAAATCCAAAATCATGATCTGACTAGTATATACAATGGCATCTTAAAATTTCCAGCATTTTTGTTATATTTCACATTTAAATTCTTATTTTAAAAAAATATATAATGCATTTTAAAATTCTAGGGATACAGGTCACATAAACACACAACACAGAGGAGCTGCCTAGAGGTGCTATCCTTTCTGAGAGATAATGTTTAGACAAATGCATCAATTAAAAGGTAGAAGAAACAAAACTTTGGGAAGTTTCAGGGAAGTATGCTGTAGGAGAGGAGAGGGAACAGAATGTTCAAGGTGCCAAGATGAGAACATGTTTGATGACTTCATGAAAAGCTAAAAGAAAACAATATTCCTGTAACAGAATATGCACAAGAAGAATGATAGGAGGAAATGTTTCCTGTATGTGACCTTTTGTGGTCCAGTAGTCCAAAGAATATATCTGGATATGATTCTAAGTATGATGATAAGGGAAAATTTGGGGGCAGGTGCTGTCACAGTCTGGCATGACTACTAGGTGGAAATCAGACAGTAGAGGGCAGTAAAGAAGAGTAAAAACAGAGACTGATTGAAAGTCATTTCACACACTATGATAATTTCTCTTCAAAGACTTCAAGATGATCATCTCATTTGTATTTAACTATGTTATTTATAGTGCTTAGAATGAATTATTATCATTTTCTCTGCTGCAAAAGATTTCTCAATCAGCCTTCCATTTTCATTTTGGAAAATATTTGTCAATAAGAAAATTCCAAATTAAAAGGTAAACATTCTACAATGATCTAAACAAAAAACACACAAAGTCTATGGCTATTCTTTGCATTCAGGCCTTTGTTCATGGCAGGAAAGTGCTCTACCACTAAGCTACATCCTCAGCCCTTTTTGTTTTATTTTGAGACAATGTCTTGCTAAGTTGCCCAGGCTTAGCCTTGAACTTGTTATTCTGCCTCAGCCTCCCAAATAGCTGGGATACAGGCCTGTGCTACCAAACTGGCCCTTCTGTGGCTATTCTATGGCACTTGTTTAGATTCAGTTTTATGAGCATTTCTAAAAACCTTTCATAGACTTAATATACTTATGCAAACTAACTTGCTTTAAATATTCGTGTCTTATGGTTTGTTGAATATTTACTAATAAAAAAATTCAAAAAGAACATTTAAATGTTTTATAATTATTTTCTAGTTTGACAGGGGAAAGATAAACTGTAAGAGTTAGGATTTTTAATACACATTTACATTCCCTAGGACCAGGGTCCAAATTCATTATTTTAAATGTAGTTACTTATCACAGAGAATTCTCCAAAAACTTCCTGGAGTGTCTATCTCCTTGTTCTGCAACCTTATACCTACCCCTTCTATGTACTGTAGGGGTATTTCAAATGCCACTGAAAAATAGATGTCCCTTTTTGTTATCTGTGACTCTATTTTCTATGGGGAAAAAATTCACAATCTTTATCATGAAGTCATAATATTTGACACTATGGAAAAGCTTTTTTTCTTCCTCTGATTTGGGCACCACTTCACCCCACTTCCCTGTACACACTACTATAATATTCAATGACATTGCTATTTCTTTAAAAGAATGCATTTTGGGCTGGGGCTGGGGCTCAGCAGCAGAGTGCTCGCCTAGCATGTGTGAGGTCCTGGGTTTGATCCTCAGCATCACATAAAAGTAAATAAATAAAATAAAGGTATTGTGTTGGACTATAACTAAAAAATAAAATATTTTTTAAAAGAATGCATTTTAACATGAATCCTCCCACCCCCCCTTTTTTTTTTTTTTTGCACGTTTCTGATTTTATCAGTATATGCTCGTCCATTTTTTCCATCTACCAATCTTGTATTCCTTGTTCAAGTCTCATGTCGCACATTACCTCTTCCATGTAGCCTTCACTTTCCTCGCAATGGTGTTAGGTGCTTCCTTCCCCAAAACATGAAAGCAATTGTAATGCAGTTGTATATATATTGTATGTTTTCTAGGAAAAAAAAAATTGCCTCTTTTGGTGCCTAATAGTGTTCATTTCTCATTTTATTTCTAAAGGCCCTTGATCTAAAAGTCTTCTGAATTGACAAAGGAAGCGACCAGCTACAACCAGCAATGTACAGCCAAAAAGCCTATTTGACAATGTTGCTGTGAACTGAGGTTGTGATTGTAACTTCTTTTTATAAATGGTTGTTTGTTTGATTCAAAAGTTTGTGAAGACAGAAAAATAGAGAAAGAGGAAATAGAACTGAGGTCACTAGACATAATTCAATCAACTACCAAAGGATGACAAGATTATCACTTATGTTTTCCAAAACATGTGCCTTCTTGATTTCCCAAATGTTTAACTCTTGGTTCAGCATTAAGCAATGTAAAAATCTAATTTCAAAAATCTTCAAATAAATCTACTTTAATTCTGACATGTGTAATTTCATAACTTAAATGAGACTCATTGGAGCCTTAGCCTATTGATCTGAGATGATCATAAATCTGATGTTTTTACTGTATGCTTTCAGAAACACTATTTCAATAAAATGCAAGTGAGTATAACATATGTTCTTGTCAAAGAAAAGCAGAGCATGACACTACTTAAAAATGGCATGAAAATGTTATTCTGATTCTTGTAGCAGGAGACACTCCTGTATTAACTGAATTCCACTCCAATTATCTAAAGGTAACTGAGGTTTTCAAAGGGAGAACAACTAGGAAGCAAAATGAGACAATAGGTAAGTGAAAAGGGGGGAGACCAAAAAGGTTCTTGAGGATTTTTTGAAATGGAAAATTACAGAATGGGTAAGTGAAAAATTTACTGAAATGGCTTGACTAGTGTGGGTTGGACATTTTATATTTTGGGTTGAATCCCATTTTCTTGGACAAATATTCAGCATGGTAGCTGTGGTCACCTTTATGGCTAAACTTTGGTCATGCATCTTAGCACAGGGTTTAGTCAAGCTCTTTGTGCAGCATGGAAATTTACAGTTTGGGCTGGGATTGTGGCTCAGTGGTAGCGCGCTTGCCTGCATGCATGAGGCACAGGGTTCGATTCTCAGCACCATGTATAAATAAAATAAATGTCCATCAAAAAATAAAAATTAAAAAAAAAAGAAATTTACAGTACACCCCTCATAATATACAAGACACTTTTCCATGGAAATATTGTTTCAGAAGTTCTGAATGGTCTTAACTAGCTACCTACCTAAAACTACGCAACTCAATAAAATATTTAAGTAGAAAGACAAAAGATTTTTACATAGTTTTTTAAGTATGCTGGAGTACTTCCTTTATTAAAAGTACCATTGTAATTGATTAGTAAGACAAATTTAAAGAAGAGACTCTTTCTCTTTAATTAAGATTGACAAGTGGGACCCAGCCAAGTTGAGTTGAGTTCCTCTGAATTATAATATAGAAGTTACCTTATATTGTAGATGTTGCTCTTTCTGGAACATATAAGATCTCTCCTTTCTTAATTTTATTTCCTCATAGGAAATAAATAGTTCCAACTATTTTAACAGCTAAGATATTGATATGAAAAATAGAAACATAATATTTTATCAATTCTTTCTTATATCACATATAAAAATGAATTGAAGATGGAATCAAGAAGCAAATATTGACTGGGTATGGTGGTGCATGCCTGTAATTCCAGCAACTTGGGACACCTAGGCAGGAAGAGAGCAAGTTTAAGGCCAACCTGTGCAACTTATTAAGATACTGTCTCAAAATTAAAAAAAAAAAGAAAGAAAAGAAAAGAAAGGACTGGAGATGTAAGTTCAGTAGTAAAGTGTTCTTTGGTTTCGTACCAAGGAACTCCCCCTGACCAAAAAAAAAAAAAAGCACCTAAATATTGTATGGAACATACAATAAGATCCTATCCCATGATATAGAAAGTATTTTATATGTCCAGAAGGTCTCAAAATCTTATCTTTAAATAGAGATAATTATAGTCTTTGAATTCACAATAAAGTTTGTAAACCACCATGAAAAGAAAATGTGGTATATGTACTCAATGGAATATTACTTAGCTTTAAAGAAGCGTGAAATCATGTCATTTGCAAGTAAATGAATGGAGTTGGAGAATATCATGCTTAGCGAAATAAGTCAATCCCACAAAACCAAAGGCCAAATGTTTTCTCTAATATGCAGATGCTAATTCACAATAGAGGGGGGGCACTTGGGAAGAATAGCATTACATTAGCTTAGGTAGAGGGAAGTGATAGGAGGGAAGAGGAGGGGATGTGGGGTTAGGAAAGATAGTAGAATGAAACAGACAGTATTACTGTATGTATATATGTGACCACATGATGAATATGACTCTGAAACATGTACACTCAGAAAAATGAGAAATTATATCCCATCTATGTATGATATGTCAAAGTGCATAAATGCATTCTACTGTCATGTATAACCAATTGAAAGAAATTTTTAAAATGATTTAAAAAAGAGAAACCAAGTTAAGAGCAGTTCTTTTGCTTGACAAGGTATATGTTTAAACAACTGGATGGGGCTGGGGATGTGGCTCAAGCGGTAGCACGCTCGCCTGGCATGTGTGCGGCCCGGGTTCAATCCTCAGCACCACATACAAACAAAGATGTGTCCGCCGAAAACTAAAAAATAAATATTAAAAATTCTCTTTCTCTCTCTCTCTGTCTCTCTCAAAAAAAAACTGGATGGAACAAAGACTTAATTAGTTGTTTTTCCAAGATGGAAAATAATTTATAGAACTCTTCTTACAGGGGAGGAAAGGGGGAAATACTGGGGAATGATATTAGCCAAATTAAATTGTAGTATTGTGTGCATGAATGAATATGTAACAACAAATCCCACATTAGGTACAACTATAATAATTTACATTATGGCAGTGGTCCATAAAAGTGCCTCTAACTTTGCGTCCTCACCAACATTTGTCATTTTTTGTCTTTTTGACTACTGCCCTCTTAACTGTGGTTAGATTAACTCTTGTGGTTATTGTTTTCATTTGTGGTGAAGGTGTTCCTGCACCCACTATCTGACAGGGTCACAGTGTGGAGGATACTGCAGCAGGGCCACACCATCTGGAAACCAGAACCATGGGGAATGTTAAGTGTTTTGTTTATGATACTTATGATATGGATAATAGGGCATACGTCAATCAATAATAAAAGTACACATTGCCTGAGATTGCAGGAAAATTCCCAGAATGAGACTAAGGATACAATTAAGACATGCCACAAGGTGTGTTTCAATATCTCTCAGGATACAAACAATAGTGTTATTCCTCAAGAAATTCAAGGGAAAAAGATTGCAAATCAAAGTTCCTGAGAAAAGCTTAACAGTTTACAGTAAGCCCCCTGTTCTAAAGCTACAACCTGTGCAACATATATTCCCCCCACTAACAAACCCTCCTCTGCCTTACACAGGAATTCATGATGAGAATGGAAAACACATAGTTAATATAAATGACAAATGGGTTAAGGTGCAAAGCCTTTTCTTTAGTTAAAGATTACAAAGACATAAGAATTGGTGTGTTTTGACCAAGGATCAAGGAAACTCTGTAAGAAAGCAGTTAAGTAGGTCATATGGAAAAAAAGAAAATTACCTCGGAAATTAAAAATAAAAAATGTAAAATTAACATAGACATATTTTAGAGGCACTTCAGAGTAGTAGGCTTTTTAAGTAATAGACTTTCACTATTTTAAGTGTGTTTTACTGGGATTTTAGTTTAGAAGTAAGAAAGCTTACCAATAATCATAAGTATGCTTTAAAGTTAAAGTTGATGAAATAAGTATAGGTAGGCTTTAAAGTTTAAAGTGAATAATAGGTTGGGAGACATGTAGTCTAGCTACGTAGTCTAACACCTAGTGATTGAGGTAAACACGTAAAAGCTTAATCATGATTGGCTAAGGTTACAGGAAAATATTTTAAACAATGCACTCAATATCTTAAGTAATCAATGTATGTCAAAAAAGATTGTAACTCTTGAAAATTATGTAAATCAAAGAAGTTTCAGGCTTTGAAGCTATCCATTAACTACCTGAAAAAAAAAAAAAAACCTGTAAAAAAGGTATAAAAGTAAAGGCCCCCTCTAGAGGCAGCAGATTTTTTTCTGGAGGCTGCTTGTAACTTGCAACCTGTTTTTCCTCTCTCCCCCCACCCTTTTTCAGGACCCCTGGACCCCCTGCCAGGGCTGGACTCAGGCACCTTTGCATTTCTTTAGGGATTAGTGATGAGGAGGATGTTTTCATTTCCTATTTGCCCATTTCTGTTTCTTGAAAAATGTAAATTCAGATCATTTATTCATTTTTAAGCAATCATTTTTTCCTAAAGAGACTATAGACTTCCTCATATGTTCTGGATATTAATGTTTTATAGAAGAAATGATAAATGATAACTATAACAGATTATTTGAGACATAGTTTCCATGGCTTAAGTTTTATGTGTTTAAGTTGTTAAAGTCAAGTTGTTTAAGTATTTTTACATAGGGAAAAGTGCCTCATCAAAAAATAATTTAAGAAAATTTGTCACCAAATAAGAGACCTCATATTCTTTATTTAAAAAAAAAGAAAAATCTCCCTTAACCTCACCTCTCCACAACCACTAATATAATTCAAGTGTCTATAGATAATTATTTAATGCATATTTCAAGAAAATCTAGTTGTACAATATTTAGTAGACTGCAATCAGGTTATTTTACTTAGCATGTTTTTTTTTTTTTTATTTTGTCCATATTATCCATATATAATTACTTGATTCTGTTTTTTGCTGAATAATGTTCTTTGTATGGAAATACTACATTTTACTTATCCATTCATTTCATCACAGACATTTGGTTGTTTTCAATTTTGACTGTTATTAACAAGAATATATATATTCTTATATAATCAATATATTTGTATATTATATAATACAATTGAGTAAGCATACATTTTCATTTCTCCTATATAGTTTGGAGGAGTGGAATTACAGCCTCACGTGTAAACTTCATGTCAGTGAGTAAATCCCAATCAGTATTCCAAACTAGTGGCAACATTTTACTTTCCCACCAGCAATATAATACTGTTTGCATTTCTCTATATCATTGCTAAAACTTGCTATCATATGGGCTCCTCATTATAGCTATACTAGTAATTATAAAATGGTATCACTTCCTTGTGATCTTAATTTTCATTTATCTATAGTTAAAGATTATGAGCATGTTTTCTTGTTTTTATGTGGTATGTGTATTTATTCTTTGGAGAAATGTCTATTCAAATTCTTAAACTCATTAATAAATATGATATCTGTCTTCTTTTTTTTTATTGGTTGTTCAAAACATTATAAAGCTCTTGACATATCATATTTCATACATTAGATTCAAGTTGGTTATGAACTCCCAATTTTCTGTCTTCTAATGTTTCCATTGCAAGGAGTCTGTATGTATTATGGACACAAGTCCATTATAAGATACTTAATTTGAAAATATTTTTTCCATTACAGAATGAAAGATCTACCTACTACAGATGGATATATCAATTTCTTCATAGTGCACTTTGAAGCACTGAAGTGTTTAATTTTAGTTAAATATTTCTTTAATTACCAAAATTTCCAAAATTTTAATGGAAGTGACAAGGTAAAGTGCATAGTGCCATACACATCTACATTCAAGTCAACATTCATCATTACTATCAGTAATTTTACTGTATAAGGAAGTCATCACCCAAAGGAATACTTTAACAATGTATGAGCAAAAAAAAAAAAAAAAGAGTAATAAAATTCAATGGAAAAGTACTTTAAAGGTAAAAAAAAAATAGCATAGAAATGTAATGCATGTGAGAAAGACAGAAATGAATATAAAATAAAATGGTGAATTGAACTGTGAAGGTATTAAAGTTTACATTAATTACAAAAACTGGAATTATTATCAAAGAATGTAAGACCATATTTTTTAAAACTATTTACCTTGTTTATAAGACATTCTGAATTTAAGTATACAAGAAGGCTATAAGTGAAAAGGTAAGAAAATCCTACTTAACCCATAATCAAAATAAGCAATTTTACTTCTAATAATATCATAATTATCATCCAAAATAACAACTAAAATTAAATATTAATATTTTGTAATATTATTTGATGTCTTTCCAATGTATAGCATTTTCAGTTTTATGAATCTACTAAATAATTTTCAAAGTAAACAAGTCTAAAGTAACAAAAAGAAAAAATACACAGAAACAATTGACATGATAAAATGATTTTTGAATACTTTTTTAATAAGACAGAAATTATTTTAAAAATTAATGAATACAAGTGCACATAAGATTGGTAGAACCTAACGAATACAACCTAAGTGATGAATGTGTATTTATGACATAAAACCTTTTAGTAAATTTGAAAAGGTTGAAATCACAAAAAAAATATATTGTGCAGGCACACAGGATTTAAGAGAGGAAAAAAATGAAAATATTTAACTATAATAACCTCATTTGGATATTAATCTAACTACATAAGGAGCCATATGAAAACTTTTATCACACTAGTATCAGAAGCTGGCATGTGTTTAATCAAAAAGGATCTTTCAGGTTACTGAGTGGAAATACACAGCATAAGGTAGAAAAGAAGACCAGAAATAGAATTGTTAGAAGCCATTTCACCACCAATGCCTCTTCAAAAAACATCAAGATGATCATTTTCAAATAGCACATAACTGTTCCACTTACTACACTGAGAATGGCTTACTACCACCAGGTCTAATAGAAAAAAATTGTTTTCCATTTGACCTTCCATTTTAACGTTGAAAAATATTTATCCCCCAGAAATTTTCAACTTAAAGAGATTGTACTATTTTAAATCCATTCTTTGCAACCACCCTTTTTGTTTTAATAATATTTGATCTTGAAATGGAAGTAAATAAATAAATAAATCTCCAACTTAGAAGCCAAGTTTTTCAAGACAACAGTTCAAGAAAAAACAATACTTTTAAGGCTGTCCTATGGCACTTATTTGACCCACTTTTGTAAAACTTTCAAAGAACCTTATAGAGACTTGAAAAGTTAGACCAATTAACTTGCTTCAAAAATTACTGTCTTATGATTGTCCTTTAGAGCTAAAGAGAATGTTATGAGATTATTAAGAATTCACCATGCACAGCCAGTTGAGCCGTCTTCTGGATCTAGTTTGTTGGGCACCACAAAGAAGCTTTGGGTTGCTCCCCAGGACCTCTCATACTTTCAGTACTACCCTTTAGATATGGTTGAGTTTCTGCTGGCCTGTGTGGCAACTTTGACATTCATCATCACTAAACACTGTCTGTTTTGTTGCCAGTTAGCTAAAACAGAAAAGAAAAGGGGAATAGTATATTCAGCCTGAAACCAGGAGTTCTGACAGAAGGGCATCTCCCAGTATACTCCGGCAAAAAGCTGTTACAATGCTAGAGTCGCTACTGTTGTGAGAATTTTTCACAACCTACCATAATTAACACAACGTTTCTGTTCCAGAGATTTAATTCCTGGTTTAGGAGTATAAATATTTCAGGTCAAAGAAAAATCAAACATTGGGGAAGAATAAATTATATGAAGCTATGTGGAAACTTAATAGTGTAATTTATTAGTCATACCAATAAACTTGATGAGCTTAATTTTGATTATTCATCAAGATAACACATAAGAATTCACTCATAGTATCAATATGGTTTCTCAAATTCTCAGCCTGCTTTAACTTTATTTTGGTGCAAAATTTTATACATTGAACTTTCTTGAATAAAGTACTCAATAATCACAATTGTGTAAAAAGCCTAACTAACTCTTCTTTTGGGGTTTCAGAGACCAGTATTGCTGTTGTCTTTTACTGTAAATCTAGCTTCAGCATCAATTTTCTCCTGAGCATCTGGAAGGATATTTGCCTTCTTCTAGCTAAGTCACTTCCCAATAGAATGTATGTGGAATTAGAAACACAATTATTGCTATCTGCTTTCCAGAGTTGAGCTATTGAAGAAAATATTTGGTTTCATTAGTTCATCATTATTGCTCTTAATCCTTCAAATAAATTTAACTGGTTACCCATTCTCATAACCATACTTTGGAAATAGATACTAGATCTCAATTTTAGGTTGTGGTAATAGAGAACAGGAACAGGAAAGACTTGCTGAATTTTGCTCTCTTCAAATAGGACACAATGTTACCTATATTTGTTACAATTATTTTGTGAAATGTAATGAGTTTTTGTAAACAGTTGCAGTTATGCTTACTATTCTATAATCTGTAATTATGATGAAATTGTCTAATTTTCCTCTTTTCTCAGTAGCTAATTGCCTTATCCCACCCATAACACTAGTAAAGGATCTAAATCATTTGTAATGACTGAAAATAAAATCATCATACTTTTCCTTCAAAACTCAGCATGTTGTCTATTATAATAACCACTAACACTGAAAGCAATACAAAAATTATATAAATTGTGTGGAAAATAGATAAATAAAAGCACAAGTAGTACAAAGTCTCTCCTTTAAGGAAAATATCACAAAACATTTTTATGATCAAAAGGGCCCAAATTGAGGAATAGTTATGATTTTAGTCAGCTTTTTCACCACTGTGAATAAAAGACCCACCAAAACAATTGTAGAAGAGGAAAAGTTTATTTGAGGTCTCACAGTTTCAGAGATTTTATTCCATAGAAACCTGGCTGCATCCCTTGAGGCTACAAGTGAGTAGAACATCGTGGCAGGAGAGTGTGCTGGAGAGAAGCAGTTCATATGATGATCACGATGCACAGAGCAAGATTCCACTTGCCAGATACAAAATATATTCCACAAAGCCATGCCCCTAATGAACTGCATCCTCTAGTCACAACCTACCTGCCTCCAATTACCACTCAATTAATCCCATCAGGTCATTAATTCACTGATTGGCTTAAGGCTCTCACAACTCAAATCATTTTCTGTCTGAACCATCTCATTGTCTCTCAAGTGAGCTTTTGGAGTACACCTCACATCCAAACTACAAGAGTTAACTATCTTTTTTTGGTATGAAGACCACAATCCAAGCCTCATATGAAATATTCTCTGCCTTAAGCTATTTATTCAAAATAAATATTAAAACTAAATTTTTTTAGATCTTTCTTCCCACTTCTTTATTGGTGCATTATAATTGTAAAAACTGACAGGAATTAATGTGACATATTTGTAAATGCATAAAAATACACAATAGCGCCGGCAAGATAGATAGAACTGTGACCACCCACAGAACAGGCCCAGCGACCTGCTGAGGGGCAGAGCCGCCCCCCACCGCCCGCGCCTGCCAGGTAGGCAGAACTGTGACCACTGACAGAAAAGGCCCAGTGGCCCGCGGAGGGGCAGAGCTGCCAACCACTCCTGCAAGGTAGGCGGGCCTGCGACCCACTGGCAGAACAGGCGCAGCGGCCTGCTGAGAGGCAGAGCCGCCCCCTCCCCCCGCGCCTGCAAGGTAGACGGAACTGTGACCACCAACAGAACAGGCCAGACCTGCAACCGACAGACAGAACAGGCCCAGTGGCCTGAGGAAGGGTAGAGCCGCCCCCCCCCGCTCCTGCAAGGTAGGCGGACCTGCGACCCACCAGCAGAACAGCCCCAGAGGCCTGCAGAGGGGCAGTGCCGCTGCCTGCGCCTGCAAAGTAGGCAGAACTGCGACCACCGACAGAACAAGCCTAGCCGCCCGCATAGGGACAGAGCCTCCGCCCGCGCCTGCAAGGTAGGCGGACCTGCTACCGACCGGCAGAGCAGGCCCAGCGGCCTGCCGGCGTGGTAGGCACATTGCCCAATTGAAGGAGGGGCAGAGCTGCTGCCCGCGCCTGCGAGGGAGACTTTGCAACTATACAAGACCAATATAAATATATAGGGGGAAAATTCAATAGCACAACAGTTTCACCAAGTAGAAAGGAACACGAACAGTATGAAGAGACAAGGAAAGAAAGGACCACAAGCAATGCAGGTCAACTCAATGTTAGAAGAGGTAATAGCTGCAGCAGATGGAATGTCAGATAAAGAATTCAGGATATACATGCTTCAGATGATCTGGAGTCTTAAGGAAGACATCAGACAGCAAAATCAGACAATGAAAGATCACTTCAACAATGAATTACATAAACAAATCCAAGAAGCAAAAGATCAACTATACAGGGAGATAGAGGTTATAAAAAACAAACAAACAGAAATCCTAGAAATGCAGGAAGCAATAAACCAACTTAAAAACTCAATTGAGAATACTACCAGCAGAGTAGAACACTTAGAAGATAGAACACCAGACAATGAAGATAAAGTATTTCAACTTGAAAAGAACATAGACAGCTCAGCAAGACTGTTAAGAAACCATGAGCAGAACATCCAAGAAATATGGGATAACATCAAGAGACCAAATTTAAGAGTCATTGGGATACAGGAAGGGACAGAGTTTCAAACCAAAGGAATGAGCAATCTATTCAATGAAATAATACGAGAAAACTTCCCAGACTTGAAGAATGAGACAGAATCCCAAATCCTAGAAGCCTACAGGACACCGAATGTGCAAAATCATAAGAGATCCACACCTAGACACATTATAATGAAGATGCCCAACATACAGAATAAGGAGAGAATTTTAAAAGCTACAAGAGAAAGGAAGCAGATCACATTTAGGGGTAAGCCAATCAGGATAACAGCTGATCTTTCAACACAGACTCTGAAAGCTAGAAGATCCTGGAATAACATATTTCAAACACTGAAAGAAAATGGGTTCCAACCAAGAATTGTGTTTCCAGCGAAATTAAGCTTCAGGATGAAAGATGAAATTAAAACCTTCCACGATAAACAAAAGTTAAAAGAATTTGCAGCTAGAAAACCATCTCTTCTAAACTGTTGAGAGCCACAGCCGAAGGGGCCCCAGCAAACTTCCAGCTGCCAGCAAACTTCCAGCTGCCGGCTGATGATTGGCTCACAGCAGCCCCAGCAACATCTAGCTGATTGGCTCCTCGGCCCCAGCAACATCTAGCTGATTGGCTCCTCTGCGGTGATGCTCATTGGGCTGTTTCCCTGCCCTTTCAGACCACGGAGCTGCTCATTGGGGGACTTTTTTGGCTCCACCCACGTGACCCAGCCAATCGGCCTCAAGAGCAGGAGGACTGTGGGAGGTGGAGAGAAGCTTGTGTGGGAGAGAGAGGCTTGTGGAAAGCCGGTGGTGGCAGTTGAGGCTCTGAGGATTTTTCCTGAGAGGCTGTTTTGTTTGGCGTGTGTGGTTCTAAAAATAAAGTTAGTTTCTTTTGACAAGTGGCTTCTGATTGTGCCCAGCCAGACTGCAGCACTAAACATCCTTGGCAAAACATTACAGGAAGAGGAAATGGAAAATAACAATGAAAACCAACAGTGGGAGGTAGGACAGTAAAGGGGGGAAAAATAATCAAAGAGGAAAACAAACCATGTTTAGTAACATAAATAAACAAATATGGCTGGAGGAACAACCCATATCTCAATAATAACCCTAAATGTTAATGGCTTAAACTCACCAATTAAGAGACACAGGCTAGTAGAATGGATCACAAAACAAGACCCAACAATATGCTGCATACAGGAGATGCATTTGATAGGAAAACACATACATAGGCTGAAGGTGAATGGTTGGAATAATCATATCACTCTTATGGACTTCGGAAACAAGCAGGTGTGTCCATTCTCATATCAAATAAAATAGATTTCAAGCCCAAGTTAATCAAAAGGGATAAAGAGGGACACTACATACTACTCAAGGGAACCATACACCAACAAGACATAACAATCATAAATATATATGCCCGTAACAATGGTGCAGCTATGTTCATCAAACAAACTCTTCTCAAGTTCAAGAGTCTAATAGACCACCATACAATAATCATGGGAGACTTCAACACACCTCTCTCACCACTGGACAGATCTTCCAAACAAAAGTTGAATAAGGAAACTATAGAACTCAATAACACAATTAATTACCTAGACTTAATTGACATATATAGAATATACTACCAAAATCAAGCAGTTACACTTTTTTCTCAGCAGCACATGGATCCTTCTCAAAAATAGATCACATATTATGTCACAGGGCAACTCTTAGACAATATAAAGGAGTAGAGATAATACCATGCATCTTATCTGATCATAATGGAATGAAACTGAAAATCAATGATAAAAGAAGGAAGGAAAAAGCATACATCACTTGGAGAATGAACATTAGGTTACTGAATGATCAATGGGTTATAGAAGGAGGAAATTAAAAAATTCTTAGAGATAAATGAAAACACAGACACAACATATCGGAATCTATGGGACACATTGAAAGCAGTTCTAAGAGAAAAATTCATTGCTTGGAGTTCATTCTTTAAAAAAAGAAAAAACCAACAAATAAATGATCTCATACTTCATCTCAAAATCCTAGAAAAAGAAGAGCAAAACAACAGCAAAAGAAGTAGAAGGCAAGAAATAATGAAAATCAGAGCTGAAATTAATGAAATCGAAACAAAAGAAACAATTGAAAAAATTGACAAAACTAAAAGTTGGTTCTTTGAAAAAATAAACAAAATCGACAGACCCTTAGCCATGCTAGCAAAGAGAAGAAGAGAGAGAACTCAAATTACTAGCATACGGGATGAAAAAGGCAATATCACAACAGACACTTCAGAAATACAGAAGATAATCAAAAATTATTTTGAATCCTTATACTCCAATAAATTAGAAGATAATGAAGGCATAGATAAATTTCTTAAGTCATATGATCTGCCCAGATTGAGTCAGGAGGATATAGACAACCTAAACAGACCAATATCAATTGAGGAAATAGAAGAAACCATCAAAAGACTACAAACTAAGAAAAGCCCAGGACCAGATGGGTATACAGCAGAGTTTTACAAAACCTTTAAAGAGGAACTAATACCAATACTTTTCAAGCTACTTCAGGAAATAGAAAAAGAGGGAGAACTTCCAAATTCATTCTACGAGGCCAACATCACCCTGATACCTAAACCAGACAAAGACACTTCAAAGAAAGAAAACTACAGACCAATATCTCTAATGAACCTAGATGCAAAAATCCTCAATAAAATTCTGGCGAATCGGATACAAAAACATATCAAAAAAATTGTGCACCATGATCAAGTAGGATTCATCCCTGGGATGCAAGGCTGGTTCAATATACGGAAATCAATAAATGTTATTCACCACATCAATAGACTTAAAAATAAGAACCATATGATCATCTCGATAGATGCGGAAAAAGCATTCGACAAAGTACAGCATCCCTTTATGTTCAAAACTCTAGAAAAACTAGGGATAACAGGAACATACCTCAATATTGTAAAAGCAATCTATGCTAAGCCTCAGGCTAGCATCATTCTGAATGGAGAAAAATTGAAGGTATTCCCTCTAAAATCTGGACAAGACAGGGATGCCCTCTCTCACCACTTCTGTTCAACATAGTTCTCGAAACACTGGCCAGAGCAATTAGACAGACGAAATAAATTAAAGGCATAAAAATAGGAAAAGAAGAACTTAAATTATCACTATTTGCAGATGACATGATTCTATACCTAGCAGACCCAAAAGGGTCTACAAAGAAACTATTAGAGCTAATAAATGAATTCAGCAAAGTGGCAGGATATAAAATCAACACGCATAAATCAAAGGCATTCCTGTATATCAGCGACAAATCCTCTGAAATGGAAATGAGGACAACCACTCCATTCACAATATCTTCAAAAAAAAATAAAATACTTGGGAATCAACCTAACAAAAGAGGTGAAAGACTTATACAATGAAAACTACAGAACCCTAAAGAGAGAAATAGAAGAAGATCTTAGAAGATGGAAAAATATACCCTGTTCATGGATAGGCAGAACTAACATCATCAAAATGGCGATATTACCAAAAGTTCTCTATGGGTTTAATGCAATGCCAATCAAAATCCCAACGGCATTTCTTGTAGAAATAGAGAAAGCAATCATGAAATTCATATGGAAAAATAAAAGACCCAGAATAGCAAAAACAATGCTAAGCAGGAAGTGTGAATCAGGCGGTATAGTGATACCAGACTTCAAACTATACTACAGAGCAATAGTAACAAAAACAGCATGGTACTGGTACCAAAACAGGCGGGTGGACCAATGGTACAGAATAGAGGACACAGAAACCAATCCACAAAACTACAACTACCTTATATTTGATAAAGGGGCTAAAAGCATGCAATGGAGGAAGGATAACATCTTCAACAAATGGTGCTGGGAAAACTGGAAATCCATATGCAACAAAATGAAACTGAATCCCTTTCTCTCGCCATGCACAAAAGTGAATTCAAAATGGATCAAGGAGCTTGATATCAAATCAGAGACACGCCGTCTGATAGAAGAAAAAGTTGGCTATGATCTACGTACTGTTTGGTCGGGCTCCAAATTCCTCAATAGGACACCCATAGCACAAAAGTTAATAACTAGAATCAACAAATGGGACTTACTCAAACTAAAAAGTTTTTTCTCAGCAAAAGAAACAATAAGAGAGGTAAATAGAGAGCCTACATCCTGGGAACAAATCTTTACTCCTCACACTTCAGATAGAGCCCTAATATCCAGGGTATACAAAGAACTCAAAAAATTAGACAATAAGAGAACAAACAACCCAATCAACAAATGGGCCAAGGACCTAAACAGACACTTCTCAGAGGAGGACATACAATCAATCAACAAGTACATGAAAAAATGCTCACCATCTCTAGCTGTCAGAGAAATGCAAATCAAAACCACCCTAAGATACCATCTCACTCCAGTTAGATTGGCAGCCATTATGAAGTCAAACAACAACAAGTGCTGGCGAGGATGTGGGGAAAAGGGTACACTTGTACATTGCTGGTGGGACTGCAAATTGGTGCAGCCAATTTGGAAAGCAGTATGGAGATTTCTTGGAAAGCTGGGAATGGAGCCACCATTTGACCCAGCTATTCCCCTTCTCGGTCTATTCCCTAAAGACCTAAAAAGAGCATGCTACAGGGACACTGCTACATCGATGTTCATAGCAGCACAATTCACAATAGCAAGACTGTGGAACCAACCTAGATGCCCTTCAATAGATGAATGGATAAAAAAAATGTGGCATTTATACACAATGGAGTATTACTCTGCATTAAAAAATGACAAAATCATAGAATTTACAGGGAAATGGATGGCATTAGAGCAGATTATGCTAAGTGAAGCTAGCCAATCCCTAAAAAACAAATGCCAAATGTCTTCTTTGATATAAGGAGAGTAACTAAGAACAGAGTAGGGTCGAAGAGCATGAGAAGAAGATTAATATTAAACAGGGATGAGAGGTGGGAGGGAAAGGGAGAGAGAAGGGAAATTGCATGGAAATGGAAGGAGACCCTCAGAGTTATACAAAAGTACATACAAGAGGAAGTGAGGGGAAAGGGAAAAATAATACAAGGGGGACAAATGAATGTCAGTAGAGGGGGCAGAGAGAGAAGAGGGGAGGGGAGGGGAGGGGGGGTAGTAGAGGATAGGAAAGGCAGCAGAACACAACAGACACTAGTATGGCAACATGTAAATCAATGGATGTGTAACTGATGTAATTCTGCAATCTGTATATGGGGTAAAAATGGGAGCTCATAACCCACTTGAATCAAAGTGTGAAATATGATATATCAAGAACTATGTAATGTTTTGAACAGCCAACAATAAAAAATTTAAAAAAAAAATAAAAATAAAGAATGATTTAGAGGTAGAATTTACAATATTTTGATAAAGTTTAAGTTATAAGAAGTTTAGAGCAAGGAAAAAGATAAGTAAGGATTTTATGCAATTATATCTTAAATTTTTCATCATATTTATAGAGAAATAAAAGAGCAATGAACACACATACTTCACCACATAACCATTACCAGTGCATTTTTTATATCACAAGTATTCTGTGCATCAGAATCTTGCACCCTACATTTTAGTAATAAATTATTTTAAGTAAGAGAGAAGAATCAGATTGCATATAGAGGGGGGAGACCAATTTGTATCTCTGCAGATTTTTCAACCCAGACCCTCAAAGGTAGGAGATCCTGGAACAATATATACCAAGCTCTGAAAGAAGCTCTGACCATAAGAATACAGTATTAGAAATCAGAAAAATGAAGGCCAATGGAAATTAAACAAATGCATGGGAATTTAAAAATATGGTTCTGAACAACCAAAATATCCTAGAAAAAAATAAAAGATGAAATCAAGAAAATTCTTGAAACAAATGAAAATGAAGACAAAATACATCTAAACCTGTGAGAGAGAGCAAAAGCAGGACTCAGAAATTTATACCAATAAATTGTAAAGTCAAAGTCATAGAAAAAAATTTAAATGAACAAAGAGCTAAAGAAGACTTCTCTCATTACAGAGGAGGCACCCTTTTGTTCTTCTTGGAAGAGAAACTTATTCTAGAAATAGATGTGCCTTTCTGGCATGAGATGTTTCTACTAAAACTACATCTATAAACTTACAGAAGGCCTTCTCCATCATCATGTTATTCCATGAAGTATTTTACATTCATAAAATGTCCCACATAGATATATACATTTTCTTTGCTCTTAGAAACAGATAGAGGTCTCTGAAATCAGAACATTTTCTGGCTTCTGGGGTGTCCCAGCATCTTTCCTATTGCTCCCTCAGCACTTGGGGCTTACAGAGGCACCAAGTCTGAGGCAGATCCACCCAGGCCTATGGGAGCCTGAAGTTCTAAAATGATACTTTATTCAGCACTGAATAAAGGGCAGTGGGAATGAAGCCCTGTCTTTTGCAGCACCATGGATGGGACAGTACTACTTCTGATCAAGAAACCCATTTCACAGCAAATGGGGTTTGAGAATTGACTAATCCTAACGTATTTCTCACCACCCTAAAGCAGATTACTTGATGGTACAAGTGGAAATGCCTTTTTAGATGACTTACATTGCTTTCTAGATGGCAATATATTGCAGGACTATGGCAAGGTTCTTTGGAAGATTGTACAGTCTCTGAGTCAAGGTCTAATATGTAGTACCCTTCCTACCATCAGCATATTCACAGTCCAGAAATCATAGATTTGAAATGGGAGTGGAACCACTTCCTAATACTCCCAGTGACCCACTAGTAATATTTTTGTTTCCTGTTCAAGAAGCCTTATGCACTGCTTATCTGAAGCTTTAGTTTCAAGTGGACAAATGATTCCATTAAGAAACAACAATGTTTAGATATTTGGAGGATGTCTTACTATTATCATGCCATATTAGATGCTATATTAGATAAAAATCAATGGATCACTACCATGTTCAGGCAGGATTGATAATGACTCAAACTCTTTAGAAATGACATTTTAAGTAACCCTTATGAGGTAAAGAATGACAACTAGATGAGGTATTTCCCAACAGCAAAGGGAATACATAATGGGAAAAGAGTTAGAAAATTATCTATGATCAAAGGACCACGTACAAAAAACAATACTGCAATGGTTATACATATTCCTCCCCTTTTAATGTTCTGAAAATGTTTATGCATACCTCTCCCTCTCTCTCTCTCTCTAATATTGTTTTCTTCCCATTTATTGTCATGTAACGTGAAATATTCTGTTTGTATACTGTAGTATTTAATATCATTCATTTTAACCTCACAGTAAGTATGTTAGAGGCTATCAAGGAGAAGATTAAACAATTAGACTTTACTTTCTATTTGTGGGAAGGTGTTGAGAGCCACCCGTGGTCTGTGTGTGGACTGTGTTGTGCATCATAGCCTAGTGAGGGATGTCTGGCATTGGGATCTTCCTGTGGTACCCCCACTGGAATAGACTGCCTGATACAGGTGAACTTACCCCTCAGCTCTGCCAAAGATCTCACCATACAGCACCTGAGATGGGTGTGACCTGCCAAGATGCCAGTCAACCTGCTGACTGCAAGACTCTGCCTTTGAAACTTTATCCTTCCCTTTGATGTACTCCCTTAAATAAACCACTGGAGCCATCTTTCCTTGGTCTAGTTCCAGCTCTTGTGTGGACTGGATTTATCAGAGGCTCCGCTTTTTAAAATATATTTCTGGTTCTTTGCATTTTGTTCTTCACTAATTTTTTTACACTTTAAGTTTTCAGGTGGCTTACACCTTCCTCAGCAAGAAGAACCCTCCAATAAGATGCTGGCTGTCCCCCTGTTACGGGAAGGTTAAATGTGAATTTTGCTTTACACAGCTTAGTTTTATCATGGTAAGTGGAATTATGGCCTTGTTATTCTCTTTATTTGCATAAGAATGTATTTTGTGGACATACAGTGAATGACAAATTGGCATGGGGGCACTTAGGATAGCTAATGCTATGTTCCTCTTGACCAGATCTTGGAACTCTCAGATAACTAACTAATTAAACATTATTTCTCAGATTTTTAGTGAAGGCCATCCCTGAAATTCAAGCCTTCATAATTGAAATGAATTTGACATTGTTTCTAGCTTAGCCCAGGGACTGTGGCTATCTTGGCTGACTGAATTTGGCTATTTTCCTGCTGCATAAGAAACAGGCAAAAATGAAAAAAGGAAAAATGAATTTTATGCAGTTTGATCAAAACTGGAAAAAAGAGACTAGATTGCTTCTCCCTTCAATTCCCACAAAAGAGGTTACAATTTACAGAAACAAAAGCCAGGTGATATACATATTTAGACTCAGTTGGCCTGAAGAGGAGGAAAAATGGAACACAAATAGAAAATACTTATATGCAGATTTAGTTAGTCTGTGCTAGACAGGTTCTTAGATATTTACAAAGGCCTGAGATTGCTCCCAGCTTCTTTGGCACCTATTAGGTTGAAGGGTTGTAGTTCTTTTAGGAGAAAGTTGTTCCCAGTTCAGGCAGGAAGTAAAACTCAATCTGTTTTGACACCATCAAATCTCTGAATCTCAGGTCTGTGAATTACACCTCTAGCCTTCTGGAGTATCTAGGGTGCAGAGGGCAGATGATGGAACTTCACAGCTCTTTCAATTGTTACCCATTCCATCATGATGAACCTTCATTCCTCTGAAAAACCCAGAATAATCATTAGCATACATTCTTAACCTTTACTTATTCTTAACAGATTGGTTCTATGTCAATATCTAATGCCATTATTGCCTCACATAACTATTTTAATTAAAGTATCTAATAGTTCTATAGACATACCACGTCTCTCTCATCCTGTTTCTCCTGCTCCTTCACCTTTTTTATCTCTTTGTCGGTGGTCAATCTCTATATCTTTCTTACTATTTCCTTGGAATACTATTTATTACATTCCATATGTTTTCCATTCCAAAATTTCTGTTCAACTCCCTCTGAGAGTTTTTGTCTCTTTGTTGAAATACTTTTGATGGGATATTGTTCTTTTGGTTTTCTTTAATCATTTATACATATTTTCCTATACTTCTTTGAGCATGTTTAATACATTTAACTTAAATTGCTTTATCCAGTAATTTCAATATCTGGTCTTCTTTATGGATAATATGTACTAAATTATTCCCTTTTCCTATGCATGTGTTATAGTTTCTTCTTTCTTGTGAATTTTTTTTAAATGGACAGTTCCAATACCATAATATAGTCAGTATGGAAATCATATTTGATCTTTTCCTCATTGTTTGTTGCTGCTGTTTATCTCACATTACTGTTGTTTAGTAACAATTCAAATTATTTTTGTATAAAACTATTCATTTTGATTTGTGGTCACAGAAGTACTTATATATTTTTTAACCTTACTCCTTAACTATTAAATTGCTGGAGATATTCTCAAATTCTTTAAGATAAAGAATTACATTAATATTTTTTGTAAATTGACTCTGTGATGTAGAACTTACTTAAAGATTTTCCAGACCATTTACAGTTTTTCTACATTAATTCTTGTTTCCCTATAGTCTAATACTACAAAAAAATATTAAACTACTTCAAAGGTAAAAGATTAGAGTTTATTTAGGGGATTTTGAGCATGTGTCTGAATTCCTCAGAATACACAAACTTTTGTAATTTTATATTTTCTTAAATATCTCTTTACCCAATATTATCACCCCCAGACTCATGGTCTGACCAGGACATTTATGCTTTGCCTTAGTCTATTTTGATACATTTACTTTAAAATGCTTTTCCTAAATAACCCCTCCCCCAAAAAAGAAACCAACTTGTCATGGGATAGCTTAAAGGAAAGCAAAAAAAACTATCAGTTTGAAAAATTCTCCAGGAACCACCAAGCGTTTTAAAACATGCATCACAATTGTGGAATATCAAAATTCATATTATTCCTTTTGAAACATGCAATCTGCACCAAGAATGTAATCTGTGATTTTCAGAGACAAGCCAATGAGTAGGATGGAGCAAGTGACTAAGTTAAATGTCACAGCACATTCTGACAAAAATTCAGTGACTTCTTTCTTCATGAGGCATTCCCCCAGTTGCTGTAACTTCTCAGTAGTTGAGTAGTGTCAAGAGTCCATTATCCTTATAAGTTCTGAAATGTTTACTACCCAGGATTTTAAATAAAAATTACCTTCTCTCTTCTCTATAATAAGCAGATTTATTTCTTCCTCTAATTTATCTATGAATTCAATGTAATTTATATATACATACTTATATATATGGCAATAATATATCAATGAATTCATATCTTCCCATTCTATTTTTAGATTAAAAAATTATTTTTATTTAATAATTAAATAAGCTATTAAATATTTATAAAATTATTCATAATATTTTTTAAAGGTTTTCTTTTATCTCTTCAAATAACACTCAGGTCAGTTTTTTGGTTTTTTTTTTTTTTTTTTTTTTTGATTGTTATACTTAGTGTTTATCCCTCTATTTATTCAGTTTGTTCCTTCTCTGTGATATTATGGATTTTGTGAACCTCCAAATATTATAGTTACAGACTTAATCTGCAATATCAAAGGTAAAATTTTTACAGGGTAAGAGCCTACCATGGACTTGAGGCATGGTTGTCCTTCCTTACCATTTCTTATGATCATACCAGAAAGATTTCAGACATGTCACTTAGAACAGCAGGAATGAGTTTATTAGGAAAAGGGAAGAAAGTGGACACTCTCAAGGAAAAACTGAGTTCTCTCAGAGAGGAGAAGAAAGACTGCTCATCCTGCCCTCCTGTTTTCTTGATATACAGGGAAGTTTCCAGAGAGTACATCCAGGACTACTTCTTGACTTCTGACTAGGAAGGATCACATCAGACTTTCAAGTTCCTGCTATGTATAGTAAACTTTCAGGGCAACTTAGTTCACTTTGGCCTATGCTGACTAATTATGATTGGAATCTGTTCTTACAGATTTTTATGGTTATGGGGAATTATCTCTATATTGCTAAGTTTTGCAACCTGGTCTGTGTAAAGACCATAAAATTTCACCACTTGAGGGTAAGAGGTATTCTTCTTATGGGTATTCTATACTTGCATTTCTCCTGCAGATAACAGATTGTTTGCTGATGAATATAACATATTCTAGTTATCAGGACTTCAGGTAAACCATTTTAAAAAAAAAAAAAAGCATGTAGAAGTCAGTACAGTGGACCTCATTTATGTAATTATTCCTTTAATCTCACATTCCCAGTGCTCATGTATGTCAGACACTTATTATTCAGTGTATCAAGAACTTTGGGTCCCTAAATTCTTTTTGAGTATTTGGACATTGATTTATTCTGGCTGCTCCTTGCCAAGAGAGGGTAAAATTAGAAGAAGTGACCTCAATTCACTTTTTGTCCAGGAGGGCATGGACAGTTAAGAATATTTAGCATCAGGGCAATTCAGAGGTCCATCATGGCAGTTGGTGGGTGACTCAGTGAGATATGCATAGGGTCAGGATCATGTTTACACAAAAAGAAACAAGACAGTTAAGAGAAAAATAAATAATACAGTGAAACATTATTTTTGTAATTATTTAGCAAAAAAGCAATCTTGGAATGACACAGAGGTAAGTAAACTCATTAAAACTTCAGCAAGATGTGATTATTTGTGCATGGATGTCATTTAAGGCTTTAAAAACATTAGCAGAGATGTTAGAAATATACACACAACATGGCACATGTATCCCCTTGAGCTATAGTTAAGATACATAATGCTTTCTGATTTAGAAAAATAGCTTTTTAAAAATTAGTGTTATTTTTTCTGTTTAGTGGAGGAATCCCTTTAGCTGTTAGAGCTCTCTTGATAAAATTAGATAGGGTTGTGCTTGGATTGTGGCTCAGTGGTAGAATGCTCACCTAGCATATGCGAGGCACTGGGTTAGATACTCAGCACCACATATAAATAAATAAAATAAAGGTATTGTGTCCAACTACAGCTAAAAACTATTTTTTTTAAAAAAAAAGAATTAGATAAAACTGACATGAATGCATATTTCAAGTTCTATTCTCATAATAGTATGTCTATCTTTTGTTGCACTATTCTGCTAGGTGTTTGTTTTAATCAGGTTTTTCACTGCTCCAACAAAAAGGCCTGACAAGAACAATCTTAAAGGATGAAAAAGTTTAATTTCAGTTGTACAGTTTCAGAGGTCTCTCACAAAGGGCGGACTCCATTCCTCCATGCCTGATGTGAAGCAGAACATCATGGCAGAAGGCTGAGGTGGAGCAAAATGGCTGGGACTATCACACCAGGAAGGAGAGAGAGAAACTAAACTCAGTTCACAAAATATAAACCTCAAGGCACACCCCCAGGGACCCACTTCCTCTAGCCACACCCTACCTACCTACAGTCACCACTCAGTTAATTCCTATCAGGGATTAATGCACTGTTTAGGTGAAATCCCTCATAACCCAATCATTTTATCTTTAAACTTTCTTGAATTGTCTTACTATGAGCTTTTGGAGAACACCTAATATCTAAACCATACCAGTGTTTAAGAGCAAATTGGTTAAAAAAAAATCAACCATGGTCCTATCTATGATTAAGTTTGGCTGAGATTCCACAGAGATCACTATTGGGAGCCTATGAGAAGCCTCTTGACTCCTTTAGCTTTTCATCCACCAGATGTGCCAGCTTCCAGTTTAGGTCAGGGTCTTGCTGACCACATGCAACTTCCCTTGTAAGGATCATGGATATTTCCTTCTTAAATCCCCCTCCTTTTTGCAGAAGGTTCAGTGATTGCTTTCTTGACTCACCAGAGTTTCAGGGCCCTTAGTGAGATTCCATCATTCCCTGAGTTCTGAATGATCTTAGAAGACAAGATCAAAAATATTGGCTGCTTTCCTCTTAGCCTTTTTACCTCCTTCTCTTTTGTGTTCAAGTTTTGGGTTTAAACATGGAGCAGGCCAGTTGCACCAGTCTTAAAGGGTAAGTAATGAGTTTTAAGTTTAATATCTATGATTTTATAGTTACCCCTTCCATTTAACTGGGGTCACTATGAGTACTCAGAGTCAGCATGATATCCTATCTGTTCTGTAGGTGATGACTTATTATCTTAAATTAACTCAGGTTATTCTGTTTAAGTAGTACTTCCATAAAACACTAACAGATACCAGTTATAAAGTTCTATGAGGAAAAATAGAAAATAAAACTAATTAGAACAAAAACCTATACTGTTTACATGATATCTTTGAACTAAGAAAAAATATTTATAGCAACAAAAATACTTATTTGACACCCCTTTAGCCCCTTAAAATTCATGTTTATCAACTCAATTGCAAGTTAGAACAGGACACATGAGAACAGGATGGAGTGAAAGGGAATAGATATTTGTGCTGTGATGTAAAAATCTTTAAGCTGTTCATTGACTTCTTGATAGATAAATTGAAACTTCTAGCAGATAAGGGAATATTCACATACTTGCCAAATATTTGTTACCACTGTCCTTACCTCTTGGTACATCAGTTAGGTTGAAAACACACATACACACACACACACACACACAACAACAACAACATTAGAATGAGGTTAATGTAACTGTGTTTTATTTGGAGACTAAAAGAGAAATAGAGATAAAAAAATCTTTTTTGAAAAATTAATTTGGTGGCAGCTTTTTTTAATGGTTTCAAAATATATCAAGCACTTCTTAAACTGAATTTTGGTAGGAATGTGTGGCTTTAAGAGTGAGCTTAAGAGTGAGAGAGTCAGAATGGATGTTTATGTCATAAACTAAGGAATGAATAAGAAGCAATAACCCATACATCAATAGAAGTTACTAGATGTAAACAATAGAAAGGAAAAAGACTGAAGAGAAATGAACAGAATATTAGAGATCTGTGAAATGATAACGAAAGATCTCACAATCATATATTCAGAACTTCAGAGTATTAGGAGAAAGAAAAAAAAACAGAAAAATGATTTGGAGAATTAATAACTAAAACCTCACAAGTTGTTATGGTTTGTATATGAGATATCCCCCGAAAGCTTTGGTGTTAATGCAGGAAAATCCAGAGGTAAAATGATTGGATTGTGGAAGCTGAAATTAATCAGCCATCCTATTTTAAATGGACTAACTAGGTGGTAACTGTAGGTAAGTGGGACATGGCTGGAAGAGGTGGGTCACTGGGGGCAAGCACTGGAAGTGTTCAATTCCCTGTGGTTCTATCCCCTCTCTTTCTCTGTTTCCTTCCCAATATGAATAGAGCAGTGCTCCTCTCCCATGCCTTTCCTCCACAATGTTCTACCTCACGTTGGGCAGAGAACAATGGAGACAATCCACCATGGAACAACCCCTGAAACCATGAGCCCAAAATAAAATTTTCTTCATCTAGGTTGTTCTTGTCAGGTATTTTGGTCACAGCCACAAAATGCTAACACTCATGTATATTAAAGCAAATATATCTATAGATCCAAGAAGCCAAATGAAGTCCAAGGAGGAGAAACCAAATAAAGTCAGACCAAGACAACCTTGTTAATAAACTTCTGAAATATAAATAAAACCTTAAAACCAGCTAGAGAGATACTACATTGCATATTAAGGATCATTGATGTGAATGGCAATCAATTTTTCGTTCAAAATCATGAAAGCCAAAAAGAAGTGGCAAGTACAGAAAGCAAAATATGTATGCAGTTAAAACTCTACTTCTAGCAAAGAAGGGAAATAAAGATATTATCAGATAAGGAAAAAGAAAGAAAGAAAGATAGGAAAAAAAAAAAAACCTGTTACTTGTAGACCTATCTTAAGGAATGGCTAATGGAAGCTCAGAAAGAAAATGACCACAGAAGAATGGAATCTTCAAAAAGAAAAAAGAGCAAGAAAATGGGCAAAGGAGAAGTAATCATAATAGAATATCTTTGACTTGGCCAGATTCTTCTTTTTTTTTTTTTTTTTTATTCCCAGTACTTTTTTGGGGGTGGGGGGGTACAGGGGATTGAACTCAGGGGCATTCAACCACTGAGCCACATCCCCAGCCCTATTCTGTATTTTATTTAGAGACAGGGTCTCACTGAGTTGCTTAGGGCCATGCTTTTGCTGAGGCAGGCTTTTTTAAAATATTTTTTTTAGTTGTAGTTGGACACAATATCTTTATTTTATTTATTGTTATGTGTTGCTGAGTATCGAACCCAGAGCCTCGTACGTGCTAGGCAAGTGCTCTACCGCTGAGACACAACCCCAGCCCCAGAAGCAGGCTTTTAACTCGCAATCCTCCTCCCTCAGCCTCCAGAGCCGCTGGGATTACAGACATTCGCCACTGCACCAGGTCAATTCTCAGTACTTTTTTTATTTTTTATCTTTTTTTTTTTGGTTGTCAATGGACCTTTATTTTATTTATTTATATGTGGTGCTGAGAACAGAACCCAGTGTCTCACACATGCTAGGCAAGCATTCTGCCACTGAGCCCCACCAGCCCTTGATTACCAGTACTTTTTTTAAAAAACTTTTTTAGTTATAGATGAACACAATACCTTTATTTTATTTATTTTATGTGGTGCTGAGACTAGAACCCTGTGCCTCACACATGCTAGGCAAGTGCTCTACCACTGAGCTACAACCCCAGCCTGCCAGTACTTTCTGAGAGAGAGAGAGAGAGAGAGAGAGAGAGAGAGAGAGAGAGAGAGAATATGAATGAGAATATGTATTTAAAGCTTTTGACCAAATAATAATAGTACATCTAGAAAACAATCAGGGATCTTTCCAAAGATCACACTACTAGAATGTGCTTTACACTATTTTAAAAAAAATAACAAGCCATAGTAAATATTTTTTTTAAAAAAATATTGTTTTTTAGTTGTAGATGGACACCTTTGTTTTATTTATTTATTTTTTATGTGGTGCTGAGGATCGAATCCAGTGCCTCACACATGCCAGCAAGTACTCTAGGACTGAGCTAAACTCCCAGGCCCAAAATATGGTTATTTTAAAATAATGAGGATTGGATAAATATATTGATATATCTAGTTGATAGATTATTATACAGTTATTCAAATTCATGCTAAATAATAGAAATATATTCAGTAATACAACATATGCTATAAAATATTATCTTGATTATATCAGAAAAATACTACATGAGACATAAGCATGAGAAAAATTTAAAAGAGTATCTCTGACTTCTAGGCTTTCTAGTGAACATTAAGTATCACTTTACATTAGTCCTTTCTAATATTATATTGCACCTTTAATTATTATAAACTAACAAATTGGTGGATAGAGGATACTAAATCTTGTAACCAATTTATTTATAGTATTCTCTTAAAAAAATCTCTTTTTATAAAAAAATCAGTACGGTCAGGTGTGACCTTTCATTCTTGATTTTAGTAACCTGTGTCTTCTGCCTTTTTACCCCCCTATCAGTCTAGGTAGGTTTGTGAACTTTGTGGATATCTTTTTACTTTTATTTATTTATTTATTTGCATTACAATTCTTAATACAACTTTATACCACAATTTATCATATCTCTGATTGTATATAAGGTATGTTGACACCAAATTCACATCTTCATACATGTATTCTGTATAATGATGAGGGTCTCCTTCCACCATCCATGCTATTCCCCTTCTCCCTCCCTTTCCCTCCCACCCCTATTCCCTATCTAGAGGTAATCTTTTTTTTTTTAAGAGAAGAGAAAGAGAGAGAGAGAGAGAGAGAGAGAGAGAGAGAGAGAGAGAATTTTTTAATATTTATTTTTCAGTTTTCGGTGAACACAACATCTTTATTTTATTTTTATGTGGTGCTGAGGATCAAACCCAGCGCCCCGCGCATGCCAGGCAAGCACGTGGGCTTGAGTCACATCCCCAGCCCTAGAGGTAACCTTCTTCCCTTGCTCTCCCTCCCAACCCCATTTTGAGTCATCCCCCTTATATCAGAGAAGACATTCGGCATTTGTTTTTTGGGGATTGGCTAACTTCACTTAGCATAATTTTCTCTAATGTCATCCATTTCCCTGCAAATGCCATGATCTTATTCTTTTTTATTGCTGAGTAATATTCCATTGTGTATAAATGCCACATTTTTTTTTATCCATTCATC